>NC_134362.1:113210492-113890492 GCF_048569485.1 Anomaloglossus baeobatrachus | reverse complement strand
TCCCATATACTTGGGCCCAGGATGGCTTTTCGTACCTAGAGCTAAGGATTTGTAAACTTTCCAATATTGTCAAACATAATTTTAATACTCTGCTTGATTCCATTCGAAAGGACATAGACAATCAAATACATTTACCCCTTTCCTGGATGGTGCTCATTCAGATAGTTAAGATGATGTTCCTACCAAAAATTATTTATTTATTCCGATGTCTTGCCTTAAGGTTCCCCAAAAAGATTCTCTCTCTACTGCAGGCAGTTGTGAGCAGATTTATTTGGGCAGGAAAGAAACCTAGGGTTGGTATGTCTACCTTATTTTATAGTTATTCACATGGTGGTCTGGGGGTCCCGAATTTTTATTTGTACCATAAAGCAGCGGTTCTAGAGGTGTTAAGGGAGTGGTATGATGATTCTAGTACTCACAAATGGGTGCTTGTGGAGAAATACTTGGCCCCACGTGGGACTTTAAGATTTCTACTGGAGGCACGAGTACTTAGCTCTATTGCCCCCTCTTTTCCCCTGGAGACAATGAAAGTGGCATTTTCTTACTGGTCTGATCTGGTCTCTACTCATCAGGTGATTAAATTTGAACACAACACATGGGAAAGAGTGGCCACAACTACACCAAACATGTACTGGAAAATCCAGAATAATGGAATGAAGCAAGAGGAGTCCCTTGTTGCATGCAAAAAGTGTGGAAAAAGTTTATTAATAACACAGAGAAATATTATTAAGAACACTTAAAACTGGGAAAGATCAAAGGGGTGATCCACCCATGAACAGTTTAGCACATCACCACTGAAACCTCATGGAATAATACAGATGGAATAAATCACATAGGCTCAAAAATAACAGTACCAGAGAACAGTATACAGCAATACATAGTCACCAAATGTAGGACTAACATAAATATGGTACAGATCAGAGAGAGCCAATACAATACCAGATGAGTAAATAGTGAGAGAGGAGGTGTGGGTGCGCCTGCCCCACGCGTTACGCCACCATGTGTGGCTTCATCAGGGGTAAATGAAGTAGTGACCAGAGCCTAGATATATATATATACAAAAGGACCATAGATAATTACTGACCGGTGTGTTGAATATACCGCTCACCAAACAAACAAGGAGGGCGGAATCCTCTGTAACCTCCATGTAAGCTGGAACCAGGCTGTGGGCGTGCATTCAGCAGTGTAATGCAGCACCATGTGGTCCGGTCATGTGATCGGAGTGACGTCAAGCCCCGCCCCTCAGCTCCTGTGAATTCTCATGTGTATAGTGAACCAAAGAGGGAAGGGAAGCCCATTCAAATTGCAGGACACAAGTATCTATTTTTTATAGTAGCCAGTAAATAGAAGATTCTCGTTGATGCCATTGGGCATAACTGTGTCCAGCTGAAAGATCCACCAAGACTCAGTTCTCAGGAGTGCCGGAGTAGGATTACCACCTCGTATATTGCTCAAAACTCTATCCAAGCCAACCACGGTTGTGTTTCCAATTCTGCTACCATGGTGCCTGAGATAGTGTTGTGCCACTGTAGAAATCGTTCGTCCCTGTTTTAGATGTTTAGATGCCAACGCTATGTCCGAGAAATGCTTCTGAATGCGATGGCGCAGCTCCTGCGAGGTCTGTCCAACGTAAGTGAGTCGGCAAGGGCAGGTAAGAGCGTATACTACATTTTGGGACCTACATGCCACCTACAGGCAGACGTCTGGGACCGCGATGGGGGCGCGCTGTGCGCCTTCTTTCGCTAACCTATTTTTGGGTTGGTGGGAGGAGGCGTTAGTGTATCCCTCGTCGTGGTGTCATGACTATGTCTGTGAGTGGTTCCGATATATCGATGACATTTTGTTCTTGTGGACAGGACCTAGAGACCTTTGCCTGGAATTCATCTCGGATTTGAACAGTAATCATCTGAATATCAAGTTCACTTCGAAAATCACATCGGACAGCATGGACTTTTTGGGCTTGAAATTGGCAATAAAAGGAAAAAAGATTGAAACCAATCTCTACCGTAAGTGCACATCTACCAATAGTCTTCTGCATTATAAGAGCTCACATCCTAAACATCTCAAAGATGGTATACCGGTGGGCCAATTTTTTCGTTTAAGAAGAAATTGTAGTGCACAGTCTGATTTTCTTGTCCAGTCACAGGATCTGTCCGAACGATTCAGAACGAGAGGGTATCCACGGAAGATCATTCATTGAGCATATCAGAAAGCTATCAACACAGATCGCCATACTTTGCTGAAACCTAAGGATCATAAGCCTAAAAACGACTCTCCACGGTTGGTAACCACTTTTAATTGTCAGTGGTCGGATATATATCAGACCTTGAATAGAAATTGGAACATCTTGTTGTCTGATTCCAATTTAAAAAAACTTCTCTCTTCCAGACCACTCTTAACAGCAAGGAGATCAGCAAATTTGAGGGACCAACTTTGTAGGAGCCATTTTGTACGACCAACTACCCGTGTTGGTAGAGGAACCATTTTGAAGGGATCTTTTCCATGTGGACAGTGCTCCATTTGCCAATTCATGCCTCCTTTATCCAATTTTTTGAACCATCGTGACCAGAAATCGTATATATTATGGCATTATGTGAACTGTAGGTCCCAAAATGTAGTATACGCTCTTACCTGCCCTTGCCGACTCACTTACGTTGGACAGACCTCGCAGGAGCTGCGCCATCGCATTCAGAAGCATTTCTCGGACATAGCGTTGGCATCTAAACATCTAAAACAGGGACGAACGATTTCTACAGTGGCACAACACTATCTCAGGCACCATGGTAGCAGAATTGGAAACACAACCGTGGTTGGCTTGGATAGAGTTTTGAGCAATATACGAGGTGGTAATCCTACTCCGGCACTCCTGAGAACTGAGTCTTGGTGGATCTTTCAGCTGGACACAGTTATGCCCAATGGCATCAACGAGAATCTTCTATTTACTGGCTACTATAAAAAATAGATACTTGTGTCCTGCAATTTGAATGGGCTTCCCTTCCCTCTTTCCTCTTTGGTTCACTATACACATGAGAATTCTATATAAAATCTCTTAAGGATGTTTTACTGTGTCTGTAATTAACTCACTCTCTGTTCTATTTGCATACCTGCTTGTTTGTTTACCCTTGTTGTTTTGCATCTATGCATTACATTGTATTTAAATGTGTATTGTCTTTGCAGAGAACTTATCAAGTCTTCCCATTGTTTTATTACACACTGTGGTGACCAGTTTCCTGTTTTGCACTAAAGGATTACATTAGGGTACCTTCACACTTAGCGATGCAGCAGCGATCCGACCAGCGATCTGACCTGGTCAGGATCGCTGCTGCATCGCTACATGGTCGCTGGTGAGCTGTCAAACAGGCAGATCTCACCAGCGACCAGTGAACAGCCCCCAGCCAGCAGCGACGTGCAAGCGACGCTGCGCTTGCACGGAGCCGCCGTCTGGAAGCTGCGGAGACTGGTAACTAAGGTAAACATCGGGTATGGTTACCCGATGTTTACATTAGTTACCAGCGCACACCGCTTAGCTGTGTGTGTAGGGAGCAGGGAGCCGCGCACACTGAGCGCTGGCTCCTTGCTCTCCTATCTACAGTACACATCGGGTTAATTAACCCGATGTGTAATGCAGCTACATGTGCAGAGAGCAGGGAGCCGCGCACACTGCTTAGCGTTGGCTCCTTGCTCTCCTAGCTGCTGTACACATTGGGTTAATTAACCCGATGTGTACAGCAGCTACATGTGCAGAGAGCCGGAGCCAGCAGCACAGGCAGCGTGAGAGCTGCAGAGGCTGGTAACTAAGGTAAATATCGGGGAACCACCTTGGTTACCCGATGTTTATCTTGGTTACAAGCTTACCTCAGCTGTCAGACGCCGGCTCCTGCTCCCTGCTCGCTTCATTTGTCGCTCTCTCGCTGTCACACACAGCGATCTGTGTGTCACAGTGGGAGAGCGCCTTTGAAGAAAACGAACCAGGGCTGTGTGTAACGAGCAGCGATCTCGCAGCAGAGGCCAGATCGCTGCTCATTGTCACACACAGCGAGATCGCTAATGAGGTCACTGCTGCGTCACAAAAAGCGTGACTCAGCAGCGATCTCGGCAGTGAGCTCGCTGTGTGTGAAGCACCCCTTACTATGGAACCAATAGATGTGCACATCTGCTATTCAGGGTCTTATCTGTGGTATCCTTAGTGATACCAGACTCTGAATGACCCTGAGATCTGCTTCCCCACTCCACAGGAGCTGAGGGGCGGGGCTTGACGTCACTCCGGTCACATGACCGGACCACATGGTGCTGCATTACACTGCTGAATGCACGCCCACAGCCTGGTTCCAGCTTACATGGAGGTTACAGAGGATTCCGCCCTCCTTGTTTGTTTGGTGAGCGGTATATTCAACACACCGGTCAGTAATTATCTATGGTCCTTTTGTATATATATATCTAGGCTCTGGTCACTACTTCATTTACCCCTGATGAAGCCACACATGGTGGCGTAACGCGTGGGGCAGGCGCACCCACACCTCCTCTCTCACTATTTACTCATCTGGTATTGTATTGGCTCTCTCTGATCTGTACCATATTTATGTTAGTCCTACATTTGGTGACTATGTATTGCTGTATACTGTTCTCTGGTACTGTTATTTTTGAGCCTATGTGATTTATTCCATCTGTATTATTCCATGAGGTTTCAGTGGTGATGTGCTAAACTGTTCATGGGTGGATCACCCCTTTGATCTTTCCCAGTTTTAAGTGTTCTTAATAATATTTCTCTGTGTTATTAATAAACTTTTTCACACTTTTTGCATGCAACAAGGGACTCCTCTTGCTTCATTCCATTATTCTGGATTTTCCAGTACATGTTTGGTGTAGTTGTGCCCACTCTTTCCCATGTGTTGTGTTCTATGTTCTATTTATGGGTTGGAGCACACTTCCATAATCTATTTATTTAAGGTGGTGCCGTCCCCATTTGTTTCGTGATTAAATTTGAGACTATTTCTATTAGAGCCTTGGAGCTGCATGTCGATGGCCTCACGTTAGGCAATTGGGTGAGGAATGATATTATGGTCATGAAAGATATCCTCTTAATTCAGAAGTTGAAACCTTTCTCTGTCCTAATGGATGAATTTGGCCTTCACAGATATAACTTCTACCAGTATCTGCAAATTCGGCATTTTTTAAATTCATGTGTATTTTCCTTATCCTGCCATAATGCTGTTTGCTCGCCAATACAGAGGTTTTTTTAGTTCCTCCTCCTCTCAAAAACACGGCCTCTCGGTAGTATATAAAGTGTTTAATTCCCCCGGTAAGGGTCCTAAACAAGGGTATATGAGGTGCTGGGAAGGGGCTCTTGCTTCCTCCTCAACCCAAGACAAATGGTGGTCCGCTTCTGGCGACCTGCAGAAATATTCCTCCTGTATCAATCATCTTGAGCAGCTTAAGAAAGTTCACTTTGACTGGTACTACACACCGCTGAAGATATTCAAATTCCGTGGTTCCTATCCCCAATCCTGCTGGAAGGGCTGCTCGGGTGTTGGTTCCCTAGGGCACTTGTGGTGGGATTGCCCGCTCATCCAGCCTTTTTGGGAAGAAGTATCTAACATTATTACCTCAGTTAAAGGCCTGGCTGGAAGTTTGAGCGGTCCGCTAGTGGTTTTGGGGATCGGTTTACATATATTCCCTGGCGATTTGAGACCAATTGCATCACACATTCTAATAGCAGCACGTATGTGTCTGGCAGACCACTGGAGAAAAATAACTATCCCCTCTAAATTGGAAATTATCCAAAAATCAATAAACGTTACCAATGCGAGCTCCTTTTGATCTCAGATCTGTTTACCAAAAATAAAATAAGGAATCGTTGGTCCCCCTGGGTGGTGTCCAAATTCTCGTCCTTCCAGTCCTGATTGGTGGACCTGTTATCTTATTACCTATCATCCCTACCCTTGCTTCCTATGTTGCAAATTGTATGTCCTAACCCTACTATGCAGATTTTTCAGCTGTTATCTGTTTTTACTTTGAATTTTATTGTCCTGTTGTTATAGGACACATTTTTCAACTGTCCGCATGTTTGTTGCGGTGTATAACCTGTATTATGTAAAATCTTAATAAAAATTTTATTAAAATAAAAAAAGAAAAAGTAGAACTTTTTAATTTTGGAGCACAGATTTTCATTGAATAGTTTGCAGACTCCATTTGCAAATCCCCAAAGTGCAAAAAAAGCAGAAACACCCTCAAATGACCACATTTTGGAAATTACACCCCTCTGGCAATTATTTTTTTATGTGGAGGCATAACTGGAGATACTAGGATAGGTCCATGATGGGAATCATATATAACAAAATGGGCCCATGATGGGGGCATATATACCAGGATGGGGAACATATATAGCCGGAAGGGGCCCAGGATGTGGAACATATATGCCAGGATTAGGGACATATATACCAGGATGGAGGACATATCTACCCGGAAGGGGCCCAAAATAGGGGACATTAGTACAGAATTGGGAGACATTACCCCCATAACAGTGTGTGTCATGACCATATTTTTTGTGTCAATTTTTTCTATTTTCCTCCTCTAAAACCTAGGTGCATTTTATGGTCCAATGCATCTTATAGTTTGAACAATACGGTAATTATTAGCTTCATAATTATGCTGTTATTAGTATATATTATACTGTAGTTCTCTGTTCCACCATGCTGAATGTTTTGGAAAACAATAGAAACAGTGCAGAGACTTCTAGCCTATGACTAGACTGATTTTGTTGCCAGTATGAAAACAATATGTGGATATTTTGCATATAAAAATGGTCTTTCAAATCATGGAAATTGTTCATTCACTGACTTTCCATATGACTTTCAATATGCAATATTATTTTGGTTTTGACATATACAAAAGCCTCATAGTTGCCAGTTTGACTTCAATACTGCATTCTTAATGGGGCAACCCAGACCACTATTACTACACTCTTCATGCAGGCATTTCTTTTTCCTCTAATCTCTATCTATAGATTTTTGATTGTTTTTAATGCCAACTTTTATTCTAATGACATTTTTTATTCAAATCACTGGTGAAAACTGGATCTTTGTTAACCTCCTAATTACAGCCAGCTTCAGCACACTGCTTTGAGGCTCGACAACAGCAGGGGTCGGTCTCCTAGACAATACATGTAAAGAAAAGGAAAGTCTTACTATCTGAAGAACTGATACAAATTTTAAAAAGCAGTAAATTGCAAAGGAGCTTATAGTTTACAAGCACTGTCTGACAATACCCATTTATAAATATGGGAATAACCATTTAAATACAAAATGTTAGGTTTCACGTACATCACTGTGTAGGACAGCTCCATAATACAGTATCCAAACACGGACATGGGCCCATACTGCTGCTCTGTGTCACCACGATCAGAAAGAGCTTAAAGGGAGTGTATCAGCAGAAATTAACCTATTGTTTAAATCAGATTTTTAAATACCATGTATTTTTTATTATTTTGAGTGTTTTTTTCCCATACCACGATTTGTATTTAAAAAATCTTGCAATTTTCAAACAGGCAAATGGGGCAATTTTACACTTGTATATCCTTTCCTATCAGGAAGAATTTTCTGCATTTTCATTATCATCAGAGGCAGTGTTACAATCATAGGAGCATCTCTATACACAGCTGATCAACACATTCTATTTAAATAGAGTTGTAGAAAAGCAAACTCTCTATTGAATTTATATTTTTGTAGGCTTGCATGGGTACAATTAAGCTAAGTGATATCCAAGTATCACATTATAATATTACAGCTTCCTTGACATCAACACTTGGAAAAAAAGTTTGAGATGTCACAGATGCTGCTTGAAAAAATGCAGCTGTGATGTGACAGCAGCTTAAATTGACAAAGATACTTGCGATGTCAAAAATACAGAGTGACAGACAGGGGCGAAAGGATCGCAGTCGTGGTTGCAACCGGGCCCGGGGGAAAAAGGAGCCCGTCGACCCCAGTACCTGCTTTAGCTGGATGTGCATCAGAGGGCACGCATTCAGTTGAAATGCATTGCAGTGCAGAGACCTCTTGGGTCCCTGCACTGCAATACATGCTGCTGGCCAAACAAAAGCTGGCAGTTTTCATCCGGGGGGGATAGTATTATACTAGGAGGGGGCAGTATATACCAGGATGGGAACAGTATATACCAGAAGGGGCCCAGGAGAGGGACATATATATACCCGAAACTGGACATATATACCAGGAGGGGCCCAGAATAGTGACATATATACCAAGAAGGGGACGTATAAGGCCCCTTTACACACTGAGACTTTCAGCGATCCCACCAGCGATCCCAACCTGATAGGGATCGCTGGTAAGTTGCTAGGAGGTTGCTGGTGAGAGGTCACAGTCAGACGCTCCAGCGATCCCACCAGCAACCTGACCTGGCAGGGATCGCTGGAGCATCGCTACACGGGTTGCTGGTGAGCTGTCACCAGCAACCAGTGACCAGCCCCCAGCCAGCAGCGACGCACTGAAGCGATGCTGCGCTTGGTAACTAAGGTAAATATCAGGTAACCAACCCGATATTTACCTTGGTTACCAGCGCACGCAGCTACACGTGCAGAGAGCAGGGAGCAGCGCACACTGCTTAGCGCTGGCTCCCTGCTCTCCTAGCTACAGTACACATCGGGTTAATTACCCGATGTGTGCTGTAGTTACACGTGCAGGGAGCAGTGCACACTGCTTAGCGCTGGCTTCTTGCTCTCCTAGTTACAGCACACATCGGGTTAATTACCCGATGTGTGCTGTAGCTACACGTGCAGAGAGCAGGGAGCAGCGCACACTGCTTAGCGCTAGCTCCCTGCTCTCCTAGCTACAGCACACATGGGGTTAATTACCCGATGTGTACTCTGCTACACGTGCAAGGAGCAGGAGCCGGCACTGACAGTGAGAGCGGCGGAGGCTGGTAACGAAGGTAGATATCGGGTAACCAAGGACAGGGCTTCTTGGTTACCCGATGTTTACCGTGGTTACCAGTGTCCGCAGAAGCTGGCTCCTGCTGCCTGCACATTTAAGTCCCCTTTACACACTGAGACTTTCTAGCAATCATGCTGCACAGCGGGAAACAAAGGACCAAAGAATGGTCCTGAATGATTTGTAGCGATCAGCAACTTCACAGCAGGGGCCAGGTCGCTGATGTGTTTCACACACTGCAATGTCGCTGGGGAGGTCGCTATTACGTCACAAAACCGGTGACGTTACAGCGATGTCGTTTGCGATGTTGCAGTGTGTAAAGCCACCTTTAGGAGCGCAAATTTCCATATCACATGTTTAAACTGTACAAACATACTTAAAAATATAGGTTAGCAGTAGGTATGATCGAATACCTCAAATATTCGGCTACGCCCATATTCGACGAATAAGTCACCTCTATTCGACTATTTGTGAATATTTGATGCGCTATGTAAGTCTATGGGAAGCCCAAATAGTTGCCGACTAGCAACTATTCCGGCTTCCCATAGACTTACCGTATTTTTTGGACTATAAGACGCACCGGACTATAAGATGCACCCTTTTTTAGAGGAGGAAAAAATAGAAGAAAAAATGAAATAAAAAAATGTGGTCATGACACACTGTTATGGGGGGGTGGGTCTGCTGCTGACGTTGTTATGGAGGTAATAATATCCCCAAATTCTGTTATCCAGGTGTACACTAATGCCTTTATATACTAACTTTATTTATTGCCTTAATTTTACAGATGTAATGCTCACCTAACTTTGTTTGGTCCTTCCTCTGCACTAGAGACAAAGTCTCCCATAGCTGAAGAGGACCTTTAGTGATGTAATGAAGAGGCAGGGCACTGTGCTGCTCTGGCCCACCCCTCTTCTATACATCACTGCAGGTCCTGCCAGCGCTCTGTGTGCTGCCAGGAAGAGCTGCTGAGAGACACCAGGCTGACAGGAGATGGCAGGCTGTGATCACCGCTCCCTGCTGTAGCATTTACTCACGCTGCAGGGGCATAGAGAGCACTGGGGGGTGCTGCAGGGGCACAGAGAACACTGGGGAACGCAGAGAATACTGGGGTATCCAGGGATCACAGAGAGCACTGGGGGATGCTGCAGGGGCACGGAGAGCACTAGGCAACACAGTGGGCACAGAGCACTGGGGGATGCTGCTGGGGCACAGAGCGCACTGGGGGATGCTGAAGGACACAGAGAGCACTGGGGGATGCTGCAGGGGCACAGAGAGCACTGGGGATGCTGCCGGGGCACAGAGAGCATTGGATCACTGGGGGATGCTGTAGAGGCACAGAGAGCACTGGGGAACACTGCAGGGGCACAGAGAGCACTGGGGGATGCTGCAAGGGCACAGAGAGCACTGGGGGATGCTGGTTTGGAGGACAGTGTGGAGGGCCATTATAGTGTTTAGAGGGCTTGTGGGAGCCATTGTACTGTATGAGGGGCATTATACAGTGTGGAAGTTTGTGTGTGATTCATCATACTTTGTGGAGGGTTGTTTAGGGACTATCATACTGTGTGGAGGGGTATGAGGGCCGTAATACTGTGTGGGAGGTTGTGTCTGGGATCACTTTGAGGCATCATACTGTGTTGGGGTCACTGTGGGGGCATCATACTTTATGAAGGGGTACTGTGGAGGAATTCACTGTGAGGATATCATACTGTGTTTGGGGAGGCACTTTTGTTTGCATCATGTTTTAAACAGGCCATGAAAGTGGTCCATGAACAGGGTATTTTAGTGTGAGGAAAACTTTAAGGGGCTTCAATAGGAAGAAAATTCCTTTTGCGGTATGCTCTTGTGTGACGATGCCGAATATTAATATTTTTTTGTGGGGGCGCCCAATTAGGACTTGTGCTATGAAGCCCAATTATTTTTATGTACACCTCTGACAGTAGTGATCTTAACTGACTTAAAAAAACAGATATTATACTGTTTATGACCCGCAACACACATCCGGTTTTTTTGTACGTGTGCGGTACGTATTTGCACGTACTGGAGACACGTACACACGGAGACCCATGTTATTCAATGGTAGATGGCACACACACGTAAAATCACACGGAACGTGTGATAAGTACATGTGTGCGCTTTTCTGCACGGACGACATGTCCGTTTTTGGCCGGCAGCACGCAGGCACGGACCCGCTAAAGTCTATGGGTAGGTGCCTGCACGGACTGCACACGGAGTATGTCCGTGTTCAGCACGTTTCGTGCGTGTGCGTTTTTACACTAGCGATCTTATTTTTATTTTTTTTTTAAATTAAATTCAGTATACTTACCTTTTTTTCTGCTGTTCTCAGTCATACTTACATTGGCGCTCAGTTTTTTTCTTCCCCCGGCTCATACCGCTCCCCGATCACCAGCGCGGCGAGGAACAGCTGTGCAGAGAATACGCGGCAACAATTACTTTGAATATGCCGGCCGCTCATTAATCAATCTCGTATTCCCTGCTTTCCCCACCCACAGACGCCTGTGATTGGTTGCAGTCAGACACGCTCCCCACGCTGAGTGACAGGTGTCTCACTGCACCCAATAAATTGCTCTGCTGCATGAAGGTGACCGGAGCTGCAGAAGACACCGCCGTTCCTGTCAGCTCCACGCAGCTGATAAAGGAAATAGCGCAATCAGCTGAGCTGTCACTGAGGTCGCGGCCAAAGCTGAATACAGCTGATCGCGCTATTCCCTTCATTAGCTGCGTGGAGCTGACAGGAGCGGCGGTGTCTTCTGCAGCTCCGGTCACCTTCATGCAGCAGAGCTGGAAGCGACGCTGGACCATCCTGGATTACGCCGGACATGGAGGGCTTTTTCGGGCTTATAAAATTAGTGAACAAGGCAATTTGTTAGTGGTTTTTTTTCTAATAAAGGATTGTTCGGGTGTGTGTGTTTATTTACTGTAATTTACAGATTAATCATGGAAGGTATCTCGGGGAGATGCCTGACATGATTAATCTAGGACTTATTGGCAGCTATGGGCTACCAAAAACTCCTTATTACCCCGAATGCCAATGCACCAGGGCAAATCGGGAAAAGCCGGGTACAGTCCCAGAACTGTCGCATATAATGTATGCGGCAATTCTGGGCGGCTGCTGACTGATATTGTTAGGCTGGGGGGCTCCCCATAACGTGGGGCTCCTTATCCTGAGAATACCAGCCTTCAGCCGTATGGCTTTATCTGGCTGGTATTAAAATTGTGGGGGACCGCACGCCGTTTTTTTTAATTATTTATTTATTTATTTTACTGCAAAGTATAGACACGCCCACCGGCTGCTGTGATTGGGTGCAGTGAGACACCTGTCACTCAGCGTGGGGGGCGTGTCTGACTGCAACCAATCACAGGCGTCTGTGGGTGGGGAAAGCAGGGAATACGAGATTGATTAATGAGCGGCCGGCATATTCAAAGTAATTGTTGCCGCGTATTCTCTGCACAGCTGTTCCTCGCTGCACTGGTGTTCGGGGAGCAGTAAGTATGAGAGAGGGCTGCTCACTTCAGTCACTCGGGGGATTAGCGGTCACTGGTGAATCCTTCACAGGTGACCGCTAATCAGTACGCGGCACACAGACAGAGCCGCGGCATGACAATGAAGTCGGGTGAAGTTCACCCGAGTTCATTCTCATCGCGCAACTCTGTCTGCTGTCAGCCGACATGTATCAACGACATTGTGCAACACACAAACGGACATTCCACACGGACATTCCACGTACACATACACGGGCATTTTACACACAAACACGAACATTTTACACGTACACACGGCTCGCATACGCCATCACACTGATGCATACATACCGGAAAAACGCCCCAAAAAAACGGAACACGGACCCAAAAAACGGACCGTGTCACAAGGACGTTTTTTATGCAGAAGTGTGTTTTAGGCCTATGTCAGGAATTGTGAAAGACTGAGGACCCGATTTATCAAAGTGTATTCACTAGAAGTCTGGAATGAAAGGCTTTCATAAGTCACAATTTAATTCTCGAGGTTCTGCAAATATTTTTGCAACTTTTGGCCTTCACATGCTAGTTTCAGTCAGCAAGCCAAAATAGGCAGAGCTAGGGTGGAAGGGAGGCGTAACACCACAGCTCGTGTAATTCTTATGCCAGATATCTTATTCCAGTTTCTGACTAGACTAAGGGGTACTTTGCACACAACAACATCGCATGCCGATGGTAGCGATGCCGAGCGCGATAGTACCCGCCCCCGTCGCAGCTGCGATATCTTCTGATAGCTGCCGTAGCGAAAATTATCGCTACGGCAGCTTCACATGCACTTACCTTCCCTGCGACGCCGCTCTGACCAGCGAACCACCTCCTTCCTAAGGGGGCGGGTCGTGCGGTGTCACAGCGACGTCACACGGCAGGCAGCCAATAGAAGCAGGGGTCGGAGATGAGCGGGACGTAAACATCCCGCCCACCTCCTTCCTTCCTCATTGCAGCCGGGACGCAGGTAAGGCGATGTTCCTCGCTCCTGCGGCTTCACACACAGCGATGTGTGCTGCCGCAGGAACGAGGAACAACATCGTAACATCGGTTCTTCCGAAATTATGGAAATGACCGACGCTACACCGATGATACGATTTCGACGCTTTTGCGCTCGTTAATCGTAGTAAAAACGATTCACATACGCCGATGTCGACAGCGACGCCGGATATGCGTCACTTTTGATTTGACCCCACCAACATCGCATCTGCGATGTCATAGTGTGCAAAGTACCCCTAAGATTTGTGGCAGGGGCGCATGAAGGCACATCATTTCAGAAGGATTCATTAAAAGGGATGTGTCTCTTAATGGATCAGGCACCTCTGAATCCTCATTATTCACGCCAGTCTTAATGAATCAAGTTCTAAAGCCTGCTTTACACCTTGCAATTAAGCATACGATATCGTATGCGATCGTACCCGCCCCCATCGTATGTGCGGCACGTTCAATTTGTTGAACGTGTCGCACAAACGAATAACCCCCCGTCACACGTACTTACCCGTCCATACGACCTCGATGTGGGTGGCGAACATCCACTTCCTAGAGTAGGAGGGACGTTAGGCGTCACATCGACATCACGCGGCAGCCGGCCAATAGAAGCGGAGGGGCAGAGATGAGCGGGACGTAAACATCCCGCCCAACTCCTTCCTTCCGCATTACCGGCGGGGGCCGCAGAACGTTGGTAAGATCTGTTCATCGTTCCCGGGGTGTCACACACTACGATGTGTGCTACCCCGGGTACGATGAACAACCTGTCGTTCAATTTTTTGGAAATGAACGACGCGCATGCGATGAACGTTTTACCAATCGCACGTAGCTGTTACATGCTACAATGTAACTTACGATGCCGGATGTGCGTCACTTACAACGTGACCCCGCCGATACATCGTAAGATATATTGTAGCGTGTAAAGCGCCCTTAAGTTTTATTAATTGTATAATTAACTTGATTATTTGATTCAATTGTATCAGATTTATATTAAAGTGACCCTCCACCCTAAGAAAGCCTTTTTCCTGCATGATGAACTGATTGTGCAGGGAAACAGTGGAAAGTCCACAGTGGTAGTGGATGAAGGCAGCCTAAGGGGCACTTTGCACGCTGCAACATCGCACGTGCGATCTCGTTGGGGTCAAATTGAAAGTGATGCACATCCGGCGTCGCAGGCGATATCGTAGCGTGTAAATCCTTTGATACGATTAACAAGCGCAAAAGCGTCGTAATCGTATCATTGGTGTAGCCTCGGTCATTTCCATGAATTTGGAAATACCGATGTTACGATGTTGTTCCTCGTTCCTGTGGCAGCACACATCGCTGTGTGTGAAGACGCAGGAGCGAGGAACATCTCCTACTTGCGGCTCACGCCAGCTATGCGGAAGGACGGAGGTGGGTGGGATGTTTACGTCCCGCTCATCTCTGCCCCTCCGCTTCTATTGGCCGCCTGCCGTGTGACGTCGCTGTGACACTGCACGACCCACCCCCTTAATAAGGAGGAGGTTCTCCGGCCAGAGCGATGTCGCATGGCAGGTGAGTGCATGTGAAGTTGCCGTAGTGATAATGTTTGCTACAGCAGCTATCACCATGATATCGCAGCTGCGACAGGAGCGGGGACTATCGCTCACGGCATCGCAGCATTGGCTTGCAATGTCGTAGTGTGCAAAGTGCCCCTAACAATTATGCTAATAAATGTATGCAATAGGATTGACCACACTGATCACCCATGTCTATTTTCAATAATTTACATACCAAACAAAGACAATGATCCCCATGATATAATAGAGAACTACTTGCACATTCAGTTTCTAGTATATATTGTCCCTTACTGGTCTCTTGGCTTCCATCCCATACAAGTAAAAAAGGCAAATACATTGTATCACTCATCTGATTTCTCCGATGCTGATTTTATTATAATTGACTTGGACAGAAATATTATGAGCAGGTGTATTCTCCCTGCTACCTTGGCATAATCTCATGATGAAACTGATGTTGAGTCCAAGAAGTGTCTAATAATGTGTCAGAGTGATAATTCCATAGACATAACATAACTGCAAAGACTGCAAAAATTTACTATTCATTTTTCCATTCCCATCTGGGAGAGAATGGATGTGTTATGCAAAGTTCACATCATAATTTTGCCACACGCCAGTAGTTCTGTTGGTGCTTTTGTCTGAAGGCATGAAAAATGGGAATCTAGTATATCCACTTACGGGGCCATTACAGTGGAACCTTGGATTCTGAGCATAATTCGTTCCTGGAGTGTACTCTTAAACCAAGTTACTCTTATATCAAAGCAAATTTTCCCATAGGAAATAATTGAAATAGACAATTCGTTCCACAACCCAAAAATAGTTGCTGTATTTATACAAACTTATTACACTAATACAAAATAATGTACTGTATTCATATCAAATTATGACAGTACACTAATACAAAATACTGTACAGTACAGTAAAAAAACATATAAAGCAAATTAAACTGCACTTTAGATTACAATAAAATTGTTGGTGTGCGAAAAATACAATATAAGCAATTTGCTGTACTGATTAGCAGAAAGAAAGTACAATACTGTATCCACGAATGCAAATTAATAGACATACTATATAGTATATACTGTACAGTACAAAGGTATACTGTACAGAGTATACAATACATATGTACAGAAAGTTAAGGGCGCTTTACACGTTACAATATATCTTACGATGTGTCGGCGGGGTGACATCGTAAGTGACGCACATCCGGCATCGTAAGTTACATTGTAGCATGTTGCTGGAGAAGGGGAAACAAAAGGCGCAAATAGGGTCTTACCCGGTAATAACCGTATGAAGATAAGGATAGGTACACTCACCTGGTGAGGTTGTGCCAGTCACAACCTCTTATTTTGCATGTGAGTGCCCGCGTGGATCAAGCAGCGGCCCCATGGAGACGTAGTAAAATATATGTATATAAGGGAAAACGGGTTTTAGCCGCACTAAAAAACCACTGTTAACGGGATAGTAATAAACATCTCTTTTATTTCAGCATTCCTACGTGTTTCAGAGACAAAGGGCCGTCTCCTTCTTCAGGGAAAAGAGAAAATATACACACAGTCTGCAGACCGGTTACTAATAAAGGAGTCTATACCGCCACGTTGACATCTATAACGTCAATGTTCTCATGGTAACAGAGTGACTCATAGACACATAGACATGTGAAACTGCAAAGGAGGAGTATTTTTTGCTGACACGTAAAAAACATATGTGAAGGCAAAAGAATAAAAAATAAAAAATATAAAGAAAGGAATTTTTCTAACACCTCGATTATATTCTTATCCCCCTCCGAGTTGATGTTCCCAACATATTCCCAATGTGCACTCTCTGTGAAATCAGCACATTTGATTTCTTTATTTATTTTCTCACTGTGACACTAGTGAAACCTTTAAATCTCCCGTTCCTCCAATACCGGCCAGGTTTGGAGTACTGGTTAAACTACAACCACCCTGTTCAAGCTCAGTGATTACCCTTTTTTTTAGGTTCGGGAATCACGTTAAATACATGTTTGTTATCATATTGACGCGCTCTGAAAAAACAAAGCAGTGTATATTTATTCTTTATATTTTTTATTTTTCATTCTTTTGCCTTCACATATGTTTTTTATGTGTCAGAAGAAAATACTCCTCCTTTGCAGTTTCACGTGTCTATGAGTCACTCTGTTACCATGAGAACATTGACGTCATAGATGTCAACGTGGCGGTATAGACTCCTTTATTAGTAACCGGTCTGCAGACTGTGTGTATATTTTCTCTTTTACCCTGAAGAAGGAGACGGCCCTTTGTCTCTGAAACGCGTAGGAATGCTGAAATAAAAGAGATTTTTATTAATATCCTGTTAACAGTGGTTTTTTAGCGCGGCAAAAACCCGTTTTCCCTTACATACATATATTTTACATTGTAGCATGTAACAGCTACGTGCGATTGCGATTGAACGGTAAAACGTTCATCGCATGCACATCGTTCAATTCCTAAAAATTGGATGTCAGGTTGTTCATCGTAAACGGGGTAGCACACATCGCAGTGTGTGACACCCCGGGAACGATGAACAGATCTTACCTACGTCCTGCGGCTCCCGCCGGCAATGCAGAAGGAAGGAGGTGGGTGGGATGTTTATGTCCCACTCATCTCCGCCCCTCCACTTCTATTGGCCGGCTGCCGCGTGACGTCGATGTGACGTCAAACGTCCCTCCGACTCCAGGAAGTGGATGTTCGCCGCCCACATCGAGGTCGTATGGACGGGTAAGTGCGTGTGACGGGGGGGTTATTAGTTTATGCGACACGTTCAACAAATTGAACGTGCCGCACATACGATGGGGGCGGGTATGATCGCATACGATATCGTATGCTGGATCGTATGGTGTGAACCAGGCTTTACCTCCAGAGTGGGTCAGAGCACGGTGAAAGGTCAGAGCACAGTGAAAGGTCAGAGCACGGTGAAAGGTCAGAGCACGGTGAAAGGTCAGAGCACGGTGAAAGGACAGAGCACGGTGAAAGGACAGAACTGGAAGTGTGCACAGTGAGTATTTGCTCTTATTGCAAAGCATTGCTCTTAAACCAAATTACAAATTTGTAAAAAAGCTTTGCTTGTCTTGCAAAACGCTTTCAAACCTAGTTACTCTTAAGCCAAGGTTCCACTCTAATTATAAAGAGGGTGTCCACTACCTTTAAATTGATGGCCTCTTCAGCACTGTGAACGCAGAATAATTGCTATGACACTCACTACGTGATAGTCAAGTTATCAGGGAAGTAACTAGAGGCTGATGCCCCTCCACCCCCTCTCCCACCTGCATGTAGGTCAGATGTATATACCCTTTGTAGCAATATAAATCCAATAAAAAGTTCCCACTTCCTCCTTCCTGGTAAATATGTCCTCATCCTGGGCTCATGAAAAAGAAAAATTGACAGAGAGCGCAATGAGAAGCACCCGCTACTTATATAATACTAGACATAGGCCCGATGCTATCGCATTGTGAGTGCAGTGAAATGAACATTTGTATATGCTTAGTGGTGCTGACAGGAACAGTGGTGAGTGGGGCTGGGGGCATACCGATTTGGTGGGGGGCTGTAGGCATATGTTGCGGACGGGGGCCAGACCACTGTAAGGGGGTGCTTGAATCCGGGTTCGTTACTGTGGCTCAAGTGGCGGCCGGACCCGGGCTCGTGCAGCCGTCAGTCCTCACAACCGTAGGAAGGGGGTATTTACAGGGGAATAGTTTGTCAGTGACGCCACCTGTGGGTAGCGGTGAGGGTTGGTGACACTGCCGCTGCCTTGGTATGGGACGCCCGAGGCTGATAGAGTTGGGCATCAAGGTGAAATCCTCTCCACGGGTAGGGGAGGTGTAGTCCCGGGGCCCAGATGAACAGGAGTGATGGCCGCAGAGAGTGTCATGCAGGGTTAGACCGGGGATGGATGGTGTACTCACAGTTCCAAAGAATTGCACACAGAGTCCAGTGGTAAACCAAATTGCCAGTGACCGGTTGCCTCCGGCGGGTGTATTCGGGTCCCACACCCTGATGTAGCAAACAGGAGTCCCTTCCTCCTGCACTCAGTATTTGTGTCTTCAATGGGACAACTCCGCTTGAAACGGGGAAGTCCACTCCTGGTACTCTGTATGTTGGGAGCTGTGGCCTGTGAAATCTGACCCTTGGGATCTCTGTGGGTTCTGGCGCACACCCTATCTCCCGCGTTGGGCTTCCGTTTCGCTCTCTTGGCTTACTGTGGAACAAGGCCTGAAACCTTGTCCCGGCTGGCCAATTGACAAGGGGCTTGAAACCTTCCTCGCCCTAGGGGCCAGGCACCCCGAATGTGCACGGCCTCTGGACCGGATTCCCGCTGTCGGCACTGGTGGGCTACAACCCCGCCCCGGTCCACTTAAGGTCTCCCGCGACCGGATCTCCGTCACCTGTGGTCCTGCTTGCCGTCTGCCACCTAGTCAGTAGTCCGGTAGTCCAAGGGCCCCAACCCCTGACTCCGCTGTCACTACTCTTACTTCAACTGTCAGGACTTGTCTGCTGTGTTCCCTCCCCTGACACCTCAGGGCCCCTAGGTGGGCACTCCCAATCACCTGGTCCTGCCCACTGGTGTGTCCCTATTGTCATAGGGGGGTGACTGGCTTTACTGGCTGGTGTTGTGCACCTGGGTGTGGGTTTTGTGTTGGTATGCCAAGGAGGATGGAATCTTGTACCTGAGAGATTTGTACAACCTCTGTGACAACCTGGTTTTGCCAGGGCGTCACACTCCCCCTTGGTAGAATACAGCCCGTCCTCGGGCTGTCCGGCCACTGACGTTTATTTTTCTGCATCTATAAAAGTAATTAAAGGTATAAAATATAAAACATTTAATTCCTTTTAGGGAGGCACATTTCTTAAACGTTGCAAACTGTATCTCCTTCTCCCTTTGACCTGCCACCCAAAACACCTGAACCCCCCCCCCCGGTGCCACCGCTAAAGGCTGCTTTACACCTTACAATTTCGCATACGATATCGTATGCGATGTGACCTGCCCTTATCGTATGTGCGGCACGTTCAATTTGTTGACTGCGTCACACAAACGATTATTTCCCGTCACACATACTTACCTACCATACGACCTCGATGTGGGCGGCGAACATCCACTTCCTGGAGTGGGAGGGACGTTCGGCGTCACCGCGACGTCACGCGGCAGCTGGCCAATAGAAGCGGAGGGGCGATGATGAGCAGGACGTAAACATCCCACCCACCTCCTTCCTTCCGCATTGCCGGCGGGAGCAGCGGGACGCAGGTAAGCTGCAATTCATCGTTCCCGGGGTGTCACACACTGAGATGTGTGCTGCCTCGGGAACATTGAACAACCTGACTAGAGATGAGCGAACCAGTCGTGGTTCGGCTCGAGTTCGGTTCGCCGAATGGAGGTCCCGTTCGAGTTCGATTCGTCGAACGTTCGACGAACCAAACTCGAACTGCATAGGAAACAATGGTAGGCATTCACAAACACATAAAAACACCTAGAAAACACCCTCAAAGGTGTCCAAAAGGTGACAAACAACCCACAACACAACACAAACACATGGGAAAGTGACAAGGACATATACTCATGCAAAAACAAAAGAGCTTTACAAGGAAAAAGAGGAGGAGACACAGATATAGGCATGGCACGCCCTTCTAAAATCATGTAAAACACCGCAAGGTGACTCCAAGCGGAGTCTCCCTTTTTTCCAAAAATTGGGCCACACACACACCCACCCCTTCAGTGGCAGCACTTGTGCCCCAGTTGTACACTTCACAGCTAGATTTGCATCAAGCACATTCAAAAATACGCCATCCTTAACCGTCCCCAGGATGACACCGGGGTAGGTAGCAAAGTCTTTGCTGATCCCAGCTCTGTTCATCTTGGATCATTTTTAAAAACAATGTAAGCAAGGGTTACTCCAAGCGGAGTCTCCCTTTTTTCCAAAAATTTGGCCCCACACACACCCACCCCTTCAGTGGCAGCAGTTGTGCCCCAGTTGTACACTTCACAGCTAGATTTGCATCAAGCACATTCAAAAATACGCCATACTTAACCGTCCCCAGGATGACACCGGGGTAGGTAGCAAAGTCTTTCCTGATCCCAGCTCTGTTCATCTTGGATCATTTTTAAAAACAATGTAAGTAAGGGTTACTCCAAGCGGAGTCTCCCTTTTTTCCAAAAATTGGGCAACACACACCCACCCCTTCAGTGGCAGCACTTGTGCCCTAGTTGTACACTTCACAGCTAGATTTGCATCAAGCACATTCAAAAATACGCCATTGTTAACCGTCCCCAGGATAACACCGGGGTAGGTAGCAAAGTCTTTCCTGATCCCAGATCTGTTCATCTTGGATCATTTTTAAAAACAATTTAAGCAAGGGTTACTCCAAGCGGAGTCTCCCTTTTTTCCAAAAATTGGGCCCCACACACACCCACCCCTTCAGTGGCAGCAGTTGTGCCCCAGTTGTACACTTCACAGCTAGATTTGCATCAAGCACATTAAAAAATACGACATTCTTAACCGTCCCCAGGATAACACCGGGGTAGGTAGCAAAGTCTTTCCTGATCCGAGCTCTGTTCATCTTGGATCATTTTTAAAAACAATGTAAGCAAGGGTTTCTCCAAGCGGAGTCTCCCTTTTTTCCAAAAATTGGGCCACACAATCCCACCCTTTCAGTGGCAGCATTTGTGCCCTAGTTTTACACTTCACAGCTAGATTTGCATCAAGCACATTCAAAAATACGCCATAATTAACCGTCCCCAGGATGACCCCGGGGTAGGTAGCAAAGTCTTTCCTGATCCCAGCTCTGTTCATCTTGGATCATTTTTAAAAACAATGTAAGCAAGGGTTACTCCAAGCGGAGTCTCCCTTTTTTCCAAAAATTGGGCCACACAGACACCCCATCAGTGGCAGCACTTTTGCCCTAGTTGCAAACAGGATGTTTTGATTGTATCAAGCACATTCCAAATCCACAAGCATTTACTCTCCCCAGGATGACACAGGGGTAGTAAATTCCTTGTGGATCCATGACTTGTTCATTTTGATGAACGTTAGTCTGTCCACATTGTCACTGGACAGACGCGTGCGCTTATCTGTCAGCACACACCCAGCAGCACTGAAGACACGTTCAGAGACAACGCTGGCAGCTGGACACGACAAAATCTCCAAGGCGTAACTGGATAGCTCTGGCCATTTTTCAAGATTTGAAGCCCAAAATGAGCAAGGCTCCATTTGCAAAGTCATGGTATCGATGTTCATTTGCAGATACTCCTGTATCATCCTCTCCAGCCGTTGTCTATGTGTCAGACTTGTTGTCTCTGTTGGCCTTGCAAAGGAGGGTCTAAAAAAATTATGAAAAGATTCCATAAAATTGTTGTTACCAGTAGCACCAGATAGGGTGCTACTGGTACGGGTAGACTGTTGAAGATGACGAGACCGTCCCATGTTTGTCAAGTTACAACTGGGAGATTCACTCCCTGCACGGTTGTTTGGTGGAAAAGCCGAGCTAAGATCGAGTAACAGCTGCTGCTGATACTCCTGCATACGTGCGTCCCTTTCTATGGCTGGAATTATGTCACAAAATTTGGACTTGTACCGGGGATCTAATAGTGTGGCAAGCCAGTAGTCATCATCGCTTCTAATTTTGACAATATGAGGGTCATGTTGGAGGTAGTGCAGCAAGAAAGCACTCATGTGTCTTGTGCAGCCATGCGGACCAAGTCCACGCTGTGTTTGTGGCATAGAGGTGCTAACCGTTCTTTCTTCCTCTGACATCTCCCCCCAACCTCTTTCAACTGAAACTTGACCAAGGTCTCCCTCATCCGCTGAGTCTTCCATGTCCATGGACAGTTCGTCATCCATTTCTTCATGTTCTCCTGCACCTTCCTCAACATTTCGCCTGCTACCATGCGCCCTTGTTGATCCCTGTCCCCCATGGTCCCATGCCTGCCGCGTTGGTGATGATGAACGTCTGGACCTTGGTGATGTGGTTGTGTCTTGCGCATATGAATCCTCCTGTAGTTCCTCCCCTTCCTGTTGTCCCACCCCCTGACTCCGAATAGTGTTTAGCGTGTGCTCCAGCATGTAAATGACTGGAATTGTCATGCTGATAATGGCATTGTCAGCGCTAAACATATTAGTCGCCATGTCGAAACTGTGCAGAAGGGTGCATAGGTCCTTGATCTGAGACCACTCCATCAGGGTGATCTTCCCCACCTCTGCATCTCGTTGGCCCAGGCTATACGTCATGACGTATTGCACCACGGCTCGGCGGTGCTGCCACAGTCGCTGTAACATGTGGAGAGTCGAATTCCAGCGTGTCGGCACATCGCATTTCAGGCGATGAACCGGCAGGCCGAAAGACTTCTGGAGCGATGCAAGTCGCTCAGCTGCGGCGGTTGAACGGCGGAAGTGAGCAGACAGTTTTCGTGCCCTGGTCAGAAGGCCATCTAGGCCGGGATAGTGTGTTAAAAATTGCTGGACAACAAGGTTCAACACGTGAGCCATACAAGGCACGTGTGTCACCTTGCCCAGGTGAAGGGCCGCACCCAGGTTTGCAGCATTGTCGCACACGGCCTTACCAGGCTGCAGGTTGAGTGGAGACAACCATTTATTAAACTCGGACCGCAGAGCTGACCACAACTCCTCAGCTGTGTGACTCCTATTCCCAAGACATGTCAAGCTAAAGACCGCCTGATGCCGTTGCGCTCTGCTGCCAGCATAGTAATGAGGGGTGCGTGATTCCTTCTGCGCAGTGAGAACGCTGGTGGCCTGACCAGGCAGGCTTGGGGCGGAGGTGGAGGACACAGATGAGGTGGAGGAGGCAGAAGCAGTGGCGGAACTTGGACAGACAGAGGATTGACACACAAGTCGTGGGGACGGCAAGACTTGTGCAGCAGACCCTTCACCATCTATCACCATAGTTACCCAGTGCCCAATCAGCGACATGTAACGTCCCTGTCCATGCTTACTGGTCCAAGTATCGGTGGTGAAATGCACCCGTTCACACACAGAGTTTCTCAAGGAAGCGGTGATGTTGTGTGCGACATGCTGGTGTAGCGCAGGCACACCTTTCTTAGAGAAGTAGTGGCGACTGGGCATCTGGTACTGGGGCACAGCGACAGACATAAGGTCTCTAAAATCCTGTGTGTCCACCAGGCGGAAAGGCAGCATTTTGGTAGCCAAGAGCTTACAGAGGGATAAAGTCAACCTCTTAGCTTTGTCATGGGTCGCAGGAAATGGCCTTTTATTTGTCCACATCTGAGGGACAGAGATCTGGCTGCTGTGCGTAGACGGTGTTGAGTAGGGTGTCCCTGGAAAAATGCAGGTTTGTGAGGAAAGTGCAGGCGGAGACATGATGTTGCCTTCATCCAACGTTGGTGCTATCGATGTCTGAGAGAGCTGTACACACGCACTTGTTTCCCCTTCCAAACCAACTGACGACCTACCAAGCAAACTGCCTGTTGCGGTTACAGTGGTGGAAGTTGTGCGTGGAAAACCAGGTGTGACAGCTGTCCCCACAGTCCTAGAAGATGAAGAGCGCGCGGATGCACTGGAAGGGGCAGGCCGTGGATGGTTCGCTCCGCTAGGCCGCATTGCAGCACGGTGAGCTTCCCACTGGGACATATGATATTTATTCATGTGACGATTCATGAAAGAAGTTGTCAAACTGCTGAGGTTTTGACCTCTACTAACAGAATCACGACAAATTTTACAAATCACATAATTTGGGCGATCTTTTTCTATGTCAAAAAAGGACCAGGCTAGGCAAGGCTTAGAGGGCATGCGACCTGCTGAGCCCCCCCGACTAGTGCTCAGAGGCACAGTGGTGGCTGATGATGCAGTTGTAGACGTGCTACCAGTGCTCCGACTCTGTCCAGAATCATCTGATGCTGACACTTCCATTCCTGAATCCACCCATGGTACAGGGTGTGCGTCTATTCTGATCTTATTCCCTGATCTTATGCTGGGGACACAAGATCCTGCTCGTTTTCGTGGTCTTGGTCTGCCACAGGCAGCACAATATTCACGCCAATCAGGATTTTGTTCTCCGCACACACAAGTCCATCCTCCTGGTCCCGTTACTAGGGCTGACTCCCAGAGAGTGTAATCCAGTGGATCCTCTCTCATTCCCAGTCCTCAACAACTCTCTATATATCTTCTATTGCAACTTTACCTTCATATCACACAATGTTACTAAGCAAAGACAATGTTCACCAATCCTAACAAATCATATGCAGCTCAAACCATACCTCTAAACATCAGAGATGTAAAACAACTGTTAACAATATATACTAGACTAGATCCTCTGTTTTTGCCCATCTGGAAATAAATGACATACTTCTAACTCAGTTAATACACGGCATTCCAATTCTATGAGCTCTGTTCAGCGAGTGCGGGTTATAAGGTCACAACGCTGCAGTCTCTGTTCTCCCCCCTCACTTTGCACTGCAAGTCTCTAGCTATACAGGGGAAAGTGACAGAATATTATCACCTAAAAACAAAAAAACAACTTCAATATATCAGATTGAAAAGGTAATAAGGAAAAGTAGCCAAGTATTATATGATTAGTTAGTGGGTTAGTATTGTGAAATAGATAAAGAAAGAAGACAGAAGAAGAAAAGGAAAGACCTTTAGCAGCATAATTTACAAAAAGTACAACTTTGTTTTCAGCATATAGGACAAGACAAACAAACAATAAACATAAAGGCTACCTGAGGAATCGCGAGTTTCCTGTTTATATCCCCCGGAGACTGACTCGTGCCCTCTACCCCCTCTTGAAGAGAAAATACTTTGAGATCAAAAAGATCAACTTACCTAGGTTTAGTATTTTCTGTTCAAGAAGCGAGGAAGATCGCTGTGTTCAGTCCTAGACGGATGGAAAGGGGAAAGTCTGTCTGGGTCCCAGTCATGGGGCTCGCTGGGGGCCTCCAAACTGTTAAAGCCGGGCTTTTGTTTCCTCTCAGGCAGCAGGGACGGACCGGCCGGTTGTGAGAGCAGGCTTAAAACACCAAGACAGACTCAAGTCTATAGTGAGTCAATTAGCTCTGGTCCTTTAATGAATCGGAAGGTTTTAATGAATCGGAAGGTTTCTTATACCTTTCAAGCTGATTACGCAATATGAGACATGTGATATAGTTACATAACTTTAGATAGATACCAAATATAGTCATTTGGGATATAAGCATGATATCATCACATAAGGAAAGGATTAATATTTCAAGGCCAAAAAGATATGTAATAAACAGCGTTTCAAGAGATGTAATCAATCAAACCTTGTCAAACAAGCTGCATAGGTCAAGATGACCGTATAAACAATTCTAGGTCTTAATGATAGTCATAGCAGATGTGAAATAGAACATCAATTACTCATTCCAAGATTGCATAACGGATTGCATAACTGATTGCATAACTGATCAAATGCCCATATGTGGAATATAATGAATTTACGAACTAACTGAGGAACCAAGACAAAATGGCTTCTCTAACAGGCGCAAGGTAACTTCGTCGTCGGTTGCATCCTCCTCCACCGCCTCTGTTGACCTCCTCGAGTGCCTGACTGTGGGTTGACAGTAGGTGGGATCTAGAACTTCATCATCAATTGTTGTGTTTGCACTCCCCTCACCCTCAGACCGAGCCTCTTCTTGCCCTGACCGAATATTTAAGTTGTCATCCCAATCTGGTATCTGCGTCTCATCGTCATCAGTATGTTCCTCATTGTCTATAACCTCAGGTGTTACAGTTTGTGACAAAGGGTCAGCATTATGCTCAGAAACTTGGTCCTCACGG
Organism: Anomaloglossus baeobatrachus; assembly: GCF_048569485.1. NCBI lineage: Eukaryota > Metazoa > Chordata > Amphibia > Anura > Aromobatidae > Anomaloglossus > Anomaloglossus baeobatrachus. Next base: position 113,863,733 of record NC_134362.1, on the reverse strand, counting down.
CCTGAATCAGAGTCACAAAGGTTCTGGGCATCACTGCAGACCATTTCCTGGTCTGTACTCACTGTAGCTTGGGAGCAGACCTCTGATTCCCAGGCTATAGTGTGACTGAACAGCTCTGCAGACTCAGCCATCTCAGTTCCACCATACTGTGCAGGGCTGATGGAGACTTCAGAGCTGGGAGAAAGCAAGTTTGATTGGGATGACAACTCAGAGGACTGGTGTTTTTTGGATGCGGTAGTTGAGGTGGCTGAGAGGGCACTTGTTGGACCACTTGAGATCCATTCAAGCATTTTCCTTTTTTGGCCATCATCTACCTTTGTTCCTGTTGTTCGTGTCCGTAAAAAAGGGAGCACATCGGATTGTCCACGGTAAGTAGTAGACATCTTACTTTTGCTGGTAGATGGTCTATCTTCAGCAGATGTTAATGGAGCTTTGCCACCTTCCCCACGGACAAACCCTTTTTTTCCTTTTACAACACGCCTCTTCCCCTTTCCACCAGCATCTGTCATTTTGCCACTCATGTTGATTGCGACAAGATTGTGCACTTAAAATGTGGTAGTAAAAATTGAGAGGTGGTGTAGATTTCAGCGGTGGTCTAGCTTTATTAACAGCAGAATAAACAACAATAATTATCCCTGACAATGCAACTACGGCCCTTAAACTGGCAGCATAAATTGCTAGTATAATGGCTTAGTAACAATGAGTTTGAGTGTGGAATGCAGGCAGACGTGCTGCAAATATCTTTGCACTAGTGGGACTATACAGAAGTCCAATAGCCACGTTTAGGATGCCACTAAGTTCACTCAGTGTTTGCTAGTATAATGGGCTTAGTTACAATGAGTTTGAGTGTGCAATGCAGGCAGACATGCTGCAAATATCTTTGCACTAGTGGGACTATACAGAAGTCCAATAGCCACGTTTAGGATGCCACTAAGTTCACTCAGTGTTTGCTAGTATAATGGCTTAGTAACAATGAGTTTGAGTGTGCAAAGGGCAGGAGGGTACAGTGGCAGGGTTGTGGGTCTCTGGGTAGAGGAAAAGAAGCCTGCCTTTCTATCCCTCCTAATGGGGAAATGCAGCGAGGAAATACCTGACCTTAGCTACACAGACGCTGTCATCTTGTGTAGCCGTTAAACTCTGTTTTCACGGACCTGTCACCTATGGCTCTGACCCTGCCGGTATGAGCCCTTAAAAGGACTGATAGAAAGTGCTATCCCTATGCTGTACAGCGCTGTGTATGGAGCGTACACAGCAGTATCGGCGATAGGAGCTGCGCCAGTGATGACTGACACCAAGGACGCAGAAGGCAGATAATGGCGTGCTGGAGGAAAATGTCCGGTTTTATAATGCAGGGACATGTGACATGGACATCCTATCACACATGCCGTTGCTTCTCTGGCTAAAAGTCCACTTAGCTGTGTGTGTGTCTGGGATTGGCTGACATGCTGGCCCGCCCCACTACACGCGCGCGCTTAGGGAAGGAAGACAAGGAAAAAAAAAAATGGCGATCGCCATTATCCCAGCAGCAGTGATCTGAATGCGCTGTTCCCGCACACTATACACTGAAATTTCATAATAGTGTGAGTCACAGAGTGACTTACACTATTACAGCGGAAAGCCAGCTAGGAATTAGCTGATCTTTTTGCTGCTAGAACCGTTCTCGAATGTATCTAGAACTATCGAGCTTTAGCAAAAAGCTCGAGTTCTAGTTCGATCTAGAACAGCCCCCAAAATCACTCGAGCCGTGAACTGGAGAACCTCGAACCGCGCTCAACTCTAAACCTGACGTTCAATTTTTAGTAATTGAACGATGTGCATGCGATCAACATTTTGACGTTTAATCGCAATCGCACGGAAGTTTCACATGCTACAATGTAACTAACGATGCCGGATGTGCGTCACTTACTACCTGACCCCGCCGACACATCGTTAGATAAATTGTAGCGTGTAAAGCCCGCTTAACACTGGTGTCACACCGGTCCGAGTTCCTGTTGGTGTCCGTAGTGTCCGGGTAAAAGTTCCTTACCCATCAGTCCACCCCAAAGGATCCCAAAGTTCCGGAACCCTTGGCCTGGAGGTTAGCCACCGGTTTTGCTGGTGACTGGGCCTCGGCCGACTCCACTGCAGGCCCTTCCTCCAACCAACCTCTCCAGAGATGTTACAGTCCTGGTGGTGGGGTAACAAGAGGGTAGATGGGGGTTATGTACAAAGGCCCAAGAAAGTTTTTGGGTGGCCTCTACCAGACCAAAGGCCGTGGTCCATGAAAATAAAACAGGGGAAAAGCTGGGTTTAACTGGGAAAGGGGGGTAGCCAGGATCCGCTACCTATTCATTCTATCAAGCAATCGGGGGTAAGTGTGGAGGCCGGTATTATCTTCCCCACTACCAGGGTATACTGATCACCTTCCCAGGCAAGCTGGCTCCATTCTTCACACCAGTAGCAACATATATTTAATATTTCAGGCCCTGAATGCCTGTTGGGGTGCCCCTTCTTCCGGTGGGTTCGGACAGCCACATCCGCCCTTTTCTTCTCCTGAATGGCGATTTCTTTGTGGAGCTGCAGCTGCTGCCACTCCCAGCATGGGGCATGGTTCCCGTTCTCCCCTTCCCGCTCAGGAGCCAGGCCCTCATGGATGCCCTCGGTGCCGGCTACGACCGGCCTCTCATACTGCCATGGGCCCCACCGATCAGTGGCCTGCTCCGCCTCTCTGCAGGTGCACTCCGGCTGCTCCACAACCGGGACGGGGCGCTTAGGAGCCGTTGGTGCTGCAGCTAGGGTAGACTTTAGGTCGGGTGCCACCTCCGTTGCGGTCGGTCGGACTGCCGAAACCAACATCATCACCGGTGTGTCCGGACTCGGGGCCGGGGAAGATGTCATCGGGGTTGCGGCCTGGCTCAGGGCCGGACGAGATGTCATCGGGGTTGCAGCCTGGCTCGGGTCCGGATGAGATGTCATCGGGGTTGCGGCCTGGCTCGGGGCCAGGACTGGTGCCGAGGCGGTGGTACATGCAAGGGCCGAGGTCCCAGTGACTGGGTTCTCCTCCGCAGATAACACTGGTTCCGCTGCCACAGGTCGAGGTAGTGGGTCGGTCGGGGCGTTGGCTACAGACATGGACGACGAGGGAGGCGACGTGGTGGACGGGGGCAGGCCGGATCCCTCAGCCGGGACGGCCGGTTCCTAGGGGAACATAGGGGCATGGGTCACTGCTTACCCACTCCTCCGAGGTCATCTCCACCTCGTGCGCCCAGACAGCTGCCGCCAGGCCCTTCATCTCCGTCGTCTACCTCGCCAAGATGAAATGGGCTTGGACCTGGATCCTCCGGCACATCTTCTCCGTCTGTTCCTCAATCCATTCTGCGGTTCTGGGGACGGGAATCTCTGCACACTACTTGCCAGGCTGCTGAGACGTCTTGCCGCTTGGTGTCCAGGAACGGGTTTCTGAGTCCTGGTGTCCCTGCACTTTATCTTCTCTGGTCACATGCTGCTTTTTCTGCCCTCCCCCTTGGTTTTCAACAGCAATTTCGCGAGACCCACTGTCCTTTTCAACTTCCTGCTCTGGGGATCACCGGGTTCCACCCGCGTTCTTAGGGGGCGGGGCTTAGGACTCGCGCTGTTTTCAGGGAAGAAGATGGCGAAGTTGTTGTTTTTGGCACCAAATATGGCGGGCAAGATGGCGGGAGTCCGAAAATGTCAACATTTCACAAGTTAACAGTTCAGAAAAAGCGCACTTCACCCAGGTTAGTGGATGGGGTAAGTATCCTGTTCGTGATGCCAATTTCGGGTTGTTGCGGACGGGAGCCAGACCACTGTAAGGGGGTGCTCGGATCTGGGTTCATTACCATGGCTCGAGTGGCGGCCGAACCCGGACTCGTGCAGCCGTCCGTCCTCACAACCGTAGGAAGGGGGTATTTACAGGGGAATAGTTTGTCAGTGACGCCACCCGGGTTGCGGTGAGGGTTGGTGACACCGCCGCTGCCTTGGTATGGGGCACCCGGGGCTGATGGAGTTGGGCATCAAGGTGAAATCCTCTCCACGGGTAGGGGAGATGTAGTCCCTGGGTCCAGATGAACAGGAGTGATGGCCGCAGAGTGTCATGCAGGGTTAGACCGGGGATGGATAGTGTACTCACAGTTCCAAAGAATTGCACACAGAGTCCAGTGGTAAACCAAATTGCCAGTGACCGGTTGCCTCCGGTGGGTGTATTCGGGTCCCACAACCTGATGTAGCAAACAGGGGTCCCTTCCTCCTGCACTCAGTGTTTTTGTCTTCAATGGGACAACTCCGCTTGAAACGGGAAAGTCTACTCCCGGTACTTTGTATGTTGGGAGCTGTGGCCAGCAAAATCTGACCCTTGGGATCTCTGTGGGTTCTGGCGCACACCCTATCCCTCGCGTTGGGCTGCCGTTTCGCTCTCTGGGCTTACTGTGGAACAAGGCCTGAAACTTTGTCCCCGGCTGGTCAATTTACAAGGGGGTTTGAAACCTTCCTCGCCCTAGGGGCCTGGCACCCCGACTGTGCACAGCCTCTGGACCGGATTCCCGCTGTCGGCACCGGCGGGCTACAACACCGCCCCGGTCCACTTAAGGTCTCCCACGACTGGATCTCCGTTGCCTGTGGTCCTGCTTGCCGTCTGCCACCTAGTCAGTAGTCCGGTAGTCTAAGGGCCCCAACCCCTGACTACGCTGTCACTCCTTTCACTTCAACTGTCAGGACTTGTCTGCTGTGTTCCCTCCCCTGACACTTCAGGACCCCTATGTGGGCACTCCCATCTGCCTGGTCCTGCCCACTGGTGTGTCCCTATTGTCATAGGGGGGTGACTAGGCTTTAGTGGCTGGTGTTGTGCACCTGGGTGTGGGTTTTGTGTTGGTATGCCAAGGAGGATGGAGTCTTGTACCTGAGAGATTTGTACAACCTCTGTGACAACCTGGTTTTGGCAGGGTGTCACATATACAGATCTGATGAAGGGGCTAGGGGCTGGAGGCATATAGTTCTGGTGAGGGGGGGGGGCTGGGGGAATACAGATCTGGTGAGGAGGGTTGGAGGCATACAGTTCTGGTGAGGGGGCTAGGGGCATACAGATCTGGTGGGGAAGCTGGGGGCATACAGCCCCCAGGTGGGAAGGTTGGAGGCATACAGATCTGGTGATCTGGAGGGGGGCTAGAAGCATACAGATATGGTGGGCGGGTTGGAGGCATACAGTTCTGGTGGGGGGGTTGGAGGCATACAGATCTGGTGGGGGGACTGGAGGCATACAGATCTGGTGGGGGGGCTGGAGGCATACAGATCTTGTGGGGGGGGCTGGAGGCATACAGATCTGGTGGGGGGGTTGGAGACATACAGATCTGGTAATCTGGAGGGGGGCTAGAAGCATACAGATCTGGTGGGGGGGCTGGAGTCATACAAATCTGGTGAGGGGGCTGGAGTCATACAGATCTGGTGGGGGGCTAGAGGCATACAGTTCTGGTGGGGGGGTTGGACGCATACAGATCTGGTGGGGGGGGCTGGAAGTATACAGATCTTGGGGGGGGGGGGACTGAAGGCATATAGATCTGGTGGGGAGGCTGGAGGCATACAGATCTGGTGGGGGGGCTGGGGGCATACAGATATGGTGGGGGGGCTGGGATCATAAAGATCTGGTGGGGAGGGCTGGGGGCATACAGATCTGATGAGGGGGGCTGGGGGCATACAGATCTGGTGGGGGGCTGAGAGTATACAGATCTGGTGGGGGGCTGGGGGCATACAGATCTGGTGGGGGGCTGAGGGCATACAGATCTGATGGGTGGGGCTGGAGGCATACAGATTTGGTGGGGGGCATACAGATATGGTATGGGGGCTGGAGGCATACAGATCTGGTGATCTGGTGGGGGGGCTAGAGGCATACAGCTCTGGTGCAGGGTGGCTGGAAGCATACAGATCTGGTGGGGGGGGCTGGAGGCATATAGATCTGGTGGGGTGGCTGGAGGCATACAGATCTGGTGCAGGGGCTAGAGGCAAACAGCTCTGGTGGGGGGACTGGAGGCATACAGATCTGGTGGGGGGCTGGAGGCATAGAGATCTGGTGAGGGGGGCTGGAGGCATACAGATCTGGTGGGGGGGCTGGAGGCATACAGATCTGGTGGGGGGATGGAGGCATACAGATCTGGTGGGGGGGGCTGGAGGCATACAGATCTGGTGGGTGGGGCTGGAGGCATACAGATCTGGTGTGGGGGGCCGGAGGCCAACAGCTCTGGTGGGGGGGCTGGAGGCATACAGATCTGGTGGGGGGGCTGGAGGCATACAGATCTGGTGGGGGGGCTGGAGGCATACAGATCTGGTGGGGGGCTGGAGGCATACAGATCTGGTGGGTGGGGCTGGAGGCATACAGATCTGGTGGGGGGGCTGAAGGTATGCAGATCTGGTGGGGTGGCTAGGGGCATACAGATCTGGTGGGGGGTCTGGGGGCATACAGATCTAGTGGGAGGGGCTGATGTCCTCTGCAGTAATGAGCCCATTGTTTAGTAATGTGCTACTGCTGGTTCCCTTCTGTCCCCTATTATGCTGTGTCTCACCTGTCCTCCGTGCCCACAGATCCTCCATCAGAAGCACACAAATCCCTCCGTGATTGCATCCGGTGTATGGAGCAGCCACGGCGCCACAAAGAATTCAACTGCAGTAAAGCGCTGACAGCAGAAGCGGTGGCGACGGTATACAGCAGTGTGCGTGTCTGTGTTTAGTGTATACATGCATTTGAGCTATGTGTGTGTATGTGCTCAGTGTATCCATGTGTGTCTGCTATGTGTGCATATGTCCTCACGTGTGTGTGTGTGCGGACTGACAGGCGGGAGGGGCGGGACTTCTCCCGGTGGGCTGGCCGGTGGAGGGGTGGGGGGGCGCCCCCCCGCCTCTCCCGCACTGCCTGCTGTTTAAAATTATTTAAACGTAAATACATTTGATCAGTGATAGCGCCGGGACTTGGACTCGGACGTGCAGCTGCGTGATGATTTCAGCACTTTCACGTGATCACCGTGCTGCTGTCGCCATAGAGACACATCGGGCAGCGCGCTCCATGGAGGAGCCGAAGATGAAAGGAGTAATCATTGTGGATGGGTGAGGAGGGGATTAAGGCACATAATGGGGGAATGTTTGTGAAAGGCACACAGCTTTGCAAGAGGCAGTGGGGGGAGTTCTTTATCCAGAGGGGGGCAGTGTGTGTATGGCAGTGTGTGTGTGTGGGGAAAGGCGCAAAATTTTGGAGAGGGGCAGTAAGTGGGGGTATATTATAAAGAGAGACTGTGTGTAGGGGGTATATTATATAGAGAGGCTGTGTGCGGGCTGGTATATTATATAGAGAGGCTGTGTGTGTGGGGTATATTATATAGAGAGGCTGTGTGTGTGGGGTATATTATATAGAGAGGCTGTGTGCGGGGGGTATATTATATAGAGAGGCTGTGTGTGGGCTGGTATATTATATAGAGAGGCTGTGTGTGTGGGGTATATTATATACAGAGGCTGTGTGTGGGCTATTTTCCCATTGATTTTGTCACATATTCTTTATTGCGCTTTCAATAAAAGCACAATAAGTGGTTTCAGTGGTTTAGGAAACCTGAAGTGATTAAAACATTTTCAAAAGCCTGATCCTGTGCACAGTAATACATGCATATGGTCATTTGAGTATTTTTCATAGTAGTTTCCATGGTGGGATCTGCTCCCAAAAATGTCATTGCACATTCCCTAAGTGGTATGTGTCCGAAATTATCACCAGTCAAAACTACAGCTTCCCTGATCCCCTATCTGTAGAATAGGTTATCAGTATTAGTTCAGGGGGATCTGATTTTGTATCCCTGCCCATCAGCTATGTGACCGCAGCATTATATGGAGAGCAGCATCCTCTTCATTATCTGCGAGACCCAGCTCTGTAGGAAAATAGCGGCTTCACCAGATCCTGCTACTAAGAGCAATAAATAGGCCTGAGCTGTAATACTGGACGCAGCCATGACTACATGTTATATGATCGTGTTACACAACCTACAAGTGCACAAAGATATTACACATTCACCACGCAAAACGTGGGCCTGTGCACCCCCAAATGCCAGGGCTGAATTTTAGTCCCAGTCCGGCCCTGGCGTGTGTGCAGTGAGGACCTGGAAGTCAGAGCATCATTCAAACTGCGGCTGCGCAACTGACAGTGCCGCAGTGCATGCCGGAATAGGAGGACAGACACGACTGGAGATTATGAAGAAAAAAAACTGAGGGCCAGTTCTGACATTGTGCTGGTGTGTGTGGTTCTGCCACACACACTGGCACCTGGGCTGACTTTATTCGCAGTTGTCAGTCCTTGCAGTATGGGAGCGGTTCTGACATTCCCCGGGTAAGTGGTGTTCTTATATGGTCCTGTTCAAGTCATTATATGAGACCTTATGGTACGATATTAATTTATAACAGTGTAGGGACCCCCCTATAGAGATTTGCCGTGACGGGGCAGGGGGGCTCAAATCATTGATCAATAATTTGCAAAAAATCTCATTGAATTGTTACAGTAGGAATGAATTTGTGAATTTTACACTTTTTATTTTTTCATTGTTGCATGCCATTCATGAGCAGTGCTGGCTCCCCTCTTCTTTGTGTTTACTGGTCGGTGGTTGACCGCCACCTTGCCGTGCACGCCCAGTGTGGTTTGCAAATTCCTTCTGTTGCCAACAAAATTCATGTTGGTGCCTGTTCACACACAGCCACCGCCCCCTGAGCCATAGGCATCATTATTTAACCCCTTCAGCCCCCAGCTTATTTTGACCATACTGTCCTCGCCATTTTGCGCAATTCTGACCAGTGTCCCTTTATGAGGTTATAACTCTGGAACGCTTAAATGGATCCTGACGATTCTGAGATTGTTTTTTCCGGACATATTGTATTTTATGAAAGTGGTAAATTTTAGCCGATATTTTTTGCGTTTATTTTTTAAAATTTCGGAAATTTGGCGAAAATTTTGAAAATTGCGCAATTTTCAAAATTTTAAATTTGATGCCCATAAATCTGAGAGATAAGTCACACAAAATAGTTAATAAATTACATTTCCCACATGTCTACTTTACATCAGAACAATTTCCGAAACAATTTTTTTTTTCGTTAGGAAGTTAGAAGGGTTCAAAGTTCATCAGCAATTTTTCATTTTTCCAACAAAATTTACCCAAAAAATTTTTTTAGGAACCACATCACATTTAGAGTGACTTTGAAAAGCCTATGCGACAGAAAATACCCAAAAGTGACCCCATTCTAAAAACTGCACCCCTCACTTTACTCAAAACCATATCCAAGAAGTTTATAAACACTTTACATGCTTCACAGGAACCAAAGCAATGTGGAAGGAGAAAATGAAAAATTTAAATTTTTACACAAAAATGTTAAAATGTTACTGTAGCTATAAAATTTAGCATTTTCACAAGGGTATCAGGAAAAAATACACCATAAACTTTATTATGCAATTTCTCCTGAGTACACAGATACCTCATATGTGGTGGAAATCAAATGTTTGGGCGGAAAGCATGTCTCGGAAGGCAAGGAGCGCTTTTTGACTTTTCAAACGCAAAATTGTCTAGAATCGTTAGTGGATACCATGTTGCGTTTGGAGACCCCCTGAGGTGCCTAAACAATGGAGATCCCCCACAAGTGACCCCATTTTGGAAACTAGACCCCTCATGGAATTTATCTAGATGTTTATTGAGCCCTTTGAACCCCTGGGGGCTTCACAGAAGTTTATAACGAGCCGTGAAAATAATTTCTTTTTTTTTTACCACAAAATTGTTACTTCAGCCAAGTAGTTTTTTTTTCACAAGGGTATCAGATAAAATTACACCATAAAATGTTTTGTACAATTTCTCCTGAGTACACAGATAGCTCATATATGGTAGAAATCAAACGTTTGGGCGCACAGCAGGGCTCGGAAGGCAAGGAGCGCTTTTTGACTTTTGGAGCTAATTTTTCATTGAAAAACTCAAATGGGGCTCCTTCCCTTCCGTGCCCTGCTGTGCACCCAAACAGTAATTTATGACCACATATGAGGTATCTGTGTACTCAGGAGAAATTGCCCAACAAATTTTAGGATCCATTTTATCCTGTTGCCCATGTGAAAAAGAAAAAATTGAGGCTAAAAGAAAATATTTGTGAAAAAAATGTTTTTTTGTTCATTTTTACGAATCAATTTGTGAAGCACCTGGGGGTTCAAAGTGCTCACTTTGCATCTAGATAAGTTCCTTGGGAGGTCTAGTTTCCATAATGGGTCACTTGTGGGAGAGCACCAATGTTTAGGCACACAGGGGCTCTCCATACCCAACATGGTGTCCGCTAACAATTTGAATGGAAAATTAGCTCCAATTGTTAGCGGACACCATGTCGCATAAGGAGAGTATGTAGTGTATGTCAGGTTGGTGTGTGTGTAGTGTAGTATACGTCAGGTTGGTGTGGTGTAGTGTATGTCAGGTTGGTGTGTGTGGTATAGTGTACACCACACACACCATCCTGACATACACTATGTCAGGATGGTGTGTGGTGTATGTTAGGTTGGTGTGTGTAGTGTAGTATACATCAGGTTGGTGTGTGTGGTGTTTACTACACCAGACACATCAACCTGATGTAGACTACACCACACACCAACCTAACATACAGTTTGTCAGGATGGTGTGTGGTGTGGTCTACCTCAGGTTGATGTGTCTGGTGTAGTAAACACCACACACACCAACCTGATGTATACTACACTACACACACCAACCTAACATACACTACGTCAGGTTGGTGTGTGTGTGTGTGGTGTAGTGTACGTCAGGTTGGTGTGTGTGTTGTAGTGTACACCACACACACCATCCTGACATACACCACACACCATCCTGATGTAGTGTATGTTAGGTTGGTGTGTGGTGTAGTCTACGTCAGGTGAGGTGTCTGGTGTAGTAAACACCACACACACCAACCTGATGTATACTACACTACACACACCAACCTGACATACACTACGTCAGGTTGGTGTGTGATTTATTGTACGTCAGGTTAGTGTGCGTTAGTGTACGTCAGGTTGATGTGTGGTGTAGTATATACCACACACAACCTGATGTACACTACAACACACACACCAACCTGACATAGTGTATGTCAGGTTGGTGTAGTGTAGGTCAGTTTGGTGTGTGGTGTAGTGTACGTCAGGTTGGTGTGATGTAGTGTACGTCAGGTTGGTCTGGTGTAGTGTACGTCAGGTTGGTGTTGTGTAGTGTACGTCAGGTTGGTGTGGTGTAGTGTATGTCAGGTTGGTGTGGTGTAGTGTATGTCAGGTTGGTGTGTGTGGTTTAGTGTACATCAGGTTGGTGTGTGTGTGTGGTGTTGTGTATGTCAGGCTGGTGTGGGTGAGTTCTGTAGGGGAATGTCAGGATGTGTTTAGTCCAAAGACGTGTGATGAATTCTGAAGCATTCATTCAAACACAGTCCAGGTTTTTCAGGACACGTTTCACACTGGAAACGCGTCTCCTTTCTTATCCCCTTTTTATAGCAGACCCGGCACCTTTTTCTTGATATTCCCTCACCGGGAAAATGTTGCCCTGGTACCATACGGGAAACTTGAGTTCTTGAGGTGCTGGGGCCTTCCTCATCTCCAAACATGAGGGCCTTTATCACCGCCTCCTGGAACTGAAGGAAGGTGTTGTTGGTCTGGCCTGTACATCGTGAGAGCACGTATGTGTTATACAGTGCCATCTGTATGATATCCACGGCCAGCTTCTTGTACCACACCTTCGCCTTCCGCATGGCACCATAGGGCTGGAGGACTTGATCAGAAAGATCAACTCCCCCCATGTGCTTGTTGTACCCCAGGGCACAGTCCGGTTTGTAGACCTGTGCTGAGGAACCTCTAACGGTGGTGGCCATGGTGCCGGGACCATGGATTGTTGTCAAGAAAAAGACGTCCCTTTTGTCTTTGAACTTGACCACAACCATGTTGCCGCTACATTGGACTCAGCTCTCACCCTTAGGCACGTTTCACACGTCAGTGAAAAACACGGACGTTTTTCACTGGCGTGTAAAACACGCAAATGTCCCTCCGTGTGCCGTGAATCACGGCACACGTGGGTTGTCTAAGTGCAATCTGGGCTCCGTTCTCCGTGGCCCGTGATTGCACTTAGAGATTAACTCACCTGTGCGCGCTCCCGCTATCCATGGTGCTGATCGCTCCCGCGGTGCAGCATCCGGCCGGCGCTGACCCCCGCAGCAGCTGCTTCCGGGTCGGCTGTGTCATGCATCATGAATATGCGCGACAGTAATAAGCCGGCTCAGAAGCAGCAGGCTGCACGGGCTGCAGAAAGCGCCGCTGAAGCCGGGTGAGTAAAAATGATTTTTATTTTAAAAGCACGTTTTTTTCTGGCGCGTCTCACGGATCACACCACTGCGTGGTCTGTGGGACATCAGTGATGCCAGAAAAAATGGACATGTCTCCGTGCGGCAATCACGGACACGCGTGAACGCTGCACGGAGACATGGTCAGTGAAACATCACTGATGTGTGGGCAGACCCATTGATTATAATGGGTCTGCGTATGTCAGTGATTCTGGTACGTTTAAAAAAAAGCACAAACGTACCAGAATCACTGACGTGTGAAACAGGCCTTAGGGAGAGGCTGCTCAACTAGCGACAAAGGGAGACCCCTCTGGTTTCTGCGCACAGTACCGCAAGCGGCGGTAGTTCTGGCAGAGAGGGATTGAAAGAGTAAAAGTTATCAACGTACAGATGGTAACCTTTATCAAGCAGTGGGTGGATCAAATCCCACACTATTTTCCCACTCACCCCCAGAGTAGGTGGGCATTCTGGGGGCTGGATCCTGCTATCCTTCCCTTGGTAAACTCTAAAGCTGTGAGTGTACCCTGAGGTACTCTCACACAGCCTATAGAGTTTTATCCCGTACCTGGCCCTTTTACTTGGCAGGTACTGACGGAATTGAAGCCTCCCTTTGAAGTGGATGAGGGATTCATCCATACAAATTTCCCTTTTGGGAATGTACACTTCAGCAAACTTGTTGCTGAAGTGCTCGATGACCGGTCGAATTTTGAACAGTCTATCAAAATTCGGATCATCGCGGGGAAGGCTGTCCGCATTTTCCCTAAAATGAAGAAACCTATGAACGGCCTCAAACCGTTTGCGGGTCATGACCATGCCAAATATTGGAGTTTGATATAAAATATCAGTACTCCAGTATTGGCGAATTTCTGGTTTCTTCACAATCCCCATGTGAAGGACCAGTCCCCACTATTTCATCATTTCTACTGAGTCAATGGGACTCCAAGTAGAATATGATGAATTTGGGTTTTCGGACAAAAATTGCTGGGCATACAGGTTAGTTGGCTCCACCATAAGACAGACAATTAACTCAGAGAAATAGACTTTGAAAAAGTGTATTTCTCTGAGGTTGGCAGTCTCGAACTGGATTCCTGATTGGGGAACGAAATCAGGAATCCGTGGAGCAAAATATTCAGGGACATGGGTCCAGATGGGGGCACTAGTGCTAGGTTGGGCATGACTAGCACTAGGTTGGGGGGGTACTCACACTTGGCTGTGGTTCTTCTCCCACGGCCTCCGGTTCTTCTCCCACGGCCTCCGGCTCTTCTCCCACGGCCTCCGGTTCTTCTCCCACGGCCTCCGGCTCTTCTCCCACGGCCTCCGGCTCTTCTCTCACGGCCTCCGGACAATCTCTTGTCCTGCGACGTCTTCGTGGAGGCGAGTTTGTGTCACTGGAGGAGAAAGAGTGGGAGGAATAGAGAAAAGTGGGGTCCTCTCCCTCACTATCAGCTTTGGAGGCATATGCCTCCTCAGCTGAGTACGCCCTTTGTGACCGGGATGAGCGGGACATTTTGCGTGTGTGTATGTGTAAAAAAAACAAACAAACTAAACTTTATTAGTGTGCGTGTGTATGCGAGAGTATTTAGTGAAACTTTCTACGGCAGGCCGCGGGCTGTCAGGCGCACGGAGGGCAGGCCGCGGGCTGTCAGGCGCACGGAGGGCAGGCCGCGGGCTGTCAGGCGCACGGAGGGCAGGCTGCGGGCTGTCAGGCGCACGGAGGGCAGGCCGCGGGCTGTCAGGTGCACAAAGGGCAGGCCACGGGCTGTCAGGCGCACGGAGGGCAGTCAGGCGCACGGAGGGCAGGCGGGTGATCACTGTGGGAGGCAGGTGATCACTGTGGGAGGCGGGTGATCACTGTGGGAGGCGGGTGATCACTGTGGGAGGTGGGTGATCACTGGGGCACAGGGGTGATCACTGGGGCACAGGGGTGATCACTGGGGCACAGGGGGGTGATCACTGGGGCACAGGGGGGTGATCACTAGGGCACAGGGGGGTGATCACTGGGGCACAGGGGGGGTGATCACTGGGGCACAGGGGGGGGGTGATTACAGGGCACGAGGGGGGTGATTACAGGGCCGAAGGGGGTGATTACAGGGCCGAGGGGGTGATCTGATCAGTGGTGCAGGGGGAGTGCTCGCTGGCAGCAGCAGGGGCCCTCACAGCACTCAGGACTCTGGCAGAAGCAGGGCAGTGGGTGATCACAGGGCAGGGGGGAGGGAGCTGAGGTCGGGGTGGGGAGCTGGAATTGGACAACAGGGGGGTGGAATCGGACGCCCGGGGGAGGCGGAGGTCGGGGGGGAGTGTAATCGGACGACGGGGGGAGCGGAGATCTGGGTGGGTGTGGGATCGGATGGCAGAGGGAAGTGGGGGCCAAATACTACCGGATGGCAGCGCGGTGATCGGCAGCGGCGGGAGATCGCAGCGGCAGCAGGAGCAGCAGCAGGGGACCTCGCTCTTCGCCTTCCACGAACAGGATGAGGCTGAAGGAGGAGGGCACCCACTGGTCACACCGCCCCTCCACATCTGATTGGAGGGATAGCGTCACATGGACGCCAGCTCCAATCAGATCGGGGGGAGGTGACACAGAGGTCATTCTGCTCCAGCCAATGGCTGATGATATTTCATCATCAGCCATGGCTGGATTGTAATATTTCACCAAGTTTGATTGGTGAAATATTACAATCGTTCTGATTGAATGTGAAAGTGACACTTTCAACAGCCAATCAGAGCGATCGTAGCCACGGGGGGGCAAAGCCAACCCCCCCTGGGCTCAACTACAAGTCCTCATGTACCTGCAGCACTGGAGACATTTCAGTGAACCCGGTCACCAGCGCTGCAGGAACGGAAACCCGCCATAACACATACGGTGCGTCAAAGGTCGGGAAGGCACAAGGTTTCATGACGCATATGGTGCGTCAAGGGTCGGGAAGGGGTTAAGCACCACCTGCCTGGGGCTGTTCCGCCCTTCATCCATGCTTGCTGGTCTGGCACTGTGAGGGCCAGTTCTGACATTGTGCTGGTGTGTGTGGTTCTGCCACACACACTGGCACCTGGGCTGACTTTATTCGCAGTTGTCAGTCCTTGCAGTATGGGAGAGGTTCTGACATTCCCCAGGTAAGTGGTGTTCTTATATGGTCCTGTTCAAGTCATTATATGAGACCTTCTGGTACGATATTAATTTATAACATAGTGTAGGGACCCCCCTATAGAGATTTGCCGTGACGGGGCAGGGGGGCTCAAATCATTGATCAATAATTTGCAAAAAATCTCATTGAATTGTTACAGTAGGAATGAATTTGTGAATTTTACACTTTTTATTTTTTCATTGTTGCATGCCATTCATGAGCAGTGCTGGCTCCCCTCTTCTTTACGACTGGAGATTATGTATGTACACCGTGTGCATAATTATTAGGCAAGTTGTATAGAAGACTTTTTTAATTATTGATCAACAACTATGTTCTCAATCAACCCAAAAGACTCATAAATATCAAAGCTTAATATTTTTGGAGGTTGGAGTGAGGGTTTTTTTAGATTTAGCTATCTTAGGAGGATATCTGTTTGTGCAGGTAACTATTACTGTGCAGAATTATTAGGCAACTTAATGAAAACCAAATATATTCCCATCTCACTTGTTTTTTTTCACCAGGTAAACCAATATAACTACACAAAATTTAGAAATAAACATTTCTGACATGCAAAAACAAAACCCCGAAAAATTAGTGACCAATATAGCCACCTTTCTTTATGATGACACTCAACAGCCTACCATCCATAGATTCTGTCAGCTGCTTGATCTGTTTACAATCAACAATGCATACAGCAGCCACCACAGCCTCCCAGACACTGTTCCGAGAAGTGTAGTGTTTTCCCTCCCTGTAGATCTCACATTTTATGAGGAACCACAGGTTCTCTATGGGGTTCAAATCAGGTGAACAAGGGGGCCATGCAGGGCAGCCACAACTGCACAGGAGCAGGTAATCGCTCGCAGAGTTCCTAATGCTGTGAAGTTAGGATTGTGGGAGAGGGGCAGGCAGCCACAGAAGCTATAAAGTTAGGATTTTGGGGGAGGGGCAGGCAGAGGCTATATAGTTAGGATTGTAGGGGAGGGGCAGGCAGAGGCTATAAAGTTAGGATTGTGGGAAAGGGGCAGGCAGAGGCAATAAAGTTAGGATTGTGGGGGAGGGGCAGGCAGAGGCCATAGACTTAGGATTAGGAGGCCTATTATTGTAGTCTGGAGATTAGGGGGCCTATGACTCGACAGTGGTTAGGGTGGCTGGTGCAATTAGTATAGTCTTAGAGAGGGGGCCTATTAAAGAAGATGGTGGTCAAGGGGGCCTATTGCTGTAGAGGGGGAGGTTTAGGGAAACTGTTGCTGTAGGAGGGGGGTTAATGGAGCCTGTTGCTGTAGGAGGGGCTTAATGGAGCTTGTTGCTGTAGGAGGGGGGCTAATGGCGCCTGTTGCTGTTGGAGGGGGGTTAATGGAGCCTTTTGCTGTTGGAGGGGGGTTAATGGAGCCTGTTGCTGTAGAAGGGGGGGTTAATGGAGCCTGTTGCTGTCGGAAAAGAGTTAATTGAGCATGTTGCTGTTGGAGGGGGGGTTAATGGAGCCTGTTGCTGTAGGAGGGGGTTAACGGAGCCTCTTGCTGTAGGAGGGGGGTTAATGGAGCCGGTGGCTGTAGGAGGGGGGTTAATGGAGCCTGTTGCTGTAGAAGGGGGTTTAATGGAGGCTGTTGCTGTTGGAGGGGGGGTTAATAGAGCCTGTTGCCGTTGGAGGGGGGTTAAGGGAGGCTGTTGCTGTAGGAGGGGGGTTAATGGAGCCTGTTGCTGTAGGAGGGGGATTTAGGGGGCCTATTGCTGTAGGAGGGGGGATTTAGGGGGCCTATTGCTGTAGGAGGGGGGATTTAGGGGGCCTTTTGCTGTAAGAGGGGGAATTTAGGGGGCCTTTTGCTCTAGCAGGGGGGGTTAAGGGTTTTTTTTGCTGTAGGAGTGGGGTTTAGGGGGCCTATTGCTGTAGGAGGGGGGTTTAGGGGGCCTATTGCTGTAGGAGGGGGGTTTAGAGGGCCTATTGCTGTAGGAGGGGGGGTTAGGGTGGCTTATAGAGTGAGGGATAGTTTAAGGGACAAAATCGATGGAGAAAAGTGTAAGGACTCAGTATGTTGGGAGTCTCAGTATGGAGAGGGGTAGATGTAGAAACTTGGCACCCAAGATCAATGTGAACAGTGGTTTTTATTGTGAAGAACTTGTAGGACCAGCACAAGCCCAGAAGTTTTGGTGAAAAGACCTTCATCAGTGTGCGTGCAGAGGGTCCTCAGAAGGTATAGGAATGTGGCGAGTGGCGTAGCTGGGTATGAAGTGGTGTCCACCACTGTCTATGTGGCAATGATGTGCTTGTGCTGGTCCTACAAGTTCTTCACAATAAAAACCACTATTCACATTGATCTTGAGAGCCAAGTTTCTACATCTACTTGAGACGGTTTTGGACCTTCCTTGTGCACCACTCCAGAAATGCCGTGTGTATCAACTCACTAAGTATGGAGGGGAAGCATTGGGAGCTCATTATGGAAAAGGGGTAGCATGGGAGTTCAGTATGAAAAGGGGCAGTGTGAGGGCTCAGTAAGGAAAGGGGGCAGCATGGGTAGGCTCAGTATGGAGTGGAGCAATGTAGGGAATATTAGGTGATATTACCTGAGGAAGACAACACACTTGTCGAAACGCGTTGTGGCTTATATAAGGGGCTATTAATAAAAGGTTTGAATTTTAAATATCCTTGGAATCCTCCCCTTCTTTCTTCTTTTAGCGCTCCTATAGACCATATCTTTTTTTTTGTCCTTTATACTCATCCTGGGTCCATCCTGGTATTTGTCTCTTATCTTGGTATACAGTTAGGTCCAGAAATATTTGGACAGTGACACAATTTTCGCAAGTTGGGCTCTGCATGCCACCACATTGGATTTGAAATGAAACCTCTACAACAGAATTCAAGTGCAGATTGTAACGTTTAATTTGAAGGTTTGAACAAAAATATCTGACAGAAATTGTAGGAATTGTACACATTTCTTTACAAACACTCCACATTTTAGGAGGTCAAAAGTAATTGGACAAATAAACCAAACCCAAACAAAATTTTTTTATTTTCAATATTTTGTTGCGAATCCTTTGGAGGCAATCACTGCCTTAAGTCTGGAACCCATGGACATCACCAAACGCTGGGTTTCCTCCTTCTTAATGCTTTGCCAGGCCTGTACAGCCGCAGCCTTCAGGTCTTGCTTGTTTGTGGGTCTTTCCGTCTTAAGTCTGGATTTGAGCAAGTGAAATGCATGCTCAATTGGGTTAAGATCTGGTGATTGACTTGGCCATTGCAGAATGTTCCACTTTTTTGCACTCATGAACTCCTGGGTAGCTTTGGCTGTATGCTTGGGGTTATTGTCCATCTGTACTATGAAGCGCCGTCCGATCAACTTTGCGGCATTTGGCTGAATCTGGGCTGAAAGTATATCCCGGTACACTTCAGAATTCATCCGGCTACTCTTGTCTGCTGTTATGTCATCAATAAACACAAGTGATCCAGTGCCATTGAAAGCCATGCATGCCCATGCCATCACGTTGCCTCCACCATGTTTTACAGAGGAGGTGGTGTGCCTTGGATCATGTGCCGTTCCCTTTCTTCTCCAAACTTTTTTCTTCCCATCATTCTGGTACAGGTTCATCTTTGTCTCATCTGTCCATAGAATACTTTTCCAGAACTGAGCTGGCTTCATGAGGTGTTTTTCAGCAAATTTAACTCTGGCCTGTCTATTTTTGGAATTGATGAATGGTTTGCATCTAGATGTGAACCCTTTGTATTTACTTTCATGGAGTCTTCTCTTTACTGTTGACTTAGAGACAGATACACCTACTTCACTGAGAGTGTTCTGGACTTCAGTTGATGTTGTGAACGGGTTCTTCTTCACCAAAGAAAGTATGCGGCGATCATCCACCACTGTTGTCATCCGTGGACGCCCAGGCCTTTTTGAGTTCCCAAGCTCACCAGTCAATTCCTTTTTTCTCAGAATGTACCCGACTGTTGATTTTGCTACTCCAAGCATGTCTGCTATCTCTCTGATGGATTTTTTCTTTTTTTTCAGCCTCAGGATGTTCTGCTTCACCTCAATTGAGAGTTCCCTAGACCGCATGTTGTCTGGTCACAGCAACAGCTTCCAAATGCAAAACCACACACCTGTAATCAACCCCAGACCTTTTAACTACTTCATTGATTACAGGTTAACGAGGGAGACGCCTTCAGAGTTAATTGCAGCCCTTAGAGTCCCTTGTCCAATTACTTTTGGTCCCTTGAAAAAGAGGAGGCTATGCATTACAGAGCTATGATTCCTAAACCCTTTCTCCGATTTGGATGTGAAAACTCATATTGCAGCTGGGAGTGTGCACTTTCAGCCAATATAATATATATAATTGTATTTCTGAACATGTTTTTGTAAACAGCTAAAATAACAAAACTTGTGTCACTGTCCAAATATTTCTGGACCTAACTGTATATGTCCCTATCCTGGTATATATGTCTTTATCCTGGGCCCCTTCCTGGTAAATATATCCCCGCCCTGGGCCCCTTCCTGATATATACATATATATTTATGGCGTTCTAGCACAAAAAAATAATTCTACTCATCTTCCCCAGCTCCCACATTATGTGTCATTTTCCTTTGTAGCTGACGCAGTGGCTGGCAGCTGACATTGCGTGCATGCTATCGACAATGTAAGACATCACTGCCATGTGCCACCAGCCACAAAGATGTCAGATGCTGGCCTCTGTTTGGACGGCAGCATGTATTACAGCACAAGGACTCGATGGGTCTCCGTGATGAAATGCATTTTAGCTGGATGTGAGTCCTCAGACACACATGCAGCTGAATTAGGTGGTGACATCGGTGGGCTCCCTGTACCCCCGGGCCCGATCGCGACTGCAATTGTTAAGCCCCTGAAAGTTATGTTGTATCAAGTGTACCTGGGTATACCTGGGGATATTGGGTATACCTGGGTATATCGGATACAAGCAGATCATCATACTCAGAATGTAAATGTCAATACCTAGCAGGCTGCAACTCAGCATCCATGTACAAAGAATCACAGACACATAAGAGGTCATTGTTAATTAACTTTTTTTGATCTTTCAGTGGATGGCTTTTTTTACTGTCTTGCTTAGCCAGTTTTGTTATTAAGATATTCAAATGATATTCTTGATGTCTCAATTTATGAGACGTGGACGTCCAATTGTGTCTGGCGTGGATGGGTTATGCAATCCGATTTGTAAGTACATTGACTTTATTTTTCCAATTAAAGTTTTATTGACTTTAAGAAGGGGAAAAAAAACACAGGAAAGTTAACAACTTATCAGAGGGATGCTATATAAAGAGCCCTTACGAAACATCAAAGCAGCGGGCTCAACAACAGTGCATGTATAATTACATAAATACATGGTTAACATGTGTAAAATAGTGAGTTTATGGAGATTTGATTCATAAACTTGAATATATGCATTCATATAATGTGTGTATCTCGCCCATGCCTTTAAGAGTGACTTTGTGAGTTGGAAATGCTAACCAAGAGTTGACAAGGTAGAACCAAAGCCATCTGCTATTGTTCGTCAAAGCTTTCAATGTAGTGCTATATTCTGTTTGGAATTTGTGCTAAGAACTGAAATTAGCTTTGAGAATCTTCTTTCTGTTACACTAGGGTCAGAGTTCAGCGAGCTTCAAAAGAGTTATATATATGTCGAAGTGGTTTAGTTTTACAAGTCTCCACTGCGCAAGTCACTTACTCTGCAAAAATTATGAATACGTGATATGACAATGCTTAACTAAAAAGGATAGTTAGGGGTGCTTCACACACAGCGAGCTCACTGCCGAGATCGCTGCTGAGTCACGCTTTTTGTGACGCAGCAGTGACCTCATTAGCGATCTCGCTGTGTGTGACAATGAGCAGCGATCTGGCCCCTGCTGCGAGATCGCTGCTCGTTACACACAGCCCTGGTTCGTTTTCTTCAAAGGCGCTCTCCCACTGTGACACACAGATCGCTGTGTGTGACAGCGAGAGCGCGACAAATGAAGCGAGCAGGGAGCAGGAGCCGGCGTCTGACAGCTGAGGTAAGCTTGTATCCAAGATAAACATCGGGTAACCAAGGTGGTTACCCGATATTTACCTTAGTTACCAGCCTCTGCAGCTCTCACGCTGCCTGTGCTGCCGGCTCCGGCTCTCTGCACATGTAGCTGCTGTACACATCGGGTTAATTAACCCGATGTGTACAGCAGCTAGGAGAGCAAGGAGCCAGCGCTAAGCAGTGTGCGCGGCTCCCCGCTCTCTGCACATGTAGCTGCATTACACATCGGGTTAATTAACCCGATGTGTACTGTAGCTAGGAGAGCAAGGAGCCAGCGCTCAGTGTGCGCGGCTCCTGCTCCCTGCACACACAGCTAAGCGGTGTGCGCTGGTAACTAATGTAAACATCGGGTAACCATACCCGATGTTTACCTTAGTTACCAGTCTCCGCAGCTTCCAGACG
The DNA here is from genome assembly GCF_048569485.1 of Anomaloglossus baeobatrachus. Lineage (NCBI taxonomy): Eukaryota > Metazoa > Chordata > Amphibia > Anura > Aromobatidae > Anomaloglossus > Anomaloglossus baeobatrachus. Next base: position 113,841,836 of record NC_134362.1, on the reverse strand, counting down.
GCGGCTCCGTGCAAGCGCAGCGTCGCTTGCACGTCGCTGCTGGCTGGGGGCTGTTCACTGGTCGCTGGTGAGATCTGCCTGTTTGACAGCTCACCAGCGACCATGTAGCGATGCAGCAGCGATCCTGACCAGGTCAGATCGCTGGTCGGATCGCTGATGCATCGCTAAGTGTGAAGGTACCCTCAGTTCTTGTAACACCATGTAAAGAGATAAGGAGAATCAGGGGGTGGGGTTTGAATTATAAAAGAGGACCACACTTCAAAGGGTCAGGAGAAGGAGGAAGGAAGAATGGGAGCATTCGACCAGACGATCCACAGAGAGACGGCTTATCACAACTTCACAACTATGTAAGATAATGAACTCTGTTTTTTTATCTACCCATCTTTTAACTCAAGCCAAGACAGTAACTTTTCTGTAATGACTGTAACTTCAACTTTTATCTGAATAAATCCATATATGTTTTTTGCACCTATTTTGCTCCAATCATTAATATACTGGCTTAGCATATGTCACGTCAAACTGTATTTTTAACATATTTGGCGAGCATCAGCCTGAATGATTGAGAGGCACAGCTGTTTTCTGTGCAGGGTGATTTTTATTTTTTCTCACACTGCCTTTTCTTGCGGTGGAACTTTTTTTTCTCACGTCATTCCCTGCCCTTTGTCCGAGAAGGGGGGTCTGTGAGTAATCTCTGTCCAAGTACTGCAGGCAAAGACGATACACTGTGTCCACATCACGGAACCTTAGAGAGGTTTAAACGTGACAAGCTGCACGGAGGTCGTATGTGTCAAAGCCTTGACGGACATCTGAGGACTTCCAATTCCAGGACGATCGATCCATAGACGATTGGAGCCATTCCAGGACAACGCATCACATATTGGTGAGAAATGGATTTTATTCATGATTATTCTAGTAACAGTCATGTAGAGTATACATTTGACCAGAGGCACACTGACACACAGTTATGGTCAAATCTGTACCGGCAATGTGAACTTGAGAATACTAAGTTAGAAGTTTTTTACTGTGAAACGGTTGCAGAAAAAGATACAGAATGTATTGGGTATGGTATACACTTACAACTCCATGGTGGGTGGGGCACAGCCATATGCACACACCATCTGCATGGTGACTGATACACCCAATACAACAGACACATCCAATACAACAGATACACATATCACAGATGCAGAAACAACAGATTGTCCAAATTGTTCGATATTAGCAGAACATATCGAACATCTGGAGGATCAGTTGGAAACAAGAGCAGATTTAATATCAAAATTACGGAAAGATATTAAATATGTATCTGTTAATACGAGGCAGAACAAGACAGATGCTTCCCAGTCACCTGCCTCAGGTTCCGACATCCCGGACAGGCTGGATACAGCCGAGGACGAGAGTCTGAATGAGGAGGAACTTCGAAAAAAGAAGTTACACGATAAGGCAGCCCGTCTTAACATTAAAATCCATGACCAATTAATGAAAATCATTAAAGACATACCCAAATATGATGATAAAATGGACGCCTTTCATAATGCAGACATTTTTGAGTCACATTCAGATAAATATAATCTGACGAATGATCAAAGAAACAAGATATTCAGGGTATGGCTTCCCTCCCACATGGCAAAAAGGTTACAAGCAACACCTAGGCCAAACGAACACGATGACCTGATCCATGACACAAAGGAAGATAGGCTGAGACAGTTAATTCTCTTTACCACAGGAGAGTCTACCCCAACTGTCGAATTGTTAGAAAACCTTAAAACACACATACAGGAGCATCCATTTGTCTTTTTAGTGAAATTCGAACAGGCCTATAGAATGGTACTGGAAATCGGATCTGATCAAGAACCGACTTCCATGGTCAAGGCCTTTGTTAAAAAGTTTAAATATTTGGACCCTGCTTCATTCGAAATAGCTTCTAGGATGGAAAGTCTACAAGAGGCCACGTCATTTATTGATAGAATACGTAGACGAATGAAGCAAAATCAGGTAAAGTCAAAAATAGCCATGATAGAAGGGAACACTGACACATTAGTATCCCAGGAAAAACAGACCAAAAACAAAAGACCCGTGCTGAATTCTAAAAACAAGAATTCAGGGGGGGGGTAACAGAGCACAATCCACTGCTTTTTCTGTGGCCTACCCGGACATCTGAAGTGGGAATGCAAGAAATTCCTGAGGGCGGGAGCTGAGGAAAGGCTGGGTAAAGAAAATGGACTGATGCCAAACACATCCAGTGCACCTCCCCCATCTTCAGCACCTCCACCTTCATATGCACCCACTCATACTGACAACAGAAATAACCAATCACCATATGCACCTCTGACCAGACAAATAAGGGAAATGACCATACAGGGATTGGATGGAAGGAGCAAGACACCTGCTGCTCTTCTCCCTTCTCCATCCTCCTGACTAGCAAAGCCGGTCCCCAGGCTGCATCCACTGGAATTTGTCACTCGAGTTTCAATGGATAGCTGTGGTCGACCATTTTTAAAGGTAAATCTTGAAGGTCAGGAAGTAACATTTCTCCTTGATACAGGTGCGCAATTGAGCGTCACAAATGTTGATTTACATTTAAAGCCAGATTCCCCTGTATGTACAATTGTTGGTTTCAGTGGTAAAAATGGAACAAAGGTGACATTAGCGCAGGATGTTTCTTTGGAAATACCTGGTTTTTTGAAAACAAAAATGGATATTTGGTGTTGTCAGGATACTGAGAATATAATTGGCACTGATTTTATGGAAAAGCATGGCTGATTATTGATTTGGGTAACAAAACAGTTTGGAAAGACTCTAACGGTTGTAAGGCGGTAGTTATTGATCCAAATGAATATAGTCATGTTGGGACCATTTGTTTGACCGATGTAGTATCAGCAGATCATTTGTGGCCTGAAACTGGTGGTGATGAAGTATTGACTGAGTTAGTACAGCGGTTTCCTTCTTTATGGGCTCAGTACAGAAATGAGGTTGGAATCATGAAGGACGTGATTGTTAAAATTGAAGGCCGAGATCCGCCTCCTCAGCATCAGTATAAGTTGCCTCCGGAGTCAGTTTCTCCGATGTCTAAGATTATTCAGGAATTGTTGGATCAAGGTGTGATACGTAAGGCAAATTCTGTTTGTAACAATCCATTGTGGTGTGTTCTGAAAAGCGATGGTAGCTATCGGATGTTGTTGGACTTGAGGATGTTCAATAAGTTTACTCCCAATGTTGCACCGATTGTAGCTGATACACATGACATGATGTCGAGATTGGATGCAAAGGCAAGGTATTTCTCAGTATTGGATATCAGTAATGGTTTCTTCAGTATACCGATTGAGAAAAGTTTTCAGTATAGGCTTGCATTCAACCACCTGGATCAACAATACGTATGCTGTAGGCTTCCTCAAGGCGCTAGTATGTCGCCAAGCATTTTTCATCAGGCGCTAGCGAACGTTTTGTCGAAATTTTCTCGTCCAGAATGTTTATTGCAATATGTGGACGATATCTTGTTGAGTACACAGGATAAGGAGTTGCACGTGATCTTACTTGCAGAATTGTTTGAGCTGCTGCATGATGCAGGTTTAAAACTTAATACCAAAAAGGTCAAGCTGATGCAGACTGAGGTCAGGTTTTTAGGAGTTCTGCTAAGTCCAGGTAAACGGCGACCCCTACAGGACAGAATAGAGGCAATTGCATCTCTTCCAATTCCAACATCACAGAAGGCACTAAGACATTTTTTAGGACTTGTAAATTACTCAAGGGATTTCATTGAAAATTTTGCTGACAAAGCCAGACCTTTGTATGATCTTTTAAAAGGTGATAATGATGATTATTTTGGTCCCTGGGGTGTTGAACAGGAAAAAGCCTTCACACAATTGAAACATGATCTACAACACGCACCTGCGTTAAGTATGGTGGAAAAGAACGCACCTTTTGCGCTTCAAGCACACACTTCAGAGACAAGTACAGTTAGGTCCAGAAATATTTGGACAGTGACACAAGCTTTGTTATTTTAGCTGTTTACAAAAACATGTTCAGAAATACAATTATATATATAATATGGGCTGAAAGTGCACACTCCCAGCTGCAATATGAGAGTTTTCACATCCAAATCGGAGAAAGGGTTTAGGACTCATAGCTCTGTAATGCATAGCCTCCTCTTTTTCAAGGGACCAAAAGTAATTGGACAAGGGACTCTAAGGGCTGCAATTAACTCTGAAGGCGTCTCCCTCGTTAACCTGTAATCAATGAAGTAGTTAAAAGGTCTGGGGTTGAGTACAGGTGTGTGGTTTTGCATTTGGAAGCTGTTGCTGTGACCAGACAACATGCGGTCTAAGGAACTCTCAATTGAGGTGAAGCAGAACATCCTGAGGCTGAAAAAAAAGAAAAAATCCATCAGAGAGATAGCAGACATGCTTGGAGTAGCAAAATCAACAGTCGGGTACATTCTGAGGAAAAAGGAATTGACTGGTGAGCTTGGGAACTCAAAAAGGCCTGGGCGTCCACGGATGACAACAGTGGTGGATGATCGCCGCATACTTTCTTTGGTGAAGAACCCGTTCACAACATCAACTGAAGTCCAGAACACTCTCAGTGAAGTAGGTGTATCTGTCTCTAAGTCAACAGTAAAGAGAAGACTCCATGAAAGTAAATACAAAGGGTTCACATCTAGATGCAAACCATTGATCAATTCCAAGAATAGACAGGCCAGAGTTAAATTTGCTGAAAAACACCTCATGAAGCCAGCTCAGTTCTGGAAAAGTATTCTATGGACAGATGAGACAAAGATCAACCTGTACCAGAATGATGGGAAGAAGAAAGTTTGGAGAAGAAAGGGAACGGCACATGATCCAAAGCACACCACATCCTCTGTAAAACATGGTGGAGGCAACGTGATGGCATGGGCATGCATGGCTTTCAATGGCACTGAGTCACTTGTGTTTATTGATGACATAACAGCAGACAAGAGTAGCCGGATGAATTCTGAAGTGTACTGGGATATACTTTCAGCCCAGATTCAGCCAAATGCCACAAAGTTGATTGAACGGCGCTTCATAGTACAGATGGACAATGACCCCAAGCATACAGCCAAAGCTGCCCAGGAGTTCATGAGTGCAAAAAAGTGGAACATTCTGCAATGGCCAAGTCAATCACCAGATCTTAACCCAATTGAGCATGCATTTCACTTGCTCAAATCCAAACTTAAGACGGAAAGATCCACAAACAAGCAAGACCTGAAGGCTGCGGATGTAAAGGCCTGGCAAAGCATTAAGAAGGAGGAAACCCAGCGTTTGGTGATGTCCATGGGTTCCAGACTTAAGGCAGTGATTGCCTCCAAAGGATTCGCAACAAAATATTGAAAATAAAAAAATTTTGTTTGGGTTTGGTTTATTTGTCCAATTACTTTTGACCTCCTAAAATGTGGAGTGTTTGGAAAGAAATGTGTACAATTCCTACAATTTCTATCAGATATTTTTGTTCAAACCTTCAAATGAAACGTTACAATCTGCACTTGAATTCTGTTGTAGAGATTTCATTTCAAATCCAATGAGGTGGCATGCAGAGCCCAACTCGCGAAAATTGTGTCACTGTCCAAATATTTCTGGACCTAACTGTATCTCTGTGGTTTTGCTGCAGCTGCAAGGGGGGGAATGGAGAATCTTGGGTTACTTCTCTAAGCTTCTCTCACCTGTTGAGAGGGGGTTTGAGGTGTGCGCAAGACACCTGGTGGGAGTGTATTTTGCGATAAAAATCACTCAACACATCATCGGGTTCCAAAAGGTTATTCTCCAAACGCCACATTCCACACTGAAACTTCTCTTTGAGAAAAATATCCCAGGTGTGTCACATCAGAGATTTGCCCATTGGTTGCTCTCATTGTCTCCAAATCAAATTGAGGTAGATTATAAGGCCAAATATTTTCTTCCTCAATTGATGCAGTATGAAGGACAAACCCATGATTGCCTACAAACGTTCCATGAACCAAGTCCATCTCTCTTCAGACGACAGTCGGAAGACGCAGATGAACCTGTGTTTGTAGACGGTTCTAGATTTTTTCTGGAAGGACACTATCACACAGGATATGGAATTTTCTATTCCAAGCGAGGACAAGTGGTAAAACACAAGTTACCGAGTCATTTATCAGCTCAAAGGGCAGAGATAGAAGCGGTAATAATGGTCCTACAGCTGAATGAAGCTGATGATCAAACTCCAATGGTAATCTACAGTGATAGCTCCTATGTTGTCAGATCCCTAACCGATTACCTGCCTGTTTGGGAAAGGAGAGGCTACGTGGATTCATCCAACAAAGCCTTGATGCACCGCGAAACTCTAGAATCAATTTTTGAGATGGCATCTAGGGCCCCAAATAGATTTGCTATAGTAAAAGTCGCTGCACATCAAAGATCTGATGATGAGTTATCTGTAGGAAACGCAACCGCAGATGCTCTAGCCAAAGAAGCTGCCCAGACAGGAGAGGAAGTGTTTGACTCTGAACCTTCTGAGAATTCAGCGGTTCAAAGAGCAGATACATACATACCTTCATTTGCAGAAGAACAGAGAAAAGATCTTTCTCTTGTTACTTCTCAGGATGATCCAAAGCCTCCTTTTATCTGTGAAAATGGGGTTTTGTGTCACAATTCAAATGGAGAATTGCGTCCAGTTGTACCAAAACATCTACAGGTAGAATTCACTCGATACAACCATGAGAGTTTAGGTCACTTGGGACAACAGAAATTGTTAGTCATTCTCAAGGAGAAATTTTATTGGGAAAAAATGGACGAAACAGTTCAAAGTGTTGTACTATCATGTCTCATTTGTGCCCAAATAAATACAAGATCTAAAGGACAGAAGCCACCACTTCTACGAATCGCACCTGCAGATGGTCCATGGTCTACACTGCAGATAGACTATATTGGCCCTTTACCCTCAGGTAAACATGGTCTCAGGTATGCATTGATTGTGGTAGATGTGTTCTCAAAATGGGTAGAAATATTACCTGTTAGGAAAGATGATGCTTTGTCCACAGCAAGGGAATTGGTACAACATGTCTTTTGTACTTGGGGGATCCCAAGGATGATTACCTCCGATCGAGGTAGCCATTTCACAGGTAAAATCATGCAAACTGCTTGTGCTATTCTAGGGGCACGACAGCAATTTCATGTCCCCTATCATCCACAATCTGCGGGAATTGTGGAAAGAATGAATAGAACAATCAAATCCAGAATTGCAAAGATGCTTTTGGACAAAGGTAACACTTGGGTTGACAAGGTACCTTTCATACTGATGAGTATAAGAGGTTCAATCTCTTCTACAACTCAATTCACTCCGTTTGAGTTGATGACGGGAAGAAAAATGCCATTATGGTTTCCACATGAGCCATTTTTATCCACTCCACAAAAAGATGCTATCTCAAGGTCCCAATGGTTGAGATCGCTACAGGAGAACCAGAAAGCAATTCTGCCATATGCGGCATCGAGAATGCAGAAAATGGAGCCACCCTATGAGTCCAAATTCAAGAAAGGTGCTCTAGTGATGATCAAAACCTTTCGCAAGAGTGGTCCATGGGAGTGTAATTGGGAAGGTCCTTTTGAAGTCCTTGAGACTATGGGACAAGTCATGATTCTTGTGCACCGAGTGTCAAATGTGGTAAAAAAGACCCGGAAAACACAAAAAGTGTGGGTTCACGTTGACCAGTGCAAAATATTTGTGACAAAATAATGATACTGCATTTCTTTCCAGGAAGAAATGGATTCCTATAAGAACTGGAATAAAGAACCTAAAGACTTTGAAGGAAAGATGACATCAAGCCTTCTGGAGAAAGAACATCTTCCCAAGCTCAAGAAAAGCTTCTATGTGATAGGATCTACTTTCCTGCTGCTTTGCTTTATTTTCGTCATTGTCTACATGTTACATCAAGGAACAATCGCCAATGATGTGAATGAACGAACCAGAGAGATTCAACATTCTCGAAGACCGAGAGGATCAGAGACATTGAACTTACTGACAGAGAACATCACGGATGATTCTGTGGAGATAACAACAGGAAATATCTGCATGGGATATGGAACAAAATGTTGCATTGAATTACATTTCGTACACGACACAGACATAATATTACATGCGATTGCAGGACCTAAAACTAGATTCACACAATTACAAGGAGAATATGTACACAATAATAAAACGGGTACATGGGAATGTTCTCCTACAGATGTACTATACTGGAACATAGAGATCAGAGGTGAGGAACCTGCTGTATGGTCCGGTGATATTACAAATGACATGATTGCAAGGGGAAAGTTTGGAAGATCCAAAACAGAAATTTTGTTAAAAACTCAGGTTTTTGGGAAAATTCTGGATCCTTCTTTACTCTCCATTACAGAAGGAGATAAAGATTGGGTCAAAACATGGAATTTCCAGATAACACGGGAACCTGTGCAAGTTCAGGTATCTGTAGTGTTTACTGTTACTAACACTATAGTTCCGGAAATAAGGGTTTCACCACAGACAGTACATAACAAAGAAAATACATTTCCCATAATGTTAAAATGTAACACAAGGTTGAGATTGCCTTCTGAGTCTCTGTTGACATGGACCAAAAATTCATCATTTTTGGGAAGTTTTTTAAACGGTCCAACTAATGTCATTCACAGGGGTCAGATTGGTAATATCAGATGGATGGATGATAATTTCATTTTTTCCATAGAAAATCCATCTTCCAGGGACTCTGGAATTTACCAGTGTTGCGTTGAAACAAAGACACATTACAGACATTGTAAAGACGTTAGTGTGAATATTTGGTCAGCAGCAGATAGTGCATGCACAAACACGAGGTTCATGCCGTCTACTCCTTTCCAAATTAATCAATTTCAGTCTAAGTCCTTATTAAGGGATGGAGAATTTATGACAATGGTGTGGACTTTCAATATGTCTCATTGGAAGATCTCTACCAGGTTTCCTCAGTGTCAATCACATCTCATAAACATGGAGATGGGGATAGAACAATGGTTTGGGAAAAGAACAACTCAGACTAGGAGTAAGAGAGGAGTGTTAGAAGGAATTCTGGGAGGAATTGGGACAGTGGGAAGTCTGACTAATGCCATGAATATACAGACACTTAAGTCAGATTTGGATAATATTGGTTTTATTGGAGGAAAAGGTGTAAAGGTTCAGAAGAGTTTGAATCAACTTCTTGAAAAGATGGTAATGAATACAGCTGCTGTACTAGGGTCTTCCGTGTCACATCTACAGGATGCTACATTAGCTCTCGTGGAAAGCACACACGAAACACAAGTAGCTAAAGCGTGCCTGGAGATACAGATAGAGTATTCTTCTAATCTGAAGCTGATTGCACAAGCTTTACAGAGTGGAATTACTCCACTGGGAATACTGCGAAATTTACCTGTAGAGTATGATTTTGCATTGAATCATACGGATTTGTGGGTAAATAAGTGGTTAGGATGTGAACGAAACATTTGTGTTGGCACATCGCTAATCCCGGTGATCGGAAGAGAGGGGACTATTGTTCCTGTTACAGTTTTGGGTATACCTGTGAGTAACACACAACAAGTGTTCTATCAACTGCAGTACACAGATTTTGCATTTGATGGAGTGAACATTGAACAAGTAGACATTTCTTCATGTTTACATTTTGTTTCTAAGGTGATGTGTTTACCTGGACAGGATAAGGTGATATATCATTCATGTTTTCATAATCATTCTTCTTGTCATGCGAGAATAGAGACTGTACAGACAATACATGATCTGGTGACTCCAGTAAGTCCAAATAAGATTTGTTTCCAGGTCATGTCTGAGACAGAGATGGTTTCTGTTTTCTATTCTACTTGTGTACATAAGGAAAACCTACCTATGGGTTTGTATTGTATAGAAGGAAATGTGAGATCTCTTTCAAAGAAGGAAGGAAGTTTTAATATCACTTCTATAGGAAGGAGAAATTTAACGGCATTTCCTATACAATTCAATTTATCACAAATAAATGATTTGCCTTGGGATATGTGGACAAGTGAAATAAAGAAAGATAAGGGTTTGTTAGATTTATTAACGAAATAGTTAAAGGAAGCAGAAATTATATTCAGGCATGAACAAGGTGAATTAAGTGATATTGAACACGAATGGAATGGAATGTCAGGTAGAACTTGGTGGAGAAGTTTTGGGAAATCGGTACATTCCTGGTCTGTCATCTTTTCAGTCAGCGGTTGGAAATGTTTTATTTAATCCCATCATAATCATATTTTTATTAGTTTTGATGTGTATTATTTATCAAGTTTTTGTGATGTGTAGAATTCAGAAGATATATAAGAATATAAAAATAGAAATGAAAAAGGAAGATAACATTCTTAGAAGAATCTTAAATCGCAAGATGACATTTTGACAGAAAGTTTCAGATTGGTTTATCAAGTCAAATATTGGTCTAGAATTTCCAACAAGAATGTATGTGATACGAATGATGACACGAATGAGTTAGGGTTTCCCGGGGGTTCATCAAATCTTCAAAAAGGAGGGACTGTAAAATAGTGAGTTTATGGAGATTTGATTCATAAACTTGAATATATGCATTCATATAATGTGTGTATCTCGCCCATGCCTTTAAGAGTGACTTTGTGAGTTGGAAATGCTAACCAAGGGTTGACAAGGTAGAACCAAAGCCATCTGCTATTGTTCGTCAAAGCTTTCAATGTAGTGCTATATTCTGTTTGGAATTTGTGCTAAGAACTGAAATTAGCTTTGAGAATCTTCTTTCTGTTACACTAGGGTCAGAGTTCAGCGAGCTTCAAAAGAGTTATATATATGTCGAAGTGGTTTAGTTTTACAAGTCTCCAATGCGCAAGTCACTTATTCTGCAAAAATTATGAATACGTGATATGACATAATGCTTAACTAAAAAGGATAGTTAGTTCTTGTAACACCATGTAAAGAGATAAGGAGAATCAGGGGGTGGGGTTTGAATTATAAAAGAGGACCACACTTCAAAGGGTCAGGAGAAGAAGGAGGAAGGAAGAATGGGAGCATTCGACCAGACGATCCACAGAGAGATGGCTTATCACAACTTCACAACTATGTAAGATAATGAACTCTGTTTTTTTATCTACCCATCTTTTAACTCAAGCCAAGACAGTAACTTTTCTGTAATGACTGTAACTTCAACTTTTATCTGAATAAATCCATATATGTTTTTTGCACCTATTTTGCTCCAATCATTAATATACTGGCTTAGCATATGTCACGTCAAACCGTATTTTTAACAACATGTTAAACCAAGAATAACAGAACATAAAGGAAAAGACATAGAAGGGAAGCAAGGACATGATTCAGAGAAGAGAAAGAAAGTGTCAGTGAAAAGAAATGAGGGGAAAGGAACCTGCTGGCCGGGTCTGGTATAGTGTAAACTAAACGAAGGGAATATATGGCTTCTGTACATAATACATGCCAAGGGTTCAATTATCCAGGAGATTAATGTAGTGCAAGGAACTTTGGACCAGAGAGGAATAATTCCCAATGGAATCACTTAGTGGCTATCTCTGCAGTCTGTCCTTGTGACTGGGCCATCACCATCTCCATGCGGTGTATCACGTTCACCTCCAGCACCCATTCCTCTAGAGTTGGGGGGGGGGCAGGTACTTTACATCGTCACGGAATTACTGTCTTGGTGGCCTGAAGGAGATGTCCCAAAAGGGATTTATTATAGGTATTTTCCGATACTTTGAACATATACAATAAGGCTGCCTCAGGCCATTTAGGGACTGTAATCCCCGTGACCTCTTGTATAGCCACCTATACTTTTTCCCAAAAAGCCACCAAGCTCGGGCAATACCACCAAATATGGGACATGGTGCCCCCCTGTGCTCCACAGCGCCAACAGGTGTCAGGTATATCAGTACACCATGCATGAAGAGATGCCGGAACCCTATACCACCTGGAAATTATTTTGTAACTGATCTCCTGCATTCTTGTGGTGACCACGGATTTGTGAGTCAGACGGAAACAGCGCTCCCATTGATCTCCAGGAAACACTTGCCGCGCAGAAGCGGGGGGGGACACCGCCACCGCACAGGTCATAACCCCTTAAATCTTTGAGGGCAGTCGTGCGTGTCGAGTATCAAGAGCCGTGGTGCATAGATTTTCGAAAGGAGTTTGAGGTGGGAGATGGGCCATGGCATGAGCTTGTGAGGTTAGGAAATGCCTTAATTGAGCGTATTCAAAATTAAACTGTATCCTAAAACTGCAATTCCCCACACTCTTCACAAGTGGGAGAAGAACCCCATCTGGAGCCACCTGCATCAGTCTCAGCGGATTCTGTTTTGAGCTTCCAAGAAAATTATTGGACGATGCCCCTGGCAAAAAGTCAGGGTTTTCCGTCAGTGGCATGAGAGGTCCCGAGGGCTGGAGCAGACGATTGCGCAATATCAGGGAATGTACCGTTTTCAATGTTTGTTTAGTGCTATAAGACATCCTCATCTTGTGTCTAGTGAGAAATGGCCAAGTCCACGGCAAGGTTGGTACTGATAGAGGACATACATCGAGTGCCAAACGGACCCATAGCTTTGACCCAGAGTAATGTAAAAGGTCCAGGGCAGGTATTTATCAAACCATTTGAAACTGATGCTTGACCTAGGGCCCTGTGCCCAGTTTGTGCTCCAGTCCCAGTGGAATCTCGGTACCCGTCATGGCAACCTATCTCCTGTGCCCCGGGGTCACCGTTACGCGGACCCAGCTCAGGCACGTCCGCACACCTCTTCTGTGTGCTCACTTCTCTAGACTACTACAGACTGACTGCTGACCCCTCCCACCAGGCTGGCTAAACCCAGGGACTCGTTCCCATGGCGACCATCCCGTTTCAAGGTTAATCCTCTATGCCCAGTGTGGAGTGGAGAACTAGGATTTTGGTTGTGCTTTGGTGGTAACGGCACTGGTACTCCAGGTCCAGGGGTCAGTCCTGCATCCCCAAGAGGATGCAGTTCCCTGTAGTGCCCTAAGGATTTCAGGGGCGCTACAGCAACATAGCTCATCACCCTGAACACACCATCCCCATTGTCAAACATGGTGGGGCAGCATCATGGTTTGAGCCTGCTTTTCTTCAGCAGGGACAGGGAAGATGGTTAAAATTGATTGGAAGATGGATAGAGTCAAATACAGGACCATTCTTGAAGAAAACCTGTTGGAGTCTGCAAAAGACCTGAGACTGGGACAGATATTTGTCTTCAAACAAGACAATGATCCCAAATATAAAGCAAAATCTACAATGGAATGGTTCACAAATAAACTTATCCAGGTGTTAGAATGGCCAAGCCAAAGTCCAGACCTGGATCCAATCGAGAATCTGTGGAAAGAGCTGAAAACTGCTGTTCACAAACGCTCTCCATCCAACCTCACTCAACTCGAGCTATTTGCAAAGAAAGAATGGGCAAGAATTTCAGTCTCTCGATGTGCAAAAGTGATAGAGACATAGCCCAAGCGACTTGCAGCTGTAATTGCTGCAAAAGGTGGCGCTACAAAGTATTAACTTAAAGGGGCTGAATAATATTGCACGCCGCACTTTTCAGTTATTTATTTTTTAAAAACATTTAAAATAAGCAAAAAAAATTGTTCAACTTCACAACTGTGTCCTTCTTGTTTTCGATTCTTCACCATAGCATTAAAAATTTTATCCTTTATGTTTGAAGCCTGAAATTTGGGAAAAGGTTGAAAAATTCAAGGGGGCCAAATACGTTTGTAAGGCAATGTATAAATTTGGCATATGCTCTACCTTGTCCCATATTACTAGTTATGGCTGCAATATAGCAATCCTGCAAATTACTGGTGTAATTTGGTTCTGGCCTGTGTCCCTTTTTGTTTAAATATATTTTATCTTTTGAAGCACTGTCTGCTATTTTATTGTATGTAATTTTTAATAATATTGCAAAATAAAACTTTGCCTTTTTAATTATGGCTTTGTCACTTCTAATGTTTCAATCAGTATACTGATTGAATGTTGAGTTTCTATTAGTGATTTTGAAGTTCTGCATACCTTAATATTGGTGGGACTTTTTGTTATTTTATTTCATACAATTTGTTGTGCAATTTATTCTGAGTACATTGATATCCCATATGTGGTGGAAAACTACTAGCAAAGCTTGGACGGGAAGGAACACCATTTGACTTTTGGAGTGAAAAATTATCTGGAACAAATAGCGAACGCCATGTCACATTTTCATGTTTGCCAAGTGATCCCATTTTGGAAAATACACCCCTCTAGGAATTTTTCTAATGGTGTGGTAAGTATCTCGAACCCCCAGGTGATTCATAGAATTTAATAATATTGGGCTGTGGAAAAGAAATATTACGGGTTTTTTTCAGCAAAATTGATGCTTAAGGCCAATATTTTTAATTTTAATTTTGATATGAGAAACAGGAGAAATTGAGTAACAAATTTTGTGGTCCATTTTCTCCTGAGTATGGCAATACCCAATATGTGATTGAAAACTACTTTTCAGGCACAGTGCAAAGCTCAGAAAGGAATAAGTGCTATATTGGGGTGCAGATTTGGCTGGAATGGTTTGCTGGTGCCATGTCACACTGGCAGAGCCTCTGAGGTGTCAGGACAGCAGAACCCCCATTGGTGACTTCATTTTACAAACTATACCTTCAAAATACATAATCTAGCAATGCAGTGAGCTTATTGATACCACATACTTTTCATAAAACATTTTACCATTCGGCGGTAAAGAAAAAATAATAACATTTTTCAACTAAAATGTTGCTTTAGCTACAGATTTTACATTTTCTCAAAGTTAATAGGTAAAAATGACTGTATAATTGTCATGAATCTTCTCGTGAACATGACAATACATAATTAGTGACTGTACAGTACCGTTTGGCCATGAAGTGACACTCGGAAGGGAAGGAACGCTATTTGACTTTTGGAGCACAGTTTCCTAGAATTGTTTGCAGACTCCATATACTGAAAAGACAGGCACAGCCGGATCATAAGTCAGAGAGAGTCCAAAGTGTCTCCGTCTATCTCATTATAGGGAATCTTTCGTCTAGGTTTCTGTCTGAATCATTTATTTCAGAGATTTACACGGAAACCCCGATGTAAGCGCTCAATGTAGAGCGCAGAATAAATGTGAACCACGCTGTACTTCGATTTTTGGGAGGCAGAATAAACATTTATTTGTTAAGCTGTTCACTGTGCAATATAAGTGATTAGATGGCTTTAGTCTGCAGATTAATGCGATTACAGCGATACCAAATTTACATAGATTTTTATATCTGGCAAGTATCACACTCTAAAAAGCTCTTTTTTTAAAACAAAAACAAAAAGGTTTTTGCATTACCTTATTTTGAGAGTGATAATATTTCTATATAATATTTCTATATTTCTGTAGAGTCATGTGGGGGATTTTTTTTTGCAGGATGAGTTGATGTCCCACCTCTTCCAACAAGCCTACAACCTACAATAGCCCTCAGCCCAGTAGACCACTGCGCAACCAGCTCTGTCCTCACCTATTGTACCATCACCCATTCCCTGTAGACGGTGAGCCCTCGCGGGCAGGGTCCTCTCTCCTCCTATACCAGTCTGTTTTGTTCTGTTAATGATTGTTGTACGTATACCCTCTCTCACTTGTAAAGCGCCATGGAATAAATGGTGCTATAATAATAAATAATAATAATAATAATAATGTCTTAATCCGTAGCATTTTTATTAGCCGCTTTGCGACCAGCAATGAATAGCACTCAGGGACTTGCAATCCCTTGATCATATACAGATTAAGCCGGCGGACAAGGGGGAAATATTGTGATATGGCCAAATAATTTATATGAGAAGGAGGCTTATCGCCAACTCAGAGATAAAAATACATACCGTAGACTTGAGTCGAGCCCTCTGGCCCCCTTTTCTGATTCGCTTTACCGGATATTGCAAGGAGCCTTCGAGGAAGGTATCACGAAGAAGTTTTTTGGTGGCCTCTTCGTGACATCTCCAAAAATTCCCACGTTCTATCTTTTGCCTAAAATCTACAAGAATCCAGAAAACCCACCAGGGCGTCCCATCGTATCTGGCATAGATGGTTTATGCAACCCTATCTGTTGTTTCATCGAGTACTACCTCAAACCTTTGGTGGAGATGCTGCCATCCTATGTTAAGGATATGACAGATGTCCTGAAAAGGGTTGATGGGATTTTTGTGAATTCTGATACCATGCTAGTCACAGCGGATATAGAATCCCTTTACACCAGCATTAATCATGATGATGGCCTGGAAGCGGTCCACTTTTTTCTGAGCAATACCAACCGTGATGGTCATTTATGTGAGTTGATTTTAGAACTGCTCCATTTTATCCTTACGCACAACTTTTTTATTTTTAAGAAACAGTTTTATTTACAGACATGGGGCACTGCGATGGGCGCGGCGGCACTGCGATGGGCGCGGCGGCACTGCGATGGGCTCGGCCTGTGTGCCTTCGTATGCTAATTTGTTCTTCAGCCCTTGAGAGAGGGGCTGTTTTGGCAACGAGGGCGTTCCGGCTGCTACCCATGCGCAGTGCTGGTTAAGATACATCGATGATGTTTCCATTTTGTGTCAGGGTACAATGGAGCAGCTCTCTGAGTTTGTGGCTGCATTAAACCAGAACTCTATAAATCTTAGGCTCACTTTTAAATATGATTTTCAGCAAATTGATTATCTGGATGTCTTGATTGGGGTTGACCATGGCTGTCAGTTACAAACGGATGTTTATAGAAAACAAACCTCGGTCAACTCCCTTCTTCACGCTTCCTCTTCACATCTTCACATTACTATTCAAGCCATCCCGGTTGGGCAATTTCTCAGGATGAAGCGGATCTGTTCAACATCTGAACTCCCAGGCCCAAGCTGATGATTTAACATCCAGACAGGTTGCTAGGGGATATCGCCACCATTGCATTAAACAAGGTTATAGTCAGGCAAAAAACACTGAGAGACGGGAGCTCTTGCGACCATACGGTCGGGCGGACATGGGGATTGGAGATGCTCGATTCATTTCTACGTATAATCATGAGTGGCACAATATGCAGTCTATACTGAACAAATATTGGCCCATATCTGACCACACCTTGAAGGATCTCCTTTCGGATTATCCCCATATGACAGCACGATGCTTTAAAAATCTTAGAGCCTATTTGGTACATAATCATTACACACCTCTGATCCCTCATCCTTTTGGGTCCACCAATCCAGTACGAGGCTGCTTCCCCTGTGGCCACTGTGTTGCCTGCACTAATGTCTCTCGCAGTATGATCTTTTCAACTGCTGATGAGAATCGGAGTTTTGATATCAAGACATACATCTCATGCACAACCTCTAATGTTATTTACTATGTCACTTGCGGTTGCCCCCAAAATATATATAGGTTTAACATCAAAGGAATTGTGGATTAGAGTACGCAAACAAGTGAGAGACATTAGTGCGGCCAAGACAGTGGTTGATACTTCTACCCTAAAAACACTTCCACGGCACTTTCGGAGCCACCATGGTTATAATGCGAAATCTTTACGAGTTATAGGGATAGATGTTGTCTACAGTGGTAATAGAGGCGGCAATACCAAAAAAAGTCTGGCCCAGAAGGAAACCAAATGGATCACCATACTGGGCAAGATGGTTCCCTCTGGCTTGAACGAGTCCCTAAGCTTCACCTCCTTCCTGTAGGCTCCTGTTTCTCCCTCCCCCTTACCCTTTCGTGGCATGTGGGTTTTACCCTATACATGTATTTTACATTTTTTATAAAAATAAATTTCAATTTACTTTGTTTTATGTTTTCTTATTTTTTTCATTTTTCTTTTTTAGCTTTTTCCTGTTTTGTATGGACCTTTGTTCCACCATTTGACTCCCTGAACATATTGTACAGTTTGACTGTGACTGAAAGAAGGTCTTCTCTGTTATGATTTGATTGGACACTGGACTTTTGGCTATGGATTATGAATATGAACCGCCACTGTTGATACTATTGATATATGTGATTAATTGTCCTCATGTGTGTCCTTCTCTGCAGCTGTTGTTATCTATTATGTTTTTTCTTTTAAGTCCCAGCAGCTGATGTGTGCGCGTACGCAGCCTGCGCTATGTCTCCCGGCATGCTCGGCGGTGTCTCTTGGGCGGTGTTGTGCACGTGTGTGGGCTATACTTGACGCGTCCTTGCGCCCCCTCTCGTGCACTCCTCTGCTTAACGCAGGTCGCGCTCACTGGGGGGACTGGCGCCGGCCGCATATGCGCCGTACAAACCATCGCTGATTGGCCATTTTTAACCATGTGACATGTCACATGGTGGGCATAAAATCTCCTGAAACAGAGGAGTCTTTACCCCTCCCTGGTCTGATGAAGCGTGATACTTACAAGACGTGAAACGCGCGTTTCCCTCTCAGGGGGGACTAAAGGTCTTCCAGTCATGCACTATTAGCACCTTAACTTCTAGTGACACTTTGTATTTTGACACTTTTATCAGTATGTAGCCTAAATTGTGCTGTGTGGATAACTATTTGTGCTGTTGTGCACTTCCACCATATAACCTGTGATCACTCATTGATGATATATGGCTTGCCTTTACATGTATGTGCCAATGTCTCCTTTGTCTTTGTGCTAGCTTGTCTTTGAATCATGTGGATGACTTTTTTGTTAATGATTTAATAAATTCTTTAATACTTTTGCATAAAATCCACTATCGTTCTCCTGTTTTTTTTAGCATTTTTACCATGCAGAAAGAACAAAAACCAGCAATTCAGATTTTTTTTATGCTAGAATTGGTGGAGGAAGGTATTTTTAGGTGGGGAAGAGAGGGGCGCCCAATAAGGACTTTTGCTATTGGGAATTATGATTTCTGTGTACGCTCCAGCTAGTAGCCAACATCCGCATCTCATCTGGGATAGTCAGCTGGCTTCTTTGCCTTTAATTTCTCCTGTTAAAGTTCTAAAGTGATAATAAGGATCAAGCTTTTCTCTGTAAATCTATATATGTGAATAAAATCTTTTTACATAAGCTTTCTATTTTCCAATGCTGCGACTTTAGGGAGACATTGAAGCCTTAGCCTGAATAGAAGGATAATAATGATATGAAAATCACAGGCTTAATCATTTACACTAATTCATCTTCGATCAATATTGGATTATGAAATACTCTAGTTTGGAGCCTCTTGAGTTGGCACTGATGGAAATGCAACATATAGCAGCAATCAGAATTATTCTATCTATTACATAATAGGTTTACCAGCAAAATTTAAAGGATTCGTCCGACATTAGCTTACCAAAAATATTTGAGTTTATCTGTGCTGTATTGTCATATAAAACACCCCTACATTGTTATTTTTTGTTTTCTAACTTTTGTTCCTCTTGAATTATCCCTTCATTCTCTGCAGCTTTTTGTTTACATTCAGCTCCAGCAAACATGATAACTTCCTGTGCTAAACCTCCCAGTAAGAGCTGGCACCGCCCAGCCTCACTGTCCATCCCCACCACAGTGTCCAGCCTCACCCCCTGCCCGCCCTCTGCACACACATTCCCTGTCAGTATTCTTCCTCAGCACTGACCTGTTATCACTACAGCATTGGACATTGGAAATAACAGCCCCACATCGGGCTCTGCACCCCCCACCACAACAGGCTATGCACTCCCCACCACATAGGGCTCTGCGCCCCATACCACATTGGGCTCTGCACCCCCCACACCACATTGGGTTCTGCGCCCCATACACACACATAGGGCTCTGCGCCCCACACCAAATCGGGCTCTGCACTCCCCACCACATCGGGCTCTGCACTTCCCACCACATCGGGCTCTGCACTCCCCACCACATCAGGCTCTGCACCCCCCACACCACATTGGGCTCTGCGCCCCACACACACACACATAGGGCTTTGCGCCCCACACCACATCGGGCTCTGCGCCCCACACATAGGGCTCTGCGCCCCACACCACATCGAGCTCTGCACTCCCCACCACATCGGGCTCTACACCCCACAAACACATCGGGCTATGCACCCCCCACCACATAGGGCTCTGCGCCCCACACACTCACACCGGGCTCTGCACCCCCAACCACATAGGGCTCTGTGCCCCACACCACATCGGGCTCTGCACTCCCCACCACATCGGGCTCTGCACTCCCCACCACATCGGGCTCTGCACCCCCCACACCACATTGGGCTCTGCGCCCACACACACACATAGGGCTCTGCGTCCCACACCACATTGGGCTCTGCACTCCCCACCACATCGGGCTCTGCGCCGCACACACACATCGGGCTCTGCGCCCCACACCACATCGGGCTCTGCACCCCACACACACACACATAGGACTCTGCGCCACACACCACATCAGGCTCTGCACCGCACACACACACATAGGGCTCTGCGCCCCACACACACATAGGGCTCTGCGCCCCACACACACACATAGGGCTCTGCATCCCCCACCACATCGGGCTCTGCATCCTCCACCACATCGGGCTCTGCACCCCACACCACATCGGGCTCTGTGCCCCACACCACATCGGGCTCTGCGCCCCACACCACATCGGGCTCTGCGCCCCACACCACATCGGACTCTGCGCCCCACACACACATCGGGCTTTGCGCCCCACACACACATTGGGCTCTGCGCCCCACAAACACAGATCGGGCTCTGCGCCATACGCACACATCGGGCTCTGCGCCCCACACACACATTGGGTTCTGCACATCACACTCACATCGGGCTCTGCACCACACACCACATAAGGCTCTGCAACCCCCCCACACACACACACACGGCACTCTGCACCGACCCCCCCCACCATCCTTCTGTACCGAACCCTACCCTCATAGGGAACACATGTAGGCTACATTCACATGACTATTCCGTTTTTGCGGTCCGCAAAATAGGTCCATTTTTTTCACAGATGCATCCGTGTGTCATCTGTGTGCCTTCTGTTTTTTTGGCGGACCGCAAAAAAATGGAAGCAGCAAGAAAGATAAATAGATGAGTAGATATAGACACAGAGAGATAGAGGGATGAATGACTGAATGAATGAATGAATGAATAAATGAATAGAGGGCTAGATAGATAGATAGTAGATGAGAAAGACCTATATAATATCCCACCCTCCTGCATATTCTAAGCTGGCACTCTTTAGTGACTTAAGAGGTGCTTAGCCTTGTATTTAGCCAAAAAATAAATAAATAATTAAAAAAAAAAACGACGTAGGGTCCCCCCTATCTTTTGTAGCCAGCTAGGGTAAAACAAATGGCTGCAGCCTGCAGACCACAGCTGGCAGCTTCACCTTGGCTGGTAATCCAAAACAGAGGGCACCCCCACGCTGTTATTTTAAATTAAATAAATAATTTAAAACAAAAAACATGGGGTCCCCCAAAATTGGATCACCAGCCAAGGTAAAGCAGACAGCTGTGGTCTGGTATTCTCAGACTAGGGAGGTCCACTGTTATTGGACACTCCAAAGCCTAAAAATAGCAGGCTACAGCCGCCCCAGAAGTGGCACATCCATTAGATGTGTCAATCCTGGCGCTTCGCCCCAGCTCATCCCGTGCCCTGGTGCGGTGGCAAACGGAGTAATATATGGGGTTGATGCCAGATGTGTAATGTCACCTGGCATCAAGCCCTGGGGTTAGTGATGTCATGGCGTCTATCAGATACCCGACATCACTAACCCAGTCAGTAATTAAAAAAAAATATACAACAAAAAAAATTTTACTTGAAAAAACACTCCTCAAAACATTCCCTCTTTCACAAATTTATTGAAAAGAACAATCCAATCCGACTCCAGCGTAATCCAATAAGGGGGTCCCACGACGATCCATACCATAGTCACTGTCCCAGTCAATGAAGAACAGAACATTCCCCATTGGCTGGGAGAGCAGTGCAGTGACCTGAGCTAACATCAATAGGTCAGCCCAGGTCACTGCAGGGGATGACGATTGCTGCTGTCAGGAGGTTAGATGAGATCATTACCTGCTGTGACAGTCTCCTGCCCTTCTGACGTCAGCGCTGTCACTGACTTCCATTGTCCGTCGCGTTCACAGCAGTATCGCGGGAGCCCGTGACGTCACCGCTAGTGACAGTCTCGGGCCGCCCGCGATACTTGATGTGAGAATGCGGCGGGCATAGAAGGCAGTGACAGCGCTGACATCAGGAAGGCAGGAGACCGTCACAGCAGGTAATGATCTCATCTAACCTCCTGACAGCAGCGATCGTCATCCCCGCGGCTGCCTGCACTACTGATAATGCAGTGCGGGCAGCCGCGGGGCTGGAGCAGGACACAGACTGCACAGGCACTCCTGCGATCCTGAGCAGGGGGCCCGGTGCTGGCGGAGACATTGTGGGCAGCCGCCGCCAGGCCCCTCCCCCAGGTCACAGACTCCACAGCAGTGGCGGGGGAGGTTGCGGGGAGAGTACGGGTGCGAGCGAATGTGTGGGAGGGTGCAGTGAAGGGGGTGGGGACTCACGCACTATATCCGCCCAGCAGGGCGGCAACATGCTGTTCCCAGATTTGAAATGTCAACAGGGTCCTGCCCATGTTGACATGAAATGACCGGAAGCAGCAAAATCGCGGCAGGAGCGGTCACATGACCACTCTGAGCCAGGGGAGAGGGGCTGACAGCAGGACAGGTAAGTGGTCTCTATCTACTTACTTGCCCCAATGTAGCCCAATAGGGAAATAATAAAAAAAAGTCAAAATAAGCCGGATAACCCCTTTAAACATTTTCGGATATTTGCACTAAACCGATCAAACAAGAAATACATAGCTGAATGCAACTAATATAGCAAGTGCTTTTTTAAAATTTACCAGAAAAATGACACTTTTATTGACTACTGCAGTCTGAGAATTATTACCTAGAAAACCCTTTAGGCTGTTTGTCACCTGCTGCAAACGAGATGAATAGCCAGACACCAGCATCTGTCAAAAGGTCCTGAGGAATCAGTCCATTCCTGATGCCTCCACTTCACTAATATTTTTAGGTTGTGAAAAGACTGGTCCAAAAAGATAAGAGAAGAGTTCATTTGCCATGCACAAACAAGGAAGAACTTGAAAAAAACATAATAAAAGCATTTAATGGTGTTAGGATTCAGAGTCCACTAGTATAAGGTTAAACAAATACTGACCTCACTAGCTGGACGTTGCATTCACAGGAAGCAAGTGGACAAAAGTCTCAACTGACTGCAAGACTTGAAAAAAGATACAGTGGCAGATGGACAGGTGGCACTGTGGAGTTGGCCAACCCCAGTGCAAGAGATAAAGATGAAACAGGGGAGGTTCAAAGCTCAGGGGAACCCAGAACCATAACATGACCCCCCCATCTAGGGCCCCCTCCACACCGGCGCTCGAAGGCTGCCACCAATTCAGGAGGTATATATGTGTAAGACCTGGCTCAACTATAAAGAGAGGGTTCCAAGAAACAAAATAACAGTAGTAGAATAGATTTGCTTCGGCACACCAATAAAGAGAAGAAAAAATTATTTGATCAGCAAATCTTGTTATTTATTGATAAGGTATATGAAAAAAGGAAGCATGTACAACATATCGACCCTTCAGGGGTCTTTCTCAAGGACAATTGATCTATACAGAGATAGAAAATAAGATAAGACAACATGATCAATTACAGTATATATGATACCGGCAATGTGTAAAAACAGGCATTCTATAGAATACCTATGCAATGTACTGTATATAATGCGTGAAATGGGTCGGCAAAATCTGAATTAAATCAGATGTTCATACATTTCCTAATCATTCTATATAATACCTAAATGACAAACAGGCGGAGTGTAGAATACTACAGGGGTAGTCCATCCAAAAGTAGGTGGACAGAGGAGGCAGCAGCAGATATGTGAAACTGGCTCAGTTACCCTTAGCATCCAAAAGTAGGTGGACAGAGCAGGCAGCAGCAAATCTGTGAAGAACTGACTGACATGCGAGCCAATGCTGCTAAAAATTGTGTTTTCGAGCCAATGCTGCTAAAAAACGCATTTTCCTGACGGAATCCACATACGAAAAACTAGTGAATGATGTGACAACAGCTAAAATGACTACTAAGAAGGGACCACGGGACTATTGGCTGCTGAAACGTTACAATGTTATGATAGTAGAAATCAAAAGTAAGTTAATTTATCCTGTTAAAAAGGGCATCAGTGCTATCCAGTTTTACCTCAGAGATTCAGAACTATTTGATATATAATGGCTAACTTTTCCAATCTTGGCATTATATCAGACTTTGCCTGAGCAGTTCTTGTCATTCTGCACCCAAATACAAGAACATTACCCTGAGAAATTCTTGTCATTCTTTATAATACCTAGACATTTTATGTAATGGCTAACTTTTCCAATCTGGGCACCTAGACATTTTATGTAATGGCTAACGTTTCCAATCTGGGCATTATATCAAACTTTGCCTGAGCAGTTCTTGTCATTTTTATAATACATACACATTTTATGTAATGTCTAGGAAAAGTATAGAACAAGGCAGATATTTCATACCTTGCCTAAAAACGACAGGGATTGTATACATTGCCTAGGTATTCTATAGAATGCCGGTTTTTCATACATTGCCTGTAACATAAATAAATAATAACGATGTATACAAAATAGTACATCAGAAAATTACAAAAATAAAATGAAAAATGACAATTGACGAGTAAGAGATCAATTGAGAAAGGAATATTCATATCTTCCATTAAAGAATATTGATCTGGGAAAACATAAATAAGAGTAAGTATTGAACTGAACATATTAAAAAATCATACCTATAGAGTTACATGTACAAATGTATTCTCCACAGGAGGTATATGTTGAACCTTGAATTATATACCTAGGGTGAGTGAGTGACAAAGGAATTAGAGAAGGAAATAATATATTTGAACAAATGATGAAAGATATTAAAGGCATACCTTAGGAATAAATAGTGAGGGTTTCAATGTATAATTTGACAAAGCCCGAATATCTTAATGGCCCAAGAACAATCTATAGAATGCACATAAAATGCGTATTAGAAATAGAAACAGAGAGATATAATTACGTACGACACGTGCCATAAGGAAAAAATTCAATATTACCCAATGTATGGTAGTGAAGAGTTAGTCATTAGGAAATTGATAAGTGAAGGTGGTCACTCGGTCTGGAATCATATGATACAGAATTAATGATAATATAAGAGAGAGTTCAGCTGAAGTAAAAATATGTTTGATAAGGTAACATACCACATAGAAGTTAATGGGTCCGAGCAATCGCGTAAGCTATCTGCAGAGTTGATTGATAGCATAAAAGAAAGTGATATGCTATATGCCTACAACATGAGAGGCTAGAGAATATATAAAAAAATGGTTATAATGAAAATAATGAAAAAAAAGAACACAGAACAAAAATGTTAAAGAATGAAAAAATGACATACGATATGGTGTAATTATTTCATGAATAAAGGTGGCTTCAAAAAGGTGGCCCATAGGTGGTATATAAGTAACTTAAAAGAACAGGGAAATAAAAGGAAACCATTAAATAATAAGAACACCTATGTAATGCATATCATTGAAAACTACATGAGAATATATAGGAGCCTCACTTAACCCCTTCATGACCATGGACGGATATATCCGTCATGGAGCGTGTCCCGTTAAGCCCCGCCCCCTGCTGCGGGCAGGCGGCGACGTTCGGCACACATATCAGCTGTTTTTAACAGCTGACGTGTGCCTGCATGTTGCGAGTGGAATCGCTTCCACTTGCAACATTTAACCCCTTAAATCTCACTGCCAAAGTCTGGCAACGAGATCTAAATGCGTGCGGCCATGATTTTTACTTACCGCCGCCCCCACCGGAAATCACGTGCGTGATCACGTGACTTTCGGTGGTTGCCATCATAGCACAGGGTCATGTGATGACGCCTGCAGCTACGAAATTTCACTTTCGTTTTCCCTCGGCTGAGAGCAGAGAGAAACAGGAAGTGACTGAATCTGCTGTTTACAGCTGTATAGCTGTGATCAGCAGATAGATAAGAGCGATCGGATTGCTGATCGCTATAGCCCCCTAGGGGGAGTAGTAAAATAAAAAAAAGTAAAAAAAAAGTTTTAAAAAATAAAAAAAAACAAAACCTAAAAGTTCAAATAACCCCCCTTTCCCCCCATTGAACATTAAAGGGTTAAAAAATAAATAAATATACACAGATTTGGTATCGCCACATTCAGAAATGCCTGATCTATCAAAATATAAAATCAATTAATCTGATTGGTAAATGCCAAACGCCAAAATTATGTTTTTTTGGTCGCCGCAAGTTTTACGCAAAATGCAATAACAGGCGATCAAAATGTAGCATCTGCGCAAAAATGGTACCATTAGAAACGACAGCTCGAGACGCAAAAAATAAGCTGTCACTTAGCCATAGATACCAAAAAATGAGAACTCTACGGTTTTCGGAAAATGGCGCAAAACGTTCGCCACTTTTATTGGACAAGCTTGTGATTTTTTTAACCCCTTAAATACAAGTAAACCTATATATGTTTAGTGTCTACAAACTCGCACCAACCTCAGGCATCATACCCACACATCAGTTTTACCATATAGTGAACACTGTGAATAAAACATCCCAAAAACTATTGTGCCATCACACTTTTTTTGCAGTTTTTCCACACTTGGATTTTTTTTGCTGTTTTCTAGTACACCATATGGTAAAACTTATGGTTTCATTTAAAAGTACAACTTGTCCCGCAAAAAACAAGCCCTCAAATGGCAAGATTGACGGAAAAATAAAAAAGTTACGGTTCTCGGAAGAAGGGAAGCAAAAACCAAAAACGCAAGAACGGAAAGTGCCCCGGGGCTGAAGGGGTTAAAAAGGGAGGGTCACATAATGTGAGTAGTTGTACGGCTATAATGAGCCTGTAAACAATATAAAGATATGTCGAGCTTATGTATAATGACATACTTATATGTGTGTAGCAAGGGGAAATCTGTACCAATGTGTTATAGATATAAAGGGATTTGATAAAACCTTACCTAGAAAGATCCCATAATGTGGGTAAACTATGGCTGTAATGAGCCTATGGGTAATAAAGTACAGTATATATTGAATAATATACTCACACATCTATCCTAAGGTAAATAATGATTCCAGAGCCTGAGACCCACCTCTGGTAGCATGAAGGAGAAAAACCGGACATTACATTGGTGGTCCAGTGGGTTTATATTGACCGAGCAGCTTAGTGCAGGTGTGGGAAGAATTAACATGGAGCAGGCGCGCATTCCGCAGTGGAACGCACGCTGACGCATGCCCAGTAGGGTAAGTGCTGAGCAGTTTTGTGTAGATGTGCCATGTGTCCGGACCCTGTGGCTGATATGCCGGTCCTTTGATGGATACTAGTCATCTCTTGGACTTATTTCACACTCTCCTGAGGATATGATGAAACGCGTTGACTGGTGAGATTGTTCCTTGTTTATTCCCTATGCAACATTTGTTATGTGGGATTGTCTGCTACTCTATATTGACTGTCTCCCTGTGAATGACTGTCTCCTATTACAGTTTAGGTAGGACAACACAGAAAGTGACGTCTTTTAAGGCGCTAATGCACATTTATGTCTGTGGATCGTTTTTAACCTTACCCCATTAAAAGTTATATTTTAGGCGTTGTTACTGCTGGGTTACCTAGCTATTATTACTTTACCTTCTGTATCCCTTATCCAGTGGCTTTTTTGTGTAGATGTGAAGATAATCATCATGATGTAGGCATGCGTTCCACAGGGGAACGCACACCAGCGCATGCGTAGTAGGATAGAGAGGAGGAGATTGTGTCTGGACTAGAGATGAGCGAACCGGTCGTGGTTCGGCTCGAGTTCGGTTCGTCGAACGGAGGTCCCGTTCGAGTTCAGTTCGTCGAACGTTCGACGAACCGAACTCGAACCGCATAGGAAACAATGGCAGGCATTCACAAACACATAGAAACACCTAGAAAACACCCTCAAAGGAGTCCAAAAGGTCACAAACAACTCACAACACAACACAAACACATGGGAAAGTGACAAGGACATATACTCATGCGAAAACAAAAGAGCTGGACAAGGAAAAAGAGGAGGAGACACAGATATAGGCATGGCACGCCCTTCTAAAATTATGTAAAACACCGCAAGGTGACTCCAAGCGGAGTCTCCCTTTTTTCCAAAAATTGGGCCACACAGACACCCACCCCTTCAGTGGCAGCACTTGTGCCCCAGTTGTACACTTCACAGATAAATTTGCATCAAGCACATTCAAAAATACGCCATCCTTAACCGTCCCCAGGATGACACCGGGGTAGGTAGATAAGTCTTTCCTGATCCCAGCTCTGTTCATCTTGGCTCCTTTTAAAAAACACAGCAAGCAAGGGTTACTCCAAGCGGAGTCTCCCTTTTTTCCAAAAATTGGGCCCCACACACACCCACCCCTTCAGTGGCAGCAGTTGGGCCCCAGTTGTACACTTCACAGCTAGATTTGCATCAAGCATATTCAAAACTACGCCATAATTAAACGTCCCCAGGATGACACCGGGGTAGGTAGCAAAGTCTTTGCTGAACCATGACTTGTTCATCTTGGCTCCTTTTAAAAAAACACAGCAAGCAAGGGTTACTCCAAGCGGAGTCTCCCTTTTTTCCAAAAATTGGGCCCCACACACACCCACCCCTTCAGTGGCAGCACTTGTGCCCCAGTTGTACACTTCACAGCTAGATTTGCATCAAGCACATTCAAAAATATGCCATCCTTAACCGTCCCCAGGATGACACCGGGGCAGGTAGCAAAGTCTTTGCTGAACCATGACTTGTTCATCTTAGCTCCTTTTAAAAAAACACAGCAATCAAGGGTTAATCCAAGCGGAGTCTCCCTTTTTTTCCAAAAATTGGGCCACACAGACATCCACCCCTTCAGTGGCAGCACTTGTGCCCCAGTTGTACACTTCACAGCTAGATTTGCATCAAGCACATTCAAAAATACGCCATCCTTAACCGTCCCCAGGATGACACCGGGGTAGGTAGCTAAGTCTTTCCTGATCCCAGCTCTGTTCATCTTGGCTCCTTTTAAAAAACACAGCAAGCAAGGGTTACTCCAAGGGGAGTCTCCCTTTTTTCCAAAAATTGAGCCCCACACACACCCACCCCTTCAGTGGCAGCAGTTGGGCCCCAGTTTTACACTTCACAGCTAGATTTGCATCAAGCACATTCAAAAATACGCCATAATTAACCGTCCCCAGGATGACACCGGGGTTGGTAGCAAAGTCTTTGCTGAACCATGACTTGTTCATCTTGGCTCCTTTTAAAAAAACACAGCAAGCAAGGCTTACTCCAAGGGGAGTCTCCCTTTTTTCTAAAAATTGGGCCACACAGACACCCCATCAGTGGCAGCAGTTGTGCCACAGTTGTACACTTCACAGCTAGATTTGCATCAAGCACATTCAAAAATACGCCATCCTTAACCGTCCCCAGGATGACACCAGGGTAGGTAGCAAAGTCTTTGCTGAACCATGACTTGTTCATCTTGGCTCCTTTTAAAAAAACACAGCAATCAAGGGTTACTCCAAGCGGAGTCTCCCTAATTTTCCAAAAATTGGGCCACACAGACACCCACCCCTTCAGTGGCAGCACTTGTGCCCCAGTTGTACACTTCACAGCTAGATTTGCATCAAGCACATTCAAAAATACGCCATAATTAACCATCCCCAGGATGACACCGGGGTAGGTAGCTAAGTCTTTCCTGATCCCAGCTCTGTTCATCTTGGCTCCTTTTAAAAAACACAGCAAGCAAGGGTTACTCCAAGCGGAGTCTCCCTTTTTCCCAAAAATTGGGCCACACAGACACCCATTCAGTGGCAGCAGTTGTGCCCCAGTTGTACACTTCACAGCTAGATTTGCATCAAGCACATTCAAAAATACGCCATAATTAACCGTCCCCAGCATGACACCGGGGTAGGTAGATAAAGTCTTTGCTGAACCATGACTTGTTCATCTTGGATCATTTTTAAAAACAATGTAAGCAAAGGTTACTCCAAGCGGAGTCTCCCTTTTTTCCAAAAATTGGGCCACACAGACACCCCATCAGTGGCAGCACTTGTGCCCTAGTTGCAAACAGGATGTTTTGATTTGCATCAAGCACATTCCAAATCCACAAGCATTTACTCTCCCCAGGATGACACAGGGGTAGTAAATTCCTTGTGGATCCATGACTTGTTCATTTTGATGAACGTTAGTCTGTCCACATTGTCACTGGACAGACGCGTGCGCTTATTTGTCAGCACACACCCAGCAGCACTGAAGACACGTTCAGAGACAACGCAGGCAGCTGGACACGACAAAATCTCCAAGGCATAACTGGAGAGCTCTGGCCATTTTTCAAGATTTGAAGCCCGAAATGAGCAAGGCTAAAATTGAAAAGTCATGGCATCAATGTTCATTTGGAGATACTCCTGTATCATCCTCTCCAGCCGTTGACTATGTGTCAGACTTGTTGTCTCTGGTGGCCTTGCAAAGGACGGTCTAAAGAAATTATGAAAAGATTCCATAAAATTGCTGTTACCAGCACCAGATACGGTGCTACTGGTAAGGGTAGACTGTTGAAGATGACGAGACCGTCCCATGTTTGTCAAGTTACGACTGGGAGATTCACTTCCTGCACCTGCACGATTGTTTGGTGGAAAAGCCGAGCTAAGATCGAGTAACGATACTCCTGCATACGTGCGTCCCTTTCTATGGCTGGAATTATGTCACAAAATTTGGACTTGTACCGGGGATCTAATAGTGTGGCAAGCCAGTAGTCATCATCACTTCTAATTTTGACAATACGAGGGTCATGTTGGAGGTAGTGCAGCAAGAAGGCGCTCATGTGTCTTGCGCATCCATGCGAACCAAGTCCACGCTGTGTTTGTGGCATAGAGGTGCTAACCGTTCTTTCTTCCTCTGACATCTCCCCCCAACCTCTTTCAACTGAAATTTGACCAAGGTCTCCCTCATCGGCTGAGTCTTCCATGTCCATGGACAGTTCGTCATCCATTTCTTCATGTTCTCCTGCACCTACCTCAACATTTCGCCTGCTACCATGCGCCCTTGTTGATCCCTGTCCCCCATGGTCCCATGCCTGCCGCGTTGGTGATGATGAACGTCTGGACCTTGGTGATGTTGTTGTGTCTTGTGCATTTGAATCCTCCTGTAGTTCCTCCCCTTCCTGTTGTCTCACCCCCTGACTCCGAATAGTGTTTAGCGTGTGCTCCAGCATGTAAATGACTGGAATTGTCATGCTGATAATGGCATTGTCAGCGCTAAACATATTTGTTGCCATATCGAAACTGTGCAGAAGGGTGCATAGGTCCTTGATCTGAGACCACTCCATCAGGGTGATCTGCCCCACCTCTGCATCTCGTTGGCCCAGGCTATTTGTCATGACGTATTGCACCAGGGCTCGGCGGTGCTGCCACAGTCGCTGTAACATGTGGAGAGTCGAATTCCAGCGTGTCGGCACATTGCATTTCAGGCGATGAACCGGCAGGCCGAAAGACTTCTGGAGCGATGCAAGTCGCTCAACTGCGGCGGATGAACGGCGGAAGTGAGCAGACAGTTTTCGTGCCCTGGTCAGAAGACCATCTAGGCCAGGATAGTGTGTTAAAAATTGCTGGACAACAAGGTTCAACACGTGAGCCATACAAGGCACGTGTGTCACCTTGCCCAGGCAAAGGGCCGCACCCAGGTTTGCAGCATTGTCGCACACAGCCCTTACCAGGCTGCAGATTGAGTGGAGACAACCATTTATTAAACTCAGTCTCCAGAGCTGCCCACAACTCAGCCGCTGTGTGAGTCCTATGTCCAAGACATGTCAAGCTAAAGACCGCCTGATGCTGTTGCGCTCTGCTGCCAGCATAGTAATGAGGGGTGCGGGATTCCTTCTGCGCAGTGCGAACGCTGGTGGCCTGACCAGGCAGGCTTGGGGCGGAGGTGGAGGACCCAGATGAGGTGGAGGAGGCAGAAGCAGTGGCGGAACTTGGATAGACAGAGGATTGACACACAAGTCGTGGGGACGGCAAGACTTGTGCAGCAGACCCTTCACCATCAATCACCATAGTTACCCAGTGCCCAGTCAGCGACATGTAACGTCCCCGTCCATGCTTACTGGTCCAAGTATCGGTGGTGAAATGCACCCGTTCACACACAGAGTTTCTCAAGGAAGCGGTGATGTTGTGTGCGACATGCTGGTGTAGCGCGGGCACACCTTTCTTAGAGAAGTAGTGGAGACTGGGCATCTGGTACTGGGGCACAGCGACAAACCTAAGGTCTCTAAAATCCTGTGTGTCCACCAGGCGGAAAGGCAGCATTTCGGTAGCGAAGAGCTTACAGAGGGATAAAGTCAACCTCTTAGCTTTGTCATAGGTCGCAGGAAATGGCCTTTTATTTGTCCACATCTGAGGGACAGAGATCTGGCTGCTGTGTGTAGACGGTGTTGAGTAGGGTGTCCCTGGAAAAATGCAGGTTTGTGAGGAAAGTCCAGGCGTAGACATGATGTCGCCTTCATCCAACGTTGGTGCTATCGATGTCTGAGAGAGCTGTACACACGTACTTGTTTCCCCTTCCAAACCAACTGACGACCTACCAAGCAAACTGCCTGTTGCGGTTACAGTGGTGGAAGTTGTGCATGGAAAACCAGGTGTGACAGCTGTCCCCACAGTCCTAGAAGATGAAGAGCGCGCGGATGCACTAGAAGGGGCAGGCGGTGGATGGTTCGCTCCGCTAGGCCGCATTGCAGCACGGTGAGCTTCCCACCGGGACATATGATATTTATTCATGTGACGATTCATGGAAGAAGTTGTCAAACTGCTGAGGTTTTGACCTCTACTAACAGAATCATGACAAATTTTACAGATCACATAATTTGGGTGATCTTTTGCTATGTCAAAAAAGGACCAGGCTAGGCAAGGCTTAGAGGGCATGCGACCTGCTGATCCACCCCGACTAGTGCTCAGAGGCACAGTGGTGGCTGAGGATGCAGTTGTAGACATGCTACCAGTACTCCTACTCTGTCCAGGAAGGCGCAAGGTAACTTCGTCGTCAGTTGCATCCTCCTCCACCGCCTCTGTTGACCTCCTCGAGTGCCTGACTGTGGGTTGACAATAGGTGGGATCTAGAACTTCCTCATCAATTGTTGTGTTTGCACTCCCCTCACCCTCAGACCGAGCCTCTTCTTGCCCTGACCGAATATTTAAGTTGTCATCCCAATCTGGTATCTGCGTCTCATCGTCATCAGTATGTTCCTCATTGTCTATAACAACAGGTGTTACAGTTGGTGAAAAAGGGTCAACATTATGCTCAGAAACTTGGTCCTCATGGCCTGAATCAGAGTCACAAAGATTCTGGGCATCACTGCAGACCATTTCCTGGTCTGTACTCACTGTAGCTTGGGAGCAGACCTCTGATTCCCAGGCTATAGTGTGACTGAACAGCTCTGCAGACTCAGCCATCTCAGTTCCACCATACTGTGCAGGGCAGATGGAGACTTCAGAGCTGGGAGAAAGCAAGTTTGATTGAGATGACAACTCAGAGGACTGGTGTTTTTTGGATGCGGTAGTTGAGGTGGCGGAGAGGGCACTTGTTGGACCACTTGAGATCCATTCAAGCATTTTCCTTTTTTGGCCATCATCTACCTTTGTTCCAGTTGTTCGTGTCCGTAAAAAAGGGAGCACAACGGATTGTCCACGGTAAGTAGTAGACATCTTACTTTTGCTGGAAGATGGTCTATCTTCAGCAGATGTTAATGGAGCTTTGCCACCTTCCCCATGGACAAACCCTTTTTTTCCTTTTCCCACACGCCTCTTCCCCTTTCCACCAGCATCTGTCATTTTGCCACTCATGTTGATTGCGACAAGATTGTGGACTGAAAATGTGGTAGTAAAAATTGAGAGTTGGTGTAGATTTCAGCGGTGGTCTAGCTTTATTAACAGCAGAATAAACAACAATAATTATCCCTGACAATGCAACTACGGCCCTTAAACTGGCAGCAGTGTTTGCTAGTATAATGGCTTAGTAACAATGAGTTTGAGTGTGCAATGCAGGCAGACGTGCTGCAAATATCTTTGCACTTGTGGGACAATACATAAGTCCAACAGCCACGTTTAGGATGCCACTAAGTTCACTCAGTGTTTGCTAGTATAATGGCTTAGTAACAATGAGTTTGAGTGTGCAAAGGGCAGGAGGGTACAGTGGCAGGGTTGTGGGTCTCTGGGTAGAGGAAAGGAAGCCTGCCTTTCTATCCCTCCTAATGGGGAAATGCAGCGAGGAAATCCCTGACCTTAGCTACACAGACGCTGTCATCTTGTGTAGCTGTTAAACTCTGTTTTCACGGACCTGTCACCTATGGCTCTGACCCTGCCGGTATTAGCCCTTAAAAGGACTGATAGAAAGTGCTATTCCTATGCTGTACAGCGCTGTGTATAGAGCGTACACAGCAGTATCGGAGATAGGCGCTGCGCCAGCGGTGACTGACACCAAGGACGCAGAAGAGATAATGGCGTCCGGACGGGCAGATACTCGTTTTTATAATGCAGGGACATGTGACATTGACATCCTATCACACATGCCGTTGCTTCTCTGGCTAAAAGTACACTTAGCTGTGTGTGTGTGTCTGGGATTGGCTGACATGCTGGCCCTCCCCACTACACGCGCGCGCTTAGGGAAGGAAGACAAGGAAAATAAAAAAAAATGGCGATCGCCATTTTCCATACAGCAGTGATCTGAATGCGCTGTTCCCGCACACTATACACTGAAATTTCATAATAGTGTGAGTCACAGAGTGACTTACACTATTACAGCGGAAAGCCAGCTAGTAATTAGCTGTTTTTTTTTGCTGCTAGAACCGTTCTTGAACGTATCTAGAACTATCGAGCTTTAGCAAAAAGCTCGAGTTCTAGTTCTATTTAGAACAGCCCCCAAAATCACTCGAGCCGCGAACTGGAGAACCTCGAACCGCGAACCGCGCTCAACTCTAGTCTGGACGTGCAGATATAACACTACATGTAGAGATTAAGATTAAGTTACTTATATACCACCTATGGGCCACGTACCTTTTTGAAGCCACCTTTATTCATGAAATAATTACACCATATGTTATGTCATTTTTTTCTTTCTTTGACATTTTTGTCCTTTTTTTCTTTTTTTCATTATTTTCATTGTAACCATTTATTTTAATATATTTTATCTCCTCTCATGTTGTAGGCATATAGCATATCACTTTCTTTCATGCTATCAATCAACTCTGCAGATAGCTTACGCGATTTCTCGGACTCATTAAATTCTGCGTGGTATGTTCCCTTATTAAACATATTTTTACTTCAGCTGAAGTCTTTCTTATAATATCATTAATTCTGTATCATATGATTCCAGATCGAGTGACCATCTTCACTTATCAATGACTAAGGGTGGCTTTACACGCTACGACTTCGCTACAGCGATCTCGTTGGGGTCACGGATTTTATGACGCACATCCGGCCGCTGTAGCGATCTCGTTGTGTGTGACTCCTAGGAGCGATTTTGGATTGTTGCAAAAACGTCCAAAATCGCTCCTCGTTGACATGGGGGTCCTCTCCCAATTATCGCTGCTGTCGCTTGGGCGAAGTTGATCCTCGTCCCTGCGGCAGCACACATCGCTACGTGTGACGCCGCAGGAACGAGGAACCTCTCCTTACCTGCCACACGCCAGCAATAAGGAAGGAAGAAGGTGGGCGGGATGTTTGTCCCGCTCATCTCCGCCCCTCCGCTTTGATTGGGCGGCCGCTTAGTGACGTCGCTGTGACGCCAAGCATACCGCCCCCTTAGAAAGGAGGCGGTTCGCCGGTCACAGTGACGTCGCCCAGCAGTTAAGTACGTGTGACGCTGCCGTAGCGATAATGTTCGCTACGGCAGCGATCTCCACATATCGGCATAACGATAGGGGCGGGTGCTATCACGCTCGCCATCGCTAGTGATATAGAAGGGTTAATAGTTTCTCTATTTCTTTATTAAAGATATTTTATTGTTCCATTAGTAAGTATATCTGGTGTTAGTTCATAGTCATT
Source organism: Anomaloglossus baeobatrachus (assembly GCF_048569485.1). NCBI lineage: Eukaryota > Metazoa > Chordata > Amphibia > Anura > Aromobatidae > Anomaloglossus > Anomaloglossus baeobatrachus. The sequence goes on along the minus strand of NC_134362.1, from coordinate 113,805,796 downwards.
ATGGAGCCTTCGGAATGAGAAACAGGCTCAAGGATTATTATTGTCTGCTAAATGTTCTTCTTATCTTCTTATCTCATATGCATGACTCTACATTTTTGTTTTGCTAAAACTTAAAGGTCATATGAGCAACTTGTAAAGTCCAGCTAGAAGGCTTTTTTGCAATATCACATTGATCTGTAAATGGTATAAATAAACTGTATCTTGGCTGAATAAACAGCAAACTTCAACTCATTCTCACAGGAATGTGACTCGCCCACCCCAGGGCTATGGGACACCCGGTACCGGGCCGGACTAGTCCGGTGGTAGTCAGTGGTGGCTGGGCCCGGCTCCGTGGCCCTGGTGGGTGTCAGTAGAATATGTGGCTTGCTTATTAATGGTTGTGTTCGTGACGCCACCTGTGGTCTGCGGCTATTAAGCCGCCGCTGCTGTGTGAGGCCTCCGGGGTGATGTTATGGCAGCAATGGTGGTACTGCTCCCCACAGGTGGAGCGGAGCCCCGGGGATACTGTTAATGCTCGTGGAAGTCTATGAGGTTGTGTGGCTAACACGGTGCAGGGCCGACAGGCGATGAAATAACCAGGCATAAACAACAGTCTCTTTACCTTTTCCTCTTTACTTTGGGAACAGTCCAGTCCTGGGAGACCATTACAGGTGGTGATGGGGATCCGGTCGGCCTGGAAGTACTTGGGGTGATCTCTCTGGCCAGCTGAGTATGAGGCCTACTCCTGTACTTTGCTTTGTTACGATAGGACCCTGCTTCTCTGAATCCAGCAATGGCCCTCTGTGCTGCTGGGACTGTTGGTGCGTCCCTTTCCCTCTGTAGCAGGCTGCGCAGGCTCTCTCTCTGGTGCTTCTCTGCTGGAATCCACACCGGCCTTGATGCTGCAGCTGTACTTTTGGGATGTTTTTGGGCCAGGTGCTTGCAGCTCTCCTGCCCTTCGGATTCGGCTACCAGGGAGTATTTTAAGCCCTGGTGGCCACAGACTCCGATGTCCGAGTCTCTCTGCTGCCTCTCAGCTACTCCTGCTTCTCTGGGCCAAGCTACTCTAGCTCTAGGCCCCAGATTCACAGGACAGCTCACTCTGCGTCTGTTCACTCCTACTGCTCTCTACAGACTGAACACTACTTCCTCTCTCAGATCAGGCTTAAGGGGATGCTCCCTGGAATCCCAGGTTCAGAGCTCCCCCTGCTGGCCGGAGGGAGAACTGCATTGGGTGTTAAACTTGCTGGCCAATGGATCTCCCAATTACCTCCAGGCTCAGCATTAACCCTTTGGGAGGGCAATGCTGTTGTAGTGACCAGGTCCTGGGGCGCCACACTCCCCCTTAGTTAAATTCAGTACTCCCGGACTGTGGAAACAAACATAACATGTTACAACATTTCATCCCATTATGGGAGGCGCATTACTTAAACGTTACAAACTTAGACACTACTATAAGAGTCCAGTGTGGCTCCCTGCCGGGTGTCCATTACACTGCTCCATGGGGGACCCGCCGCGATCAAACCCCCAACGTAGGCTCTGGGCGTGCGTCAGAGCATTGATGACCCCACTCTATGCACGCCGGACGGGTTTTTCTTCAGGGGTGTTGAGCACACTGGGGCTAACTATGAACAATTTAGGTGTTGGCCACCCATAGTCCAGTGGCCCAATTGTCCATTTACTTAATCACCTAAGACAAAAAGCATTTTATACACAACATGACAGACATTTCACATAACTATTTACATTCTGTTAGGTATTTTACTTTCTATGTTCTATACCTTGGAGGGGGCTGTCCCCGAGTGCTACGTTGGGACCGGCGTAGCTCTGGGGTTTGTCCCTGACTACTTGGAGTGTCTGCCCCCCCCCCCCCCGTGTGATTGGTAGGCCTAACCCTGACAGGTATACATGTCGGTTGCCTACGGGATCTCAGATTTGCCAAGGGTACGGCAGGTTCACCACTTGCAGGGGGTTGAACCTCCTGTTCCACTGCTGGCGTGTCGTCTCGTGTTGGAGCGGACGGTTCTGTAGGTGGATATGGAACCTCTTCGGTTTCTGGCTCGACCAACTGCGGGAACACCAAGACTGGTACCACTATGGCATTGTTTATTCGGGTCCAAGTTTTGGGGAATTTTCCAAGGATGGTTTGGATCATCTCTTCCTCTTTTTCTTGACTTTGGGGACTTTCTTGTACTTCATCTACTTCTTTTTGGGTTCTGCACCGTTCAGGGCACGTTTTCAGGCGGTCCCGAGAAACTGCTTGATAGGTCCTGCCTTCGTCCTTGCTTATGAGGCATACCTTACTATTGTCGAAGTTGGAGGGGATAATGGTGTAGGGCTCGTTCTCCCACTGATCATCCAATTTATGCGTCCTCCGCTTCTTCTTGAGGACTTGCTCTCCAGGTGCTAAGGGAGTTGCTGGGGCTGCTTGATTGTAATGCTGCTCTTGTCTCGTTCTTGCTTGAGACAGGCTCCTCTCTACGCATTCTTGGACCTTACGGTACCGCTGTTGCCGCTCTGTATCCCAATCCTCTATTTCCTGAACCGCCTCAGGTGGCACAGTCCCCATCTCAAAGTCTACAGGTAACTTGCCAGGTCTGGCTCGCATCAGGTAAGCAGGGCTGCAGTTGGTCGAATTTACCGGGATATGGTTGTACAAGTCTACCAGATCTGGTAACTTTTCTGGCCATTGGTTTCTTTCTTCCAAAGTTAAAGTCTTGAGCATATCAATAACCACATGGTTCATCTTCTCGCACAATCCATTGGTTTGGGGGTGGTACGGTGTGGTTCTGATTTTCTTACAACCGTACATGTTACAGAACTCTTGGAACACTTCTGCCTCGAATGCAGGACCTTGATCAGTCAGTACCCTTTCAGGGTAACCGTGAGGTCGACAAAAGTAGGCCTGAAACGCTCTCGCTGCTGTTCTGGCTGTCTGGTCCTTCACGGGCACTACTACCAGGAAACGCGAGTAATGGTCCACAATGGTGAGGGCGTACACATAGCCTGACCGGCTTGGTGTTAACTTCACGTGGTCCAGGGCCACCAACTCCAGGGGCTGCTTCGTGACAATTGGCTGTAGGGGAGACCTCTGGCTGGCATCATCTTTCCGCCTCAGATTACACGGACCACAGTCTCGGCACCACTTCTCGACTGTCTTTCTCATGTGCACCCAGTAGAACCGATCACGGAGTAGGGTCTCCAACTTCTTCCATCCGAAGTGTCCTGCGTTATCATGATAAGCTGCTAGGATCATTGGAGCATCCCTCTGCGGGACCACTATCTGCCAGACAAGTTCATTCGTTCGCCAGTTGACATATCCCTTGCAGAGCTTGCCTTGGTAGGTGAACAGTCGTCCCCTCTCCTTCCACAGCTGCTGGGCTTCTTCTGGGGCATCTGGGCCAAGATGAGTCTCAGCTTGTGCTAGCTTTTCTTTGACCAATCGCACAGCCGGGTCACCGTTCTGTGTCTCTTCCCAATTATGGTGGAGTAATGGGTTGACCGAGACCTCGTGCTGGCTCGAGCGCTTCACTCCCACAGCATGCTCACACTGGGAAACACCCTGATGATGGAAAGCCGGTAACTCTATCTCTTCGAGTTCATCCAGGTCTTCTCCAGATTCGGGTAAGTGAGGCATTCTGGACAGCGCATCAGCATTGTTATTCTTCTTGCCAGCCCGATACTTGATGGTAAAGTCAAAGTTAGACAGCCGGGCCATCCATCGCTGTTCCAACGCACCTAACTTGGCTGTTGCCAGGTGTGTCAACGGATTGTTGTCCGTGAAGATGGTGAACTTGGCCGACGCCAGATAGTGCTTGAAGTGTTCAGTCACTGCCCAAACAATAGCAAGGAACTCCAGCTTGAAGGAACTGTAGTTTTCTGGATTCCTTTCTGTGGGCCGAAGCTTCCTACTGGCGTACGCTATCACCCTCTCTCTGCCTCCCTGCACCTGGGACAGAACTGCTCCCAGTCCCACGTTGCTGGCATCTGTATACAGTACAAACGGCTGGCTGTAGTCAGGGTAGGCCAGAATTTCTTCTCCCGTGAGAGCCCCTTTCAGCCGGACAAAGGATGTTTCTAATTGGCTGCTCCATTCAAATGGAGGGCTCTGCTTCTTAGCCTGCTTTGGCTGGCCCACCAGGAGATCTTGAAGGGGCGCTGCTATCTTGGTGAAACCATCAATGAACCTTCGGTAGTAGCCCACCAGCCCAAGGAACTGCCGCACCTCCTTTACCGTGGTGGGTCTTGGCCAGTCCTTGATTACGGTGACTTTCTCCGGATCAGGTGCCACACCTTCTGCGCTGACCACATGACCCAGGTACTGTACCTTTGGCTTCAAGAGGTGACATTTGGACGGCTTTATCTTCAGGCCATATTTCGACAAGGACTCAAACACTTCTGCTAAGTGCCTCAGGTGGTCTTCATAAGTCTTGGAGTAGACTATGACGTCATCCAGGTACAACAGCACGGTTTCAAAGTTGTGGTGGCCCAAGCAGCACTCCATCAACCTTTGGAATGTCCCTGGGGCGTTGCAGAGCCCGAATGGCATACAGTTGAACTCACAGAGGCCCATTGGTGTCGTGAATGCAGTCTTCTCCCTGTCCGCCTCTGCCACGGGAACCTGCCAATACCCACTGGTGAGATCCAAGGTGGAGAAATAGTTAGCTGACTTTAAGGCTGTTAGTGACTCCTCTATTCTGGGCAGTGGATAAGCATCTTTATGTGTAATGCGGTTAATTTGTCTGTAATCTATGCACATTCTCATTGTACCATCTTTTTTCTTTACGAGCACTAGTGGAGCTGCCCAGGGGCTACAACTATCTCTGATAACCCCAGCCTCCTTCATTTCCCGTAACATTTCTTTGGCACGCTGATACTGTGCGGGGGGTACAGGGCGGTATCTCTCTTTAATGGGATGATGATCACCCGTGGGGATTTGATGTTTAACCCCTTTCACCTGCCCAAAATCTAGGGGGTGTTTGCTGAAGACCCGCTCGTACTCCTGTACCACCCGGTAAACCCCATGCTTTTGGTGTGAGGGGGTGGAGTCGGTGCCCACATGCAATTTCTGGCACCAGTCTTCCAGCTGCCCCTTGGAGCCATTGTCTTCCGCCTGGTCGGACGGGATCAAGGGTTCCACTGCTTTGATGGTATTGTTGCTGACAGTGTACAGTTTTGCTACAGTGGCGTACCGGGGCAATTTGGCTTCCTCCTCCCCACAATTCAGGACACGGACGGGCACTCTCCCCTTGCGGACGTCTGCTACCCCTCTGGCTATCAGGATTCCAGGCCTACTGTCTGAATACACCGGTTCTACCAAGGCATGGTAGTCCTGACCCTTGAGGCCTATTGCTGCCCGACACCATATCAACATTTCACTTCTTGGGGGTATTGCAATGGGGAGGGGGTCACTTACCCTCACACTGCCAATTTCTCCTCCGGCCAGCTCTAACTGCTGCCTCCTCATCAGGGCTCGGATCTCCCTCTGTAGGGCATGCTGCTGCCTGGAGCTGGCAGTTTCAGACGCCTGTTGCAACAAAATGATCACTTCGGCAATACAATTTTCTATCACATTTGTACCAATGGTTAGCAGTGGGTCAGTTTCTTTGCGATCAATATCTACAATTATCATCCCCTGACATGGCAATTCTACCCGCCCCACTTTAATGGTTACTTCTTTGTACCCAATTTGAGGTAAGGGCTGACCATTACTGGCCGCAATTGTTAAATCATCATCTGGGCCATGGTCAATGTCTGAATCAGCCCAATATCTCTTGTACAGTTTATAGGGGATGGTTGTTACCTGGGACCCCGTATCCAGGAGGGCATTCAAAGGAATCCCATCCAGCACAATAGGAAGGACCGGTCGTCCTCCCACATACTTGCTACAGCTGGGGGTTGAGCCGGACTTTCTTACACCTGGGGGTCGGCTCCTGGCCCCAGGCTCGGCCCATTTAAAGAACAGTGTCGTGCAATGTGGCCCGCCTGGCTGCAGCGGCGGAAGATCGGTTGTCCCGTTGAATCATACCGGTCTGTGTCTCTGCCTCGGGTCGGCGGAACCCTCCTCGGTCACATCCATGGGACGTCATCTGGGCTGGAGGCCAACTCGATTCTTGCAGGTGATGGGGTCACTTGTAGAGACTGCACGGTCTTGGCAAGGGCCGCTACAGTCTTGGTCAGCTCCTGGACCTGCTGTCTGAGCTCTGCAGTGGGATCCTTTTCCAGGGACTGCGCCTCGGCCCCTGCAGCAGCTGGTGTTGCAGGCACCACCCCGGGGTACGTGATAGCAAGAGGCCGGAGGGATACTGGGTCATTCGGTGTAGATTCTCTCAGTACCCAGATGGCCTGGCCCTTAAACTTTGCAAAGTCCAGAGCAGGGTTCTGCAGGACCATGATACGCAGCTGGGTCCTGTGGGCATCTGACAGGAGCCCCTCTATGAACTGCTCAGTTAGGAGTTTGTCTTCTTCACGTACACTCTCTGGGTCCACCTGTTTAACTGCTTTCAGGGCCTCCTGCAGGTTTAAGGCATAGTCCCTTATGCTGTCTGTGGCTCGTTGTTTGCACCCAAAGAATCTCATCTTTATTTCTGCTGCGGTGCGGGTGTCAAAAGTACTCTTTAGCTTGGCCAGTATCTGGGTTACTGTCCCTTTATCTGTATCAGGCCAGGACTTCACTTCACGCTGGGCTGCGCCGGCTAGCTGCCCCATTAATATGCCCACCTTCTGGCTCTCAGTCAGCGGATACACCCGGAACAAGCTGTGCAGGCTTTCTCTGAAGTCGCTCAAGGTATGGGACTCCCCGGCGTACTGCGGCAGCCATTCTGCTCCCGGGATGTACGGCATTGTTATCGGCATTACCGGCGCTACAGCGGGGGCTGGGGCGGCGACGACTGGGATTGCTTCGGCCGGTGCTGCTGCACCTCGGGCTATGGCAGCCACCTGCTCTTCCTCCGAGTCGGACATCTTTCTCCCCCTTAGTGAACCTTACCAGGCTCTGTTCACTTTTCAAATTCCCTTCTGGGTCGCGCGGGGTTAACAGCGCTCTGCTCTGATGGCGTGCTCCCTTCGCACTCTTTGTCAGGCACGCCCCCCTTCTTCCTGCGCTCAGTGGGGCTAATGGCGGCGGCAGTTTTCAAATAGTAACACACAATTCTTCAGGCGCACAGTACCCGGTGTGACTGGGCACGAAATCCTGTTCGTGACGCCAAAGTTGACTCGCCCACCCCAGGGCTATGGGACACCCGGTGCCGGGCCGGACTAGTCCGGTGGTAGTCAGTGGTGGCTGGGCCCGGCTCCGTGGCCCTGGTGGGTGTTAGTAGAATATGTGGCTTGCTTATTAATGGTTGTGTTCGTGACGCCACCTGTGGTCTGCGGCTATTAAGCTGCCGCTGCTGTGTGAGGCCTCCGGGGTGATGTTATGGCAGCAATGGTGGTACTGCTCCCCACAGGTGGAGCGGAGCCCCGGGGATACTGTTAATGCTCGTGGAAGTCTATGAGGTTGTGTGGCTAACACGGTGCAGGGCCGACAGGCGATGAAAGAACCAGGCATAAACAACAGTCTCTCTGCTGCCTCTCAGCTACTCCTGCTTCTCTGGGCCAAGCTACTCTAGCTCTAGGCCCCAGATTCACAGGACAGCTCACTCTGCGTCTGTTCACTCCTACTGCTCTCTACAGACTGAACACTACTTCCTCTCTCAGATCAGGCTTAAGGGGATGCTCCCTGGAATCCCAGGTTCAGAGCTCCCCCTGCTGGCCGGAGGGAGAACTGCGTTGGGTGTTAAACTTGCTGGCCAATGGATCTCCCAATTACCTCCAGGCTCAGCATTAACCCTTTGGGAGGGCAATGCTGTTGTGGCGACCAGGTCCTGGGGCGCCACAAATGCAGGTCTTTTCTCCGAGTGCTAGATCTTGATTAAGCCTGAAGAGGCCTAATTCAGAGGACCTCACTGGTGATCCCATAAGCTGACTTTTGAAACAGAACAGCTACAACACTAGCATCTGCTAGCGATGTCGCAGCGTGTAAAGCCTGCTTTACTCTTCACTACCATACATTGGGTAATATTGAATTTTTTCCTTATGGCACGTGTCGTACGTAATTATATCTCTCTGTTTCTATTTCTAATACGCATTATATGTACATTCTATAGATTGTTCTTGGGCCATTAAGATATTAAAGCTTTGTCAAATTATACATTGAACCCCTCACTATTTATTCCTAAAGGCTGCTTTACACCAGACAATCTATCGTGCGATAGATCGTCGGGGTCACGGTTTTTGTGACGCACATCCGGCATCGCTGACGATGCCGGCCTGTGTGACACCTCCTAGCAACGCAGTATCGCTCACAAATCGTGAGTCGTGTATTGCTCGCTAGGTTTCATAATATCGTTTAATTTAGTTGTTCATCGTTTCCAGGGTAGCACACGCCGCTCCGTGTGACACCCCGGGAACGATGAACAGCAGCTCACCTGCGTCACGCGGCCGCCGCCGGCTATGTGAAGGAAGGAGGTGGGCGGGATGTTTACGTCCCGCTCATCTCCGCCCCTCCGCTTCCATTGGCCGGCGGCCGTGTGACGTCGCTGTGACGCCGAACGTCCCTCCCACTCCAGGAAGTGGACGTTCGCCGCCCACAGCGAGGTCACACGAGAGGTAAGTATGTGTGACGGGGGTTACCGACTTTGTGCGCCACGGGCAGAGATTTGCCCGTGACGCAAAAAGGACGGGGGCGGGTACGATCGATTGTGAAATTGCACAATCGGTCGTACCGTGTAAAGCCCCCTTAAGGTATGCCTTTAATATCTTTCATCATTTTTTCAAGTATATTATGTATATTATTGCCTTCTCTAATTCCATTGTCACTCCCTCACCCTAGGTATATAATTCAATGTTCAACATATACCTCATGAGAATACATTTGTACACGTACCTCTATAGGTATGATTTTTGAGTATGTTCAGTTTAATGCTAACTCTTATTTATGTTTTCCCAGATCATTATTCTTTAATGGAAGATATGAATATTCCTTTCTCAATTGATCTCTCACTCGTCAATTGTCATTATATTTTTGTAATTTTCTGATGTATTATTTTGTATACATCGTTATCATTTATATATATTGTAATTGATCATGTTGTCTTATCTTATTTTCTATTCTGTATATATCAATTGTCCTTGAGAAAGACCCCTGAAAGGTCGATGCGTTGGACATTCTTCCTTTATTCATATACCTTATCAATAAATAACGAGATTTGCTGATCAAAAAATGTTTTCTTCTCTTTATTGGTGTGCCGAAGCTAATCTATTCTACCAACTCAAGAGGGACCGCCGTAGCCACCACCCAGGTCCGGTGCTCGGGACCTAAGCCAGCCCAGTTCACTAAGTACTGCATCCTCCCCCATACCTTTTTGGATCCGACCACCGCGCGAACAGACCAATCCCCACCGGGGGAGTCTAGGATAGTCGGAAGGTCCCCAGAGAACATAGTGAGTCAGACTGGCTTCAGGAGGGACACATGAAATCTGACATGCTGCATCTTCCAAAACGCAGCCAAAAAAGATGCACTGTGTGCACAGCAAAATAGAAATTTCCTAGACTTTGCTGGAGGAAAGAAATGCATCCATTTGGGTGCATCTTTGTGACCTCAAAAATGCACCAAAAATGCAGTAAAAGATGCAGTGTATGAACATAGCCTAAAAACTAACAGTCCCTATACCCAAATTCCAAGACGTACTTCTACTAACCCAAAAGCACAAGAAAAGTCAGCTCTAATATACTCAAAACCATATAAATAAGCCACAGAGGTTGTGAAATTCTGTTTAGTGGAGCAATGAAACCAAACTAGAACTTTTTGAGTCTATAAATAAGCAGTATGTCTGGAAGAGGATCAAGAATACAGTGAAAACTATAGTAAGAGGTAAAATAGAAGTTCCAGCATCCACAGAAGAAAAGTCTTTGAAGCTTCATTTTACTGTACAAAGCTTCTTAAACCATAGCAAAAAGGTTTATGTAATCCAGAAACACATGACCGACTCATTTTGAATCTGAAATAGGTTCATAATGTAATTAAATATAAACAGAGATATACTCACCTTTCAGCGTTCCTGCAGATCTAGTCTTGTCTGGAAGCTTGCGGCATCTCTATAAAGATGCTTGCCCTGTTCGGAAGTCACAGTACCACTGCAGCCTATACTTGGCTGCAGCGGTCAGGTGACTAGAAGAGCTCGTCATTAGAGAGATGTCCATTGACACTCTTCTCTAGTTACAAGATTGTTGCAGATGATTACCAGCTGCAGCAGTGCTGGGAGCTCCTAACTGAACAAATACCACCGCAGACCTCCGGATTAGGCTGCGCTGGATCCGCATAGGGAATGGAAGGTAAATATATGTACCTCCATTATTTTTAATAAATCCATGCCTCAAACAATAATTTTACTTTCAAACACCTCTTTACGGAAATCAGGTGCCATAGATACTCATGTTAGCAATAATTAGAATAAAAATAAACCCGTTATAAAATTCATCAGTAGCAAGTGGTGTTTGTGTTGACTGTATCCAGTTAGTAAAAAATATGTTTCATTGCACAGCAGCAACAAAAAAGACTTCCTCTCCTTGAGCATTCAGCAAATTTATATGTAACTAGCTGTAGTACCCGGGCGTTGCCCGGGATAGTAACTGTCACTCTGTCTCTCTCCCAGTCTCTGTCTGTGTGTCGCTGTCTGTCTGCCTCTCTGTCTATCTCTTTCCTTGTATGTCTGTGTCTATGTCTCTGTCTGTCTATTTCTATCTCTGTCTGTATTTGTATCAGTCTGTCTCCATCTCTGTGTCTGTCTGTCTCTCTCTATGTCTGTCTCTGTGTGTGTCTGTATGTCTCTTTCCCCATCTGTCTCTTTCTCGTCTGTCTCTTTCCCGTCTGTCATTGTCTCCCTCTTTCCCCGTCTGTCTTTGTCTGTCTCTTTCCCGGGCTGTCTCTTTCCAGGGCTGTCTCTGTCCAGGGCTGTCTCTTTGCTCGGCTGTCTCTTTTCCAGGGCTGTCTCTTTCCAAGGCTGTCTCTTTGCCCGGCTGTCTCTTTCCAGGGCTGTCTCTTTCCAGGGCTGTCTCTTTCCATGGCTGTCTTTTTCCCCATCTGTCTCTGTCTGTTTGTCTTTTTCTGTCTCCACCGACATCATGTTACCTCACGCATAAGCTTCAACTAACAGTTTATTTTGTTCCTATAGCAACCACTGACAGTTGCTATTAATAACCTATAGCTCCCACCTCCATTCAGTTTAATGGCGGCATGACTTTAGAGGCTAACTGTAAAGCACGGGGTTACATTTTTCTGGCAAAACATAGTCTACGACGCTCCCTGGGTCACATGGGGCGTCTGTGCAAAATTTTGTGATTGTAAATGCGATGGTGCGGATTCTTTTAGCGGACATACACACACATACGCACATACATACACTGAGCTTTATATATTAGATTTATTGATGAAAAGGACATACGGGACGAAGGATATTCTGCTTCTAGTGTATATAAGTGGTTAATTAGGGCGGCATCGTAAATGGACAAGGAAAGTTGTGCTTTTTATGGGTACATTTTGGACCACATAATTATAGAGCTGTCTACAGCAAAATACAGCTGATGGCTCTGCTATGTCATTTTCTTGTTGCTGTTTCACATTGTAAACAAATTTGGACAGTAAAATGTCTCTAACATCTCAAAGAAGTCACGTGCATATGCAAAACTTGTTTTTTTCCTTCATTTATATGGAACCTGAAAGCACTTACATGCTGCTTGATACATGGAGTTTAAAAGCCGCCTGGGACTGAGCAATAAGGGAAACTACATGGTTGCACGCAGGAAGAGCCCTCCAGGGCTAGTCTCCTGCGCAACTCGATTCCCAGCAGCTACAAAACTAAGTTTTCCTCTAAAACACTGCAGCATTTCAGTTAAACATACAGCAGGTGAAGTAAGTATTAAACACACTACTAATTTTCTAAGTGAATATATTTCTAAAGGAGCTATTGACATGAAATTCTCACCAGATGTCATTACCAACCCATCCAATCCACAGAGGTAAAGAAACCACAGATGTCAATAAATTAAGTGATGGGTAATAATGAGAGGTGCAAATAGCCATGGAAACTGATGGCTAAAGTGTATCAGTAATTATAACGCAATCCTGCCACTTATTGAAAAATAATATCAGCTGGTTCACCTGGTGCCCAATAAAAAAGTGTCTCTCTACCAAGGTGCCACAGAAGAAACATTTCATGATGGGTAAAACCAGTGAGCTTCTTAAGACCTAAAACTCAGAGTTCATTGAAGGAAGCCATGGAAGTCTTCAGGATTTGAAAAGTGTTTGTGTGCAAGAATGGACCAAATAACACCTGAGCAATGCATGCAGCTAGTTACTCCATACAGAAGGCATCTTGAAGCTCTCATCACCAAGAAAGTCTTTTGTACAGAGTATTTATGAAAATTCAGTATGCGTGTTCAATACTTTTTTCCTGTGTCATTTCTCATTATTACACAACTTAATTTATGGACATCTACGGTTTAATTTCTTTGCCTGTGTCAACTGGATGGGCTGTTACCAACATTTGTTGATAATTTCATATCAATAGAACCTTAATAAAAATACTTATATAGAAACTTGGTGACGTATTCAATACTTATTTCACCCTCTGTATATGACTGGAATTGCGCAGCCAGCGTCTCGTACATCCACCAGTGATGCTTTGCTGCGTCAACTGTTAGTATCAAGGTGTGGTTACAGCCGCCGCTATGTATTGATTGTTGGCTGTAGCTGCTCTGTCAACAGTTCTATGACTGAAAGCCAGAGGCTGCTGCGAGGAATAAAGTGCACTTCCTCCCGACAGCAGGGCTTAAAGTGTGGTGGTCGCACAGCTTTAGAATTACATTGAGCTTTAGAATAACCCCATTTCTGCATCTTAATAGCATTTGGGGACATGACAGGTTCCCATTAAAAGTGGAAAAAGTTGTGAAATTATTTTTTTTAGTATGATTTCTTACATTACAAAAACCTGGCCTTCTAACAGTGTATGTAGACTTTTATATTCACTGTATATACATGCATCTGTGTGTCACACATACATATACTGTCACATATACACAAAACTTGTTTATGTAGGTATGTGCATATCTAGATGACGGAAACATTCTCAGGTTGGGGTACGTTTCTGCATAGTCTTCTATGTTTCTTAACTCTTTCCCATCATTAGCTGGGTATCATTGGAGAGATGATTACATGAGCAGTCACCTTTCCTCTGGCACTTGGCAGCTGGGGGGACTGTCACTCCAAGTCTTGAAATAGTGGTGGGACTGGCAACTATCACATATTTCTGCAACATCTTTTTGAGATGCTACTACTGTTTTAGGTAAGAATACTTACACTTACTAGCTTAATAATGTACAGCCTAAGGGTATATTCACATGTGGCAGGTTGGTGACTGTTCACATTAAGTCATCAGGCTTTGTCCACAGGCTATTTACTTCATGCAGCATTTGCTTGGACCTGTCCCGCCCACAGCCATGATTCAGTCATGGGTACGGGATTGAAATAGACCAGGTGAGTGCTGCTGAGAGCAGTTCTACTATTCATATGTGAGGCCGTATGGCACATTTTATAAAAATATTTTAGTGTAGGACTGCTTCAAATGAGATTTGCCGTGACGTGGCGAAGCAGCTCAAGAAATTGCAATTTTTTGCCAAAAATCTCAAAATTTTTTAAAATAAGTACAGTTTGGAATGTTTAGTGCTGTAGTGCACATTTGGTGCTGCTTTTTGTTTTTTCTTCATTGAATTGGTCGGTGGTTGACCTCCACCTTGCTTTGCACCCCAATTTGGGATGTATTCCATCTGTCTAGATTTTGGCGGTTGGTGACTGTTCACATTAAGTCATCAGGCTTTGTCCACAGGCTATTTACTTCATGCAGCATTTGCTTGGACCTGTCCCGCCCACAGCCATGATTCAGTCATGGGTACGGGATTGAAATAGACCAGGTGAGTGCTGCTGAGAGCAGTTCTACTATTCATATGTGAGGCCGTATGGCACATTTTATAAAAATATTTTAGTGTAGGACTGCTTCAAATGAGATTTGCCGTGACGTGGCGAAGCAGCTCAAGAAATTGCAATTTTTTGCCAAAAATCTCAAAATTTTTTAAAATAAGTACAGTTTGGAATGTTTAGTGCTGTAGTGCACATTTGGTGCTGCTTTTTGTTTTTTCTTCATTGAATTGGTCGGTGGTTGACCTCCACCTTGCTTTGCACCCCAATTTGGGATGTATTCCATCTGTCTAGATTTTGGCGGTTGGTGACTGTTCACATTAAGTCATCAGGCTTTGTCCACAGGCTATTTACTTCATGCAGCATTTGCTTGGACCTGTCCCGCCCACAGCCATGATTCAGTCATGGGTACGGGATTGAAATAGACCAGGTGAGTGCTGCTGAGAGCAGTTCTACTATTCATATGTGAGGCCGTATGGCACATTTTATAAAAATATTTTAGTGTAGGACTGCTTCAAATGAGATTTGCCGTGACGTGGCGAAGCAGCTCAAGAAATTGCAATTTTTTGCCAAAAATCTCAAAATTTTTTAAAATAAGTACAGTTTGGAATGTTTAGTGCTGTAGTGCACATTTGGTGCTGCTTTTTGTTTTTTCTTCATTGAATTGGTCGGTGGTTGACCTCCACCTTGCTTTGCACCCCAATTTGGGATGTATTCCATCTGTCTAGATTTTGGCGGTTGGTGACTGTTCACATTAAGTCATCAGGCTTTGTCCACAGGCTATTTACTTCATGCAGCATTTGCTTGGACCTGTCCCGCCCACAGCCATGATTCAGTCATGGGTACGGGATTGAAATAGACCAGGTGAGTGCTGCTGAGAGCAGTTCTACTATTCATATGTGAGGCCGTATGGCACATTTTATAAAAATATTTTAGTGTAGGACTGCTTCAAATGAGATTTGCCGTGACGTGGCGAAGCAGCTCAAGAAATTGCAATTTTTTGCCAAAAATCTCAAAATTTTTTAAAATAAGTACAGTTTGGAATGTTTAGTGCTGTAGTGCACATTTGGTGCTGCTTTTTGTTTTTTCTTCATTGAATTGGTCGGTGGTTGACCTCCACCTTGCTTTGCACCCCAATTTGGGATGTATTCCATCTGTCTAGATTTTGGCGGTTGGTGACTGTTCACATTAAGTCATCAGGCTTTGTCCACAGGCTATTTACTTCATGCAGCATTTGCTTGGACCTGTCCCGCCCACAGCCATGATTCAGTCATGGGTACGGGATTGAAATAGACCAGGTGAGTGCTGCTGAGAGCAGTTCTACTATTCATATGTGAGGCCGTATGGCACATTTTATAAAAATATTTTAGTGTAGGACTGCTTCAAATAAGATTTGCCGTGACGTGGCGAAGCAGCTCAAGAAATTGCAATTTTTTGCCAAAAATCTCAAAATTTTTTAAAATAAGTACAGTTTGGAATGTTTAGTGCTGTAGTGCACATTTGGTGCTGCTTTTTGTTTTTTCTTCATTGAATTGGTCGGTGGTTGACCTCCACCTTGCTTTGCACCCCAATTTGGGATGTATTCCATCTGTCTAGATTTTGGCGGTTGGTGACTGTTCACATTAAGTCATCAGGCTTTGTCCACAGGCTATTTACTTCATGCAGCATTTGCTTGGACCTGTCCCGCCCACAGCCATGATTCAGTCATGGGTACGGGATTGAAATAGACCAGGTGAGTGCTGCTGAGAGCAGTTCTACTATTCATATGTGAGGCCGTATGGCACATTTTATAAAAATATTTTAGTGTAGGACTGCTTCAAATGAGATTTGCCGTGACGTGGCGAAGCAGCTCAAGAAATTGCAATTTTTTGCCAAAAATCTCAAAATTTTTTAAAATAAGTACAGTTTGGAATGTTTAGTGCTGTAGTGCACATTTGGTGCTGCTTTTTGTTTTTTCTTCATTGAATTGGTCGGTGGTTGACCTCCACCTTGCTTTGCACCCCAATTTGGGATGTATTCCATCTGTCTAGATTTTGGCGGTTGGTGACTGTTCACATTAAGTCATCAGGCTTTGTCCACAGGCTATTTACTTCATGCAGCATTTGCTTGGACCTGTCCCGCCCACAGCCATGATTCAGTCATGGGTACGGGATTGAAATAGACCAGGTGAGTGCTGCTGAGAGCAGTTCTACTATTCATATGTGAGGCCGTATGGCACATTTTATAAAAATATTTTAGTGTAGGACTGCTTCAAATGAGATTTGCCGTGACGTGGCGAAGCAGCTCAAGAAATTGCAATTTTTTGCCAAAAATCTCAAAATTTTTTAAAATAAGTACAGTTTGGAATGTTTAGTGCTGTAGTGCACATTTGGTGCTGCTTTTTGTTTTTTCTTCATTGAATTGGTCGGTGGTTGACCTCCACCTTGCTTTGCACCCCAATTTGGGATGTATTCCATCTGTCTAGATTTTGGCGGTTGGTGACTGTTCACATTAAGTCATCAGGCTTTGTCCACAGGCTATTTACTTCATGCAGCATTTGCTTGGACCTGTCCCGCCCACAGCCATGATTCAGTCATGGGTACGGGATTGAAATAGACCAGGTGAGTGCTGCTGAGAGCAGTTCTACTATTCATATGTGAGGCCGTATGGCACATTTTATAAAAATATTTTAGTGTAGGACTGCTTCAAATGAGATTTGCCGTGACGTGGCGAAGCAGCTCAAGAAATTGCAATTTTTTGCCAAAAATCTCAAAATTTTTTAAAATAAGTACAGTTTGGAATGTTTAGTGCTGTAGTGCACATTTGGTGCTGCTTTTTGTTTTTTCTTCATTGAATTGGTCGGTGGTTGACCTCCACCTTGCTTTGCACCCCAATTTGGGATGTATTCCATCTGTCTAGATTTTGGCGGTTGGTGACTGTTCACATTAAGTCATCAGGCTTTGTCCACAGGCTATTTACTTCATGCAGCATTTGCTTGGACCTGTCCCGCCCACAGCCATGATTCAGTCATGGGTACGGGATTGAAATAGACCAGGTGAGTGCTGCTGAGAGCAGTTCTACTATTCATATGTGAGGCCGTATGGCACATTTTATAAAAATATTTTAGTGTAGGACTGCTTCAAATGAGATTTGCCGTGACGTGGCGAAGCAGCTCAAGAAATTGCAATTTTTTGCCAAAAATCTCAAAATTTTTTAAAATAAGTACAGTTTGGAATGTTTAGTGCTGTAGTGCACATTTGGTGCTGCTTTTTGTTTTTTCTTCATTGAATTGGTCGGTGGTTGACCTCCACCTTGCTTTGCACCCCAATTTGGGATGTATTCCATCTGTCTAGATTTTGGCGGTTGGTGACTGTTCACATTAAGTCATCAGGCTTTGTCCACAGGCTATTTACTTCATGCAGCATTTGCTTGGACCTGTCCCGCCCACAGCCATGATTCAGTCATGGGTACGGGATTGAAATAGACCAGGTGAGTGCTGCTGAGAGCAGTTCTACTATTCATATGTGAGGCCGTATGGCACATTTTATAAAAATATTTTAGTGTAGGACTGCTTCAAATGAGATTTGCCGTGACGTGGCGAAGCAGCTCAAGAAATTGCAATTTTTTGCCAAAAATCTCAAAATTTTTTAAAATAAGTACAGTTTGGAATGTTTAGTGCTGTAGTGCACATTTGGTGCTGCTTTTTGTTTTTTCTTCATTGAATTGGTCGGTGGTTGACCTCCACCTTGCTTTGCACCCCAATTTGGGATGTATTCCATCTGTCTAGATTTTGGCGGTTGGTGACTGTTCACATTAAGTCATCAGGCTTTGTCCACAGGCTATTTACTTCATGCAGCATTTGCTTGGACCTGTCCCGCCCACAGCCATGATTCAGTCATGGGTACGGGATTGAAATAGACCAGGTGAGTGCTGCTGAGAGCAGTTCTACTATTCATATGTGAGGCCGTATGGCACATTTTATAAAAATATTTTAGTGTAGGACTGCTTCAAATGAGATTTGCCGTGACGTGGCGAAGCAGCTCAAGAAATTGCAATTTTTTGCCAAAAATCTCAAAATTTTTTAAAATAAGTACAGTTTGGAATGTTTAGTGCTGTAGTGCACATTTGGTGCTGCTTTTTGTTTTTTCTTCATTGAATTGGTCGGTGGTTGACCTCCACCTTGCTTTGCACCCCAATTTGGGATGTATTCCATCTGTCTAGATTTTGGCGGTTGGTGACTGTTCACATTAAGTCATCAGGCTTTGTCCACAGGCTATTTACTTCATGCAGCATTTGCTTGGACCTGTCCCGCCCACAGCCATGATTCAGTCATGGGTACGGGATTGAAATAGACCAGGTGAGTGCTGCTGAGAGCAGTTCTACTATTCATATGTGAGGCCGTATGGCACATTTTATAAAAATATTTTAGTGTAGGACTGCTTCAAATGAGATTTGCCGTGACGTGGCGAAGCAGCTCAAGAAATTGCAATTTTTTGCCAAAAATCTCAAAATTTTTTAAAATAAGTACAGTTTGGAATGTTTAGTGCTGTAGTGCACATTTGGTGCTGCTTTTTGTTTTTTCTTCATTGAATTGGTCGGTGGTTGACCTCCACCTTGCTTTGCACCCCAATTTGGGATGTATTCCATCTGTCTAGATTTTGGCGGTTGGTGACTGTTCACATTAAGTCATCAGGCTTTGTCCACAGGCTATTTACTTCATGCAGCATTTGCTTGGACCTGTCCCGCCCACAGCCATGATTCAGTCATGGGTACGGGATTGAAATAGACCAGGTGAGTGCTGCTGAGAGCAGTTCTACTATTCATATGTGAGGCCGTATGGCACATTTTATAAAAATATTTTAGTGTAGGACTGCTTCAAATGAGATTTGCCGTGACGTGGCGAAGCAGCTCAAGAAATTGCAATTTTTTGCCAAAAATCTCAAAATTTTTTAAAATAAGTACAGTTTGGAATGTTTAGTGCTGTAGTGCACATTTGGTGCTGCTTTTTGTTTTTTCTTCATTGAATTGGTCGGTGGTTGACCTCCACCTTGCTTTGCACCCCAATTTGGGATGTATTCCATCTGTCTAGATTTTGGCGGTTGGTGACTGTTCACATTAAGTCATCAGGCTTTGTCCACAGGCTATTTACTTCATGCAGCATTTGCTTGGACCTGTCCCGCCCACAGCCATGATTCAGTCATGGGTACGGGATTGAAATAGACCAGGTGAGTGCTGCTGAGAGCAGTTCTACTATTCATATGTGAGGCCGTATGGCACATTTTATAAAAATATTTTAGTGTAGGACTGCTTCAAATGAGATTTGCCGTGACGTGGCGAAGCAGCTCAAGAAATTGCAATTTTTTGCCAAAAATCTCAAAATTTTTTAAAATAAGTACAGTTTGGAATGTTTAGTGCTGTAGTGCACATTTGGTGCATCTTTTTGAGATGCTACTACTGTTTTAGGTAAGAATACTTACACTTACTAGCTTAATAATGTACAGCCTAAGGGTATATTCACATGTGGCAGGTTTGTTGGCTGACATATCTGTGATAACAATTAAAATCGATAGAATTTGTAGAAATTACACAACAGCTGCAGAAGCAACCACATTCAAGTACATAGAACAAATGTTATAGTTTTCTGGGATTTTTAGTTATAAAATAATGAACAAGAAAGAACATTAAAATTGTATTACTTCCCTGTAAAATCACAGCTGCTTTAGTGCATGCGGCCATTACATGAAAATTCCTATTGTTTTGTGCATTGGGAATTAGGGCAGTAAGAGGCTGCCATCTAGATGATCTCCCCCCCCCCCCCCCAACATCACTAGAATGAAATTCATAGTAAATTCAAAGGAAAGACCTTCATCAGTGTGCGTGCAGAGGGTCCTCAAAAACAACTTGGCAACTGGCGTAGTCAGGTATGAGGCGGTGTCCACATCGACAGCGGTGGACACTGCATTATACCTGACTATGCCAGTTGCCAAGTTGCTATACCTTCTGAGGACCCCCAGCACATCTGTACTTGTGCTGGTCCTACAAGTTCTTCTCAATAAAAGATCACTATTCACATTTATCTTGAGTGCCAAGTTTCTATATCTACTTGAGATGGTTTTGGACCCTACTTGAGCACCACCCCAGAAGTGCCGTGTGTATCCACTGGCTATATACTGCTGTCAGAAACCAATATTAATAACTACCATGTTTGCCTAAAAATAAGACCTACTCTGAAAATAAGCTATAGCAGGATTTTTCAGCCACTTTGGAATATGCTTATAATAAAATCCCTACTCCAAAAATAAACACTAGTTACGTACCATATTATAATAGAATCCTCAAATAAGATTTGGGTAGCCCTTTCAGGATATATACCTTTTATTGATGTACATTGCCCTATTGTGTTGCTGTAAGCCCCGGAAGTTTATAGTCACATGCCGGCTAGTTAGTTAATGGAAAATCAATATTTACCCCTTCACCCACCCACCCCTCTGTGCTCGAGTCAGTGATTGGAATGTGTGTTAATGGCAAATGAATATTCACCCCCTTCCCCCGCCCATATTCCATCCCACCCTTCAGTGATCCAGTCAGACTGCTGTATTGCTGCCCGAGGATGGCAGCATAATGCTACAAATGGCCAGCGGCTCTCCTCACCTGAGTCTGACAGCTGCATGGAAATACACACTGAAGAGCTGCCAGCCCGAGGATTGAGATGCCATCTTCGGGTAGTAGTAAGTCTGAATGAATCCCTGATGCTGTGACAGAGGGGTGGGTGGGATTATGGGCTGGGGAAGGGGGTGGATATTAATTTCCATCAAAACATGTTCCAATCACTGACACTGGCAGAGAGGGGTGGGCAGGATTATGGGCATGGGAAGGGGATGAATGTTCATCTCCATTAACACACGTCAATTATTGAAGGACGCGTTACAATCATTAACACCAAGACAGAGGGGTGGATGGGGGAAGGAGTAAATATTCATTTTCCATTAACAGGAGACCCAATCATTGATGCCAATACAAAATATAAAATATCCTCTGAATATGAGCCAAAAATAACGTAGACCCTGTCTTAATTTTAGCGAAACACTGTATATAATGAAAAAAATACACAACTTCTGGAAGGTATTGATAATTCTTCTACAACATATTTTAGACACACTATAAGGGTACGCTCACATAAACATATGAATCAACGAGTGCAATGTGAGAAAATTTTGCATTGCACTAGGACCCATGTTATTCAATGGGGGAGAGGAGATGGTCAGCTTTATTCTCATCCACATTCTGGATGAGAGAAAAATCGCAATAGGCTGTGATTGTCAACGAGAGCCATGTCACTCACACCCATACAAGTCTATGGATGTGAGTGAAACATCGGACTGCACTCGGATATCGAAGTGTAATGCAGTAGTCGCATCAGCTGACAATGGAGGAGATGGGAAGATTAATCCCTCCCTCTCCTCCGCAGCTCCTGCCCCCTCCTCCGCAGCTGTGATCTGATCGCAAGATCGGATCACAATTGCATGACACTCAGCTCATGTTGGCAGTTTGGCGCCCCTGAGGCTTCAGTCGCCAAAGAGTATTGCACCCAACATTGGGTGTAATGCTAAACCCGGTTCCTGAGGAGGTCAGTCCCGGTTTCACCACATTACACACTCAAATACACATCAGGTTGCCCTATTCCCACTGGGGACTGGGCTAGGTTTGGGTAATAAAGGGGTCGCCGACAGAGAGGCATTTACAGGAAGCCCTCAACAGGGGCCCCAGTCCCACTAGCTTAGGACCTGGCAGGGAGGAGGAGCAACCAGCACGGGAGTCAGGAGCCAACACAACAGTTAGAGAGTTCTCCAGCAGGAAAGCAGCGGAGCAGACGTGCCTCACAGGTGCTTTGATGGGAAGGAGGAGAAAGTTCACACGGTTGACGTGGGGAGAGTGAACCTAGGGAAGATCATACTTCACGTTGGTTTTCCAGAATCTGCCTGGACGAGGAAAGTTTTAAGCTTCCCTGACCACACAGCGCCCGACAGCACATTGCCATATAGGATCCGGGGCCTTGCTTCAAGCCGGACCTCACATCGGAACTGCGCACCTGCAACTAGGGACAAGAGTACATCTTGTGAAACCCAGGGTCGCCTCATAGCTTCAGGTTAGGGGATCCAGTCAGACGTTACAAGGAGAAACCCACTGAACACCAAACCGGACTGATTTCTAAAGGTATTCGGGTTTGATGGAGACCATCATAGCAAGTGACCGGTATTACCTGGGTGAGCGGCATCGTAGAAAAATGAGTAAACAACCTGGAACCACAGCTATAGACTTTGACTCTTTATCACCTATTATCTGGGTACTGGGCGCCTTATTGGACTGTGTTTAATACTTTGCGTAATAAGGACAGTCGCCATTACTTGTGCAGCGTAGGAAAAAAAAAAGGCGTGTCGTCGTGGGCGGCACTCGCAAAGAGCATGAAAAGAGTGGAGCCTAGAAAGAGCGCCAAAGCAAGCCCCACTGCCAGCAACTAACAGGAAACTAGAGACTGGCTCAGACATGTCCACTGAGGAGAAAGATCAAACCATCCCGGTTGCTGGACCCGCAGTAATTGCACAAGCAAGAGCTCCAGTGTCACCTTTTTCTCTGCCATACCTTCCAGGGGCAACATGGCTCCCCCAGTATTTCAGGGAGGCATATACCCTGGCAGATTTCAAGGAGAGACTTCACGGCTTGTACCAGGTATACCATCTGACAGAAGGACAGAAAGCCAGTGTCCTCATCGGTCAATTGACCGCAGCAGCCCGACGTGAAGTAAAATCCTGGCCAGAGACTGATAAAAGAGTGGCAAAGGACATTTTCGCAAAACTAAAGGAAACCTTTAAGACCCGTACAGCGTCTGAGATAAAAATGCGGTTCTATTGATGCAAGCAAAAGGTACAAGAAAGCATTCGGGACTATGCTTTAAATCTGCAGGAGACACTCAAAGCAGTTCAGCAAGCAGATCCGGAGGAAGTGAAAGATGTGAACCATTTGCTGACTGACCAGTTCATCGAGGGGCTCCTATCCGATAACCACCCAAATGCACCTTATGTCCACGCAGAACCCTGATCTCAGCTTCACAGAGTTCAAAGACTGGGCTATCCGAGCACTGCGAGAACTGGATTGCGGCGGTATTGTATTAAAGCCACCGGGATTATCCTCAACTACCTCAGTGCAAGTGGGAGCTAAGCAACAGTCTGCAGGTGGAAACTCTAATGATGAACTGCGGCTCCGCATGTTGGAACTGACCAAAGGTATGGCTACTTTGACCAAAATCATGCAATCTCGGCAGGGGACTCAGCCACCCGTAACCATTGAACTGGCTTCTACTGCTGATGACCTCCTCTAGTGGCAGCACGCGAGAGCCCCACTGTCACCGACACCTGATCAATTTGATGCTAACGGGCAGCCGATCTGTCGACGCTCCAATAAGGTTGGACACTTTGTCCGCGGGTGTGCAGCGAATATCCAAGGCCAGGGGGTTGGGACCAGCCCTCTGGCACCACCAGCAGCCATGAAAGATTAACTGTTTTCTTCAACGTTTTTCTTAATGTTTTTCTTTCTCACTCTTTCTTTTCTTTTCTATGTAAAAGTTAATATTAATTGTAAAATGTTACTGCTGACTGGTAACTGCTGAAAATGCTTTGAAAATGTTTTATATTCTGACAGGAATGTTTTAAATGCCTGAAGTTTGCACTAGTTTCAAAATGACAATAGTTTATGACAATGCATGCTGCTATAACCAATGCTTGAAAATGTTCGATAGTGTTTTTGATAGTTTTGCTATTTTAAATGTTTTGATAATGCTTTTGCCGTGGCACCTGCAAATAAGGACAAGAGTAAATCTTGTGAAACCCATGGTCCCCTTGTAGCTTCAAGCCAGGGGATGCACAGTCAGGTGTTACAAAGAGAAACCTACCGAACACCAAATGGACTGATTTCTAAAGGGATTCGGGTTCGAGGGAGCCCATCATAGCAATTGACTGGTATTACCTGGGTGAGCGTCATTGTACAAAACTGAGTACACAACCTGGAACCACAGCTATAGACTCTGACTCTTTTTTACCCGTACTGCCGCTCCCTGCCGCCATTACTACTCCCCTCATCATCCTCCCCGGGACCCGCTCTACTTGTGGAGAGCGATACCATCCCTGGCTGCTACTACCATCTGCTCTTGAGGACAGCAACAGCAGCAGTGGCCCATTCCCTGGCCGCATACCACAGGTGGCGTCACGACAAACACCTCACTACTACCACCATCATCTCTCCCCTGCCATCTTCTGTATGCCTCGGGGCAACGGAGCTGGGCTAGGCCGTCCGTGACCACGACAGTCGACGGCCCGGCAATGAGTAGGTTAAACGCACCTGCCCGCGGGAGCTGAGAGTAATTAGCATATCGCATCTGATGCATTCGCATCGGATGCCATACTATCGTGTCAGTCCAGCCTAAGGGCCGCTTTACACGCTGCGACATCGCTAGCATTTGCTAGCGATGTCGAGCGCGATAGCACCCGCTCCCGTCGTACGGCCAATATGTGGTGATCGCTGCCATAGCGAACATTATCGCTACGGCAGAGTCACACACACATACCTGTTCAGCGACGTCGCTGTGACTGCCGAACAATCCCTCCCTCAAGGGGGAGGTGCGTTCGGCGTCACCGCGACGTCACCGCGACGTCACTAAGCAGCCGGCCAATAGAAGCGGAGGGGCGGAGATGAGCGGGACGTAACATCCCGCCCACCTCCTTCCTTCCGCATTGCCAGTGGACGCAGGTAAGGAGATGTTCGTCGTTCCTGCAGTGTCACATATAGCGATATGTGATGCCGCAGGAACGACGAACAACATCGTACCAGTGGCAGCAGCGATATTAAGGAAATGAACGACATGTCAACGATCACCATTTTGGAACGATTTTGCTATCAATGATCGTCACTCATTAGTGTTACACGCTGCGATGTCGCTACCGGCGCCGGATGTGCGTCACTAACGACGTGACCCCGACGATATATCGGCAGCGATGTCGCAGAGTGTAAAGTACCCCTAAGGCGGGCTTTGCACGTTGCGACATCGCAAGCCGATGCTGCGATGTGGCACGCGATAGTCCCCGCCCCCGTCGCAGGTACGATATCGTGTGATAGCTGGCGTAGCGAAAATTATCGCTACGCCAGCTTCACATGCACTCACCTGCCCTGCGACCGTCGCTCTGGCCGGCGAACCACCTCCTTCCTAAGGGGGCGGATCGTGCGGCGTCATAGCGACGTCACACGGCAGGCGGCCAATAGCAGCGGAGGGGCGGAGATGAGCGGGATGTAAACATCCCGCCCACCTCCGTCCTTCCGCATAGCCGCCGGCGGCAGGTAAGGTGATATTCCTCGCTCCTGCGGCTTCATACACAGTGCCTGTCTCCCTCACTCAGATGAAAAGACCCCACACATGAATGGTCTCAGGATTATTAACTGCTATTAAATACTATTAACATGGCACAGAACTCATGGTACTTTTTCTTCTCTGGACAATAATTCTTCTAGATATTCCAATAAGTCTAAAGGCGGATTCAAAATAACTTTATCACTGTTCTATGCAGTTCAATCTCTGTATTTCCTGAAGAATATGAGTCTGAGTTTGATGCTTTTCTTGGACAGAAGTAGCTTCTTTGCTGCTCTTCTCGATAGCAGGCCAGCCTCTAAAAGCTTTTGGTCCACTGTGCATGCAGATGTTTGGACATCTGCTTGCTACTATTTCTGACTGTGGTCTGCTTTGGTGTTGAACCAATACCATAATGGAATCATCTTTAAGAAATGGTCCTGGAACTTGCTTGACTTTCTTCAGCAACCTCGCTCTTTAAAATTCATGATAAACCAATAATGGTTTGCTTAGGGGCTATCTTACAAGCAGCAATGTCATTGCCTGTAAAGCCTTTTTGATGCAAACCAATAATGACTGCACATGTTTCCTTGGAGGTAACCTCTGTAGATCCATTGTTAAAGCAAGTTTTTTTATAGATATACAGTCTTATATAAATTCCTTTGAACATACCATGATGAGTTTACAAATCGTGTACAATGGAAGGGAAAAAATTGTCATTTTTTAAAACTAGGGATGGACTTTATACACTATTTAAAAAGTTAAGCATATTTGGCTTTCGGGTGAAATTTAAGTAAAACATAAAAAGTTCATGTGACAACACAGCGTCTGACTAGTGTTCTTAATTAGGCCATATTGACGCATTGTTCCTTTGGTAAATCAAGAGAAGTTAGCTATTGTTTCATGTCAGACTGAGTGTAGCCCTATTGTCTCTTAAATGTGGAATGCCTGCTAAAATGTTGATTGCCTCAACCACTTTGACTACATCAGAGGAAAATTATGCAGTCAGATTGAACTAGCGACCAATGGGAGAACAGCCATCTCCCACCAATCCTGTAAGGCAGTACCCTGAAATAATGAGAACTGATGGATATAAAAACGGCCTTGCTCCTCTTATCATCATTCATATTCTATAAGATTTCAGCCTAGGATTCACAATTCCAGCTGGAGGATCACAGAACTGCTTCACTTTATTCATTCTACAGGACTGCAGCCTAGGATCCTCAGTTCCAGCTGAACTATCACAGAACGGCTTCACTGCTCAACACTGAACCCATAAATTTGCTTGGAGGACCCAGGTTCGGACAACTCGGTCCAAATAAACATTTTGCTGTGCTTGGTCATTTTCTTAATTTTCCTTCTCTCTTTTCTCAGTGGGTGCCCGCCAAAAGTGGGGTACTGCTGGTTGGAATAGTTGGCTATTGGAGCCCCGAAGTCATGAAATTCTAATTCCTGTGTTCTGCCTTCTTTCATGTAACGCTGTGAATCTCTGGCTTACAGCTAAACCCTCATTCACATTTCCAATAAACAGACTGTATGAGTTCAGTAGTCTTGATTTACTAGCTGGTAACATGAACTTGATGCAGGATATACAAAGTATAGGGTGCATACAGAATATCAAAGATACAAGGTGAATACGGGTAAAAACTATAACAAGAAAGTGTACAGTCATTACATAGTTAAATAAGGTGTTAACATAGTATAACATTAACATAAGATGCAGTTGTATTGAGAATCTAGGGCAAAGGTCACCTGCAGCTACCTCATACAGACAGAATCTTATCTATATAAGCAGGCAAGGATGGCACTAAGGTGTAGAATTACAATGTATAATGCATTGAATACACAGTCTTCTATTTAAGATTCTTAGGGGTACTTCTCACATAGCGAGATCGCTAGCGAGATCGCTGCTGTGTCACAAGTTTTGTGACGTACCAGTGACCTCATCAGTGATCTCGCTGTGTGTGACACTAAGCAGCGACCTGGCCCCTGCTGTGAAATCGCTGATCGTTACACACTGCTCTGGTTCATTTTTTGCTCATTGCTGTCCCGCTGTGAAGCACACATCGCTGTGTTTCACAGCGAGAGAGCAACAATCTGAATGTGCAGGGAGCAGGGAGCCGGCTTCTGACAGCTGCGGACGCTGGTAACCAAGGTACACATCGGGTAACTAAGCAAAGCGCTTTGCTTGGTTACCCGATATTTACCTTGGTTACTAGCGTACGCCGCTCTCAGGCTGCCAGTGCCGGCTCCCTGCACTCATAGCCAGAATACACATCGGGTAACTAAGCGAAGCGCTTTGCTTAGTAACCCGATGTGTACCCTGGCTATGAGTGCAGAAAGCCAGCGCTAAGCGGTGTGCGCTGGTAACCGGGTAAATATCGGGTAACCAAACAAAGCATTTTGCTTAGTTACCCGATATTTACCTTGGTTACCAAGCGCAGCATTGTTTCCACGAGTCGCTGATGGCTGGTGGCTGGTCACTGATCGCTGGTGAGATCTGCCTGATTGACAGCTCACCAGCGACCATGTAGCGACGCACCAGCGATCCTGACCAGGTCACATCGTGGTCGGAATCGCTGGTATGTCGTTTAGTGAGACGGTACCCTAATACAATAACACATGTGATTTGTCTCTGACTCCACGGATTACACAAGGCAGGGGGTGAATTTAGATATAGGAGAAACAAGGCAACAGGTCCTTAACAAATCCAAAGAGAAAATGGCAGCAGGCTTCTTCTCAGAGTGCACAGAGGGGACGTTTCTTTACCCAGAATACACTTAGCTTAAAGACAAACTCAACAATACAAAGGGTAACAACGACCTCTAGGGGTTATAACAGAAATTGCAATGAATGAGATTATCAGGTTGCTATACATGGCAGAACAACCTGGCAGGCGAGTGGAAGGGTGAGACTCTGTCACTTGTACCATCTTGTGTTCTTGCTGGGAATGCACAATATGTTCTTGCCTGTTGGTAAACCAATAAAAGTCTTACCCTGTCTTGGCTGAGTAGTGTTCTGCCGATGGGAAGAAATGAACTCGCACTTCAGTTCAGTGGGATGAGCCGTGTCATTGACCCTTGTGTCTCCACAGTTCATGCTACAGTGATATTTTATCATCAGAGCAGGTAATTTAAATAGAAGCATGCAATTGAGTGTCAATTACAGCTTAACAGCAACATCTCATACTGTTTACAAGTCAAGTTATTGTCTGATTCTTGAAGAGCGGCCCTCAGGTCACTGAGGTTTTGGAGTAGAGAGTTTTGAGACTTAATGTGGCGACTCAGCTGATACCATGGATTTTCTATTGGATTCAGGTCTGGAGAAAATGCAGATCACTCCATTTGAGATACCACAGTCTCCAGCAGCCATTCCCTAAAGATATGACTACAATGAGCTGGATTATTGTTGTCCATGAAGATGAAATTAGGCCTGTGATCATGCAGGAAATAATGACTAAATTAATGATGTTATTCCAGTAGCAGGGGCTTGTCACTGTATCATGCAGAAAGTGTCGTACAGTTCTCTATTGACTAGACACACCTGCCCACACTGTACTACTACCAAATGCTCGTCTGATTACAACAGTTGCTGATGCATAGCGCTCTCCTTGTCACCTCCAACATTGTCAACAGCAATCATTTCTGCTCAGTGGGAATTGACTTTCAACAGTGAACAGCACTGAGGTTCAAAGGTCCTTCATCCAGCAAGACAGTGACGTTTGTGCCTGATGGTATGGTCAGATACCCTTGCAGGTTGTCTAGCACGCAGACCACGCTAATGTAAACAGTTCTGAATGGTATGACGTGACACTTGGATGGCTATCACCTCCATTAAATGTGCCAGGAGTTGTGTGGCATTCATCATCCAGTTCCAAAGGTCACTGTTCACAATGAAGCAGTCATCAGTATGGGAAGTAGTCAAAGGATGTTGACTTCTACACCTTTCTGCCATTCTTCCAGTCTCTCTGTATCTTTTTTGCAACCTGCTAATAACACTCTGTGTCAATCTAAGCTAAGTTGCCACTTCCATCTGAGAACATCCTGCATGAAGCCTCACAATGATGAGGTACTGCTGATCAATTGTTAGTGTATTGTCTGAGTTTCAGGTGTCAAAATGTGAACAGCATGATGAGGACTGTTTAAATACCAATTCTAATTGAACCTCGAAATATATTGGGCGATTCATGGGTCAATCACATGTTGTGAATTTTGCTATTAAGCTTTTTGTTAGAGAACAGCAAATTCTGCAAAAACACTGAAACATTGAACAGATGGACATGTGCATGCATTTAAAAGTGATGAGAAGGTCACAATAAGTTCACCTGAAAATGTTAGACTGCATTTAAGGATCATCCTGAAATTTCACTCCAAAACCAAATATATCTATATAATAGTAATCCATAACGTTGTTCCACTCCTGGATTTGGCATACAAAAACTGATGCAAAAATAATGACGTGAATGAGGCCTTACTATTCATTTTTCTATGCAGTCTATGCAGGGTCCTACCTATGGTTTTTTGCCATCAATAGGGACAATTTTAGGGACTGCTTAGGGCTCAGTCTTTGTTGAGCAGGTGCCCCATTGTCATACTCCTTAGAGTGCTACATTTTCATATATGACTGTTAAAAATTATTTTTATTGTGTGACCCTTAATACTCAAGGGTCAATTTAATATCCATTCTTGCATGGATTACCAAGCGCTCTGGCACATCAGGATTAAGAGCTATTTAATGCATGTAGTGTGAAATGTGAGGACCTATCCCATTTAGTAAAAGACTGATCTATAACTGTGCCATTTGCTCCTCTTCTATGTTCCTTAGGGGTACTTTGCACACTACGACATCGCAAGCCGATGCTGCGATGCCGTGTACGATAGTCGCCGCCCCCGTCGCAGCAGCGATATCTTGTGATTTCTGCCGTAGCGAACATTATCGCTACGGCAGCTTCACATGCACTCACCTGCCCTGCGACGTCGCTCTGGCTGGCGACCCGCTTCCTTCCTAAGGGGGCGGGTCGTGCGGCGTCACAGCGACGTCACACGGCAGGCGGCCAATAGAAACGGAGGGGCGGAGATGAGCGGGACGTAAACATCCCGCCCACCTCTGTCCTTCCGCATAGCCGGCGTGAGCAGCGGTGACGTAGGTAAGCTGATGTTCCTCGCTCCTGCGGCTTCTCACACAGTGATGTGTGCTGCCGCAGGAACGAGGAACAACATCGTACCGTCGCTGCAGGGAAATTATGAAAATGTTGGACACTACACCGATGATACGATTACGACGCTTTTGCGTTCGTTAATCGTATCAAAAAGGATTTACACACTACGATATTGCCAGCGACGCCGGATGTGCGTCACTTTTGATTTGACCCCACCGACATCGCAGCTGCGATGTTGTAGTGTGCAAAGAAACCCTTAGTCCTTGAGATATTCTCCGATTATTTGTACAAATAATTTATTTTAAACCATATAATATGTAACACTCCACCACCCATCAAATTAACAGGCTCAGCTGTGATTTTTCTATGCCAAGGAACTTCACCCTGTCAGAGACATTTTACAATTACTTTGAAAAGTTTTTATTTAATAACTATCTCACGTTTTTCTGCTCCTGTGTAATGTAATGCAATGTATTAAGCGTTCCGAAGTCTGAAGCTTCATGGAGGTGTCGCCATGATTACAAGGGATCCGGATATTTGCATTGCATTCTGCATTGACTGCATATACAGTGCCTTGCGAAAGTATTCAGCCCCCTTGATTTTTTTCAACCTTTTCCCACATTTCAGGCTTCAAACGTAAAGATAAAAATTTAAATTTTATGGTGAAGCTTCAACAACACATTGGACACAATTGTGAAGTTGAACGAAATTTATTGCTTATTTTAAACTTTTTTAAAAAATAAAAAACTGAAAACTTGCGGTGTGCAATATTATTCGGCCCCTTTAAGATATTACTTTGTAGTGCCACCTTTTGCTGCGATTACAGCTGCAAGTCGCTTGGGGTATGTCTCTATCAGTTTTGCACATTGAGAGACTGAAATTCTTGCCCATTCTTCCTTTGCGAACATCTCGAGCTCAGTGAGGTTGGATGGAGAGCGTTTGTGAACAGCAGTTTTCAGCTCTCTCCACAGATTCTCGATTAGATTGAGGTCAGGACTTTGACTTGGCCATTCTAACATCTGGATATGTTTAATTGTGAAACATTCCATTGTAGATTTTGCTTTATGTTTGGGATCATTGTCTTTTTCGAAGACAAATCTCCGTCCCAGTCTCAGGTCTTTTGCAGACTCCAACAGGTTTTCTTCAAGAATGGTCCTATATTTGACTCTATCCATCTTCCCATCAATTTTAACCATCTTCCCTGTCCTGGCTGAAGAAAAGCAGGCTCAAACCATGATTCTGCCACCACCATGTTTGACAGTAGGCATGGTGTGTTCAGGGTGATGAGCTGTTTTGCTTTCACGCCAAACATCATTTGGCATTGTGCCAAAATAGTTTGATTATGGTTTCATCTGACCAGAGCACCTTCTTCCACATGTTTGCTGAGTCTCCCAGGTGGCTTGTGGCAAACTTTAAATTACACTTTTTATGGATATCTTTGAGAAATGGCTTTCTTCTTGCCACTCTTATATAAAGGCCAGATTTGTGCAGTGTGCGACTGATTGTTATCCTATGGACAGACTCTCCCACCTCAGCTGTAGATATCTGTAGTTCATCCAGAGTGATCATGGGCCTCTTGGCTGCATCTCCGATCAGTCTTCTCCTTGTTTGAGATAAACGTTGTGAGGGACGGCCGGGTCTTGGTAGATTTATAGTGGTATGATACTCCTTCAATTTCAATATGATTGCAGAGTGCTTCTTGTGATGTTTAAAGTTTTGGAAATCTTTTTGTAACCAAATCCGGCTTTAAACTTCTTCACAACAGTATCACGGACCTGCCTGTTGTGTTCTTTGGTCTTCATGATGCTCTATGTGCTTTAAACAGAACACTGAGACTATCACAGAGCTGGTGCATTTATACGGAGACTAGATTACACATAGGTGGATTATATTTATCATTATCAGTCATTTAGGACAACATTGAATCATTCAAAGAACCTCAATGAACTTCTGGAGTGAGTTTGCTGCACTG
Source organism: Anomaloglossus baeobatrachus (assembly GCF_048569485.1). Classification (NCBI taxonomy): domain Eukaryota; kingdom Metazoa; phylum Chordata; class Amphibia; order Anura; family Aromobatidae; genus Anomaloglossus; species Anomaloglossus baeobatrachus. The sequence goes on along the minus strand of NC_134362.1, from coordinate 113,773,305 downwards.
AAAGTAAACGGCCCGAATAATATTGCATGCCCCACTTTTCAGTTTTTTATTTTTTAAAAAAGTTTAAAATAAGCAATACATTTCGTTCAACTTCACAAATGTGTCCCACTAGTTGCTGATTTTTCACCATAAAATATTAATTTTATCTTTAAGTTTGAAGCCTGAAATGTGGGAAAAGGTTGAAAAAAATCAAGGGGGCCGAATACTTTCACAAGGCACTGTATGTGGAGTGTGAACACAAGGAAAAAGCTGGTGCTGATGTAAGAGACATGTCGGGGTAAGGGCACACATTAACTGTTTTGATCCTGAATCCATAACATTGACTGGGGAAAAACTTTGGGTTTCCGCCACGGATTTGCTGTTTACACTGTTGTGGATCTGCAAGCAATTAACTTGATTTTCGGTTCACAGCCACCTGTTCCACTAAGTGCTAACTTAGCAAGTTAAAGGGGTTGTCTCAAATTTTTAGCCACAACCCATTAGATACCAGAAAACGTCTCAATCCAGGGGATCTAATGGTTGGGATGCTCCTGATCCTCTGAAGAGCTTTGTCTCAATCGAGCGCTGGTGATTCATGCGTACCGGCACGCCACTTATTGTTATGGGAGTGGCGAGGATAGCCCTATGCTAAGATAAGCTGGTTGTCAGCCCTCCCATAAGAAGGAATGGAGCTACAGTGCACATGATCGACCACCTCTCCATTCACATGGAGCTTTTTTTTTTAGAAACCTGGCTTGTAAGATCAGAGGAGGTCGCAGGTATCAGACACTCAGCGATTGGAAAGTTATGGACACGGGATGTCTCACAAACATAACCTCTTCACCCCTGGCGATTTTCTGTTTTTGTTTTTTCCTCCCCTTCTTCCAAGAGCCATAATTTTTTTATTTTCCCATCAATTTAGCCATATGAGGTCTTGTTTTTTGTGGGAGGAGTTGTACTTTTAATTGTCACCAATCATTCTCCCTATATTGTACTTGAAAACAGGAAAAAAAATCCAAGTGCGATGATTTTGCCAAAAAAGTGCAATAGCACAATTGTTTTGTGAGGTTTCTATTTACCGTGTTCACTATTTTGAAAAACTGACCTGGCAATATGATTCCCCAGGTCTGTACGAGTTTGTAGATACCAAACATATATAGTTTTACTTTTATCTAGGTGGTGCAAAAAAAACTTAGCCGTTTTAATAAAAAAAACAAAAGAATTGAGCTTTTGTCGCCATTTTCTGAGACCTGTAACGTTCTCATCTTTTGGGATCTGGGGCTCAGTGACAGCTTCTTTTTTTGCCTCATGAGCTGGCGTTTTTTAAAAGGAAGAGGAGAGAATTGATCCAGCTCAGCTGTGGCGGGGTCCAGCATGCAAGGACAACACTCTGAATGTGCAAGAATGCAAATGAAGAAGAAAAAATCCAGCTTCCGGGAATATAATAAAGTCTTGGGCAAATTTTATTTTGAAAGTCGTAAAAAATTAATTACAATGGACAGGGTAGGGAGCCCATGTGTGACTTTTTAAAAGGAACCTGTCAGGTGCAATATGCACCCAGAACCAAGAGCAGTTCTGGGTGCATATTGCTAATCACTGCCTAACTGTCCCTGTATACACTAGAATAAATGAACAGATCTTTAGAAAAGTATTTCTAAAGATCATTTCTTATATGCTAATGAGGCTAGGGACTATGCTGGCACACCCCTGTGGACATACTAACATGCTAATGAATGCGCAGCAACGTGCACATACCTTACTTTTGGAGGATGGATGTGCACTGCCCATGATCCAGAGTCTCCAGGACTTCCGGTCATGCGCACTATACCTCACTGAAGCTGGGAAGCTTACAACTGGCATCAGTTTAGTACGCATGATCGGAAGCCCTGGGTACTCCAGATCATGCCCAGTGCACATCCATCCGCCTCCGGCAATTAGTTAAGTCTCTCCCATGACAAGGTAAACCTAGGTTCCTCTGTGGTCCAGTGGGTCCACACCTGCTCACCCTCCTGGCGAGCGTTACAGTTTCCGAAGGCTGGCCGTGGCGGTATGTTGGCATCCCTGTAGTGATGCCTGTGTTACATACGGTAGGAGGAATGAGAGCAGGTGGAAATATTGAGACCATAGGTGAGGGTTAAACATACCACTAAAATGACCATATGTAGGCACACAACTGGTTCCCTACAATCTAGCTTGTCGCTATTGTGCATGGTCAGTTGACTTTCTATACAGGAAAGACAAGAAATATCTCGGATTATCTACTAATCACTTTATCAAACAATTCTCATGATGTTTTTAATAAAAAAAATCAAGCATTATTCCATGTAATCAAATCTATAAAAAACAATCACAGAATCATGGTTATGTACATAGATGACATTATCACCCCTATATCTTACTAGGAAAAGTGACATTTTCGTCCCCTTTCAGCAACCTACAATGCCTTTTTTGTGTCTTGGGCTAAATTTTCATAAGCATTCAGAAATTTTCAATAAAACAGTTATTAGCAGACAGAGGTGTGGAGGAGGGAGATGCAGCTGCAGATGTTTAATGATCATTTCACTGAAGCATCAGGGGAAGGAACACATCAAAATGTAGAGAGGTGCTACATCTAATTAAAATGTTCAGCTGCCTAGGTTCACATTTCCGTTGTTTTGCATCAGTCACATGCGTTGCTTGACGCATGTGACTGATGCGTTGTACAACGGATGACAAAGAACAAAAATCATTGTCGGACCCCGTTGTGTGCGGGGGGGCGGAGCGCGAAGGGGGCGGAGCCGAGCGGGGCCGTGGCGCTGAGGACGTCAGTGCCGCGGGGACTGCAGGGCTGGGGACAAGTGAGTGTGTGTGTGAGTGTGTGTGTGTGAGTTTGTGTGTGTGAGTGTGTACACATGCGGAGTGCGGGAGGGGGTGTAGCCGAGTGGGGAAGTGTCAGCCTCCTTGCACGTATCCAGGGTAAATATCGGGTAACTAAAAGCAAAGCACTTTTTGCTTGGTTACCCAATATTTATCTTGGTTACCAGCGTACACCGCTTAGCGCTGGCTCCCTGCACACGTAACCACTGTAAATATCGGGTATCTAACCAAAGTGCATTGCTTGGTTACCCGATATGTATCCTGGTTACGGGTGCAGGGAGCGAGAGAGAGCATGCGCAGCAAAATCCTACGGATTGCGCTGCTCAAAAAACGTTACAGGCTGCGACAGGCTGCGTTGCTCCTGCTCGGCGGTCATTTAAAAAACGACTGACCGCGACGCAGCAGATGCAACGCAGCATCATCAGTCGCAATCCGTCACTAATAGAAGTCTATGGGGAAAAACTAGATTCCTGCAAAATATTTTGCAGGATACCGTAATTCCTCAAGGCGACGGATTGTGACTGATGCAAAACAACGGAAGTGTGAACCTAGCCTAAGAAGGGACCAGGATATGATACCCACCACGGTTCTGCTCCACAAAATAAACATGAGGGATGAGACAAGGTACAGTCATCAATCTAAAGACTACTCCTTCCTATGAGGAAATCTACTTTTAAACATTTTAGAATTTGATGGATGGGATCCTCCAGAGATTTCACGAAACTGTACAGCATGGCTATTAAGTGAGCAAATCTGAAGCCTTATCACTCCTGCAGCCTGAATTATGTGATCAGTGGAAGGAAAATTTCTTGCAAACAGAAACTTGTACAGCACATTCCTCATGTCCCCGGGGTAGCTCCATTGCCAACCACAATGCAAGTTGTTATGTGACCTAACTGTAGTGTGGTAGAGAAGGAAAGGTCTCCACAGACACATGCAAGAGGCATTCATCTCCACATTACAGGGACAGCTGGGGATGGAGGATGATACTGTACGCTGACTTCTTGTAATGTCCTTTTGGTGCTGGGGTCCTTCCAGTATACCTTTCAAAGCATAGCTATTAAGTAAACATATATTTTATTTTTTTATCTGATGATGTATGATGCATAATTGTGTTTTCATTCTTGTGTTTATGATGTTGGAATATATCAATAACCATCAAGTAAACATTATTTTGTGATTATTATAAAATACATAAAAAGTAAATAGAGCAGTCAGCGATGAGAAGATTAAAGGAAATCTGTCACCAGGATTTTGCAATGTAAGCTGAGGACAGCATGCTGCGAGGGTTAAAAAAGTAAAGACATCTGTGTTTCTCTTTCTTTCGTCTGAGCAGTTATCTACCCATATTGATGGGTTTATTGCTACATTGACTGCCAAGCTCCCTGCTGTGACACCTCACAGTCAATGCACAATCTCTATGGTGTGGGCGGGAAGCTCCCTAAGCTCTGCTACACTCAATTCCGAGATAAAGTCAGAATGGCTGCCCACACTGATCTAAGTTAAACATGGTTAGTTTCAGAATTTCTTTACCTACAACATGCTGCTCTCAGATGTAGTAGCAAAAACTTGGTAACAGATTCCCTTTAAGCACACACAATGAATATATACAGCGCAACAATCAAATGTATAGCACTTTATAGCGGTTGTCCGGACCCAATGGAACTGTACTGAGCGAGGCTGCGCCCTCTAGTCAGATTCTGGCCGGAAGCATGTACTGTATATAGCAAACTTGCGGCCATGGGACCGCCATTCCATGCTCTGACACTGGCGAATCTTCACAGCGCACAGTGCATGCAATGCAAGGATTCATGAGTCTGCAGTCACAGAGGGTGATACAGAGCTCCTTTTTTACTGCCAAGAGAGCAGGTTTTGCCTGCAGAAAAAAAAGCGGAAAAAAAGCAATGTTTGAACATACTCTTAGGAGCCTAGTGTAAGGGCTCAATTAAATGTCTTTTTCCACATAAGAAAAAACTGACCAATTTGATGGATCGGACATTGATCAGAGTGTGGTCCAAGTGTAATCAGTTTTTCTAGCAGGTAGAGAAAACAGTTGTCATCTAAGTACGGTCCGATTTTTTCATGGACCCATAGACTTATATTCCAGAAAATTTTGATTCAAGGGTTAAGTCATGAAATATCATGGACATGTGAGTGGCCTCATGGACTGTCACAGGAATGAGTGCTACCAGTGAAAACCGCAGATAGCACTTGTATAAGAATGCCTGATGTCTGAATGAGGGCTTAGGTGGATTTTTTGAGGGGAAGGATTTTTAGTAATAACAGTTAAAGGGAACCTGTTAGGTGCCATATGTGTTCTCACCTACAAGCAGGGTGATGTGTGGCCTGGAAACCCCTTTCTACCCATCCCTGTGTTGTAATATTGTGTAATATGAATATATAAAAATACATTTTATTACTTACATGTTCCCCATGTAAATGATCAGAGGCTCTAGCCCCCTGGGCGTTGCATCACCCCATGGTTGTTTGCATGCTTTCCGTGGTATCACGCCCCTGTAGGTGTGATACCATGGATTACATGGACAATGTCACCGTCAGCTCCTTGAGATCCTGCCCATGCACTCTTGCCATTCCCGCAGCCTTGTTATCCGGGTGCTAGCTTCTCGGCTTCAGACATGCTCTGCGCATGGTCGGAATCGCAGGAGTCTTCTCAGCATGCGCAGTGCGTGTCTGAAGCTGAGAAGCGAGCACCCAGATAACAAGGCTGCGGGAATGGTAAGCGCGCACACGTGGGATCTCAAGGAGCTGACGGGGACGTCACTCATGTAAATCCATGGTATCACGCCCATGGGGCGATGCGATGCCCAGGGGACTAGACCCTCTGTCATTTATTTAGGGAACAATTAAGTTATAAAACTTTTTTCATAAATTAATATTACACAATATTACAACACAGGGATGGGTAGAAAGGGGTTTCTAGGCCACACATCACCCTGCTTGTAGATTAGAACGCATATGGGACCTGACAGGTTCCCTTTAAGTTTACTGTACAGTATAGTAAACTAGACGATTGTCATCTACCAGGTAAGCTGCTGTTATCTATTATCAGCTGTCTTCTACAACATTAGGCTATTTGCACACGCTGCGTTTTTTTGACGCTGCGTTTTTGTGCGTTTTTGGCTGCTAAAAACGCACAAAAACGCACCCACGGCAAAAAACCGCGGCAAAAAACACATGCGTTTTTGCCGCGATTTGGTGCTTTTTTGGCTGCATTTTGCTGCGTTTTTGATCTCTGCGTTTTGCTGCGTTTTTCCAATGCATTGTATGGGTAAGTTCACACAGTACATTTTTTGCAGCGTTTCTGCGTGTTTTCCGGGTGCGTTTTTGCCCAGAAAACTGCATGACTTTGCTTCCCCCAGCAAAGTCTATGAGTTTTCATTTTTGCTGTCTGCACACAGCGTTTTTTTTCAGCTGCGTTTTTGTGGTGACCACAAAAACGCAGCATGTCAATTATTCCCGCGTTTTTCACCGCGTTTTTCATCCATTGAGTGCAATGGGATGTTGAAAGACGCAATGAGAAACGCAAATTGTTATTATAGCTGCGTTTTGGTGCGTTTCTAAGACCAAAAACGCAGCTATAAACGCAGGAGGTGGGTAGTAAAGTGACATGTACAGCAAGAGGATTCCTTCTGTCAGTAAACACAGAAGCGTGAATCCTCCCGGTACCGTCACCACCGCTTCCACCTCCAGTCCTGTGCATGTATGCTGCCGTGCAGCGCCGTGTCTGGGCGGGAGGTGGAGGCAGCTGCGAAATCAAAAGTGAACAGTAGAAAAAAAAAAAGTCATACTCACCTGTCTGCAGACTCCCGGTGCCATGTCCGCTCCCAGCTCCTCTCACGGTATCGCCGCTCCGGCTGTGTGCAGACAGCCAGGACACCTCCGATAGATGCAGGACCTGGCGATGGATCACCTGATGCAGTCACCTGACGCATCAGCTGATCGTAAGTCTCGGGATGACGCCAACGGCCGGCCGATTTAACCTATCAGCAGATGCCGTCAGGGGACTTTATCCCTGATTACCAGCAGCTCCTGCAGCATTTGGACGAGATCAGACTCGCTCCAGGAGCTGCCAGTAATCAGCATCATAAGTGAGTATTTTTTTTTTTTTGCACCGATGCATCAGCTGATTGTATAAATGTCTTTTATGCAATCAGCTGATGTGTGATGTGATTCACATCCTTGATCCTGACACATCATCTGATCGCTTTGCCTTCCAGCAAACCAATCAGATGATATTGGATCCGGATTGGACGGCGCGGAACCCTGACCCAGGATTACTGCGGAGGGGGGCTCTTTATTTCAATAAAGATGGAGTCACTAATTGTGTTGTGTTTTATTTCTAATAAAAATATTTTTCTGTGTGTTGTGTTTTTTTTTTATCTTTACTAGAAATTCATGGTGGCCATGTCTAATATTGGCATGACACCATGAATTTCGTGCTTAGGGCCAGCTGATAATATAAAGCTAGCCCTAACCCTATTATTACCCAGCGAGCCACCATCACCAGGGCAGCTGGAAGAGTTGGATACAGCGCCAGAAGATGGCGCTTCTATGAAAGCGCCATTTTCTGGGGAGGCTGCGGACTGCAATTCGCAGCGGGGGTGCCCAGAAAGCATGGGCACTCTGCACTGTAGATTCCAATCCCCAGCTGCCTAGTTGTACCCGGCTGGACACAAAAATTAGGCGAAGCTCACGTCATTTTTTTTTTTAATTATTTCATGAAATTCATGAAATAATTAAAAAAAAAAGGGCTTCCCTATATTTTTGGTTCCCAGCCGGGTACAAATAGGCAGCTGGGGGTTGGGGGCAGCCCGTACCTGCCTGCTGTACCCGGCTAGCATTCAAAAATATGGCGAAGCCCACGTCATTTTTTTTGTTTGGGGGGGGCAAACAAATTCTGCATACAGTCCTGGAAGGAGGATGCTGAGCCTTGTAGTTCGACAGCTGCTGTCTGCTCTCCTGCATACACTATTGGATGGAGGATGCTGAGCCTTGTAGTTCTGCAGCTGCTGTCTGCTCTCCTGCATACACTATTGGATGCAGCTTGCTGAGCCTTGTAGTTCTGCAGCTGCTGTCTGCTCTCCTGAATTTACTAGTGGATGGAGTATGCTGAGCCTTGTAGGTCTGCTCCCCCTGACTCTCCCTCCAGCATACAGTCCTGGATGGAGCATGCTGAGCCTTCTAGTTCTGCAGCTGTCTGCTCTCCTGCATACACTAGTGGAGAATGAAGCAGCCAAAAACGCACCAAAACGCGGTAAAAACGCATGTTTTTAAAGACGCTGCGTTTCTGTGCTAGCACTAAAAAACGCACAAAAACGCAGCGTCAAAAAAACGCAGTGTGTGCACTTAGCCTATGGGGGGAAAACGCAGAAAAACGCAGGAAAGAATTGACATGTCCATTTTTTTTTTAAGCTCAAAAACGCAGCTTAAAAAAAAAGTTGTGTGCGGACAGCAAAAATGAAAACTCATAGACTTTGCTGGGGAAGCAAAGTCATGCAGTTTTGAGGCCAAAAACGCACCCGAAAAACGCGCAAAAACGCCGCGAAAAATGCACTGTGTGAACTTACCCTTAAATTGTCAGTTATAAAGTCCTGCAATAATCTGAATATCTGGAGATCTGTAAAATGATCACAGGATTACAGAATAAAACTGTTACAAGAGCAATGAAACAATCAGGGGTAATTGACAGGAAATATTATCTGGCGAAAGTAAAAGCTTTATATATGAAATCCTTTATGTCTGTCCATTTGAGGAAAGTATTCATTAGCAACAATGACACATGAAGAAAAGCCTGTGTCCTTGGCCGGGTCTGAAGCATAATGATAAAGATCACATTTACTAAGTACTACTTCCCTATGTAATTCTATATAGCTGCTCTGCCTTGTCACATTTGCTGCATTGTATGAGTTCAGTGAATTACACAATTCAGTCCGTTCACAATGCGGTCTGATATGGTGACAGCTCCTGCCTATATCTATGGCCGGTTCGTTCAGCGTCACAGCGACGTCGCAACAGCGTCACTGAACCACCGCCCAATGGAAGCGGAGGGGCGGAGATGAGTGGGACGAACATCCCGCCCACCTCCTTCCTTCCTCATTGTGACCGGGAGGCAGGTAAGGAGAGCTTCCTCGTTCCTGCGGTGTCACACGGAGCGATGTGTGCTGCCGCAGGAACGAGGAACAACTTCGTTACTGCTGCAGTAACAATATTTGAGAATGGACCCCCATGTCACCGATGAGCGATTTTGCATGTTTTTGCGACGATGCAAAATCGCTCATAGGTGTCACATGTAACGGCATCGCTAAAGCGACCAGATGTGCGTCACAAATTCCGTGACCCCAATGAGATCCCTTGAGCGATGTCGTAGCATGTAAAGCCCGCTTAAGGCTGCTCACATGTTCGTGTTGTGCACGCGCACATACACACAGACACACACACACATGAGAACGCACGCGCACACACACACACACGAGAAAGCACACACATAATCACTCTACAGATCGCATCCACACACTCACCACATCCAGCGATATCGCTTGCTTCTTGGCGACGTAAGGACCTGCGATGCTGTGCACTGCATTGACCTTCCAGGACCTGTCCTGCATCACATGACCGGAAGCACGTGGTATCACTGGATGCGGTGAGTGTGAGAGCGCGATTGTACCGATATGTGAGATTTCATGAGTGTGTGAGTGTATGCGATCGGATGGGTGAGCGTGTGTTCTGATGTGTGAGTGTGTGTTCTGATGTGTGTGTTCTGATGTGTGAGTCGGCCAGACACAGGTGAGGACAGCGTGCAGCGCCCGTCGGACATCACAGGGAGGAATGATGTGGAATCTGATGTGTGAGTGTGTGTTCCGATGTGTGAGTATGTGTTTTGATGTGTGAATGTCGGCCTGATGCAGGGGAGGATGGCATGCAGCACAGAGATCACAGAGAGGAATGATGTGGAATCTGTGTGTGTGTCTGAGTGTGTGTGTATATGTATGTGTGTATGTGCCGCCCCCATGCCAGCAGCCGCCGCTGCTCGGATTCGGACCTTCTTAGGGGGTGGCTCAAGGGTCTCCGGACCCGGGGGTCTCGCGGACATGCCGAATAAAAGGGGGGCGTAGATGTACAGGCTAAGCCGTATTAAGTTCGTGACACCACCCACGGTGTGTGGTGAGGTGGGACACCACCACTACTGTTGTGGGGCACCCGGGGGAGATGTAGTGGCAGCTGAATGTTAACCCCTCCGTGGGTAGGGATGGTTGCCCCGGGACCCAGTGTCTTTGTGCAGGGTATAGCGATGGCGAGGGCCGGCGTGCCTGAGCAAGCAGGGGCATATTTGGTTACTCACAGTAAATGAATCACACAAGTCTTTTGGTAAATCAAGGGGCTGGTGGCCGGCCGCCGCAGCTGGTTGCATTTGGGTCCCCCACCCAGGCTGGTGGTCACTGTCCTTTTCCTCTGCACTTGTTTTGTGTATGGTGGACGTCCTGGTCTGGAACTCAGGAGTCCGCTCCCGGCTGGATGTGGCCTAAGGAGCCGTGCCCGCAGATGCTGGCCCGTGGGATCTATGGGCCCTGCCGGTGGCCTCCTATCCCTATCGGTCGGCTGTTGTCTTCTCTTAGGGACTTTGGGTGGGACAGGACCTATAATCCTGGCCTCAATTGGTTAATTAGCTAGGTCACTGGTTTCGGTCCTGGCTTCAGGGTCCGAGTACCCCCTTTGTGCCACAGTTTTCGGGTCGGTTACCCGTGTCGGTACCGGCGGGTTACAACCCTGTCCCAGTCCACCTCAGTTCTGCCGAGCTGTCTTCCCGTCTCCTGCTGACGGAGACCACCGTCTGCCACCTAGCCAAAGGCACCAGGGCTCCTACCCTGGCACCGTTCAACTTGAACTTCCTCTGCTCGAGCTACACCTAGCTCCAGCCCACACTCCTCTCCACTTGAACTACAGCTAAATCTGCTTGTTTTCCCACCCCGGGCTGTCTAGACCCCTGGGTGGGCATGTCCAACTGCCTGGTCCCGCCCACTGGTGTGTCTATCTTTCCCTAAGGGGGGTGACTAGGGTTTCAGGTCGACTGTGTGTTACCTAAGTGAGCGAAGGGTGTTATGCGGGAGCCTATCTGTTACTACTTGGTTTTGCCAGGGCGTCCCATTCCCCCTTAGTTTAATACAGACCGTCCACGGGCTGTCCGACCACCAACATTTATTGAACAGGAACTAAAAAAAGATGAAAAATGGTAAAACACAATTACAAATATACTAACATATTTACATCGAAATATATTTGGTTTCTTCCCTTACGGGAGGCATTTTTCTTAAACGTTGCACATTTAACACCGGGACGGGACGGATCGGGTCCTTCTCACCTCACCCACCCAAAACAACCTAGCCTGATGCCACCAATAAAACACAGGTTTGCACCCCTTGCCCAAGTCCAGGTTAGGTCCAGGTGTTGCCCGTACGGGCCGGGTAAAATATTCCTTACCCGGCAGTCCTTTTTTCAAGGGCCCCATGTCCAGGGGACCCCTGACCCGGAGGGTAGTCACCGGTTTTGCTGGTGACAGGGCCTTGGCCGACTCTACCGCAGGCCCTTCCTCCAATCAGCCTCTCCAGAGACTGCTGCAGGGTGAGAAGGTTGGTCAGGGACTATTTACAAGACCCAAAAGTTTTGGGGTTGGCTTCCCAGTCCAAAGCCATGGTCCATTAACTATGAAACGGGAACTATAAAAACAACAGATGGTCCCAACGGGGACTTCAAAACTTGGGTAGACTGGGAACCACTACCCTAACATTTTAATCTGGTGAAGATGGCGGAGAAGGGCGGGTGTGCAGCTGGGTGCCCATTTTCACCCGATTTTTCACATCGAGGGCAAACCACCACCTCTCTCCGCAGTGCCAGGTATATGTGACCAACTCTCCGGGCTCCAGGTCTCGGTCTGGATGGCCAACGGGCAAATGAGACACATCCCTCCAGGAAACAAAAATCTCGGCCTCCAGGCCCGGCTAATAGGAAAAAACCCAGCCTCTCTGGGCGTTGAAATGCCGAACCTGGCCTTGGTGTGTCGGGCCCCGCACCTGGAAGGTGGCATTCCAGAGATGGTCCTTTTCACTGTTGGTCCGGGACAGGACCTCCACCTTCCTTTTCTCCCAGGCTGCAATTTCCTTGATCAGCTGGCGCCGCTGCCGCTCCCAGTACGGAGCATGTGCTGCATGCTCCGCTTCTACCTGCGCAGGGGCCGGGTCCAGCCAGAGTCCCTCTGTGCTGGCTACGACCAGCACTACTGGCAATGGAGGACCCCGCTGTGATATGGCCCGCTCTGCTGCCCCGCAGGTGCATCCCCACCTTGCCTCAGCCGAGGCCGGGAACTTGGGAGCGGTCAGCGTCTCTGGCGGTGCTGGCTTCCGGTCGGGGACTGCCTCCGCTGCGGCTGGGCGGACTGCCGGGGGCGTCGTCATCGCGGGCGCTGCCTTCTCCGGGACCGGGATCGATGTCATCTGGGTTGCGGCCTGGCTCGAGACCGGATGGGACATCTGACGGGACACAGTCTGGCTTGGAGCTGGTGCGGGTGCTGGGTCGGCGGCATGCTCGCGGCCTGAGGATTCCGGTGGCGAGTCCTCGCAGGCAGACGGGACAGATACCGCTGCCATTGTTGGTGGCAGCGGACCGAGCAGTGTGTCAGCAACAGGTGCGGGTGGCAAGGGAGGCAGCGTGGCAGACGTGGGCAGACTGGGCTCCTCAGCCTGGTGGGCCGGTCTCGGGGGGACATAGGGGCATGCTTACCTGCTCCTCCGAGGCTGTCTCCACTTCACGGGTACGAACGGCTGCAGCTAGCTCCGCCATCTCGGCTGTCCATCGCCTTAACAGCATGTTGGCTTGAGCTTGTATCCGGTGGCACATTCACGCTGTCTGGGCTTTAACCCTGTCGGCTGTTCCGGGCACAAATTGCTCCATAACAGGCTTGCCAGACTGTTCGGCCATCTTCCTCTGTCGGGATCCAGGAACAAAAGGGTGTCAGAGTCCTGGTGTCTTTGCCCTTTATCTGCACGGGTCACATGCTGCAGACTCTTCACCCGCTCCCCCTTGGTCTTTTTACAGCACTCTATTTTTCGGCTAGTTAGTTTCGTTTTACGACCTCGGGGTTCACCTTCCGGACGTGTTCCCAGGGGGCGGGGCTTCAGCTTCGAGCCCTTTCTTGGGGAAGAAGACGCTGGGCTGCAGCTTTCGCGCCTAAAAATGGCGGCAAAAATGTCGACTTCTGAAAAATTTTCAACGGATCACCGCTGACTGTCCAATGCAAGGCGCACTTCCACGAGGTAAGTGGATGGGTAAGTATCCTGTTCGTGACGCCAAGTTTCGGGGTGTGCCGTCTCCGTGCTAGCAGCCGCCGCTGCTCGGATCCGGATCTTCTTGGGGGGGTTTCGCGGACACGCTGAATAAAAGGGGGACGTAGATGTACGGGCTAGGCCATATTAAGTGGGGCTGCTGTTGTGGGGCACCTAGGGGAGATGTTAACTCCTCCGTGGGTAGGGATGGTTGCCCCGGGACCCAGTGTCTTTCTGCAGGGTATAGCGAGGTCGAGGGCCAGCGCACCTGAGCAAGCAGGAGGATGTTTGGTTACTCATAGTAAATGAATCACATGAGTCTTTTGGTAAACCAAGGTGCTGTGGCCGGCCACCGCGGCTGGCCCGTGGGATCTATGGTCCCTGGTGGTGGCCTCCTATCCCTATCGGTGGGCTGTTGTCTTCTCTTAGGGACTTTGGGTGGGACAGGACCTATAATCCTGGCCTCAATCGGTTAATTAGCTAGGCCGCTGGTTTCCGTCCTGGCTTCAGGGTCCGAGGACCCCCTCTGTGCTACAGTTTCCGGGTCGGTTACCCATGTCGGTACAACCCGGTCCCGGTCCACCTCGGTTTTGCCGAGCTGTCTTCCCTCTCTCCTGCTGACGGAGACCACCGTCTGCCACCTAGCCAAAGGCACCTGGGCTCCTACTCTGGCACCGTTCAACTTGAACTTCCTCTGCTGGAGCTACACCTAGCCCACACTCCTCTCCACTTGAACTACAGTTAAATCTGCTTGTTTTCCCGCCCCGGGCTGTCTAGACCCCTGGGTGGGCGTGTCCAACCGCCTGGTCCCGCCCACTGGTGTGTCTATCTTTCCCTAAGGGGGGTGACTAGGGTTTCAGGTCAGCTGTGTGTTTCCTAAGTGAGGGAAGGATGTTATGTGGGGGCCTATCTGTGACTACCTGGTTTTGCCAGGGCATCAAATGAATGACTATCTGATGTGTGAGTGTGTGTTCTGATGTGTGAGTGTGTGTTCTGATGTATATGTTTCAGCCAGACGTAGGGGAGGATGGCGAGCGGCACACCTCGATGGAACGCACGCCAGAGGTCACAGGGAGATCTGGGAGCCACACAGATGTCGGGGGCTAGAAAGTATGACGAACCTGGGAAGGGGTAGTCAGCTTTTTGCTTTAAATTTTGTTTTTCCTATTGTACACTTCTAAAACCTGGGTGCTTCTTATGGTCCGGTGCGTCTTATAGTCTGAAAAATACGGTATAGTTGAATTAACTACAAATTGTAAATTGTGCGGTTTATCAGTTTTTCCTCCTGCAATTCTAAGAATGAATCCTATTCTCACAAGATGAGTCTCTTCAAAGATGGTTGTTTGTTGAAAATTGGATAGGTGATAACTGATTGGTTGAGGTCCAACTGCTGGGACCCGCGCTGATTGGAAAAATTTGGATCTTTTATTCTCTTTAGCATGTCCGAGTCTCCATTCATTCTTTATGGGGCTGTGTGGAGAAGTAAAATAGGTTTTTATGTTTGTAGTAGTGGTAGTGGCACATGACTTTTCCTTGTCTAACAGTGTCTGTGTGAATGTGTGTGAATGCTTTTTATTTCCTACTTCTCTTATTAGGCTGGCCACCTAATGCACTTTTTCTCCATTGCTGTATTTTGCCAGCTAAGAACAGTGTACCAATACCAATGAAAATATACTGTATATACTGTATATATCAATCTGTTTAAATATTAGTGTTTCTATGTAACAAATTCACTTACCTGCCTTGTCCAGTTGTAGCTGGGTGTCTGCTCCAACCTTATAAAGATAAGTGCCCACAATCAGTTAGTAGCCTTTTGGACTCGTGTTTTCGCTGCGTCCAAAATGCTACATTGTACACTACAAGCACAGTGGATGGGATTTATAGAAATCCCATGCCCACTATGGTTCTTTTTTCTGCAGCGTATACTGACCCACAACGCGTTTTTTTGAGCCACAGTATGTCAATTTATGCTTGTGTAGACGCGAGTGTTCCCAGCGGGAGAACACAGTGATAATATTCTGCATCCAGAATCCTGATCGTGGACACGGACAGCTTATTCTCACCGCCCAGGACACTGGCATCTCCGCAAGAGGACGCAGCATCTCCTGATCGTGGGCATATACCCTAAGAGACCAGCCAGGGGTCCTCTTGTGTTACAAAGTGAATATTGCAAAAGATTATGGGGGGTTTCCATATTTATAAAAGGTTACAATTGACAGCTTTCAGGGTGGAAAGTTGAGGGGTCTTGTTTTGTTATCATGATATGTGAAGCTGTAACAGCTTGATGGACAAGGTTTATGTTGAACAAAATATGGACTTTTTACCTAATGTTATTTTCTATTGCTGAGGAACAGGACTGCTTAACTCCTTTGAAAATTATTTTCATCTATCAAAAACTCATTCTGAAATCCCTTGCCTCACATATAGCGTCACAAGTGGGATGACTTTGAGTATTGAGTACTCGGAGGTATGTATAAAACCCATTCCTGACATGTTAAAACAAAAGAAACTCAACTGAAAAGCACACTTCTGCAAATAAGGCTATGGAAAGTCAAGGTGCCAGATCTAGAGTCAAAGATACATCACAAAGATGATGAAGCCGATATGCAGGGAGCTACTGCTGCAGAATATCCAAGTGTGCTGAACCCCCTGAAAAGGCTTTACCTGAGAGCATTGCTAACCTGATGAAACTGCTAGCTCTGCAGCAGGTCCAGGCAATGAGAAAACGAGAAGAGAAACCAGAAGACACAATAAAAAGTTAATAAGTGTTATAAGGACCTTTTTGGTACTGCCCTTCTGATGCAATGAAGATAAGTCTACAATCAAGAGAGTTAATACCATCTGTGTCTTAATTGCAATGCGTTTCAAAGCCTACACCAGCTTCTTCTTCAGGAAAAACTACAACCATAGCCAATCATAGTGCTTTTTCCTCAAAAAGCTGTTATAGGCTTTGAAACACATTGAAATTTAACCACAGATGGCATTAACTTTCTTGATTGTGGACTTATCTTCATTTCATTAGAAAGGCAGCGCATAAAAGATCCTTACAACACTTATTCCTGTCTCCTTCACCTTTGGATCTGCAGCAGCTCTGTATTTCATGTGCATTATCACTTCTACCAGGTGAGCACACCTACTTATCTATTCCTTCCTATTCCACCAGATAAAATGACATTTTTGTGTACTCACCGTAAAATGTCTTCCTTGGAGCCTTTCATTGGGGGACACAGACAGTAGGTATTATGATGTCTCCAGGGAGGCGTGACACTAGATTTGCAAAAGTGTTAGCTCCTCCCCCCACAGCATATACTCTAGCTAGGCAGGAAACTAGCTCAGTTTGGTGTAAAAGTAGGAGAAGGACAACCAAAACCACAAGGGTGGGAGCTGTGTCCCCCAATGAAAGGCTCCAAGGAAGACATTTTATGGTGAGTACACAAAAATGTCATTTCCTTTCTCGCCTTTTCATTGGGGGATATGGACAGTGGGATGTCCCAAAGCAGTCCCTGGGTGGGAACTGAACTATTAACAGTGTATAACATCTGACTAAGAGCTGACTAACAACTGCAACTGCAGTGAACACATATCAAAACACTGTCAAAAAAAACGAGCAGTGGCCACTTATAAATGGGCCACTGCCGCCTGAAGGACTTGTCTTCCAAGAGCAGCATCCGCGGAGGCATGCGTATGCACTCTGTAGAATTTTGTAAACGTGTGCACACTGGACCAAGTAGCGGCCTTGCAAAGTTGGGCCGCCGAAGCCTGATGGCGGATAGCCCAGGAAGCACCCACTGCTCGCGTAGGGTGGGCCCGCACAGATTGAGGGGGAATAGAACCTCGTGCTTTGTATGCCTCACAGATGGCAGTCCTAATCCATCGAAAAAACGTGGATTTAGAAGCCGGATTTCCCTTTTTGTGTCCTTGTGAGAGGACGAAGAAAGCATCGGACTTGCACAATGGCGCTGTTCTGGAGATGTAGATCCGCAGAGCCCTGACAAGATCTAGAGTGTGAAGGGCTTTTTCAAAAGAGTGGACCGGGACCGGGCAGAATGACGGCAACACAATGTCCTCGTTTAAGTGGAAAGAAGATATGACCTTCTGGAGAAAAGCAGGGGAAGGCCGAAGGACCACCTTATCATGATGGAAAATCAGGTAAGGTGAGCTACAGGAAAGAGCCGCTAGTTCGGACACTCGCCTGATAGAGGTAATGGCGACTAAAAAGGCAACCTTCCAGGACAGTCGTTGAAGAGAGATTTCTCTCAGAGGTTCGAAGGGAGGAAGCTGAAGAGCTCCAAGAACCAGATTCAGATCCCAGGGATCTAAGGGGTGGCGATAAGGAGGGACCAAATGCGCCACCCCTTGAAGAAAGGTACGGACCTGAGGGCGAGAAGCCAGCCGCTTCTGGTAAAATACTGACAAGGCAGAAACTTGTCCTTTAAGGGTACTGAGAGCTAGTCCCGAGTCCAGACCGTCTTGCAGAAAGGCAAGAACATTAGGGATTGAAAAGGTAAGGGGCGACCGATTATGACGGCCACACCAGGAAAGATAGGTCTTCCAGGTCCTGTGGTAGATACTGGCGGAAGAGAGCTTCCGAGCATTAAGCATGGTATGAACTACCTTAGAAGAAAGACCTGATTTTGCTAGAATCAAGGATTCAAGCGCCACGCCGTCAAATGCAGCTGTGCTGTATTCTGGTGGAATATTGGACCTTGCGACAGAAGATCTGGGCGGTCGGGAGTGTTGCCGAGCAGTTGGAGAAGCTCTGGGTACCAGGCTCTCCTGGGCCAGTCCGGGGCCACGAGGATCACTGGGATTCCCTCCGCTTTGATTTTCTTGATTACTCTCGGAATGAGAGGAAATGGAGGAGGGAAGATGTAGTGTAGGCGGAACTGCGCCCACGGAAAGACTAGGGCGTCGGAGCCGATCGCTAGCGGGTCTCTCGACCGGGATATGAAGGGACGTATTTTGGCATTCATTCGAGACGCCATGAGGTCCACATCCGGAAGTCCCCAACCAACAGTGATCTGATGGAACACTTCGTCGTGGAGGGACCATTCCCCTGCTGATAGACCTTGCCTGCTGAGAAAGTCTGCGGCCCAGTTGTCTACCCCTGGGATATGGACAGCTGAAATAAGAATCCTGGATACTTCCTTCATCGCTGCCTTGCTGCGAGTTCCTCCCTGATGGTTGATGTAAGCCACGGCCGTGGCATTGTCTGACTGGATCCGAACAGGGAGGCCCAATAGTAAGGGTTGAAAATTCTGAAGGGTCAAAAATATGGCTCTAATCTCCAGAACATTGATGTGCAGGGAGCGCTCGGAAGGAGATCGTCCGTAAACAGTGTGGTGGAGAAACACCGCCCCCCAGCCTATCAGGCTGGCATCCGTCGTGACTACTTGCCAGTAGACCGGGCAGAAGGACTATCCTTGAGATACGGATGAGGCTTGAGTCCACCAGACAAGGGAGCTGAGCGCAGACCGAGATAGGCGGACTGACTGGTCTAGGGAAGCTGGATTCTTGTCCCAGGAGGATAGAAGATCCAGTTGTAGAGGGCACAGATGGAATTGGGCAAAGGACACGGCTTCTATGACCGTCACCATCTTGCCTAACACTCTCATTCCATTACGAAGGGATGTGTGACGGCAAGAGCGGAGGGATTGGGCGGCCCGGATCAGGGAAGACCTCATGTCCTCTGGAAGAAAAACCCAGGACTGAGCCCTGTCTATCAGCATACCTAAAAAGGTGATGCGCTGATGAGGAATGAGGGATGACTTGTTGAAGTTGATAAGCCACCCTAGCCTTGACAGCGTGTCTAGGCAAATCTGCACGCTTTCTGAACAAACTTGAAGAGAGCTCCCTTTGACAAGAAGGTCGTCCAAATAGGGAACCACCAGGATGCCTCTGGGGTGTAAAATGGACATGACGGCCGCCATGACCTTTGTGAAGACCCGAGGCGCAGTGGCCAGCCCAAAGGGGAGGGCCCTGAATTGGAAATGACGGTGTCCTACGGCAAAGCGAAGGAACCGTTGATGAGAGACACATATGGGAATGTGTAAATAAGCATCTTGAACGTCTATGGAAGCTAGGAATTCTCCAGGTTCCATGGCGGCTAGCACTGCTCTCAATGATTCCATTCGGAAAGTTCGAATACGTACGAAGTTGTTCAGCCATTTGAGGTCCAAGATAGGGCGGACAGAGCCATCTTTTTTGGAAACCACAAAAAGGTTTGAATAGAAACCTTTGCCGCGCTGTTCCAGGGGCACTGGAATGATAACATTTGCTTTCTGTAAAGAGGCTATGGCCTGAAATAAGGCCTGGCTTTGCGTTTTGGACTTTGGAAGATGAGAACGCAGAAACCTGTTGGCCAGCAGGGAATGGAAATCGATCTTGTAACCTGAGGTGATGATTTCTCGAACCCAAGAATCGTGAGTCTGGTCTAGCCAGATATCCCGAAAAAGCAGAAGCCGCCCTCCAACAGGAGTCGGATCTCAGGGATACCTGGCGTCATGCTGAGCGGGCCTGTACAGAGCGAGGTCCTTTGGGTTTAGGTTGCTTGGAGTGGGAACGCCAAGAAGAGCCCCTTGAGGGACCGGATCCTCGATCTGAGCGTTGGGACGATCCTTGGGCTGATGGTTTTTGGGGGGCAGGCCGAAAGGACTGCCTGCGCCATGGAGATTTTTTAAAATTCCTGGATACAGGCCGCTTTTGAGGTAGAATGGTACTTTTACCACCCGTCGTCTCAGATATGAGTTTATCCAGGGATTGTCCAAACAGACGCATGCCATGGACGGGGAGTGTGGACAGGGATTTTTTGGAGGCACTGTCCGCATTCCATATTTTTAGCCAAAGGACTCTGCGGGCTGTGAGACTGTGACCGGGGTTATCTATGACGGCCGGTATGTCTCGCCCAGGTTGTGCTCACTCCATGATAGAAAGTGAATCCACTATAGGGTTAATGCTGTTTCCCTACAGACTGAAGGAAGGGTTAAATAGAATCAGGAACGAGGGCAGGTGTGCCGGGTGTGAGGGAGTGAACAGAACTCCCTGAGTTTTCTGCTGGAGAGGACATGTATTGTGTTATGGACTTTTGTTTGGACATTAAAACCGTGTGCTGTGAACCTTAATGCCTGGATCCCGTGTCTTCTGCTGCGCAGCCGACCGTGCTACCTCACATATGGTGGAGAATGCGGGCATGACAGCCGGTGAGGTGTAGCATCCATCCCTGGTGACCCAGCTGCGCATGTCCTGGATTCGAGCGGCTATACTACAGCCCAAACCCGGCGACGCCATGGAGGACATACTAAAGCATTTGGCTCAGGCTAATGCACAGCAGCAACAGACCAATGCACACCTGCTCCAATCCTTGCAAGTGCAGGAAAAAAAACTCCAAGAACAGTTGGATCAGGCCAATGCACATCAGCAGCAATCCTTGCAAGTGCAGGTCAAAATGCACCAAGAACAGATGGAGCAGGCCAATGCACGTCAGCAGCAATCCTTGCAAGTGCAGGACAAAAGGCACCAAGAACAGATGGAGCAGGCCAATGCACGTCAGCAGCAAGCCTTGCAATTGCAGGAAAAAGGCACCAAGAACAGATGGTTCTCCTGGCCAAGTCGATCCGTGCCGGACCGGAAGCAACAACCCCGGGACCGGGTGACGACGGCAGCGTCCGGAAAGCGGTGAGACAAGCGTTGCAAAAGATGACCCCGGGTGATGATGTGGAAGCGTTCCTGGCGGTGTTTGAGCGGGTGGCCGAGCGGGAAAAGCTGCCGACCCCGCAGTGGGCTGAGGTATTGTCGCCCTATCTGACGGGGGAACCCCAAAAAGCGTACCTGGACCTCTGTGCCGAGGACGCCATTGACTATGTGACCCTGAAAGCCGAAATACTGGCTCGGTTGGGGGTGAATACCTATGTACGGGCTCAGCGGGTAAATCAGTGGTTCTATGAGGAAGCCAAACCCGTACGCTCCCAGGCCTATGACTTGTTGCATCTTGTAAAAAAGTGGTTGCAGCCTGACACTCTGAGCCCGGCGCAAATGGTGGAAAGGGTAGTAGTGGATCGTTTTGTGCGCACTTTACCCGTCACCGTTCAACGGTGGGTCGGACAGGGTGACCCGAGTACCCTGGACCAATTAGTGTCCCTGGTAGAGCGGCATGTGGCTACGCAGGACTTGATACGGGACACTGAGACTTTGCGTACCGCCCGTCGGTCCGGCCCCTCCAAGCCTAGGGCCAAGGACCCACCGCTGACACGGTACAGGAGTCCCCTACCGTCCCGTCTGAGGCCGCGGCCGCCATTCCTGAGGTCCGGAAGGTTCTGTACCCTAAACGACAACCCGTCAAGGGGGTTTCCGTCCCCATTAGATGTTGGCGGTGCCAGCGGGTGGGACATATGGAAGCCCAGTGTCCACTCACCACGGAGCCCATGGATTGTGGGGTTACCCGGCGGGGTTCAATGTATGCTCAGGTGGTGTGTACCGCTGACCTGGTCTCCCCAGAGACAGAGCCCCACTTGTGCCAAATACAGGTGAATGGATGTCCGGTTACAGGATTGTTGGATTCCGGAAGCTTAGTGACCCTTGTGCGATCCACCTTGACAGCTAAAGTAAAGGCCACAGGACGCACCGTGGGGGTGGTTTGCATACATGGGGACCGCCGCGACTATCCCACGGGGATTGTCACCATCACAGCACCTTGCGGTCAGGTGCAACATGAGGTGGGACTTCTTAACACTCTTCCTTATGACGTGATCCTAGGAAGGGATCTGCCCTATTTTTGGACTTTATGGAGGGGACCCCCTAAGTCCCCTCAGATATTGGTCGGTCCGGGACCTGAGCCCTACAATCCTGAATCCGGGACACCTGCCGTAGGGGTCACCATGATAGGGACAGAGTGTGAACCCGATAGGTCGCCCCTAGAGGTATTGGCAGGAGAGGCTGAGACGGTCGAGCCCATCCCGGAGTTGGAGGCGTCCCCGGATACGTTTGGGACAGCCCAACTCCAGGACCCTACGTTAATACATGCCCGGAGTCGGGTGACAGTAGTTGACGGGGTGGCACAGCTGCCCGGTGCCCAGGTAAGGTACCCCCATTTCGCTCTTAAGCAGGATTTACTCTACCGGGTAGATGAAATACGGGGCGTAGGGGTAGAACAGTTGGTGGTGCCCCAGCCGCATCGCCGGCGGGTCCTCGACTTGGCTCATAAACACCTGATGAGTGGCCACCTAGGGGTCAAGAAAACGCAGGAGCGAATATTGCAAAGGTTCTATTGGCCCGGGGTCTTTGGGGAGGTAAAACGGTTCTGCGAAACCTGCCCGGAGTGTCAGCTTACTGCACCCCTGACCCATTTTCGCAGTCCGTTGGTACCGTTACCCATTATAGAAGTCCCTTTGAACGGATAGGGATGGATCTGGTGGGGCCCCTCGTAAAGTCCGCTCGAGGGCACCAACACATCCTAGTGATCGTTGACTATGCCACCCGGTATCCCGAGGCGATACCTCTCAGACATACTGCAGCAAAGCTTATAGCTCGGGAGTTGTTTGCTGTGTTCTGCCGGGTGGGATTGCCCAAGGAGATCCTTACGGATCAGGGGACCCCATTCATGTCTAAAGTGACCAAAGAGCTATGCCGGCTACTCCAGATCAAGCAGTTGCGTACGTCTGTGTATCATCCTCAAACGGACGGTTTAGTCGAGCGTTTCAATAAAACCCTGAAAACCATGCTAAGAAGGGTGATTTCAAAAGACGGGAAAGACTGGGATATGATGCTTCCCTATTTGATGTTTGCCATACGAGAGGTGCCACAGGCATCCACGGGGTTTTCGCCTTTTGAATTGTTATATGGGCGACATCCCCGGGGATTGTTGGACCTGGCGAAGGAAACATGGGAACAAGAGCCCACCCCCCATAAAAGTGTGATTGAACACATTTTGGGTATGCAGAACCGCATAAGCGCGGTCATGCCAATTGTGAAGGAGCATTTACAGGAGGCTCAGGCCGCGCAAAGCGGCCGCTACAATAGACAAGCCACCGTGCGGACCTTTAAACCCGGGGATCGGGTGTTGGTATTGATCCCCACGGCGGAGAGCAAATTCCTGGCTCAGTGGCAAGGCCCCTACGAGATAAAGGAAAGAGTAGGGGTGGTTAACTATAAAGTATTGCAGCCCGGTAGGCGGAAACCTGAACAAATATACCATGTCAACCTATTAAAACCTTGGCAGGAACGGGAAAGCCTGATGGCTGTTTTTTTCCCCACCTCCCTCCTCTTCGGGTCGTTCACATCCGGCTCCAGCGACCTCCGGAGAGGACGAACCGGAAGTAAGGATTGGAGAAGCCCTCACCAAGCAACAGAGGCGAGAGGCCAGACGGTTGGTTCAGCAGAACCCCGATGTCTTCTCCGAGCTGCCCGGTAGGACCAGTCTGATACGACATGATATTGTCACCGAGCCCCACCTGAAGGTACGCCTGAAGTCATACCGGGTACCGGAGGCTCGACGACAAGCCATATCGGAGGAAGTAAAGACAATGTTACGCCTGGGGGTCATCGAAAAATCCCGGAGTGAATGGGCTAGTCCGATTGTCCTAATACCAAAACCCGATGGCTCCTTAAGGTTCTGCAATGACTTTAGGAGATTGAACGAAATATCCAAGTTCGATCTCTACCCCATGCCCCGGGTGGATGAGCTGATTGATAGGCTGGGACAGGCGCGATATTTTACCACGCTCGACCTGACCAAAGGGTACTGGCAGGTGCCACTAACGGAGTCCGCCAAGGAGAAAACCGCTTTTGTTACGCCGGAGGGTCTCTTCCACTATGTTGTCTTGCCTTTTGGGTTACATGGCGCTCCGGCCACGTTCCAGAGGTTGATGGACTTAGTGCTGGAACCCCACCAGGCGTATGCATCAGCGTACCTGGATGACATCATTATTTACAGCTCCGATTGGCAGACCCACTTGGAACAGGTACAAGCGGTGGTGGACGCGCTTCGAACAGCCGGATTGACAGCCAATCCCAAGAAATGTGCATTGGGACTCACGGAAGCCCGCTACTTGGGCTACGTGATAGGCCAAGGAGTGATTAAGCCCCAAATTAACAAGGTTGAGGCGATCCAGAAGTGGCCTAGACCCCTGACCACGAAGCAGGTTAGGGCCTTCCTGGGTATCGTGGGGTACTACAGGAGGTTTGTAAAGGATTTTGCGGGACTATCAGCCCCCTTGACTGACCTTCTCAAAGGCAAGAAGTCCGTCATGGTGCGCTGGACTCCGCAGGCCGAGGACTCCTTCCGGGCCCTGAAGGGGGTCCTGTGCGGACAGCCCGTTCTTGTCAACCCTGATTTCCGGAAGGAGTTCATAGTACAGACTGACGCCTCGGAGGTCGGCCTGGGGGCAGTGCTGTCTCAGGTGGTTCAGGGGGAGGAACACCCCGTCACCTTCTTAAGTAGGAAGCTCACCCCTCCCGAGCGGAATTATAGCGTAGTGGAGAAGGAGTGCCTGGCGATCAAGTGGGCCTTGGAGTCCCTACGCTATTACCTGCTGGGACGGCAGTTTCGCTTGGTGACGGATCACTCTCCACTGGTCTGGATGAGGTCCGCCAAGGAACGGAATGCCCGGGTTACCCGGTGGTTCCTTTCTCTGCAGAACTTCCGGTTTACGGTTGAACACCGGGCCGGTAGGTTGCAGGGCAACGCCGATGCCTTGTCCCGCGGCCCGTGTTTGATGGCTGGAGTTCAACCCCACACGCTTGAACTGATGGGGGGGGGTATGTGAGACTGTGACCGGGGTTATCTATGACGGCCGGTATGTCTCGCCCAGGTTGTGCTCACTCCATGATAGAAAGTGAATCCACTATAGGGTTAATGCTGTTTCCCTACAGACTGAAGGAAGGGTTAAATAGAATCAGGAACGAGGGCAGGTGTGCCGGGTGTGAGGGAGTGAACAGAACTCCCTGAGTTTTCTGCTGGAGAGGACATGTATTGTGTTATGGACTTTTGTTTGGACATTAAAACCGTGTGCTGTGAACCTTAATGCCTGGATCCCGTGTCTTCTGCTGCGCAGCCGACCGTGCTACCTCACAGGGCAAAGACAGCATTGGCCGCCGATAGGGCTGACAAACTAGCTGCAACTAGGGAGCCGTGATGAAAATAATTAGAGGCCAGAGAGAAGAAATCAAGGATCTCAAAAGCCACCGGGGGAATATTACAAGAGCGAAGCATCCTGCGTAGGGTCTTGCTCCACACCCCCATAGCTCTCGCGACCCAGGTTAAGGCAAACAGGGGGCGAAGAGAGGAGCCCGAAGCCTGGAAAATAGATTTCACCGCAGCATGAACTGCGCGGTCGGACGAGTCCTTGAGAGACGTGTTGTCTGAAATAGACATGACTGTGTGTTTATCCAGTCTGGATAATGGCAGATCCACAACAGGAGGTACTGACAAGGGCTTAACCATTTCAGAGGGAAAGGGATAAGCAAATGAAGAGAAGGGTTTTTTATTAAACCTTCTATCAGGGTGATCCCACCGTTTAGATATAATTTGCCGAAAAACCGGATCCTGAGCAAAGGATTTAGGAGACTTCTTGGCCCGCTTGATTGCCGACTGAGAAGTCGGGTCAGGAGGCTGATCAGAGATCGACAGAGAGTGATTGACAGCCTAAATTAGTGTGTCTTCTATATGCCTAGACTCAGAAAGGACATCTTGTGGAGGTCACCTGAGCTGTAGTATGTTTGTCTAAACGTAATAAGAATATCTGTGATTATAAATAATCAAAATGTAGATGTAGTTGTATAATTATCTGTCTGTCTATGTAGCCATCGCACAGACCTATAGTATAATTCAAAGTTGTATAATCATGAAGGAGTTAACCAAAGATGATGAAGCCAGAATGTGAAGCTGCAAAGTCTTATCAGTAATGTTCACATAGAAGGAATGTACGGGCAGGCAATGGGATGTGAAAAATAGGGGAGTGAAAGCACTCCTTCGTTAGCTTCAAGGTTATTTATGCTTACTGTATAATTGGATCTATCGAATTAAACTAGTTCAGTTGGTGACGCTGGCTGAAAAGAGAGCATGTCTGTGTTCTTTGTCTTATATACATTGATATATATATTGGCACTGATATACGGCTAATACGGCACCGTCTCTGGATATCCCAAATGAGGACTCCATTAGCAGTCTTCACCAAAAATCTCTACCTTGACAGCTGGCGCACCAGCGTGGGGCTCCACGGATGCACTGCTGACCTGGAGATACCGATGGTTTGGACGTCGCGGACTGAGATCTCCTCCAACAGGCTGATCACCTCCGACCCCACGGGTAAGTGTTACATACTGTGTATTCACTACCGTTGTGGTTGGTTTGGAGAGGAGGGAGTGACGGGCTGTGTGTCCATATCGGTGTTAAAAGGTACCTGATAGTGACTCAGGGGTAGTGCCCGCTGGGGCTCAGAGCACGATCCCAGCCCTGAGATGTGGATCGAGTGTCACACGGGATCCAGAGGACGGTTGTTAGGGCAGGAAAGACGGTGGTGGCTGGATATAGCTAGTTAGACTCACCCGGTCTGTAATTAAAGACGCGGGGGGGTTCCCGTGGCTGAAGATAGGGATTAGGACATTAATTTTGATACAGTTGCTCAAGTCCGGAGGGAATACCTTTTGTACCCCTCCTCCATATCACGAGATACCCCTATTAGGGGGTTCCCGTGGCTGAAGATAGGGATTAGGACATTAATTTTGGTGCAGCTGATCAAGTCCAGAGGGAATACATTTTGTAGCCCTCCTCCATATCACGGGATACCCTTATTACTATATAGCTGAGGGAGCAGCTAGTATAGAGGTGTAGCCTTAAGTTCCGGACGGGCTGTAACGCTCTCCGCAAAGTCATATATTAGTGTAATCCAGACACCACCAAGATAGCAAAAATGTTTAGAACGGAGAAGACAAGGTTAAGAAAGCCGAGGATTCACAGTGGATTTAGTAAGCATTCCTTAGGGAGGGGCATGTGCTGGAGACAGGTCAGCTGTGTGACATGCCCCGTAGATTTTCAGAGTATTACTTGTTGATTGATGCTGAATTGTTTATCAGAATAACGCAGATATTGCTATCAGAAAGATATATTGAGGTCAATAAGAGGATGAGCGAGGAGATGTTGTGTTTTTCTATATGTTACCCGAGTCTGAGGACAGATCTGAGTGTCCTCCGGCAGGTTGTTTTGTTGCTGCCCCGCAACCTGATCCCCGTTCTATTCCCCTGTCCCGGAGATATTCACAGATGCTGCAGTCACTAGACAGCATCCCTTAACCCTTTCCACACCCATACCCCTGGTCCCTCCCATACCTGCAATGCCGTCTCTCCCCTCACCGGCCAGTCTGACATCACGCTCCCCAGTTACCAATCCCCTCCCCTTGGATCCCCCTCCTTCCCCTAGGACACATAGTGAGCCTTACCCCGAACCTGACGAGGAACAGCCCTCATTTAAATATGTCCCTTTCAACCCTATCCAGTCAGCGGCATTAATCCCCTGCCTGCCAGATCCCGACATTAACCCTATGTGATTTTATATGAAGATGCTACAGGTCCACCAGTTATATTCAGCTGCACGGAAGGACCTTGTTAATCTCACCAAAGTAAAAGCAGGAGACAGTTTTTGGCCCTTAATGGAGCCCCATCTCCCAATGCCCCCAGGCACTGATGACACTATTTTCCAAAGTGGACAACAGTATTGTGCTACTTTAAAAAGATGGGCTCAAGATCAATTGGTATATACAAATGCGCCGGTGCAGCCCCTGCCACAGCCCATGCCCCAACAAAGTCCAAACCCCGTATACGTAGCTCCCAATCAACAAAGACAGCAACAGAATTGTTGGTGTTGTGGTCAGCCCAGTCACTATCAAAAGAAAGTGTCACACCCCCAAATCTCAGTGTTTGGCCAGGTACCCTCGAAACCGTAACCAAAACATGCAGCACATAAATCTATAATAAAGGTGTTCCCTGTAGATTCAGTAATGATCTACCTGAAGCCAGGTGTGCCTTTTCCCAGAGTATCACAGTATCCCTTTAAATCAATTCCAGGAGATTTCCCAAGATACTGCCCACAGTCCGGGCTGCATCCATGAGTCTGCCCCAACCTTCCCTAATGACACAGGGGGGAGCCCCGGACTGCTTGTTTTTGTTGCAGTGATTTCCAGTCCCAAGCCATCTATTTTAATGATGCTCTCACACTCCTGCAGGGATGTGTGGGAGGGTATACAGTACGCTGCTAGTTATCACAAGTTGTAAAACAAGAGAAAAAAAAAAGTAGTTTCAGCAGATTTACAAAGCTGTTTCTGTTTTGTGTACTAACAAGTGCTTTTTCCGGCTAGTAAAGTGGATTTTGTTTAATCCTTAGAGTTCAAAATTTCATAGGAGATTATCAATAGTATTCTGCTGCTATTTAAATAATTAAATTAATTTTGCAGGGAAAAGTATATTTTTTAAAATATACAAAATAGGTTTTTTTGTTTTTATCGTTATGTTTTTGTTTTGCATTATTTTTGCATACAAACTGCCAATATTGATTACTTTCCTTTTCTTTTGTAGATACAGAATATCTATGAACCCTTTTGTAAGGTTTCAAAATTTCCCAGTAGAGTATAAGTTATATTTATCGGTTGGTTAATCATATTGTTTACTGTTATAGATCTATATATTTTGCCAAAGTAGTATATAAAAAGGGAGGAAGTAGATATCTATTACATTTTTCCAGCAGCAGACATATTGGATAGGCTTTAAAGCAGGCTTTAAAGCTGGCCTTTCTTTTGCAACAGTTATGTCATGTTTATTGGATTATTATGAATGTAGGAAATAATATATGTCTGTTATAGGAATGATCTCATCTATATTTCTTTTAGTTTTGTTTTTATAGATGGGACCAGATGGTGGTCGATTCTGCACTGGATATGCTACAGGTTACACAACATGAGGTAGTCTAAATTTAAGCCACTCCCTCCCCTCCTATCGGTACAGGAGGAAGTGACGTAAGTGCCTCTCTAGATGGGTGGAGCAGAGGTAGGTAAGATAGTCAAAATGTATGTAGTATGTAGATCTTTCCTGTTGTCAAATAAGCTAGGTACGCCAAAAAGAAAGTCTAGATCTGAGCTATTGGAATCGGATGGAGATCCCCGCACAGGTGCAGGAGACCAAGAAGCAGTGAGCGGGCCTAGAGTTGAGGAGTCCTTTACCCTGCATAGAGACCATGCCCGGTGACATCTGTCACGTCAGTGGCTTCTGTCACTCCTTGTGTTCTTAAATCCCTATAGGAACAAGCGAATCAACAAGGAGTGGAGTGCGAGACACAGGGAGCCAGCTGACTGAGGAAGGTCTGTGGATGAAGGGTGGTAAGCTTTCTCTGCCATGAGATCTCTTCTTAATGATGGCCCAAGTAACATAGACTAATATCTGTGAAAGTTGGATATCAGTGTGCGCTTTGGTGACGCCAGGGTTCAGTACCCAGGTAGGCAAACTCACCCGGTCTTGTGAAGCACGTTCTTAAAACAATGAGGAAAAACTGTAAAGTGTCCGTAGAAACACCCTGCACCTGCTCTACCCATTCTTAGAGACTGCAAACTGATTATAGATGTATATCATGAGCACGTTGTATACAAGTCTGTGCGTGTTGTGTAGATTTCTCTCCAGGTTTGGTCAGAGGCTTTCCAGTGCAGAAAACAACGTCATTGCTGAAAATGCACATAATGCAAGTGGTATGTAAAAAAAAAAAAAATAATAAGTTGTAAATCAATGCGTGTTGTGTTTCTCTTTAGTGTGTGTTGTGTTTCTCTTCAGTAATAAACAGGTTCCAATGTAAAATGTTTTTTTTGGTCTAGCGCAAAGCACGTATAATTTTCATATGATTGACTAATTAGAGAAATAAACAAGTGTATTTTCTAATTCCAGATCCTAAACCAGAGTTAGTAGTATATGGTTTTCAGTCAGGAGACTGATTAATCCTAAAAGGACACAGAAATTTCGATAAAGCTCAACGGCAGGACAACATGGATTCATGCCCGGCATTGCAGAAGGGTCGATCCACCGGAGCTGCACTAAGCGTCCTGCTCATATTTATCCTTTACAAAAAGACCTGTACAGTCCCAAACCATAATTGCCGAAACAGTTAGAAGAGAGGACTTAGAGAACATGGGAAAGTCCAACTACAAAGGGTGAGGACTCGCCTAGGGGTCCTTGGTCTCAAACCGGTGAAGAAATCCCATTCCCCTCTCCACCCATGCCTCAATGTTCAGTCAGGCAGGATTTCCCAACAGATCTTTCTTCCTCTTTTCCTAAGGGAACACGGTACCCTTAGTATTTGGAAATGGCAGAAGTAAGTCAAGCCTGGACTGTTGAGGGTACGAATTGAGTAATCTAAAATACTTAATTCAGCAATTTCATAGACTCAAAAATGTGGTTTGGTTAATGTAATCTAATCATTTACAAATGTTTTTGTTTCCTACTAACTCATATGAATATATTCAGTGATTTTCCTTAATATAAAATGCTAGCTATGGATTCTCTCATCTCGGGAAAAGTTTTGGAAGAGCCTATCAGGCTGATGTCTCTCTGGCTTAGTCTGCTGAGCACTGGCAGTGACACGCGAGTTGACGTCACATCTCAGAAACCAATGGACCCAACCCAACCAAAGCAGAAAGCAGCCGCTATTCTACCCATTATCCCAGAAGGTTTTTCCAAGTCTGTGCCACAAACTGTTCACATGAAGCCTCATCATGTTTTGTTGTTTTTTTTTATCAAGAGCAGATTATCCAGGTTCACAAAGTGGCCCTAAGTGGACTAGCACTGACCAAGCATCTTCCTTTTTGTTTTATATCCGGAAAGAAGAACCATAGACAATTTGTAGCAAATGTCCTTTTGTTTTTTTGTTTTTTAATTAGGTGCTAATTTTTAAATAAGGTTTAGATTCAATTTTTCTTAATCAAGGTAATGTTCCCCAATAAGAGTAATAACGCCAATTCTAATAGCCCCTATAAATCATAGAGTTATGTTTAATAAATAAAAATAAGTACTTAAGGGGGGGAGCTAAAGCCTATAGTGTTAAATTAAACAACAATCCCATAGAAAGCCCACATATATAGATATGGATATAATTAAAGTCCCAAGGGCAGTAGGTCACAAATAAGTCCGAAATAATAAGATATATCTAAATGGGGAAAACTTTAAAATTTAAGGTAATAATATTCACAGATATTTTATTAAGGGGGGACTGTGGAGGTCACCTGAGCTGTAGTATGTTTGTCTAAACGTAATAAGAATATCTGTGTATATAAATGATCAAAATGTAGATGTAGTTGTATAATTATCTGTCTGTCTATGTAGCCATCGGACAGACCTATAGTATAATTCAAAGTTGTATAATCATGAAGGAGTTAACCAAAGATGATGAAGCCAGAATGTGAAGCTGCAAAGTCTTATCAGTAATATTCACATAGAAGGAATGTACGGGAGGGCAGGCAAAGGGATGTGAAAAATAGGGGAGTGAAAGCACTCCTTCGTTAGCTTCAAGGTTATTTATGTTTACTGTATAATTGGATCTATCGAATTAAACTAGTTCAGTTGGTGACACTGGCTGAAAAGAGAGCCTGTCTGTGTTCTTTGTCTTATATACATTGATATATATATTGGCACTGATATACGGCTAATACGGCACCGTCTCTGGATATCCCAAATGAGGACTCCATTAGCAGTCTTCACCAAAAATCTCTACCTTGACAATCTGAATCAGAGTCAGACTCTTGGGAATCGTGACTACTAAAAGTCACAGAGCCCGGGTAAGACTGACCATCGTCCGAGTCTGAAGAGGCGTAGAGGTCGCAATGGCACCTTTTGGAAACAGCCTTTTTACGTTCTGGGGAAGAGGGACCAGACAAAGCAGGCGGGCTCCTCTGAGGGAGCTGAGCCATGGGAAGGCTGTGGGAGCCTGAGGACGGCTGGGATATCTGAGCGGCAAGGTCATCTAACCTTTTAGACATTAGAAGAGCCCATGCAGGCATTACGGGGGAGCTGCCTGGCCGGTGGCCGGAGCAGAATCCAGAGACTGCACGGCATCCTGGTCCGGCAACAGGGTCTGTTGTAACACGGTAGAAGGGGCATCGCAGCCCCGGCATAGTGGATAGCTTCGGCCATTAGAAAACGAGCGTCCACAGGTGGTATAGGCATAGTACAGGTCCGTACAGGATGCCTGGGAAGGTTTATCACCCTTGCGGTTACGCATGTCAGCAATAGAGTCCTACAGCCCTATAGGGGTAGAGTTATATGAGTGAGGAGCCACTAGCAGTATTATAAAGTAAACGGAAAGCGAAAAATCGGCCGGTCGTGAAGGAGTTATAAAGTGACTGCTATGCAGAGCCGGTATATACCGTAGCAAAATGGCATATACTGTCAAACAGCCGGCATATACCTGCAGGCAGAGCCAGTATATACCGCTAATAGCTGATATACACCGCTAGCCAGCAGACACACAGCGCTAGAGAGACAGCGATATACCGCTAGCAGAGCGGTATATAGTGCTGCAGAAGTGCAGAGCCAAGTCTGCTTCCCACGTGGAAAATGGCGTCCAGTGTTCCTGGCAGCCTGGAGGAGAGAGACGGCCCCCGGAGGCTGATTGGTCTCAGGGCTAGGACTAAGTGTGACGGCCAATCGGAAAGGAGCTGCTCCTGAGTGAGGAGCGGCTTCCAGAGCAGTGAGAGGGGGCGTTGCTAGAATGCAGGCCTAAGCCAGGGGCTAAATTAATAATGCTCCCAGGGATCACGGCCTGCATTGCCCCACCGGCGCCGTTCCAGGCGGCGGTTTGGATGCAGGGGACAGATGACTCGTCGTCTCCCTACCTGCCCCTTGCTCCGTCTGAAGACGCGTCGGTGATGGATGCGGGGATCTCAGGGACGCATCTTCGGCTCAAGGCTGAAGCAGGTCCTCGGCTCAGCTAGCCCTCTGGAGCTATCTTGGTGTGAGGTGCTTCCAGGGAGCCTGGAGGGGTACGCAGACCCGATCACTTGGGCGCGAGGGAAGACTGACGGCTTGTGCACACCAGGTTTCCTATGCCCGTACACGGGGGGAACGGGGGTGGCAAGGCACCCTGGTATTGCCCCTATCAAAAATAGAATGAATAAGAAAAAGAAAACAAAATAAAAAGTAAAAATAAAAACAAAATAAGCTGGCTTGAGGCACCCCTGGTGGAGCTCAGTGCAGACATGTCAGCCTCCCTGCTGACACTAGAAAAAACTGAGTTAGTTTCCTGCCAGCTAGGGTATATGCTGTGGGGGGAGGAGCTAACACTTTTGCAAATCTAGTGTCACGCCTCCCTGGAGACATCATAATACCCACTGTCTGTGTCCCCCAATGAAAAGGCGAGAAAGAAAAGCCTATGAGCTCTATTTTATTTCCCAGCATATCCCACTGATAATGAAGAGTTGCGAACATCAGCATGAGCGTTGGAGGGAATTGTTCCAGACACTAAAACAAGAATAGCAAATATTTCCACCTCATCATCCTCCACCTGCACCTGTCACCTTGGAAAGACCCTCACATGACAGGACTTATTCCACAAGATGATGTTGAAGCATATTTAAATAGGCTGTCCACTACTTTTACATTGATTTCCTATCCTTAAGGTAGGTCATCAATGTCTCATCAGCCATGGTCCGACACCTCGGTGCCGGCGGCGGCAGCCGGAAATGCTCAGTTCCAAAGCTTCCCCATCAAGTGATAGGGGGTGAGTACTGCACATCTACCTACCATTGAAATCAATATGAGGCGGATGTGCAGCCACTATCAGAAGATGGAGCAGCTCCGGAAATAAGTATTTCTTGGTGTCTGCTGCTGCCACTGGTACTGACAGCAGCTGATCGGTGGGGGTGCAGGGTGTTGGACCTCAGCCGATCATACATTGATGACCTATCCTAAGGACAGGCCATCAATGTAAAAGTAGTGGACAACCTTTTTAACTACACTTGAGAGGATTGAAAACACCTGTCAGTGCCATTAGGAGCAATGAGTGGTGAGACTGGCACCATGTCTTATTGAACAAAACCAGCTTACATATAGCCAAATGAATGTACAAAATGCTAACAACTATGATTTGGTTAAAGAGATGATCTTACAGCGATATGACCTCAGTGAAGAAATGTACAGACAGATGTTCAGGGAACTCAAATATTGCTACACTGATATCCAACAGAGGTCTTTATTTGCCTGCAAGACATATATGATATGATGAAACTAGACACTAAAACCAGAAGAAGTCAGTGAAAAAGTCAATGAAGCAATCATACTTAAGCAATGTCTACACATTTTTCCAGCTGATGTTAATGTTCGAGTTAAAAAAAACATAGACTCAAAAATACTGACAAAGCATAAATAGCAGAAGACTTTTTCTTGGCAAAAAGAGATTTAAACCGAATAACCAGACCATCCAAAATATCCTTTCGAGGGAGAAGTTCAGACACTAGGGCACCATTGAAAACAGCCAGAAGTCACAAAATGTGTATATCTGTCATTAAAGAGGTCACATTGTTAAATTTTGTCCAATGAAGAACACTGAGGGTGCAACATATTGTGACAGTTTAATTAAGGTACATTTGGTGGATGCTTTACTCAGGAATTAAACTAAGCCTGGTCGAGAAGGATTTGGTAATTTATAAGACAAAATTACCCCCAATGCCTATTACTTGTGTTCATGGAAATACAAAAAATGACTTATAATTTTCAAATACTGAACTGTAGGTGGACAAAAATTGTTTTGCCACGCCAGCAGTTATTGTTCCTGAACCACAAGTACCAGTGATCCTTGGCAGAACTATTACAAGCTTCAAGGACTTGAAAATGGGAAAATATCATTATGAAACCACCAACACCTAAGCATCCGAGTGTTCCAGTACAGCAGGATTTCATCAGAAAAAGATTTTCAAAGGATGGCAAGTATAAGAGTGCTGGACTATGGGACACTGATATTACAGTTGAGCAGAAACAGGACATTGATGTGTATGCAGTATATGAGCAATGTTTAAGCAATTGTGAATTGGTGGGGAAAAATAGTAGACAACCTGCTGCACCCTTTTTTATAGTTGCTAACATTTTCTATAAAGTGTGTACTGATCCAAAGACAGGGGAACAAGTACAATTGTTAGTTGTGCCAAAAAGGTTTAAATCAGAAATCTTGAAATTTGCACATAACATTCCCATTTGGGTTAAAAAAAAACTTTAGCGAGAGTTCTGTATCGGTTCTATTGGCTTGGAGTTTATGATAAAGTAACCAGATATTGTTGTAGTTCACTGCATGCCAGTACACTGCTTCTGTCCCTCCTAAAGCAGATCTTATAGCATTGTCAGTAATTGATGAACCATTTAACACTGTTGGTATGGATATTATTGGTACACTACAGAGGGGCTCTAAAGGATATTGGTTTATACTTACCGTTGTAGACTATGGCACAAAGTACCCTGAAGCCATTCCAATGAGAACAGTTTCTGAATATGTTTAGCAGGGTTGGATTACCTAAGCATATCCTGATTGATCAAGATACTAACTTTACCTCTTCTTTCATGCTGGAAGTGTATCAACTTCTATACAGCCCCTCAAAACTACGTCTTATCATCCACAAACCAATCGGTTGACTGAAAGGTATAATCAAACCTTGAGGACTATGCTTAGAATATTTGCACACAATGATCTAAAAAGTGGGACAAATGGTTGCCATTTTTATTATCTGCTTTTTGTGAAGTGCCACAAGAATCCACATGGCTAAGCCCATTTGATTTATTATATAGGAGACAACCCAGAGGACTCTTGGATATTATCAGAGAGGTATGGGAAGTGGTCAGCAGAGAAATGTGGTTGAATATGTGTTACAAATGAGAGAGAAACTAATGAAACTGATTAAGGTAGCTCACAAAAATGCCCATAAAGCCAAAGGATATCATAAGAAATGGTATAATCTGCATGACAGAAATAAATCAATTCAAGGAGGGGGTAAGGTACTTATCTTACTTTCTAGCAGTGAAAATAAACTGATGACGAGGTGACAAGGGCCCTATAAGATTGTTAGACAAACTGTACCTGTAGACTTTGAAACTCCAGATGAAAAAAAATAAGAAGTAAGGTCTATCATGTTAATCTATTGAAACGGTGGTTAAACCAAAGGGCCATGCAGAAGAAGGGAATTTTGTTTACTTACCGTAAATTCCTTTTCTTCTAGCTCCTATTGGGAGACCCAGACAATTGGGTGTATAGCTTCTGCCTCCGGAGGCCACACAAAGTATTACACTTAAAAGTGTAAACCCCTCCCCTCTGCCTATACACCCCCCCCCCCCGTGCATCACGGGCTCCTCAGTTTTGGTGCAAAAGCAGGAAACTTATAAATTGGTCTAAGGTAAATTCAATCCAAAGGATGTTCGGAGAACTGAAACCATGAACCAAAGAACAATTCAACATGAACAACATGTGTACACAAAAGAACAACAGCCCGAAGGGAACAGGGGCGGGTGCTGGGTCTCCCAATAGGAGCTAGAAGAAAAGGAATTTACGGTAAGTAAACAAAATTCCCTTCTTCTTTGTCGCTCCATTGGGAGACCCAGACAATTGGGACGTCCAAAAGCAGTCCCTGGGTGGGTAAAAGAATACCTCGGTAATAGAGCCATAACACGGCCCCTTCCTACAGGTGGGCAACCGCCGCCTGAAGGACTCGCCTACCTAGGCTGGCATCTGCCGAAGCGTAGGTATGCACCTGATAGTGTTTCGTGAAAGTGTGCAGACTCGACCAGGTAGCCGCCTGACACACCTGCTGAGCCGTAGCCTGGTGCCGCAATGCCCAGGACGCACCCACGGCTCTGGTAGAATGGGCTTTCAGTCCTGAAGGAACCGGAAGCCCAGAAGAACGGTAGGCTTCAAGAATTGGTTCCTTGATCCACCGAGCCAAGGTTGACTTGGAAGCCTGCGACCCTTTACGCTGGCCAGCGACAAGGACAAAGAGCGCATCCGAGCGGCGCAGGGGCGCCGTACGAGAAATGTAGAGTCTGAGTGCTCTCACAAGATCTAACAAGTGCAAATCCTTTTCACATTGGTGAACTGGATGAGGGCAAAAAGAAGGTAAGGAGATATCCTGATTGAGATGAAAAGGGGATACCACCTTAGGGAGAAATTCTGGAACCGGACGCAGAACCACCTTGTCCTGGTGAAACACCAGGAAGGGGGCTTTGCATGACAGTGCAGCTAGCTCAGACACTCTCCAAAGTGATGTGACTGCCACTAGGAAGACCACCTTCTGCGAGAGGCGTGAAAGAGAAATATCTCTCATTGGCTCGAAAGGTGGTTTCTGAAGAGCCGTTAGCACCCTGTTCAGATCCCAGGGTTCTAGCGGACGCTTGTAAGGAGGGACTATGTGGCAAACCCCCTGCAGGAACGTGCGTACCTGCGGAAGCCTGGCCAGACGCTTTTGAAAAAACACAGAGAGCGCCGAGACTTGTCCCTTAAGAGAGCCGAGAGACAAACCCTTTTCCATTCCGGATTGAAGGAAGGACAGAAAAGTGGGCAAGGCAAATGGCCAGGGAGTAAAACCCTGATCAGAGCACCAGGATAAGAAGATCCTCCACGTCCTGTGGTAGATCTTGGCTGACGTTGGTTTCCTGGCCTGTCTCATAGTGGCAATGACCTCTTGAGATAACCCTGAAGACGCTAGGATCCAGGACTCAATGGCCACACAGTCAGGTTGAGGGCCGCAGAATTCAGATGGAAAAATGGCCCTTGAGACAGCAAGTCTGGTCGGTCTGGTAGTGCCCACGGTTGACCCACCGTGAGATGCCACAGATCCGGGTACCACGACCTCCTCGACCAGTCTGGGGCGATGAGGATGGCGCGGCGGCAGTCGGACCTGATCTTGCGTAACACTCTGGGCAGCAGTGCCAGAGGAGGAAAAACATAAGGCAGTCGAAACTGCGACCAATCCTGAACTAATGCGTCTGCCGCCAGAGCTCTGTGATCTTGAGACCGTGCCATGAATGCCGAGACATTGTTGTTGTGCCGGGACGCCATTAGGTCGACGTCCAGCTTCCCCCAGCGGCAACAGATCTCTTGAAACACGTCCGGGTGAAGAGACCATTCCCCTGCGTCCATGCCCTGGCGACTGAGAAAGTCTGCTTCCCAGTTTTCTACGCCCGGGATGTGAACTGCGGAGATGGTGGATGCTGTGGCTTCCACCCACAGCAGAATCCGCCGAACTTCCTGGAAGGCTTGCCGACTGCGTGTGCCGCCTTGGTGGTTGATGTATGCCACCGCCGTGGCGTTGTCCGACTGAATTCGGATCTGCCTGCCTTCCAGCCACGGCTGGAAAGCCTTTAGGGCTAGATACACTGCCCTTATCTCCAGAACATTGATCTGAAGGGAGGACTCTGGCTGAGTCCAGGTACCCTGAGCCCTGTGGTGGAGGAAGACCGCTCCCCACCCTGACAGACTCGCGTCCGTCGTGACCACAGCCCAGGATGGGGGCAGGAATGATTTCCCCTTCGACAAAGAAGTGGGAAGAAGCCACCACTGAAGGGAGGCCTTGGCTGCCTGAGAAAGGGAGATGTTCCTGTCGAGGGACGTCGACTTCCTGTCCCATTTGCGGAGAATGTCCCATTGAAGTGGACGCAGATGAAACTGCGCAAATGGAACTGCCTCCATTGCTGCCACCATCTTCCCTAGGAAGTGCATGAGGCGCCTCAAGGGGTGCGACTGGGCTCGAAGGAGAGATTGCACCCCTGTCCGTAGTGAACGCTGTTTGTCCAGCAGAAGTTTCACTATCGCTGGGAGAGTATGAAACTCCATCCCGAGATATGTCAGCGATTGGGTCGGTGTCAGTTTTGACTTTGGGAAATTGATGATCCACCCGAACCTCTGGAGAGTCTCCAGAGCAATGTTCAAGCTGTGTTGGCATGCCACCCGAGAGGGGGCCTTGACAAGAAGATCGTCTAAGTAAGGGATCACTGAGTGTCCCTGAGAGTGTAGGACTGCTACCACTGTTGCCATGACCTTGGTGAAGACCCGTGGGGCTGTCGCCAGGCCGAAAGGCAGTGCCACGAACTGAAGGTGTTCGTCCCCGATGGCGAAACGCAGGAAGCGCTGATGCTCTGGTGCAATCGGCACGTGGAGATAAGCATCCCTGATGTCGATTGATGCTAGGAAGTCTCCTTGGGACATCGAGGCGATGACGGAGCGGAGAGATTCCATCCGGAACCGCCTGGTTTTCACGTGTCTGTTGAGCAGTTTGAGGTCCAGAACGGGACGGAAAGATCCGTCCTTTTTTGGCACCGCAAACAAGTTGGAGTAAAAACCGTGACCCCATTGCTGAAGGGGAACAGGGATAACCACTCCTTCTGCCTTCAGAGTGCTCACCGCCTGAAGAAGAGCATCGGCTCGCTCGGGGGGCGGAGATGTTCTGAAGAAACGAGTCAGAGGACGAGAACTGAACTCTATCCTGTAACCGTGAGACAGAATGTCTCTCACCCATCGGTCTTGGACATGTGGCAACCAGGCGTCGCAAAAGCGGGAGAGTCTGCCACCGACCGAGGATGCGGTTTGGGGAGGCCGAAAGTCATGAGGAGGCCGCTTTGGGAGCGGTTCCTCCGGCTGTCTTTTTAGGACGTGACTTAGACCGCCATGAATCAGAGTTCCTCTGACCCTTCTGTGGCCTGTTGGACGAGGAGAATTGAGACCTGGCTGAGGGCCGAAAGGACTGAAACCTCGATTGTACCTTCCGTTATTGAGGTCTGTTTGGTTTGGACTGGGGTAAGGACGAGTCCTTTCCCTTGGATTGTTTAATGATTTCATCCAATTGCTCGCCAAACAGGCGGTCGCCAGAAAATGGCAAACCGGTTAAAAACTTTTTGGAAGCAGAGTCTGCCTTCCATTCACGTAGCCACATGGCCCTGCCGACTGCCACTGAATTGGCGGATGCTACCGCCGTACGGCTCGCAGAGTCCAGGACAGCATTCATGGCGTAGGACGCAAACGACGACGCCTGAGAGGTTAAGGACACAACCTGCGGAGTAGAGGCACGTGTGACTGCATTAATCTCAGACTGACAAGCTGAGATAGCTTGGAGTGCCCATACGGCTGCGAATGCCGGAGCAAAGGACACACCGATAGCCTCATAGATGGATTTCATCAGGAGCTCTATCTGCCTGTCAGTGGCATCCTTGAGTGATGCACCATCTGCCACTGCAACTATGGATCTGGCCGCCAGTCTAGAGACTGGAGGATCCACCTTGGGACACTGAGCCCAACCCTTGACTACGTCAGGGGGGAAGGGATAACGTGTGTCATTAAGGCGCTTAGTAAAGCGCTTATCCGGAAAAGCTCGGTGTTTCTGGACTGTATCTCTGAAGTCGGAGTGATTAAGAAACGCACTCCGTGTACGTTTGGGAAACCTAAAATGGAATTTCTCCTGCTGAGAAGCTGACTCCTCACTCGGAGGGGCTGGAGGAGAAAGATCTAACACCTGATTGATGGACGCTATAAGGTCGTTTACTATGGCGTCCCCTTCAGGCGTATCAAGGTTGAGAGCGGCGTCAGGATCAGAGCCCTGATCTGCCACCTCCGCTTCATCCTCCAGAGTCCTCATGCTGAGACCCTGAACAGTGTGATGAAGTCGAGGGAAGCTCCCAGCGAGCCCGCTCAGTCGGTCTGGGACTGCGGTCCGTGTCGGAGTCCTCACCGTGGAACCTATGAGTCGACCCAGGAGCACTCTGCTGTGCCGACCGAGGGGGGGGCTGAGAGCAATGATTCAACAGTGCCCGGGACCTGTGTTACCGGTCTGGACTGCAAGGCTTCTAGTATCTTAGCAGACCATCTATCCATAGACTCAGAAAGTTTGTCAGCGAATACTGCAAACTCTGTCCCTGTCACCTGGACAGTGGGAGCCGGTGGTTCCACCTGGGCCGAGGGTCCCACCAGTGGCTGAGGCTCCGGCTGAGTGAGTGTCACAGGGGCCGAGCATTGCACACAATGAGGGTAGGTGGAACCTGCAGGTAGCATAACCGCACATGAGGTACAGGTTGCAAAGTAAGCCTGTGCCTTGGCACCCTTGCTTTTTGCGGACGACATGCTGTTGTCTCCTCTTAGCGTAATCAGAGAGGGTATATAGCCAAAAGCAAATAGTGCGTCCGTACAGAGTAAATGTATACAATATAAGCATATAAATATACACTTCGGCACCCAGGGGGGCCAGCACCTAGTAACAGGTGCGGCTTACCGACCGCCCTCAGCGGTTGTGTGACCACCAGATTCCCTGCCTGGGCCTCCCAGAGCTGTGGAGCTCGGTGTTGTCTCCCCTCTGAAGTTCTCCAGCGTCAGACGTGCTGATAGGAATGGCTGCCAGCGTTCTGAGAGGAGGAGGGAGCCGTGGGCGTGCCTCAGAAAGTGCGGGAATCTGGTGCCCCACGGTGCTCAGTGAGGGGGGAGGAGGATACTAAGTATGCTCCAGCCCTCAGCGCTGACGTCCAGTGCAGCGTCCCGCCCTTACCCCTGACTGGCAGGCCCGGGGGCGGGAGTATGCGGTACTAGGCCGCAAAAGCCGGGGACTAAAGTTATAAGCGCGGCCGGCAAACAAGCGCGGTCAGCGCGGTAGTCCCGGCGCACAAACACACCCAGCAGCTGCTGCAGCGTCCATTACACAGGCGCTCTATGCGCCGTCCCCAAGGGGACACAGAGTACCTCATAGGAGCAGGGCCTGTCCCTGACGATACCCGGTCTCCTGTCCAGCAGATTCCCCCAGGGGCTGCGGAGGGAGCACGGTCCCAGTGCCTGGTGACCGGTTAGGATCCCACTTCACCCAGAGCCCCTAAGGGATGGGGAAGGAAAACAGCATGTGGCTCCAGCCTTTGTACCCGCAATGGGTACCTCAACCTTAACAGCACCGCCGACCAGAGTGGGGTGAGAAGGGAGCATGCCGGGGGCCCTGTTATGGGCCCTCTTTTCTTCCATCCGATATAGTCAGCAGCTGCTGCTGACTAAATTGTGGAGCTTGCGTGCATGTTTGCCTCCTTCAACACAAAGCATAAAAACTGAGGAGCCCGTGATGCACGTGGGGGTGTATAGGCAGAGGGGAGGGGTTTACACTTTTAAGTGTAATACTTTGTGTGGCCTCCGGAGGCAGAAGCTATACACCCAATTGTCTGGGTCTCCCAATGGAGCGACAAAGAAAGTAACATTGCTTGTACTATTATTACAGAGTCTTCACAAAATATGTCTGAAGAAACGTACGATTTCTTAAATAATTCTGCAAAGTGGTTGGATGTAAATTTTGAATTCCAAGTTGTCTTAGAAGCATCATTTTTACTTGAAAAACCTTATTAGGTCAAGTTCACAAGTTTTCAGTAGTCAGCCAGGCTGTATATCTGTAATTTGTCATGAAAAAAAATCAGGGACTCATGCTTCAGTAAGAGAGAAACCATACTGAATTCCAGAAAAGTTAAAAAGCCTAGCAGAAAATGAGGTTAAGGAAATGCTAAGACTAGGAGACATTGAATCATCAAAAGGTCCTTGGTCTTCACCTGTAGTGATGGTTAGGAAAAAAGATATTCGTAAAATGAATGCTATACCCCCCACTTAGACAGCCCCCTGTGCCTCGCATTGATGACCTAATTGATAAACTGGGAGGAGCAGCTTATACTGTATCTCTACCCTAGATTTATGTACGGTTATTGGCAAATTCCTTGTGAAGAGAAGCAAAAGAAGAAAACTGCTTTTGTGATGCCCAGTGGTTTTGTACTAGTTCAAAAACATGCCAAATATGCCATTTGGTTTTCATGGTGCTCCAGCTACTTTTCAGAGAACTATGGACCTACTCTTAAAAGATCATACTGAGTACAGTGCTGCCTACTGAGATAATGTGGTAATCTTTGGCAGATCATAGAGAGACCATTTATACTACTTAAGAAAGGTAATAGATGAAACAGAGAAGGTTGGTTTCACCATGAATCCACGCAAATGTGATTTGGGATTTAGGGAAACAAAGTACCTTGGATTTATTGTGAGTAATGGTAAAGTAAGACCTGAAATTTCTTAAGTACAAGCTATCCCGTCTGCTGATATTCCAACCACAAAAAAAGAAATCCGATATTTTTGGTGTCTTGTTGGGTATTAGACGTTTTATTCCAGAATATGCTGAGGTAGCTGCTTTCCTAACTGAACATGAAAGATGTATGGACAAAAGAATGTGAACTACTGTAGCTTTAAAGCAAATAAAAGGAATTTTGCGTAAAAAGCCAGTTTTACAAAGCCCGAACTTTGATAACCCACTTATTGTACAGACAGACGCATCGGACTTAGGGTGGCTTTACACGCTGCGACATCGCTAGCCGATGATAGCGATGGAGAGCGTGATAGCACCCGCCCCTATCGTTATGCCGATATTTGGTGATCGCTGCCGTAGCGAACATTATCGCTACGGCAGCGTCACATGTACTTACCTGCTCAGCGACGTCGCTGTGACCGGCAAACCGCCTCCTTTCTAAGGGGGCGGTTCACTCGGCGTCACAGCGACGTCACTAAGCGGCCGCCCAATCAAAGCGGAGGGGCGGAGATGAGCGGGACGAACATCCCGCCCACCTCCTTCCTTCCTCATTGCTGGCGTGTGGCAGGTAAGGAGAGGTTCCTCGTTCCTGCAGCGTCACATGTAGCGATGTGTGCTGCCGCAGGGATGAGGATCAACTTCGCCCACGCAACAGCAGCGATAATTGAGGATGGACCCCCCATGTCAATGAGGAGCGATTTTGGACGTTTTTGCAATTATCCAAAATCGCTCCTAGGAGTCACACACAACGAGATCGCTACAGCGGCCGGATGTGCGTCACAAAATCCGTGACCCCAACGAGATCGCTGTAGCGAAATCGTAGCTAGCGTGTAAAGCCCGCTGTAGCCAAGAGGGCAATGGTGCAGAACACCCTATCCTTTACTTTTAGTAGTAAACTGTTTCCATGTGAACAAAAATTCTACACTATAGAGAAGGAAGAGTTAGTAATTAAGTGGGCTTTAGGGAAGCTGCGGTATTATTTATTGGGAAGAGAGTTTATTCATACTTTTACCTGGATCCAAACCATGAAAGACTCAATTGCCAGAATTACAAGATGGTAATTACCATTACAGCCATTTAGGTTACAAATAAGATATTGACCAGGGAAGGAGCACCAGAAGGCAGACCATTTATCTAGGTATGGTGCTGAAGTGAAAGCTGTCAGGAAGGGCAAGGAATGTGGAGAAGTAGATTGTTTTTTTTAATATTTATAACCCTGGTAG
The DNA here is from genome assembly GCF_048569485.1 of Anomaloglossus baeobatrachus. Lineage (NCBI taxonomy): Eukaryota > Metazoa > Chordata > Amphibia > Anura > Aromobatidae > Anomaloglossus > Anomaloglossus baeobatrachus. The sequence goes on along the minus strand of NC_134362.1, from coordinate 113,728,842 downwards.
TGGCACATGACTCTTCCTAGCCTTCCTAGTAAATGTGTGTGAATGCTTTTTATTTCCTACTTTTCCTATTACGCTGGCCAACTAATGCACTTTTTCTTCCTTTGCTGTATTTTGCAAGCTAGGAACAGTGTACCAATACCAGGGAAAATATACAGTGTATCACAAACGTGAGTACACTCCTCAGATTTTTGTAAATATTTTATTATATCTTTTCATGGGACAAGACTGACAATATGACACTTTGATACAACATAAAGTAGTCATTGTACAGATTGTATAAGGCTATGTGCACACACTGCGTATGTTTGGTTTTTTTTTTATGCCTATTTGGCTGCAGTTTTGTCACAAAGTTGCATGCCTATCCTTATGCCAGCAAAGTCAATGAGGATTCTGAAGTGTTTTGCACTTCTTTATTTTTCTCTTTGCAGACTTGGTGTAGAATATAAATTGCAGCATATCAATTATTTCAGCATTTTTTAACAGTGTTTTTCCAACTCAAATGCATAAAAAATGCATGGAAAAAACTCATGCATAAAACGTATCAAAAACACACCGAAAACGCAGCAAAAATATTTGTGTGTTTTTTCTGGCAGGAGATGCAGATTTGGTGCTGAACTTTTTGTAACCAAATACTCAGCATGCTCACAAAACCTAACAGTGTAAGTTTGGTGTGTCCCCTAAACACACATTTATCTATGTCAAAACCGCTGGCAACAAAAATGAGTACGCCTCTAAATGAAAATGGCCAAGTTGTGCCCAAAGTGTCAATATTTTGTGTGGCCACCATTATTTTCAAGCACTGCCTTAACCCTCTTGGGTATGGAGTTCACTACAGCCTCACAGGAGCCACTGGATCCTCTTTCATTCTCCATGACAACATCACAGAACTGGTGGCTGTTAGGGACCTTGTGTTTCTGCACCTTCCATTTGAGGATGTCCCACATATGCTCAATAGGGTTTATGTCTGGAGACGCTTGGCCTGTCCTGCACCTTTACCCTTAGTTTCGTTAGCAAGGCAGTGGTCATCTTGGAGGTGTGTTTGGGGTCGTTATCATTTTGGAATACTGCCCTCAGGCACTGTTTCAAAAGGGAGAGGATCATACTCTGCTTCAGTATGTGACAGTACACGTTGGCATTCATGGTTCCCTCAATGAATTGAGGCTCACCACAGCAGAAGCACTCATGCAGCTGCAAGCCATGACACTCCCATCACCATGCTTGTCAGTGGGCAAAACACTGTCTTTGTACTCCTCAACTGGTTGCCACCACACACACTTGACATTGCCTGAACCAAATAAGGTTATCTTGGTGTCATCAGACCACAGGACATGGTTCCAGTAATCCATGTCCTAAGTCTGCTTGCCTTCAGCAAACTGTGGGCTTTTTTGTGCATTATCTTTAGAAGAGTCTTCCTTCTGGGATGACAGCCATGCAGACCAATTTGATGCTGTATGCGGTGTATGCTTGGAGCACTGACAGGCTGACCCCCACCCTTTTAACCTCTGCAGCAATGCTGGCAGTAGTCGTACATTTATTTTGAAAAAGACAACCAATGGATATGATGCTGAGCACGTGCACTCAACTTCTTTGGTTGACCATGGTGAGGCCTGATCTGTAATCGAATTTGACTTGTTAAACTCCTGTGGTCTTGATCACCTTACTGCAGCTCAGTTTCAGGCTGTTGGCAATCTTCTTATAGCTTAGACCATCTTTATGTAGAGCAACAAATCTTTTTTTCAGATCCTAAAAGAATGATTTGCCATGAGGGGCCATGTTAAACTTCCAGTGACCAGTATGAGAGACTCCTTGAGTAATAACACATTTGAACCCCATTCACACTCGGAAACTTTATAACACTAATGAGTCACATGACCCCGGGGAGGGAAAATGGTTCAAATGGGGACTATATGGCCATTTTCACTTATTGGTGCACTCACTCTTGTTGCCAGCGGCTTAGACATTAATGGCTGTGTTGAATTATTTAGAGAGCACACCTAATTTACACTGTTATACAAGCTGTACACTAACTACTGCACATTGTATGAAAGTGTCATGTCTTCAGTGTGGTCCCATGAACAGATATAATAAAATATTTACAAAACTTTGAAGGTTGTATTCATTTTTCATTTTTTTATATTCTCTATATATCAATGTGTTTAAATAGCCATGTTTCTATGTAACAAACTCACTTACCTACATTGTCCAGTTGCTGCCGGGTGTCTGCTCTGACTTTATAAGAGACTGGCCAGGACTCCTCTAACAGAGGCGTATCCAGGAGGGGCTGGTGAGGCATGTGCCCCAGGCGCAGCTGTCAGGGACTCTGAATGTCTCCCTAGCGGGTGCATTTTGCCGCCTCCGTAATGGGAGCCAGCTACGCTCTGAGTACCGCAGTTAAGCTGACAGCTGGACTCAGAGACAGTGCAGCACGCAGCTCCCTGTGATCAACTGTACCTATGCCTTTCAGACATGAGTACAATTTAACCCTGACCGGCAGAACTTTCGGGTCAGGGTGACGTCAGCAGTGTGATCGGGTCAGCTGATCACACTGTTGACATCACTCATCGGCACTGCAGAGATGGCAAACAGCACCAGTGGTGAGTGCTCCAGTGGAGCTGAAGACACCAAAGAGTGTGACGGAGGATGTATATAAGGACCCAGAATGGGGGAAGGGAGGAATGTATATGCGGCCACAGTATGGGGGGAGAGTGAGGGGAGAAATGTATATTAAGCAACAGTATGTTGGGAGGGTGAGGGGGAAGTATATACGGACACAGTATGTTGGGGGAGAGGAGGAATATATATGCGGACACAGTATGTTGGGAGGGTGAGGGGGAAGTATATATAGACACAGCATGTTTGGGGTGAGGGGAGGAATGTATAGGCGGCCACAGCATGTTGGGAGGATGAGGGGAGGAATATACATGCGGCCACAGTATGGGCAGAGAAGATGGGGAGGGGGATATATATATGGCCACAGTATTGGAAGGGGCAATGTATATATGGCCACACAGTATGGGGAGGAGGAGTCTACATATAGCCATGCAGTATGGGGAGAGAGGGTGGGAAGGGGGAATGTATATATATGGGGAGGGTGGATGTATACATGACCCCACAGTATGGGCACAGATGGTGGGGAGGGGCACGTGTATATGGCCACACAGTTTGGGGAGAGAGGATGGGGAGGCGGAAGTTTTATATGGCCACACAATATGGGGAGAGAGGGGGAATGTATATATGGCCACACAGTATGGAGAGAGAGGGTGAGGAAGGAGGATGTATATATGGAGACAGAATAGGGAGAGAGGGTGAAGGGGGAATGTATACAGACAAAGTATGGGGAGTGAGGGACCAGTGCATACGAACACAGTATGGGGAGCAAATGGGGAGAACAATTTTGAGGACAAAGCATGGGGAATTTCAGGACTATATGTAAGGAAGGGGGGAATTTTGAGTACACGGTATGAGAAGCAAGCGGGCAGAATGAGTGCGTACACAGTATAAGAAGTGAGAAAGAAATGTATGCAGACACAGTATGGAGAGTGAGGGGGAATGAGTGCAGGGATAGTCTGGAGACAGTATGGGATGAAAAAAATGAGGGGGCATAAAGACTGGGTAATGGGGATATGGAGAGCAGGCGGCCATACCGAGGTGGCATGTGTGATTATGGGCCACCGTATAAAGACTGGGCAGTATAGTGGGGATACAGGGTAGAGAACAGTGTGAACAGGGGGCCCAGTATGGAACAAGAGGGAAGTGTGAAGGGCATGTACCATTCTAGGGAGAGACAGTATGTGTGTCATATTTTGTGCAGAGAACACAGTGAAGTGCAATTATTTATCCAGGTTCATTCTGCTATTTTTAAGGGTATTGTGTCAGGATGTGCTGCAGAAGAGTGGGAAAGATGGAAGTCTCCAGAGAGAAACTGTGGATGTGAAACATCAGTATGGTGTCTGGACAAGATGAAGAAAAGAAAAATGACTAGTATCAGAGACATCATCATCTATAAGGTACCTGGATGCAAATAATTATTTGTGATACTGACTAATTCTCATCAGTAATGTAGTTCCTGTATGGTCCACAGTCTGATAATTACTGATAACAACTCCCAGTATTTCTTTACCCTTGTTAAGCACTTACTGGGAGTTGTAGGTTCATGCGATACAAATGTATATGGGTCAGACCTGACATTACAATTGATGTACCATGTACTGAAGGTGGTCTTGGTGATGTATTCCTGTACTGATGAGGGTTTTAATGTTGTGTTTCTATACTGATGGGTCTATATGGATGTATTTCTGTACTACTGGTGGTATTAGTGAGTAATTTTTGTACTGCTGGTGATTCTGGTGACGAATTTCTGTACTGCTGGAGTTTCTGTTGAGGAATTTTTGTATGACTGGTGGTTCTGGTGAGGAATTTCTATACTGCTGGTGGTTGTGATGCTCTGTTTCTGTTCCGGTGGGGGTTCTATTATGTATTTCTGTACCTCTGATTGTTCTGGTGTTTGTATACCAATGCTGTTATTAGTTCTAATCCTGTACACAAGTAACAATTCATAACTTGTAAAATTATGCTATACATGGCTATATTAAAGAGGTGGTCCACTACTTTCACATAAAGAGGTTGTCCACTAATTTCACACTCATGACCTATCCTTAGGATAGGTCATCAATGTCTGATCGGACGGGGTCCGGCCGCCTTGCCAATTGGCTGTTCTAGGCATCTCTGGCGGCAGCAGACGGCTGGAGTGCTCAATTCTGCTCCGTCTTCTGACAGTGACCACGACTTTGTACTGTACATCCGCTCCTATTCAAATCAATGAGGCGGATGTGCAGTACCCGGCATACTTGTGCTCACATGACTGTCCACTCTCGCTACTGGCATGAGAGAATCCTAAAACTGTGCAGAGCATGTGTTGTAAGAATTAAGAGGTTTGCAGTCACCTAGTGTGACTCAACACTTTCATCATTAACCCGGACAAACCCTTTAAAAATAAAATTAAGTCCTGTAGCCCAATCCTAACAGCATGTAATACTCACTGATAGGATTCAGCTCTGTTTGCTAGGTTCCGCTTCACTCATATGCAATTTTTTCATATTTAGTCATGTGACAATTGGCTTCTCTTTCTACTTCTGTTTTCATTGAACATTGAGAGAGTTAGGAAGAGCAGCCTGTCTACAGGTGTCTTAAGGGTGCTTTACACGAGACGACGGATTGTACGATGCAACGTCGGGGTCACGGTTTTCGTGACGCACATCCGGCATCGTACACGACGTCGTCTCATGTGAAACCTCTGAGCACCGCAGTATCGCTCACAAATCGTGAGTCGTGTACTCGTCGCTCAGCTTCATAATATCGTTTATTTTTCCTGCAGCAGGTTGTTCATCGTTCCCGTGGCAGTACGCGGCGCTCTGTGTGACACCACGGGAACGATGAACACAGCTTACCTGCGTCCCATGGCTCCCGCCGGCAGTGCGGAAGGAAAGAGGTGGGCGGGATGTTTATATCCTGCTCATCTCTGCCCCTCCGCTTCTATTGGTCGGCCGCTGTGTGACGTCGCTGTGACGCCAAACGTCACTCCCCATTCAGGAAGTGGACGTGCGCCGCTCACAGTGAGGTCGCTCAGCAGGTAAGTACGTGTGACGGAGGTTGCACGAGTTTGTGTGACACGGGCAGCGATTTGCCCGTGACGCACAAACGACGGGGGCGGGTACGATCGATTGTGAAATCGCACAATCAGTCGTCCCGTGTAAAGCAGGCTTAAGTGTGCAAATCATATATGAATGAGCGGTCATATGACAACTACTGAAACCGCGGGTGTGGGGGGGGGGCACACAGAATTCTTGCCCCGGGTGCCAGAAAGCCTAGATACACCTCTGCCTCTAATGTTATATAATGATAAAGACTAGGGAAAAAAAGGCGCAGATAGGGTCTTAGCAAATATATAAAAGGGCAATGTGTAGTGATATACACTTACCTTATGTGGTTGTGAAGGTCACAACCACCAGAGATAGCATACAGATAATGGTGGCTGCCGCAGCCCCACGTGGGTGAGTCTTTAAAGCTGGAGAGGAGAAGGGGTTAACGCTGCGCTGTCGTCAAAGAAGATGGAAAATTGTTGATTAACTAGTAATTATTTTATTCCATAGGTCTATGCCTTTCGAGGTATAGAACCTCTTCCTCAGGACCAAGAAATCAACAATACATGAAACAGAATATGATGATACAGTGCCTTGCGAAATTATTTGGCCCCCTTGAATTTTGCAACCTTTTCCCACATTTCAGGCTTCAAAAATAAAGATAAAAATTTTAATGTTATGGAAAAGAATCAATAACAAGTGGGTCACAATTGTGAAGTTGAACAAAATGTATTGCTTATGTTAAACTTTTTTAAAAAATAAATAACTGAAAAGTGGGGCGTGCAATATTATTCGGCCCCTTTACTTTCAGTGCAGCAAACTCATTGAGGATCTCTAAATGATCCAATGTTGTCCTAAATGACTGATGATGATAAATATAAGCCACCTGTGTGTAATCAAGTCACCATATAAATGCACCTGCTCTGTGATAGTCTCAGTGTTCTGTTTAAAGCACAGATAGCATCATGAAGACCAAGGAACACCACAGGCAGGTCTGTGATACTGTTGTGGAGAAATTTAAAGCCGGATTTGGTTACAAAAAGATTTTCCAAAACTTTAAAGATCCCAAGGAGCACTGTGCCAGCGATCATATTGAAATGGAAGGAGTATCCTACCACTGCAAATCTACCAAGACCCGGCTGTCCATCCAAACTTTCATTTCAAACAAGGAGAAGACTGATCAGAGATGCAGCCAAGAGGCCCATGATCACTCTGGATAAACTGCAGAGATCTACACCTGAGGTGGGAGAGTCTGTCCATAGGACAACAATCAGTCGTACACTGCACAAATCTGGCCTTTATGGAAGAGTGGCATGAAGAAAGCCATTTCTCAAAGATATCCATAAAAAGTGTTGTTTAAAGTTTGCCACAAGCCACCTGAGAGACACACCAAACATGTGGAAGAAGATGCTTTGGTCAGATGAAACCATAATCAAACTATTTGGGCACAATGCCAAACTATATGTTTGGCGTAAAAGCAACACAGCTAATCACCCTGAACACACCATCCCCACTGTCACACATGGTGGTGGCAGCATCATGGTTTGAGCCTGCTTTTCTTCAGCCAAGACAGGGAAGATGGTTAAAATTGATGGGAAGATGGATAGAGTCAAATACAGGACCGTTCTTGAAGAAAACCTGTTGGGGTCTGCAAAAGACCTGAGACTGGGACTGAAATTTGTCTTCCAACAAGACAATGATCCCAAACATAAAGCAAAATCTACAATGGAATGTTTCACAAAAAAATGTATCCAGGTGTTAGAATGGCCAAGTCAAAGTCCAGACCTGGATTCAATCGAGAATCTGTGGAAAGAGCTGAAAACTGCTGTTCACAAATGCTCTCCATCCAACCTTACTCAGCTCGAGCTATTTGCGGAGGAAGAATGGGCAAGAATTTCAGTCTCTCGATGTGCAAAACTGATAGAGACATAGCCCAAGCGACTTGCAGCTGTAATCGCAGCAAAAGGTGGCGCTACAAAGTATTAACTTAAAGGGGCCGAATAATATTGCACGCCCCACTTTTCAGTTACTTATTTTTTAAAAAAGTGTAAAATAAGCAATAAATTTCATTTAACTTCACAATTGTGTCCCATTTCTTGTTGTCGATTCTTCACCATAACATTAAAATTTTTATCCTTATGTTTGAAGCCTGAAATGTGGGAAACGGTTGAAAAATTCAAGGGGGCCAAATACTTTCGCAAGGAACTGTACATGTGGTACATAAAGAAGATCGCCCACTGACAGTTTGAAAAAATCGGAGGGCAAACACATTTGCTTCCATGACACAGCATTTTTTAGTTAAATAATCAAATTATTTTGTATTGTTAACAATAAAGAATATATATAACACTAGCTGTAGTACCCGGGCGTTGCCCGGGATAGTAACTGTCTCTCTGTCTGTCTCCCAATCTCTGTCTGTCTGTCTATCTGTGTGTGTCTCTCTGTGTCTGTCTGTCTGTGTCTGTCTGTCTGTCTGTCTCTGTCTGTGTGTCTCAGTCTGTGTGTCTGCCTCTGTCTGTCTCTGTCTGTCTGTCTCTGTCTGTTTCTATTTGTCTGTTTCTGTCTGCCTAACTCTGTCTGTCTGTCTGTCTGTTTCTGTCTCTGTCTGTCTCTATCTCTGTCTGTCTCTTTCTGTCTGTCTCTGTGTGTCTGTCTCTGTCTCTCTGTCTGTCTCTGTGTCTCTCTCTCTGCCTGTCTCTGTGTGTCTTTTTCCCTGTCTGTCTCTATGTGTCTGTCTGTCTGTCTGTCCCTTTCCCTGTCTGTCTCAGTTTGTCTTTGTGTCTGTCTCTATTCATGTGTGTCTCTCTCTATTCATGTCTGTCTGTCTGTGTCTATCTCTCTGTCTGTCTCTGTATCGGTTTATGTCTGTCTCTATCTATCTCTGTGTCTCTGTCTCTATCTCTGTGTCTGTCTATCTCTATCTCTGTGTCTGTCTGTCTCTCTCTCTGTCTCTTTCCCTTTCTGTCTCGTTTCCCGTCTGTCTCGTTCCCCGTCTGACTCATTCCCTGTCTGTCTCTTATCCCGTCTGTCTCGTTCCCTGTCTGTCTCTTACCCCGTCTGTCTCTTACCCTGTCTGTCTCTTTCCCCGTCTGTGTATTTCCACATCTGTCTCTTTCCTTGTCTGTCTCTTTCCCTGTCTTGTTCCTTGTCTCTCTCTCTTTCCCTGTCTGTCTCTTTCCCTGTCTGTCTGTCTCTTTCTCTTTCTGCCTCTATCTGTCTCTCTGTTTGTCACTTTTCCTGTCTGCCTGTCTCTTTCCCTGCCTGTCTGTTTCTGTCTGTGTCTGTCTGCCTCTGTCTGTCTCTTTGACTGTCTGTCTCTCTCTCTCTCTGTCTCTTTAGCTGACTGTCTGACTGTCTCTCTTTCCCTGTCTCCCTCTCTCTGTCTGTCTCTGTCTGTCTCTGTCTCTCTCTATCCGTCTCCCCACTGACATCTTATTACTTCACACATAAGCTTCTTATACTAACAATTTATTTTGTTCCTATAGCAACCACTTACAGGTGCTATTAATAACCTGTAGCTCCCACCTCCATTCACTTTAATGGAGGCAGCTTTTTTGGAGAGTAACTGTAAAGCGCGGGGTTAAATTTTCTGGTCAAAACATACTCTATGATGTTCCCGGAGTCACATGGGATCTATATCATGAGCTGTTATGCTGGATTTTAAGAATTTTCTAATAAAGTGGAGTATTTTTATTGGACAGCGCTGGAATCTTTTCTTGATATATTTTTGTTGTGTTTTTTATAGAGCTCACCATACAGGATAAATTATGTGACACCTCTATGGTTCAGGTTGCGCTTGGCTTGGCAATTCCAATTAAATATATATTTTTTTTAACTATTTTTGTTTTTAAAAGCTGCGTTTTTAGTGGTGATAAAAAAAAACATAAAAACAAGAAAACAGTATTGTATTCAGTACAAATAGGGTGTGGCCCCCTTCTCAGTGAGCTGGGCATTTCATTCTGTGCATCCCCTGACTGTGTGTCCTGTTGGGACCCGGTCACTCTCAGCCCTTAGCCACATTGAGGCCTATTTTAGACCCATGGTAAGGTTTTAATATTAGAGAGTGTAGGTACTATCCCAACTGGGTACACCTTCGCGTTGGTGGGATAGCTTTATGCTTTTTTTGATCAAAAAACAGTGTTTACTAAGTACCCTATGTTTATATGCACTATGCTTTTATTTAGTTACAGCAGGGTATGTTTTCTCCCCTTTTTTATTTCCTTGCTTTCTCTTTGTCTTATGGCCAGTGTGAACATGAGCTCACAAGCTCCATGTATACCATCTCATACTCCAGCTCACTTTTTTGTTTTTATGTAGTTTTTTTGTATTCAGTACAAATAGGGTGTGGCCCCCTTCTCAGTGAGCTGGGCATTTTATTCTGTGCATCCCCTGACTGTGTGTCCTGTTGGGACCCGGTCACTCTCAGCCCTTAGCCACATTGAGGCCTATTTTAGACCCATGGTAAGGTTTTAATATTAGAGAGTGTAGGTACTATCCCAACTGGGTACACCTTGGCGTTGGTGGGATAGCTTTATGCTTTTTTTGATCAAAAAACAGTGTTTACTAAGTACCCTATGTTTATATGCACTATGCTTTTATTTAGTTACAGTAGGGTGTTTTCACACATTTTTTTTTCCTTGGTTTCTCTTTGTCTTATTGCCAGTGTGAACATGAGCTCACAAGCTCCATGTATACCATCTCATACTCCAGCTCACTTTTTTGTTTTTATGTAGTTTTTTTGTATTCAGTACAAATAGGGTGTGGCCCCCTTCTCAGTGAGCTGGGCATTTCATTCTGTGCATCCCCTGACTGTGTGTCCTGTTGGGACCCGGTCACTCTCAGCCCTTAGCCACATTGAGGCCTATTTTAGACCCATGGTAAGGTTTTAATATTAGAGAGTGTAGGTACTATCCCAACTGGGTACACCTTGGCGTTGGTGGGATAGCTTTATGCTTTTTTTGATCAAAAAACAGTGTTTACTAAGTACCCTATGTTTATATGCACTATGCTTTTATTTAGTTACAGTAGGGTGTTTTCACACATTTTTTTTTCCTTGGTTTCTCTTTGTCTTATTGCCAGTGTGAACATGAGCTCACAAGCTCCATGTATACCATCTCATACTCCAGCTCACTTTTTTGTTTTTATGTAGTTTTTTTGTATTCAGTACAAATAGGGTGTGGCCCCCTTCTCAGTGAGCTGGGCATTTCATTCTGTGCATCCCCTGACTGTGTGTCCTGTTGGGACCCGGTCACTCTCAGCCCTTAGCCACATTGAGGCCTATTTTAGACCCATGGTAAGGTTTTAATATTAGAGAGTGTAGGTACTATCCCAACTGGGTACACCTTGGCGTTGGTGGGATAGCTTTATGCTTTTTTTGATCAAAAAACAGTGTTTACTAAGTACCCTATGTTTATATGCACTATGCTTTTATTTAGTTACAGTAGGGTGTTTTCACACATTTTTTTTTCCTTGGTTTCTCTTTGTCTTATGGCCAGTGTGAACATGAGCTCACAAGCTCCATGTATACCATCTCATACTCCAGCTCACTTTTTTGTTTTTATGTAGTTTTTTTGTATTCAGTACAAATAGGGTGTGGCCCCCTTCTCAGTGAGCTGGGCATTTCATTCTGTGCATCCCCTGACTGTGTGTCCTGTTGGGACCCGGTCACTCTCAGCCCTTAGCCACATTGAGGCCTATTTTAGACCCATGGTAAGGTTTTAATATTAGAGAGTGTAGGTACTAGTGTTTACAGTGTTTACTAAGTACCCTATGTTTATATGCACTATGCTTTTATTTAGTTACAGCAGGGTATGTTTTCTCACATTTTTTTTCCTTGGTTTCTCTTCGTTTTTAGTGGTGATGTAGATCTCTGTGGGGTTGTTTTTTTTTTACATTTGTACAAATTTTATTGATTTTTTTATTGCAATCTCAGGGAGTAAATAGGGTTAAAGATGGAGCCCTCTACTTCTGTAAAGCATTAGTGATGAGCGAGCACTACTATGCTGAATGTTTTGTACTTGTAAAGAGCAGTTGGACAATTGGATGGGCTTGACTCGTGTACTGTGTATAGTGGAAGTCAATGGGTAACCCCAACATTTTTCTGGAAGATATTCCTGAAAAATGCTTGAGTTTCCCATGTATTTCCATTATATTCGGTACACAAGTTGAATCTGTCCATGCACCCGACTGCTTGTTATGAGTACCGAGCAGCCGACCATGGTAGTGCTAACAATATAAATGCCAGTGTCATGTTTGAGAACAGCATCTACTGTTTTTATTGACTTTTAGGATTACTTCTCTCAAGAGGTGGCACCTCTGAAGAGGATATATGCATATTTAATTTACCAGATGTGTATTGCGCATCCTATAAGTTTCCTTATGCCAACAAGGTCCTCTCCATAAGAAGAAACATATTTTAGTGACAAATTACAACCTTAATCAAGGAAGTTACTGGCCAATTAAGGCCAAAATTACTAGCCATCTGTCAGCAAAGAGTAAGGGGTACTTTACACGCTCGTACTCGCACATTGTTAGAGATTTCTAGCGATGTCGCGTGCGATAGCATCCGCCCCCGTCGTTCTTGCGATATGTGGTGATCACTGCCGTAGCGAACAATATCACTACGGCAGCGCCACACGCACATACCTGTGCAGCGACGTCGCTGTGACCGCCGAACAATCCCTCCTTCAAGGGGGAGATGCGTTCGGCGTCACAGCGACATCACCACGACGTTACTAAGCAGCCGTCCAATAACAGAGGAGGGGCGGAGATGAGCGGGACGTAACATCCCGCCCACCTCCTTCCTTCCGCATTGCCGGTGGACGGCGGAAAGGAGATGTTCGTCGTTCCTGCGGTGTCACACATAGCGATTTGTGATGCAGCAGGAACGACAAACAGCATCATACCTGCAGCAGTAACGATATTAAGGAAATGAACGATGTGTCAACGAGCAACGATTTTTTTAAGTTTTTGCGCTCATTGACTGTCGCTCATTTGAGTCACACGCGGTGATGTCGCTACCGGCGCCGGATGTGCGTCACTAACGACGTGACCCCGACGATATATTATCGGTTGCGATGTCGCAGCGTGTAAAGTACCCCTAAGGGGTACTTCTCACATAGCGAGATCACTAGCGAGATCGCTGCTGAGTCACAGGTTTTGTGACGCACCAGTGACCTCATCAGCGATCTCGCTGTGTGTGACACTAAGCAGCGACCTGGCCCCTGCTTTGAAATCACTGATCGTTACACACAGTGCTGGTTCATTTTTTGCTCGTTGCTCTACCACTGTGAAGCACACATCGCTGTGTTTGACAGCAAGAGAGCAATGATCTGAATGTGCAGGGAGCCGGCGTCTGGAAGCTGCGGACGCTGGTAACTAAGGTACACATCGGGTAACTAAGCAAAGCGCTTTGCTTGGTTACCCGATATTTACCTTGCTTACTAGCATACGCCGCTCTCAGGCTGCCAGTGCTGGCTCCCTGCACACGTAGCCAGAGTACACATCGGGTAACTAAGCAAAGCCTGATTGACAGCTCCCCAGCGACCATGTAGCGACGCACCAGAGCTCCTGACCAGGTCATATCGTGGTCGGAATCGCTGGTACGTCGTTTAGTGAGACGGTACCCTAAATTCTATGACCATGGCTCTTTTGATTATTCCGATATATTTTATAATCAGCTAGAATCCACATTGCTGCTAAATAAAAAAAAACACTTCAAAGGTAATTACTGGTAAATCTCTGTAACAATACTTACTATGTTAAATCAGAAGTAGAACATTCATCATGGCTGTCTTCTCATGCACCTGAGGTTTAGTATTACATTTTGACTTAAGATGGTCCTTATGATTTGTGGAGTCTCCTATATTCCTGATTTAATTCTAGAAGGGTATATGAATTCATATTTAAAGCTATCTCCATGTTTGTAATCCAGACCGATGTCGTACATGACATGATATGTGATACCTTTATTTCTCTTCGATCTATCTCAGGGTCATACAAGCAATCCTCTGAGTTTACTGTACTTTATATGATACAATCAATTTATATGTTTGAAACAATCATGTACAATAGGATATTCACCACTTTATGGCTCCAGGTAATGTTATCATCTTGTTTACTGTTACTATAGCATCTGATCAAAAACCCCTAATAGCCGGCTGTCACTAAACAGTCAGGATTTCTTTTGTTGTCATGTCCTCTGTCGTAGTACAGGTTTATTGTCATTAAGGTCAAGCTAGTGTATTTCCTCCAAAGAACCCTCTATATTTTAAAAGCATGTACTAACTTGCCAAAAAAGATAGTTATCAGTCCCATGTCACTGGAAATCCCCTCGGCCTCCAAACAAAGTGCTAATGACTAAAGAAGTAGCAAATCCAGTCCTAAAAAAGACATGACTATTGGCTGAAGTATGCTTTACAACAGGTATATGGCCACACAAGTATAGAAATCCATGTGTGAGAGGTGGAATAGTCGGTCCCTTACAATTGTTTATCTCTAATAGACAGATATTTTGCAATGGGCTTTATATACAGTAGTCTAGGGGGTCTAGATATAGGGGGTACAGGGGCTGTAACCACACCAAGGTCAAGTCACATGCTGCAGAGGCCCCAATGCACCCTTTATGACATAAGAACACAGTATTACTTGTAGGGGCCCTTTTATTTCTCAACATTAGACTTAAAAGTTCTATGTCCAGTTTAAGAGCTCTCGGGCTGTTTTTCGTTGCAGAGATCCCCCTGGCACTGGAAGTCTTATGTGACGCCCTGGCCTATCAGGTCATCACAGGGTATTGTGCAATCTGCCCTTATGCACAGTATCCACCCTCCTTGGTTACGGATCCTGGTCCTTTGGTGTTGCTAACAGCTTGGCCAATCAAAATCCTAGGAACACTTCCCACTTTCACCTACCAGACACACCATTGGGGGGCCTGAACGGAATAGGGCCGCCCACATGGGGGGTTGGTGAGGGGAACTGAGGAAAGTGACAGTTGAGCTTGAGGAGTTGAGCAATGAAGAGTGAAAGGAGAGGAGGTGGAGTGGTGACTCTCGTGAGGAGAGGCCACGAAGGAGAGCTCCTGTGTACTAGGTGGCAGACGTTGGTCTGGGCCTAGTAGGAGCTGGAACCTTGGTCGCAGGGGACAGTGTCAACGGGCTCAGACTGCCGAGGAGGGCGGCCGGCGGCCTTGAGATATCACCGGGCAGGAGCCAGGGCACGACGGGGTACGTGGACACTAGGCCAGAGAGTAGCTTCACGTGTTCCGGTAATATACCCGACGGGGGTGAAGACTTCAAGTGTCATCCCCAACCCGCTCAAAAATCGGGGTACTAGCGCACCGATGGGATAGGACTTTCCCACTACAGTCCAAAGAAATCCTGCGCGTGAACCCTGAAAGCAAACTCACTCAGTTAGCCAAACGGGTGAGCGGGACCCAAAGAGTTTTATACCCACGGGTCCAACAGAGACAGAGATGTCAAGGACAGGGCCACAGGCTAACAGCAACACCAAGGGCACGGACCCAAGCGTGCTCCCTACAAGCTGCAGTGGTGCTCAGAATTCTGGTTTACAAGCTGTCGGTGTGGTTATTCCTGGACTGAATGAGTACACTGAGATACCCCTGTTCCTACCCCAGCGGCACCCATTCCCCAACCATCCGACGGGCCCCGGGACACAAACCCCCTACCCACGGAGGGGTTAAACATCAGGCTTCCACACCATCGTCACCGGGCTCCCCAAGCGCAGCGGTGGTCCCTCACATTACCACGCACCGTGGGTGGCGTCACGAACTTTCCAAAAAAACCCTGTATATAGTCCCCCCTTTTCATCGAGTGGCCGCGCGGCCCCCGGGTCTGGAGACCCCTCGAGCCACTGCAGATCCGGATCCGAGCAGCAGCAGCCCGGGTGCTGGCACGGGGGCGGCACACTTACATGCAATGCTTCCTTTCCCTGTAGCCCAATGTATAACTCATAACAGAGCCTTGAAACAGAAATTTTAGGATTGTAGACAAATCACAGACTCTCCTATAAGGGAGAGACAACCATCTGTAGACCACGCTACTGATCACAGTAAGAGCACGTCACTCGTTCTCTGGGGATTACACACAAAGATTAAGACAGGGACAGCATGACGAAAATAAAGAAAATGTTGAAAATTACCTTTCACCATCCTGTTAGAAAAAAATCATTTTGAAAAATGCATGGTATCATGAATTAACAGATCTGCTGCTCTATACTGAAAGAGAAGATGCTACCATTACTCTGTGCCCTTGGTAGACGTGAACTTTTCCAACATGACAATTCTTCTAAACACTCATGTAAGGCGACTACTGCATTTCTGAAGAACAAGGTGAAAGTGATTAAGTGGCCAAGTAATGTCTCCTGATCTGAACCCAATCAAAGAGCTAAGGGGAATTCTGAAGAGACAAGTTGGGGATCACTCTCCATCCAGCATCAAGACTTTAAAAGAGGCCGTTCTTGAAGAATGGAAAATGATAGATGTTTCAACATCTCACCAATATGTTCATTCCATGCTTGGTGCTGTCCTTAATATTCATAAAGGGCATACAAAATACTAAATGTAGTTGTTTGTGATGTGGGGTGTATTTATTTTTGCATCAACTAATTTGAGTAAGATTCTGTAATGAAACTTATATTATTAAAGGGATCGTCCGGTCTAAAATGACAAGTCTGCAGTCACTCTATAGGGTGCTTTACACGCTGCGACATCGCTATCGATATATCGTCGTGGTCACTTCATTAGTGACGCACATCCGGCGCCGTTAGCGACATCGCAGCATGTGACACCAAGGAGCGATGATCAATAATCGCAAAAACGTCCAAAATCGTTGATCGTTGACACGTCGCTCCTTTTCATAATATCGTTGCTGCTGCAGGTACGATGTTGTTTGTCATTCCTGCGGCACCACACATCACTACATGTGACACCGCAGGAAAGACGAACATCTCCTACCTGCGTCCACCGGAAAAGAAGGAAGGAAGGAGGTGGGCAGGATCTTCCGCCTGCTCATCTCCGCCCCTCCGCCCCTTAGAAAGGAGGCGGTTCGCCGGTCACAGCGACGTTGCAAGGCAGGTAAGTCCGTGTGATGGGGCCTAGCGATGTTGTGCACCAGAGGCAGCGATTTTCCCGTGTCGCACAACCGACGGGGGCGGGTACGCTCGCTAGCGATTTCACTAGCAAGATCGCAGCGTGTAAAGTGCCCTTATGTGTTACTCTATGTGACTGCACCTTTGTGGACCCTCCCCGTTCCCGGCGTTGACACCAGAGAATCCTCACAGCGCAAACTGTGTACAATGTGAGGATTCACAAGTCTGCAGTCATGTAGAGTAATACTTAAGGCCCTGTCACACACAGAGATAAATCTGCGGCAGATCTGTGGTTGCAGTGAAATTGTGGACAATCAGTGCCAGGTTTGTGGCTGTGTACAAATGGAACAATATGTCCATGATTTCACTGCAACCACAGATCAGCCAAAGATTTATCTCTGTGTGTGACGGGGCCTTTAGAGTGCTGCAGACTTGTCGTTTTAGATTGGACAACACCCTTAACACTAGAAGTCCCAGAAATTTCGAGCTCCCCCCTGAAGTCCTGAAAGAGGGTCAAATGACCCTTAGTCCAAACTGAATAGAACTAATTAGAAACTAACTGACTAAACTCAATGGAAAACAACAACCTCCTGTGGTGCGACAGTAATGGCCTTAATTATAGAACAAAAGACGGTGATTATAGGATGTTAGCTAAAATCCTTCAGGTCATTTGACCCGTCTCTGGGTTCCAAAGGTAGAAATGTTAAATGAGCCCTCTCTGGGACTTTTAGTGTTAAGCGGGCTTTACACGCTACGATATCGTTAATGAATTATCGTCGGGGTCACAGTGTTTGTGACACACATCCGGCGTCATTAATGATATCGCAGTGTGTGACACTTATGACCGACCTTAAACGATAGCAAAAGCGGTCAAAATCGTTTGCCGTGGAGAGGTTGTCCTGAAACAAAAAAACGTTTTCTGCTTATTAGCGATGTTGTTCGTCGTTCCTGCGGCAGTACACATCGCTATGTGTGACACCGCAGGAGCGACGAACATCTCCTTACCTGCCTCCACCGACAATGAAGAAGGAAGAAGGTGGGCGGGATGTTACATCCCACTCGTCTCCGCCCCTCCGCTTCTATTGGACGCCTTCCGTGTGACGTTGCTGTGACGCCAAACGAACCGCCCCCTTAGAAAGGAGGCAGTTCGCCGGCCAGCATGATGTCGCAGAGCAGGTATCTGCGTGTGATGCTGCCGTAGCGATAATGTTCGCTACGGCAGCGATCACCACATATCGGTCGTACGACAGGGGTGGGTTCTATCACGCTCGACATCGCCAGCAAATGCTAGCGATGTCGCAGCGTGTAAAGCTCGCTATAATCTTACGTTCATGTTATGAGTTAAAAAAATGTTCTATGGAAATCAATCATGTCAAAATATTGGAAATTGTTCTTGTGTTCAGTGAGATATTAATTCAAGTCTTATTTTTTTAAAGAGCACTACATATACAGTGCCTTGCGAAAGTATTTGCCCCCTTGAATTTTTAACCTTTTCCCACATTTCAGGCTTCAAACATAAAGATAAAAAAATTTAAAGTTTATGGTGAAGAATCAACAAGTGGGACACAATTGTGAAGGTGAACAATATTTATTGCTTATTTTAAATTTTTGTAAAAAATAAATAGCTGTAAAGTGGGGCATGCAATATTATTTGGCCACTTTACTTTCAGGGCAGCAAACTCACTCCAGAAGTTCCTTGAGGATCTTTGAATAATCCAATGTTGTCCTAATGACTGATAACGATAAATATAATCCACCTGTGTGTAATGAAGTCTCCGTATAAATGCACCTGCTCTGTGATAGTCTCAGTGTTCTGTTTAAAGCGCAGAGAGCATCATGAAGACCAAGGATCACAACAGGCAGGTCCCTGATACTGTTGTGGAGAAGTTTAAAGTCGGATTTGGTTGCAAAAATATTTCCAACACTTTGAACATCCCAAGAAGCACTGTGCAATCATATTGAAATGGAAGGAGTATCATACCACTGCAAATCTACCAAGACCCGGCCGTCCCTCAAAAATGTCATCTTAAACAAGGAGAACACTGATCAGAGATGCAGACAAGAGTCCCATTATCACTCTGGATGAACTGCAGAGATCTGCAGCTGAGGTGGGAGAGTCGTCTGTAAGACAACAATCAGTCGTACACTGCACAAATCTGGCCTTTATGGAAGATTGGCAAGGAGAAAGCCATTTCTCAAAGATATCCATAAAAGTGTTGTTTAAAATTTGCCACAAGCCACCTGGGAGACACACCAAACATGTGGAAGAAGGTGCTCTGGTCAGATGAAACCAAAATCAAACTTTTTGGGCACAATGCCAGATGATATGTTTGGCGTAAAAGCAACACAGCTCATCACCCTGAACACACCATCCCCACTGTCAAACATGGTGGTGGCAGCATCATGATTTGAGCCTGCTTTGCTTCAGCCGGGACAGGGAAGATGGTTAAAATTGATGGTAAGATGGATGGAGCCAAATACAAGACCATTCTTGAAGAAAACCTGTTGGAGTCTGCAAAAGACCTCAGACTGGGACGGAGATTTGTCTTTCAACAACACAATGATCCAAAACATAAAGCAAAATCTACAATGGAATGATTCACAAATAAACGTATTGTTAGGGCCAGGTGAACGGACAGACCCAGGAGGTGGATCCACTGGGCCAAACTCCTTGATGGTGGTAAGGGGTCCGGTAGCTGGAGCACTACAGGTAGCTGAACAGTCCGTGCACAAGAGTATAACGGAGAAGTCCCTGGGACCACGGAGTCACTGATGGTAGTCCGGGTGACGGAGCTCCGGTTCGGAAGCCGAGATGATGTCAGGCGGAGTCCGGAACCTTGGGAGCGAGATGACGGGTCACCGCAGGGATCAGAGACGGTACGGACTGTCAGGATGGCAGATAGACAGCGTTCGCGTCTCGGGATTCGGCAGGACCGGATGGCACGGCAGGATCGGCTCTAGAAGAGAGAGAGGTGAGTATCTCACAGGAACACAAGGAGACCTGACTCCTAGCTAGAGAAACACGAAGATCAGGCCCCGCCCACTTGGACATTAAACCCCTTTATACCCTGTACCTGTGTGCTTCATTTCCTGTCAATTGACGCTGGCCCTTTAAGAAAGGGTCAATGACCGCGCGCGCGCCCTAATGCGCATGCGCGCGGCCCGGGTGCCAGAAGCCAGAGCAGGAAGCTGAGGGAAGGAAGCAGCAGAGCCGGGCTGGGGCTGAGAAGCCGACGGGCGCCGGGAGCGGGGACCAGGATGCCTGGGAAGCGCAGGCGATGGACGCTGGAGAGCGGGGAGCGGTGGAGACCGGACCGAAGAACCGGGGAGCGAGGCAGGGGAGCCGGAGAGTGTGACAGGTGAGCCGGGGAGCAGCGCAGGGGACCCGGGGAGCGTGACAGTACCCCCCCCACGCCCCCCTCCCCGCAACCGGGACAGGAAGGCACGGATCAGCGGAGTACCCACATTCTCCCGGGGCTCCCAGGACCTATCCTCAGGACCATACCCTGCCCAGTCCACCAGGAAGAACTGTCGACCCCGTACGGTCTTCATGGCCATGATATCCCTTACCGCATAGATGTCGTCATCGGCAATAGGAGGAGGAGCCGAACTGGCAGCAGCGGAGAAGGGACCAAGGACAACCGGCTTGAGCAGGGAGACGTGGAATGAGTTGGGTATCCTCATCGTGGCCGGGAGCTGTAGCTTGTAGGAGACCTCATTGATCTTGTTGAGGACTTTAAACGGCCCGATGTAACGAGGACCCAGCTTGTAGGATGGTATCTTCAATCGGACGTACTTGGAAGCAAGCCAGACTAGATCTCCAGGAGAGAAACACGGAGGGTCCAGACGTCTCTTGTCTGCGTGTCTCTTCATCCGCAGGGAAGCACGCCCAAGGGACGCCTTGACAGAGTCCCAAATGGTTGCAAAGTCACGGGCTACAGTATCAGCAGCAGGGACATCCGAAGAAGGGGATGCAGGCAATGGGACGGAGGGCTGAAGTCCGTAAACGACATGGAAGGGAGAGCTGGAGGACGACTCACTGATGTGGTGGTTATGGGAGAATTCAGCCCAAGGAAGAAGCGTGGACCAGTCGTCGTGATGGGCGTTGACATAGTGACGTAAGAAGGAGGTCAAGATTTGATTGACCCTTTCCACTTGGCCATTAGACTGAGGATGGTAGGCAGAAGAAAAGTCCAGAGTCACTCCCAGATGTTTGCAGAGAGCCCTCCAGAAGCGGGAGGTGAACTGAGTTCCTCTGTCGGATACGATGTGTGATGGAAAGCCATGCAAGCGGAAGATGTGATGTATATAGGCGTCCGCGAGTTCCTGAGCAGAGGGCAGTCCAGCCATAGGGACGAAATGAGCCATTTTAGAGAACCGATCCACCACGACCCATATGACTGTGTGTCCGGAGGACAATGGCAAGTCCGTAATAAAGTCCATCGCTATGTGTTGCCACGGAACTGAGGGTATCGGCAGAGGCAGAAGACGGCCATATGGCAGGTGTTTGGGCGTCTTGTTCCTGGCACAAGAGGAGCAGGCAGAGACAAAAGCAGCGACGTCCGTGCGAAGGGATGGCCACCAGTAATGACGTACAATCGCACCCCATGTTCTCTTCTGACCAGCATGACCGGCTGTTTTCGAGGCATGACCCCAGTGTAACACTTTTTGCCTGTCAGTCTCAGAGACATAGGTCTTCCCGGGCGGTATCTGGGCCAGGGTGACAGGGGCCACCGGAATGATTTTGCTAGGACAGATGATGGGTTGGGTAGTCTCCTCCTCCTGCTCCATGGGCATGAAAGACCTGGACAAGGCATCAGCGCGTACATTCTTGTCCGCGGGTCGGAAATGGAGCTGGAAATCAAACCTGGCAAAGAATAAGGACCACCTGGCTTGCCGTGGGTTCAGTCGCTGAGCGGACCGCAGGTATTCCAGGTTCTTGTGGTCCATGTAAATAATCACGGGGTACACTGCTCCTTCCAGAAGGTAGCGCCATTCCTCCAGAGCCAGTTTGACTGCTAATAGCTCTCGGTCACCGATGGTGTAGTTGCGTTCAGGCGCTGAGAAGCTCTTGGAGAAGAATCCGCAAGTCACCATCTTCCCGGAGGAGGACTTCTGCATGAGCACTGCTCCGGCTCCCGAGGAGGAGGCATCCACCTCCAAGGTGAACTGGCGGTTTAACTCCGGACGGTGGAGTACAGGAGAGGAGGCAAATGCCCGCTTCAGAGAGCCAAACGCGGCGTCGGCCGCAGGTGACCAGTCCTTTGGATTAGCCTCCTTCTTGGTCAAGGCGGAGAGAGGAGCAGTCAGAGCAGAGAAGTGAGGGATGAACTGGCGGTAGTAGTTGGCGAACCCCAGGAAGCGTTGGATTGCCTTCAGTCCACAAGGCGGAGGCCAGTTGAGAATGGAGGAGACCTTCTTTGGATCCATCTGCAGTCCGGTATCGGAGATGATGTAACCCAGGAAGGGGAGAGAAGACTGCTCAAAGACACACTTCTCGTATTTGGCATACAGACGATTCTCTCTCAGTCTTTGTAGAACCAGTTGCACGTTCTCTCTGTGGGTATGGAGGTCCGGAGAGAAGACCAGGATGTCATCCAGATACACCACCACACAGACGTAGAGAAGGTCCCGGAAAACGTCGTTCACCAATTCTTGAAAGACTGCTGGTGCGTTACACAGGCCGAAGGGCATCACGCAGTATTCATAGTGCCCATCGCGAGTATTGAACGCGGTCTTCCATTCGTCCCCAGAGCGGATGCGGACCAGATTGTAGGCACCCCGAAGATCCAGCTTGATGAACACACGAGCTCCTCTAAGCCGGTCAAACAATTCGGGGATGAGCGGCAGAGGGTACTTGTTTTTCACGGTGATTTGGTTTAATCCCCGGTAGTCTATACATGGGCGTAAGTCGCCTTCTTTCTTCTTAACGAAGAAGAAGCCTGCTACAGCAGGAGAGGAGGATCTCCGAATGAATCCCCTTGCCAGGCTCTCTGTGATGTAGGTAGATATGGCCCTTGTTTCGGCTGGAGACAATGGATATATCCGTCCTCGAGGTGGTGTTGTTCCCGGGAGTAGGTCGATGGCACAATCGTAAGGACGATGTGGCGGAAGTACCTCAGATTCCTTTTTATCAAAGACGTCCGTGAAGGACCAATAGGCCGAGGGCAGTCCCGGTAGGTTTTCTGGAACCGGAGGTCGTCGGATGGGTTGTATGGTCTTCAGACATTTATCATGGCACGAAGAGCCCCATCGGGTGATTTCACCAGTGCCCCAGCTGACTGATGGTTCGTGTGTCCGTAACCAGGGAAGTCCCAGCAGGATTTGATGGGACATGTGTGGGAGGACGTAGAGAGCGATGTTCTCGGTGTGCAGGGCACCGATACGCAGTTCGACCGGCCTGGTGATCCAGGAGATGGTGTCAGAGAGGGGTCTCCCATCCACAGAGGCAATCACTAGGGGCTTGTCGAGTGGAGTAACAGGCACCTGGTACTTGTCCACCGTGGCCTGCTGGATGAAATTGCCTGCGGCCCCAGAATCGAGGTACACCTCAGCCGTGAACCGCGTCTCTCCCGTTGTCACTTGCACAGTCCACGTAACCGGGTCTGAGAGAGTCCCAGCACCTAGGGTGGCCTCTCCTACCAACCCTAGGCTTTGGAGTTTCCCGGCCTCTCTGGACAGGAGCGTAGAAGGTGTGTGCCCTCTCCGCAGTAAAAGCAGAGGCCCTTGGCGAGCCGCTCGGCTCGACGTTGTTCAGACTGCCGCACACGGTCGATCTGCATGGGCTCGTGGACGGAGACACCAGATGCCGTTGATTGAAGTACGAGGGGCTTCTGCGGAGGAGAGGAATGCCGTACCGGACGTCTCTCACGGGACACCTCTTTAGATCGCTCCTGAAAGCATATGTCCACTCGAGTCGCTAGAGTAATCAGGGCATCCAGGGTGGACGGTACGTCACGACCCGCCAGCTCATCTTTAATTCGCCCCGAGAGTCCTTCCCAGAAGGCGGCGGTTAGGGCCTCGTTGTTCCACCCGAGTTCCGAAGCCAAGGTGCGAAACCGGATTGTGTATTGACCCACCGTCAGAGTCCCCTGACGTAACCGGAGAAGAGAGGAAGCAGACGCGGAGGCGCGTCCTGGCTCGTCAAAGGTGCCACGGAATGCCTGCAGGAACTCCTGGATGTTTGTGGTCACAGGATCCCCCTTCTCCCACAAGGGGTTCATCCACGCCAGTGCCTCACCCTCTAGATGGGACATGATGAAGGCGACCTTGGCTTGGTCGGAGGCAAACAAATGCGGCAGCTGCGTGAAATGGAGGGAGCATTGGTTTATGAATCCCCTGCAGGTCTTGGGGTCTCCGGCGTACCGGGGTGGTGAGGCCAAACGAAGTCTGGAAGCATCCGAAGAAGTCGCCACGGGAGCTGGAGCCGTGGATTGACTAGTGGAAGCCCGGGATGCTGAAGACGTAACTGACGCTTGGAGCGTGTTAAGGCGGGCGTCCACAGAAGACATGAATTGCAGCATGCGGGTCTGAGTCTCACGCTGGCGTTGGAGTTCCTCCTGTACGGCTGCTAGTGCTTCAGCGGGATCCATGTCCTGATCTTACTGTTAGGGCCAGGTGGACGGACAGACCCAGGAGGTGGATCCACTGGGCCGAACTCCTTGATGGTGGTAAGGGGTCCGGTAGCTGGAGCACTACAGGTAGCTGAACAGTCCGTGCACAAGAGTATAACGGAGAAGTCCCTGGGACCACGGAGTCACTGATGGTAGTCCGGGTGACGGAGCTCCGGTTCGGAAGCCGAGATGATGTCAGGCGGAGTCCGGAACCTTGGGAGCGAGATGACGGGTCACCGCAGGGATCAGAGACGATACGGACTGTCAGGATGGCAGATAGACAGCGTTCGGGTCTCGGGATTCGGCAGGACCGGATGGCACGGCAGGATCGGCTCTAGAAGAGAAAGAGGTGAGTATCTCACAGGAACACAAGGAGACCCGACTCCTAGCTAGAGAAACACGAAGATCAGGCCCCGCCCACTTGGACATTAAACCCCTTTATACCCTGTACCTGTGTGCTTCATTTCCTGTCAATTGACGCTGGCCCTTTAAGAAAGGGTCAATGACCGCGCGCGCGCCCTAATGCGCATGCGCGCGGCCCGGGTGCCAGAAGCCAGAGCAGGAAGCTGAGGGAAGGAAGCAGCAGAGCCGGGCTGGGGCTGAGAAGCCGACGGGCGCCGGGAGCGGGGACCAGGACGCCTGGGAAGCGCAGGCGATGGACGCTGGAGAGCGGGGAGCGGCGGAGACCGGACCGAAGAACCAGGGAGCGAGGCAGGGGAGCCGGAGAGCGTGACAGGTGAGCCGGGGAGCAGCGCAGGGGACCCGGGGAGCGTGACACGTATCCAGGTATTAGAATGGCCAAGTCAAAGTCCAGACCTCAATCCAATCGAGAATCTGTGGAAAGAGCTGAAAACTGCTGTTCACAAACGCTCTCCATCCAACCTCACTCAGCTCGAGCTATTTGCAAAGGAAGAATGGGCAAGAATTTCAGTCTCTCAATGTGCAAAACTGATAGAGAAATACCCCAAGCGACTTGCATCTGTAATCGCAGCAAAAGGTGGCGCTAAAAAGTATTAAAGGGGTTATCTGGCTTATTTTGACCTTTTTTTATTATTTCCCTATGGGGCTACATTGGGTCAGGTAAGTAGATAGAGACCACTTACCTGCCCTGCTGTCAGCCCCTCTCACCCGGCTCAGAGTGGTCATGTGACCGCACCTGCCGCGATTTTGCTGCTTCCGGTCATTTCATGTCAACATGGGCAGGACCATGTTGACATGCAAATCTGGGAACAGCTTGTTGCCGCCCTACTGGGCAGGTACAGTGTGTGAGTCCCCGCCCCCTTCCCTGCACCCTCCCACACATTCCCTCGCACCCCGTACTCTCCCCGCCCACGGTGTCACCGCCAGCACCGGGCCCCCTGCTAAGGATAGCAGGAGTGCCCGTGCGGTCTGTGTCCTGCTCCAGCCCCGCAGCTGCCTTCATTGCAGTGTGTGTCTGCCCGCAGTATCAGCAGATTCTCACCCTGCAGTGCAGGTAGCTGCGGGGATGGAGGCAGGAGGCGCTGCTGCCAGGAGGCAGATGAGATCATTGACCTGCTGTGACGATATTCTCTTCACTCCTATAAGCGCTGTCACTGCCTTCTATGCCCGCCGCGTTCTCACATCACTAGCGGTGACGTCACGGGCGATACTGCTGAGAACGCGGCGGGCATAGAAGTCAGTGACAGCGCTAACGTCAGCAGTGCAGGAGATCATCACAGCAGGTAATGATCTCATCTAACCTCCTGGCAGCAGCACTCGTCATCCCCTGCAGTGACCTGGGCTATTGATGTTAGCTCAGGTCACTGCATTGCTCTCCCAGCCAATGGGGAACATTCTGTTCTTCATTGACTGGGACAGTGACTATGGTATGGATAGTCATGCGTCCCCCTTATTGGATTACGCCGGACCCGGATTTGATTGTTCTTTTCAATAAATTGGTGAAAGAGGGAGTATTTTGGGGAGTGTTTTTTCAAATAAAACTTTTTTTGTTGTCTATTTTTTATTTATTACTGACTCTGTTGGTGATGTCGGGTATCTGATACACGCCTGACATCCCTAACCCCAGGGCTTGATGCCAGGTGACATTACACATCTGGCATCAACCCCATATATTACCCCGTTTGCCACCGCACCAGGGCAATGGGATGAGTTGGGGAAAAGCGCCAGGATTGGCACATCTAATGGATGCGCCACTTCTGGGGCGGCTGCGGCCTGCTATTTTTAGGCTGGGGAGTGTCCAATAACAGTGGACCTCCCTAGTCTGAGAATACCAGACCAAAGCTGTCCGCTTTACCTCAGCTGGTGATCCAATTTGGGGGGGACCCCATGTTTTAAAATTTAAAATAACAGCGTGGGGTGCCCTCTGTTTTGGATTATCAGCCAAGGTGAAGCTGCCAGCTGTGGTCTGCAGGCTGCAGCCGTCTGCTTTACCCTAGCTGGCTACAAAAGATAGGGGGGCCCTCACGTCTTTTTTTTTTTAATTATTTTTTTTTTTGGGCTAAATACAAGGCTAAGCACCCTTTAGTGCCACATGAAAGTCACTAAAGGGTGCCAGCTTAGAATATGCAGGGGGCTAGGACATTATATAGGTCTTTCTCATCTATCTATCTATCTATCTATCCATTATCTATCTCTATCTCTCTATTCATTCACTCATCCCTCTATCTCTGTCTCTATATCTATCTATTTATCTCTAGATCTACTCATCTATTTATCTTTCTTGCTGCTTCCGTATTTTGCGGATGACACACGGATGCATCCGGGAAAAAATGGACCATTTTTTGCGGACCGCAAAAACGGAACGGTCATGTGAATGTAGCCCACATGTGTTCCCTATGGGGGTAGGGGTCGGTACAGAACGATGGTGGTGGGGGGGGGTCGGTACAGAGCGCCGTGTGTGTGTTTGTGTGTGTGGGTGGGGGGAGGGTTGAAGAGCCTGATGTGATGTGGGGCGCAGAGCCCAATGTCTGTGTGTGTGTGTGTGTGTGTGTGGTGTGTTTGTGGTGTGTGTGTTGTGTGTGTGTTGTGTGTGGTGTGTGTGTGTGTGTGTGTGTGTGTGCGTGTGTAGTGTTTGTGTGTGCGTGTTTTGTGTGCGTGTGTGTGTGTCTGGTGCAGAGCCCGATGTGGGGCTGTTATTTCCATTGATAGAGTGATAACAGGTCAGGTGCTGGGGCAGAATACTGACAGGAAATGAGTGTGCAGGGGGCGGGCAGGAGGCGGGGCTGGACAATGGGCGGGGCTGGACAGTGAGGCTGGGCGGTGCCAGCTCTGACTGGGAAGTTTAGCACAGGAAGTGGTCAGTTTCCTGGAGCTGAATGTAAACAAAGAGCTGCAGAGAATAAAGTGATAATTCAAGAGGAACAAAAGTTATAAAACAAAAAATAACAATGTAGGTGTGTTTTATATGACAATACAGCACAGATAAACTCAACATTTTTTGGTAAGCTAATGTCGGACAACTCCTTTAACTTAAAGGGGCTGAATAATATTGCTTGCCCCACTTTTCAGTTATTTATTTTTTACAAAAATTTAAAATAAGCAATAAATATCGTTCACCTTCACAATTGTGTCCCATTTGTTGTTGATTCTTCACCATTAATTTAAAATTTTTATCTTTATGTTTGAAGCCTGAAATGTGGGAAAAGGTTGAAAAATTCAATGGGGCCAAATACTTTCGCAAGGCACTGTATATAAAAAAATAAACTACCAGATAAAAACCCCAATATGGTTGGCTATACTGCTAGCACGGCAAGGTAGCTATGCGCTTATATAGATTATTATGGTGAGCAACTGGTAGTTGTGTATCTTTATTTGTTCTCAGTTACCAATGGGCGCAAAAATTGCATCAATCTCAATATGTCATCAACACAATGTCACCTCCCCCCTAATTCCAATAGACATCAACAGCATGACACCTGTAGATTACAGTGCGGTGCTGTGCTGGGTTCCAAGGGCCGCCACAAATACGGATTCTGGGGGCCCACTATAGAACTATATGGAAACATTTCTTGACCTTTCTTGGCAAATTCTCTTAAATGAAAATAGTAATAGCGAATTGGTGGGGTGCTGCATGTCTACCTCCACCAATCTTATATTGATGACCTAGCTTGTGGATAGTTCTTCAATATCAATACAGGGCAAACCCCGTAAGCAACAGCAAGAAGCTGCAAGATAAATGTCGAAAAAGGGGAGCCAAGTGCTGCTCATGTACGCAGCTGGGGACTGATTCCTACACAAGGACCCATTGGGGGAATCACATGTACCCAAGTGGGCCAGCCTAGGCCTGCTACATGGTGTCTCATGCACAGCTGTTACCAACTGTACCAAGGTGCTACAGTTGGTATGTACATGTAGCCTTAGCATGGGAATGAACTGTTCCCTTCTGAACACAAAGATAATGCTTGCACTAGTGTGCAGTCTGTTAGCAGGGGTTAAAGCTAGAGTAGAGCGAGTAACTAACTGTTCATACTCACTATACTTATAACGAGTACTGTCCAATACCTTGGTTATTCATTACAAATAGTGTGTGCAATGCAAGTCAATGAGGATACGTGCAATGTAACGAGTAACCCGGATGTCGCACTATTTGCTAGTCGCACGAATAGTACAGCATTTACCGGTAGGTTACTCGTTACTGAATTTTTCCCCACTGACTTGGATTGCACACACTATTCGGAATGAATGCCCGAGTATTAGACAGCATTTGTTATGAGTATAGCGAGTACGAATAATTAGGTACTCGCTCAACTCTAGTTAAAACTGGACTTTATTCCTTTTCATTTTTCCATGTCCTTATTGACTAGGAGTGCACTAGAGACTGATAAAATGGCAGCACCCACTACTACATATTCATAATGTGCACAGACTATGACCCTCGCGATATACAGAAAAGGTAAAAATGATATTAAGCTGCTTTTTCAATTTGTATCTTCAGTTGTATCTTCAGCTCCTGGTCCCCGGCTTCTGCTTTTCTGGGGCAGTGAATGCCTGAAGATCGATACTTTGGACCAGTGGTTTGGTGCATCTGCAGGTCCAATCTGAGCTCCGTCCCATCCTACTAGTACAGGCGGCTTTGCCTTTGCGGAATGAGAGAAGCACAGGAAGACTGAGGCTGGTCAGTGATCTCCCCAACATCAGAGCGGTATGAGTAGACACTAACGCCGACCTCCTGCTCACGCCTCGCACTGCTTGCCTAGGTGGCCAGTCAGGTTGTGAATGCAATGTGGCCAGCTGTCTAGGCAATGAGCTGTATACTATACAATTATAAATCCCACTTTTCTTCAGAACGAAGAAGCTTTATTAAGAGAAAAATTACAAAGTTACTTGTTTTTACCAATTTATGAATTTGAGAGAACGCCTGAATTAAGATAAAAATTGAAAGTAAACAAGTTCTCCTTAGGACCAGAACTTCAGATCTATTTCAACTGAACTCTAGCTAATCTGTAACCTAAAATCAGCCACTAGTGAGTGAGTAATGACAATAGGATTGCACTTTATCTCGTCCGGGAGGTGCGCGTGCCAAGTGACAATGGGAGAATTTCCTGTATGCTGTTGCTATGGTTACAGAACTGATTTGCTTCCCTTGGCAAACTCTGCTGAGCAGCACATGGCTGGTGGATTCAGATGAACAGAGGAGCCTGACCCCGGGAATGAGCAGCTATGTCATTGTCTGTGGAGTGACACAAGCATATAGCACTGGAATACAGAGAATAACCCGCCAGTGGAAATGTACATGCAGTGTTTTATGAGTGACCGAAGTCAAAGCCTCGACAGGAACAAATAAAATAAAAACACACAAAAAATGAATGATAATGACCCAGAACTATTATTATTTCACCCACACAGTGAACACCATAGAAAAAAAGTAAAGAAAAGCCTATGCCAGTAATTCTGTTTTTGTTACATTTATCTACCAAAAAATAAAAAATAAACAGCAAACAAAAAAATCGATCTCAAAATAGCTGCACTGACAGAAAAAAAATGTTCCAGGTCTATGAATTTGGTGAAACGTGTTGTGTTTTTATTGTGAAAAGTTAGTAGTAACATGATGAAGACAAGGATATGAATGTTGTATGGCCATAATCATACAGACCAGCAGAATAAAGGTAACGGGGCATTTATACTCTGCGGCAACAGCCAAGAAAAGACCCCAAAAAAACACTGCTAGTATAGTTGGTTTCTGTATATTCACTCTTCCAAAGTAACTGGAAAAAAAAACTAGAAAAAATTCAAAGATTCAGCCACATTTATGTGAGCAACATGAAATCAAAAGATTTATTTAATAAAAAAAAGGTTTTCTTGTGCAAAACGCAGTAATACATAAAGAATCATATAAGTTTGGTATCGCAGTAATCTTACAGACCTGCAGTCAGGATGCTTTGTGATATACGCGTCTAGTGATGGCACAACATTTAAAGGCTGGGGACAAACTTATGTATCTGCTGCAAGTGTGATCCGAGTGTCATGCGACTGTGACACAATATTGTGATCGGGTCACAGCTGCGGAGGAGGGGTTAATCTCCCCATCTCCTCCATTGTCAACCTGCGCGTATATATCGCACTGCACTTGAATGACATCCTAGTGCAGTCCGATGTTTTTCTCGCACCCATAAACTTGTATGGGTGTGAGTGACTCAGCATGCTGCGATTTTCTCCTCAGGCCATTTAGGGCTGAGCAAAAACTGGCAGATCTGAGCTGCAGTATTGTCTTACATGGGGCTGAGTGCAACGCGAGATTTTATCACATTCCACTCGTGCGAGTCATATGGCAGTGTGACTCTGGCCCAAGACTTAAGCAGGCTTTACACACTGCGATATCGGTCCCGATATCGCTAGTGTGGGTACCCGCCCCCATCTGTTGCGCGACACGGGCAAATCGCTGCCCGTGCCGCACAACATCGCCCAGACCCGTCACACATACTTACCTGCCCGGCGACGTCAATGTGACCGGCGAACCGCCTCCTTTCTAAGAGGGCGGTCCGTGCGGCGTCACAGCGACGTCACTGAGCGGCCGCCCAATAGCAGGGGAGGGGCGGAGCTGAGCGAGACGTAACATCCCGCCCACCTCCTTCTTTCCGCATAGCGGCCGGGAGGCAGGTAAAGAGACCTAAACCACACCCACACAGCTCCAACAGGTCGAACACCCCCCCACACACCCACCCCTCACTCTGCCCTTACCCAATCAGCAGCGGCCCTGCATCATACCCCCACACCTTACTCTACCCACACCCAATCAGCAGCGACGACCGTTCAGTTAGGAAACGCCAGAAGCCCTGACAACGCCATGACGCAGCTGGCAGACAGGTACAAGGGACACCTCCATGGAAGCTCCCTACACCCGACAGAGCACAGTAAGGGCGCTTTCACACTTGCGTTGTGCGACATCCGTCACAATGCGTTGTGTGACGCATGTGACAGATGCCTTGCAAATAGTGGCAATGGATTCCTATGAAATAGCGCGTTGCATTAAGTTTTCTAGCCACGAGACAGAGAGAGAGCCCCCATCATCACCGCACACGCAGGCACTACCACCCCTATCATCACCGCACACGCAGGCACTACTGCACTCATCATCATCACACACATCGCGGCACTACCGCCCCCATCATCACTGCACACACCCCGGCACTACCGCCCCCATCATCATCACACACACAGGCACTATTGCACCCATCATTACCGCACACGCATGCACTACCGAAGTCATCATCATCACACACATCCCGGCACTACAGCCCCCATCATCACCGCACACACCCCGGCACTACCGCACCCATCATCACCACACACATGCAGGCACTACTGCACTCATCATCATCACACACATTCCGGCACTACCGCCCCCATCATCACACACAGTGCTTTTTTGTAAAAAAATATTGGCTGATACGCATCTCTGAGATGAGGAGCGGGGAGGGGGGGGAGGTGCTGTAAGGCGCCGGCGGACAAAATTGAGGAGGAGGGGGTGGGGAGGATCTGTCAGCTGGTGGACGAGTTTGAGGAGTGGGAGGGAGTGCTGTTGTTTGTTGCTGTCATGCTGCCGGGAGATTCTGTGCACAGTTTACCACATACTACATATGGTACTGTATGCTGGAGAGAGAGGCAGGGGGTGCAGAACTACAAGGCTCAGCATACTCCATCCACTAGTGTATGCAGGAGAGGCAGAGGGAGCAGAACTACAAGGCTCAGCATACTCCATCCTCTAGTGTATGCAGGAGAGAGAGCCAGGGGGGAGCAGAACTACAAGGCTCAGCATACTCCATCCGCTAGTGTATGCAGGAGAGCAGACAGCAGCCGCCAAACTACAAGGCTCAGCATCCTTCAGCCAAGACTGTATGCAGGAGTTTTTTTGCCCAAAAACGTAAAATGTAAAAAAAAAAAAAATAAAAATGACGTGGGCTTTGCCATATTTTTGTATGCTAGCCAGGTAGAGCAGGCAGTTACGGGCTGCCCCCAACCCCCAGCTGCCTATTTGTACACGGCTGACGACCAAAAATATAGGGAAGCCCTTTTTTTAATTACTTCATGAATTTCATGAAATAATTTAACAAAAAAAAAATGACGTGGGCTTCGCACAAATTTTGTGTCCAGCCAGGTAAAACTAGGCAGCTGGGGATTGGAATCCGCAACGCAGAGTGCCCAAGCTTTCTGGGCACCCCTACTGCGCATTGCAGTCCGCAGCCTCCCCAGAAAATGGCGCTTTCATAGAAGCGCTATATTTTGGTGTTGTATCCAACTCTTCCAGCGACCCTGGGTCGCTGGTTAGGGCCAGCTGTATATTACAGTCATATGAAAAAGTTTGGGCATCCCTATTAATGTTAACCTTTTTTCTTTATAACAATTTTGGTTTTTGCAACAGCTATTTCAGTTTCATATATCTAATAACTGATGGACTCAGTAATATTTCTGGATTGAAATGAGGTTTATTGTACTAACAGAAAATGTGCAATCTGCATTGAAACAAGATTTGAGAGGTGCAAAAGTATGGGCACCTCAACATAAAAGTGACATTAATATTTTGTAGATCCTCCTTTTGCAAAAATAACAGCCTCTAGTCGCTTCCAGTAGCTTTTAATGAGTTCCTGGATCCTGGATGAAGGTATATTTGACCATTCCTGTTTACAAAACAATTCCAGTTCAGTCAGGTTTGATGGTCGCCGAGCATGAACAGCACGCTTCAAATCATCCCACAGATGTTCA
Source organism: Anomaloglossus baeobatrachus (assembly GCF_048569485.1). Classification (NCBI taxonomy): domain Eukaryota; kingdom Metazoa; phylum Chordata; class Amphibia; order Anura; family Aromobatidae; genus Anomaloglossus; species Anomaloglossus baeobatrachus. Next base: position 113,695,307 of record NC_134362.1, on the reverse strand, counting down.
ATGATATTCAAGTCTGGGGACTGGGATGGCCATTCCAGAACATTGTAATTGTTCCTCTGCATGAATGCCTGAGTAGATTTGGAGCGGTGTTTTGGATCATTGTCTTGCTGAAACATCCATCCCCTGTATCAACTGGCCCTAAGCCCGAAATTCATGGTGTCACGCCAATATTAGACATGGCCACCATGAATTTTTTGTAAAGATAAAAAAAACACAAGACAGAGAAAATATTTTTATTAGAAATAAAACACAAAACAATTAGTGACTCCATCTTTATTGAAATAAATAACCCCCCTCCGCAGTAATCCTGGGTCAAGGGTCCCGCGTCGTCCAATCCGGATCCAATATCATCTGATCGGTTTGCTGGAAGGCAAAGCGATCAGATGATGTCAGGTTAAAGGACATGAATCACACGACACAGCAGCTGATTGTGTAAAAGCCAGTTATACAATCAGCTGATGCATCAGTGCAAAAAAAAAACTACTCACCTGTCTGCAAAATCCCGGGACATGACTGATCGCTCCAGGAGTCGCTGCAGTCACCTCAGAGCATCACCTGATCGCTTAAACCAGCTGGGCGGTAAAAAGCCGTCCCCACCGCTGGACTTAGACTGTCAGCTGATGCCATAGCGTGACTGCATCAGCTGATTACCGGCAGGTCCTGAAGCAAATCACAAGTGTCCCGGGAGGTGTTACGGTTGCTGTGGCACTGGAGACTATTTTCACATTTCTTGCTACTGCACATGTGCGAGCACTGGAGACTATGTTCGGATTTCTTGCTACTGCACATGTGCAAGCGCTGGAGACTAAGTCCTATCTTGGAGCCATTGCACATGTGCGGGTGACATCATCGCTGACACGAGGTCATATGTCTCTGACACCTTCTAAGCTGATTGGCCGCTGGTCATGTGCTTGTGACACGTGGTCACATGTCTCTGACACCTTCTATGCCGATTGATCGCTGGTCATGTGCTTGTGACGCTTTGCTTGGTGATAGGCCAGCGTGACGTCATTGCTGTCATTCTGGCAGCGGATTGGCTCTGGTGTCCTCCATCCTGGATGAGGCACAGAGTCTATATAAGACCCTGACGCACGCCGCCCGGCGCTCAGTCCTCTTGGTTCATGCATGAGAGTAGACGCTCTGTGCACGTCCCTCTAGGCATCTCTCTGTCTATGCTAGGTGAGTGCTACCGGCAGGGTAGCGTTCTTATACCTTACAGCTTCGGCTGCGGTCCATATCCTTACATCTTAGAGGAGCGGACATAGGCAGGTGCCTGAGGCACATGGTCCGGCTGGGCCTTGTGATTCTACTCGTAGGTGAACGTTGCCGCTAGGGTAACGTTCCTTATACTGCATCTGGCAGTTGTTCGTATCCTCGCACACTAGGGGAGCGAACATAGGTAGAAGCTTTGTGCGGCTTATGCTGCTGTCCGTCTCTTTTGCACCACTAGTGGAACGGATCTAGGCAGGTGCCATATCTAGTGGTTCGTGTCCTCGCACACTAGTGGAGCGAACGCAGCTAGGAGCTTTGTGCGGCTTACGCTGCTGTCCGTCTCCTGGCACCACTAGAGGAACGGACCTAGGCAGGTGCCATTTCACACTCACTGCTTTTGTCTCTGTGACCATTAACAGAGACCATACCACACACCCTCCAAGCAAGGGAGGAATTGCTTTATTTCCTAATTATATTCCTCTGTGAGTTTAGCAGAGGTATTGCACTCTGCACTTGTGCTATTACTATTTACAGTGGCACACTTATATACCCCTTATCCTCTGCCATAGTCTGCAGCAGAGTCTTTGCATGGTGGACCCTGACTGTCTGATATTCCTTTGGGTTTTATTATCAGACAGCCCCCCGTAACATTAGGACTGAGCCAACGGTCTGGCAGTTATGGCAGAATATCAGCAGTTACACCGTTACAAACAAGTACTTGAGTCGCGGCTCAAGACTATTGAGGATAAACCTCAGACCATGGTGACATATACACATGATCCTCAACTTGCTCTGCCAAACAGGTATTCTGGCGATGCCAGATCATGTCGTGGTTTCATTAGTCAGTGTCAGATACACCTAGAGGTCAACTCTTCTCGCTTCTCTACGGAGAGGTCCAGAGTAGGCTTTATCATATCCTTACTTCAGGATAAAGCCTTAGAATGGGCGACTTCCCTATGGGAGCGCTCTGATGTGGTTACTCTGAGACATCAAGACTTTCTTGAAGCTCTTAAAGCGGTTTTCATGGGTCTGCAGGTTACCCATGATGCGGCCCTGAGACTGTTAGATCTATCTCAGGGTTCGTTATCCACTAGTTCTTATGCCATTGCTTTTAGAACTCTGGTGGCAGAACTAGATTGGCCAGAAAAGGTGTTGATTCCTATCTTCTGGAGAGGGTTGGCAGGCTATGTCAAGGATGCCCTTGCTACTCGTGAGGTCCCTGCTTCTCTGGAGGATTTAATCACTGTAGCAACAAGGATCGACGTACGCCATAAGGAAAGTAGACTCGAGGTCTCTTCCTCACGCCCTAAGCATCGGGCTATTCCAGTTGTTGAGGGTCCACTGCCATCTTCCTCAGCATCTGAGACATCTCCCACTCCTATGGAGTTAGGTCATACGTCCTCCAGACTACGCAGGTCCAGTCCTCCTATATGTTACGTATGTCGTCAGGCTGGGCACTATGCCAACAAGTGTCCTAGCCGTCAGGGAAACTCCCAGGCCTAGTAACCATTAGAGGGGGGTTACTAGAGACGTCTTCCGCACCCTCTAAGTGTAGTATCCCAGGTCAGCTCTCATTCTCTGAGAATACATGGCCTATTATGGCTTTTGTGGATTCCGGAGCTGACGGGACTTTTGTGTCCTCAGGATTTGTAAAGAGACACAATATTCCCTCTATAATGTTAGAGGCGCCTATTCCTGTCCGTGTTGTTAATGGGACTATGTTGTCTGACTCCATTACATTGAGGACAGTTCCCTTGCGCCTTTCCCTGCCTCAGGGTTACATAGAGGATATTTCTTTTCTTGTTTTCCCTGAGGGTATAGACGACGTCCTTCTGGGTCTCCCATGGCTTCGGACTCATGCTCCTCACATTGACTGGGAGTCCGACAGTATTATTAGTTGGGGTTCGAAATGTCAGTCCCGATGTCTTCCCTTACCACCTAAGGTCGTTGCGGTTGCATCAACTGATCTCTCTCCCATACCTACACCCTATTTGGATTTCGCTGACGTGATCTCCAAACAGGGTGCTGAGGTTCTTCCACCCCATAGGCCGTATGACTGTGCCATAGACCTTATCCCAGGTTTGGTTCCACCTAAGGGCAGGGTTTACCCCCTGTCGATACCTGAGTCGGAGGCCATGTCGACCTATATAAGAGAGAGTTTAGAGAAGGGCTTCATTCGTAAGTCTGTCTCTCCCGCGGGAGCTGGGTTTTTCTTTGTTTGGAAGAAAGAGGGTGATTTGCGTCCCTGCATAGATTACAGGGGTCTCAACGCAATCACAATAAAGAACAAATACCCATTACCTTTAATTTCGGAGCTCTTTGACAGACTGAGGGGAGCTCAAGTTTTTACGAAGTTGGATCTGCGGGGTGCGTATAACTTGGTACGAATTTGAGAGGTTGACGAATGGAAGACTGCTTTTAACACCCGAGACGCTCACTATGAATACCTCGTCATGCCTTTTGGGTTATGTAATGCACCCGCAGTAGTCGTGGTGTATCTGGACGACATCCTGATTTTTTCTCCTGATCTGGAGACTCATCGTCAGGATGTCGTTCGTGTCCTTTCCCGTTTAAGGGAGCACTCTTTGTTTGCTAAACTCGAAAAATGTGTATTCGAGCAGTCATCCTTGCCTTTTTTGGGCTACATTATCTCACAAGAGGTCTGGCTATGGATCCTGCGAAGCTCTCTGCTGTCCTGGAATGGTCCGAACCTCATTCCTTGAAGGCGGTGCAACGCTTCTTAGGATTCATAAATTATTACAGGCAGTTCATACCCCATTTCTCTACTTTGGTGGCCCCTTTGGTGGCCTTGACTAAGAAAGGTGCTAATCCAAAAGTCTGGTCTACTGAGACATCTCAGGCTTTTGAGGCAGTAAAAAGACACTTTTCAACTGCTCCCGTTCTTCAAAGACCCGATGAGAATAAGCCCTTCCTCTTGGAGGTTGATGCCTCTTCAGTGGGTGCTGGTGCGGTCTTGTATCAAAAGAACGGTGCAGGTAGAAAAAGGCCGTGTTTCTTCTTTGCTAAAACCTTTTCACCGGCAGAGAGAAACTATACCATTGGGGATAGGGAACTGCTCGCCCTGAGATTAGCCTTGGAGGAGTGGCGTCACCTGCTGGAAGGAGCGAAACATCCTTTCCAGGTCTATACAGACCATAAGAATCTGACGTACTTACAAACCGCTCAGCGTCTGAATCCTCGCCAAGCCCGCTGGTCCTTGTTTTTCTCCCGCTTTCACTTCTCCATCAACTATCTGTCTGGGAGTAAGAACTAGATTGGCCAGAGAAGGTGTTGATTCCTATCTTCTTGAGAGGGTTGGCAGGCTATGTCAAGGATGCCCTTGCTTCTCGTGAGGTCCCTGCTTCTCTGGAGGACTTGATCACAGTAGCAACGAGGATCGACGAACGCCATAGGGAACGTAGACTCGAGGTCTCTTCCTCACGCCCTAAGCATCGGGCTATTCCAGTTGTTGAGGGTCCACTACCATCTTCCTCAGCATCTGAAACATCTCCAACTCCTATGGAGTTAGGTCATACGTCCTCCAGACTACGCAAGTCTGGTCCTCTTATATGTTACGTATGTCGTCAGGCTGGGCACTATGCCAACAAGTGTTCTAGTCGTCAGGGAAACTCCCAGGCCTAGTAACCATTAGAGGGGGGTTACTAGAGATGTCTTCTGAACTCTCTAAGTGTAGTATCCCAGGTCAGCTCTCATTCTCTGAGAATACATGGCCTATTATGGCTTTTGTGGATTCCGGAGCTGACGGGACTTTTGTGTCCTCAGGATTTGTAAAGAGACACAATATTCCTCTATCATGTTAGAGGCACCTATTCCTGTCCGTGTTGTTAATGGGACTATGTTGTCTGACTCCATTACATTGAGGACAGTTCCCTTGCGCCTTTCCCTGTCTCAGGGTCACATAGAGGAGATTTTTTTTCTTGTTTTGCCTGAGGGTATAGACGATGTTCTTCTGGGTCTCCCATGGCTTCGGACCCATGCTCCTCTAATTGACTGGGAGTCCGACAGTATTATTAGGTGGGGTTCAAAATGTCAGTCCCGATGTCTTCCCTTACCACCTAAGGTTGTTGCGGTTGCATCAACTGATCTCTCTCCCATACCTACACCCTATTTGGATTTCGCTGACGTGTTCTCCAAACAGGGTGCTGAGGTTCTTCCACCTCATAGGCCGTATGACTGCGCCATAGACCACAGATAAACTCAACATTTTTTGGTAAGCTAATGTCGGACAACTCCTTTAACTTAAAGGGGCTCAATAATATTGCTTGCCCCACTTTTCAGTTATTTATTTTTTACAAAAATTTAAAATAAGTAATAAATATCGTTCACCTTCACAATTGTGTCCCATTTGTTGTTGATTCTTCACCATTAATTTAAAATTTTTATCTTTATGTTTGAAGCCTGAAATGTGGGAAAAGGTTGAAAAATTCAATGGGGCCAAATACTTTCGCAAGGCACTGTATATAAAAAAATAAACTACCAGATAAAAACCCCAATATGGTTGGCTATACTGCTAGCACGGCAAGGTAGCTATGCGCTTATATAGATTATTATGGTGAGCAACTGGTAGTTGTGTATCTTTATTTGTTCTCAGTTACCAATGGGCGCAAAAATTGCATCAATCTCAATATGTCATCAGCACAATGTCACCCCCCCCCCCTAATTCCAATAGACATCAACAGCATGACACCTGTAGATTACAGTGCGGTGCTGTGCTGGGTTCCAAGGGCCGCCACAAATACGGATTCTGGGGGCCCACTATAGAATTATATGGAAACATTTCTTGACCTTTCTTGGCAAATTCTCTTAAATGAAAGTAGTAATAGCGGATTGGTGGGGTGCTGCATGTCTACCTCCACCAATCTTATATTGATGACCTAGCTTGTGGATAGTTCTTCAATATCAATACAGGGCAAACCCCATAAGCAACAGCAAGAAGCTGCAAGATAAATGTCGAAAAGGGGAGCCAAGTGCTGCTCATGTACGCAGCTGGGGACTGATTCCTACACAAGGACCCATTGGGGGAATCACATGTACCCAAGTGGGCCAGCCTAGGCCTGCTACATGGTGTCTCATGCACAGCTGTTACCAACTGTACCAAGGTGCTACAGTTGGTATGTACATGTAGCCTTAGCATGGGAATGAACTGTTCCCTTCTGAACACAAAGATAATGCTTGCACTAGTGTGCAGTCTGTTAGCAGGGGTTAAAGCTAGAGTAGAGCGAGTAACTAACTGTTCATACTCACTATACTTATAACGAGTACTGACTAATACCTTGGGTATTCATTACAAATAGTGTGTGCAATGCAAGTCAATGAGGATACGTGCAATGTAACGAGTAACCCGGATGTCGCACTATTTGCTACTCACACGAATAGTACAGCATTTACCGGTAGGTTACTCGTTACTGAATTTTTCCCCACTGACTTGGATTGCACACACTATTCGGAATGAATGCCCGAGTATTAGACAGCATTTGTTATGAGTATAGCGAGTACGAATAATTAGGTACTCGCTCAACTCTAGTTAAAACTGGACTTTATTCCTTTTCATTTTTCCATGTCCTTATTGACTAGGAGTGCACTAGAGACTGATAAAATGGCAGCACCCACTACTACATATTCATAATGTGCACAGACTATGACCCTGGCGATATACAGAAAAGGTAAAAATGATATTAAGCTGCTTTTTCAATTTGTATCTTCAGTTGTATCTTCAGCTCCTGGTCCCCGGCTTCTGCTTTTCTGGGGCAGTGAATGCCTGAAGATCGATACTTTGGACCAGTGGTTTGGTGCATCTGCAGGTCCAATCTGAGCTCCGTCCCATCCTACTAGTACAGGCGGCTTTGCCTTTGCGGAATGAGAGAAGCACAGGAAGACTGAGGCTGGTCAGTGATCTCCCCAACATCAGAGCGGTATGAGTAGACACTAACGCCGACCTCCTGCTCACGCCTCGCACTGCTTGCCTAGGTGGCCAGTCAGGTTGTGAATGCAATGTGGCCAGCTGTCTAGGCAATGAGCTGTATACTATACAATTATAAATCCCACTTTTCTTCAGAACAAAGAAGCTTTATTAAGAGAAAAATTACAAAGTTACTTGTTTTTACCAATTTATGAATTTGAGAGAACCCCTGAATTAAGATAAAAATTGAAAGTAAACAAGTTCTCCTTAGGACCAGAACTTCAGATCTATTTCAACTGAACTCTGGCTAATCTGTAACCTAAAATCAGCCACTAGTGAGTGAGTAATGACAATAGGATTGCACTTTATCTCGTCCGGGAGGTGCGCGTGCCAAGTGACAATGGGAGAATTTCCTGTATGCTGTTGCTATGGTTACAGAACTGATTTGCTTCCCTTGGCAAACTCTGCTGAGCAGCACATGGCTGGTGGATTCAGATGAACAGAGGAGCCTGACCCCGGGAATGAGCAGCTATGTCATTGTCTGTGGAGTGACACAAGCATATAGCACTGGAATACAGAGAATAACCCGCCAGTGGAAATGTACATGCAGTGTTTTATGAGTGACCGAAGTCAAAGCCTCGACAGGAACAAATAAAATAAAAACACACAAAAAATGAATGATAATGACCCAGAACTATTATTATTTCACCCACACAGTGAACACCATAGAAAAAAAGTAAAGAAAAGCCTATGCCAGTAATTCTGTTTTTGTTACATTTATCTACCAAAAAATAAAAAATAAACAGCAAACAAAAAAATCGATCTCAAAATAGCTGCACTGACAGAAAAAAAATGTTCCAGGTCTATGAATTTGGTGAAACGTGTTGTGTTTTTATTGTGAAAAGTTAGTAACATGATGAAGACAAGGATATGAATGTTGTATGGCCATAATCATACAGACCAGCAGAATAAAGGTAACGGGGCATTTTTACTCTGCGGCAACAGCCAACAAAAGACCCCAAAAAAACACTGCTAGTATAGTTGGTTTCTGTATATTCACTCTTCCAAAGTAACTGGAAAAAAAAACTAGAAAAAAAATTAAAGATTCAGCCACATTTATGTGAGCAACATGAAATCAAAAGATTTATTTAATAAAAAAAAGGTTTTCTTGTGCAAAACGCAGTAATACATAAAGAATCATATAAGTTTGGTATCGCAGTAATCTTACAGACCTGCAGTCAGGATGCTTTGTGATATACGCGTCTAGTGATGGCACAACATTTAAAGGCTGGGGACAAACTTATGTATCTGCTGCAAGTGTGATCCGAGTGTCATGCGACTGTGACACAATATTGTGATCGGGTCACAGCTGCGGAGGAGGGGTTAATCTCCCCATCTCCTCCATTGTCAACCTGCGCGTATATATCGCACTGCACTTGAATGACATCCTAGTGCAGTCCGATGTTTTTCTCGCACCCATAAACTTGTATGGGTGTGAGTGACTCAGCATGCTGCGATTTTCTCCTCAGGCCATTTAGGGCTGAGCAAAAACTGGCAGATCTGAGCTGCAGTATTGTCTTACATGGGGCCGAGTGCAACGCGAGATTTTATCACATTGCACTCGTGCGAGTCATATGGCAGTGTGACTCTGGCCCAAGACTTAAGCGGGCTTTACACACTGCGATATCGGTCCCGATATCGCTAGTGTGGGTACCCGCCCCCATCTGTTGCGCGACACGGGCAAATCGCTGCCCGTGCCGCACAACATCGCCCAGACCCATCACACATACTTACCTGCCCGGCGACGTCGCTGTGCCGGCGAACCGCCTCCTTTCTAAGAGGGCGGTCCGTGCGGCGTCACAGCGACGTCACTGAGCGGCCGCCCAATAGCAGCGGAGGGGCGGAGCTGAGCGAGAAGTAACATCCCGCCCACCTCCTTCTTTCCGCATAGCGGCCGGGAGGCAGGTAAGGAGAGCTTCCTCGTTCCTGCGGCGTCACACATAGCGATGTGTGCTGCCGCAGGAACGAGGAACAACCTCGTTACTGCTGCAGTAACGATTTTTGAGAATGGACCCCCATGTCACCGATGAGCGATTTTGCACATCTTTGCAACGATGCAAAATCGCTCATCGGTGTCACACGCAACGGCATCGCTAATGCGGCCGGATGTGCGTCACCAATTCCGTGACCCCAACGAGTTTGCATTAGCGATGTCGTAGCGTGTAAAGCCCCCTTAAGTATCGGAATTGTTGATTTTTTTGTCACTATCTTTAGAAAAACTTAAATATAAACTAAATAAGTTATATGCACTAGAAAAAGGGTCAACTAAAAAATACAACTCAACCTGGAGAAAGACAAAGCACAATGTTAATGTAAAAAAAAGAATGGCTCCAAGAATATAATACATTTAGTATTAGCAAATAGGCCAGGCCTGGGCAAGGGGCGGCCCGCGGGCCACATCCGGCCCGCCTGCCCTCTGTGACCGGCCCGCCCGTCTTCAGCCGGTGCAGTGGAGCCGGGCTGCAGCGTGCCGAGCAGGGAGAGATACTGTGCAGGTCCGCACAGTCAGTGCAGACAGCGGAACGCAGGAGTCTTTCCTCTGTTCCCTGCCGGCACTAATTGTCAGTGACACACGCGCGCGCTCTGACGTCAGTACTGCGCTGCGTGTGTCATTTCAAAAGTTCCCGCTCGCCCTGCAGGAGAAGGAGCAGCACAGCAGACGGAATAATTCATGCTGCAGGACCTGCGATGATGTCACGCCCATGTGACTGTGTGGGAGGAGACACAGGATGCCGGGCAGAAAGCAAAGATACTGACTCCTGAAGGAGATGTGGACACATGATGACTGGTAATAAGAAAAGAGGGGACATGAGGGGGAAGGGGACTGCAGGGTGAGTGCATATGTGGGACGATGGAGCTGCAGGGTGAGTGGCATATGAGGGCTGCAGACTGACAGAAGGATGTGAAGGGGTGCAGAGTGTTTGAGAGGGGTAAGTTGGGGTACAGGCAGGGTGAGATATGTGGGCATGGTGTGTGACATATGGGGGTGTAGTGTGTGTGATATGGGGGTGCAGGGTGTGACATATGGGGGTGTAGTATATTACAGGTGTGCTATATGGAGGTGTATATAGTGGTGTAGTATATGGGGGTATAGTGATGTAGTATATTACAGGTGTGCTATATGGAGTTGTAGTATATTACAGGTGTGCTATATAGGGGTGTAGTGATGTAGTATATTACAGGTGTACTATATGGAGTTGTAGTATATTACAGGTGTACTATATGGAGTTGTAGTATATTACAGGTGTGCTATATGGAGTTGTAGTATATTACAGGTGTGCTATATGGAGGTGTAGTATATTACAGGTGTGCTATATAGGGGTGTAGTGATGTAGTATATTACAGGTGTGCTATATGGAGGTGTAGTATATTACAGGTGTGCTATATGGAGGTGTAATATATTACAGGTGTGCTATATGGAGGTGTAATATATTACAGGTGTGCTATATGGAGGTGTAGTATATTACAGGTGTGCTATATGGAGGTGTAGTATATTACAGGTGTGCTATATGGAGGTGTAGTATATTACAGGTGTACTATATGGAGTTGTAGTATATTACAGGTGTGCTATATGGGGGTGTACTATATTACAGGTGTAGTATATGGGGTGTAGTGATGTAGTATATTACAGGTGTACTATATGGAGGTGTAGTATATTACAGGTGTACTATATGGAGGTGTAGTATATTACAGGTGTACTATATGGAGGTGTAGTATATTACAGGTGTGCTATATAGGGGTGTAGTGATGTAGTATATTACAGGTGTGCTATATGGAGTTGTAGTATATTACAGGTGTGCTATATAGGGGTGTAGTGATGTAGTATATTACAGGTGTACTATATGGAGTTGTAGTATATTACAGGTGTACTATATGGAGTTGTAGTATATTACAGGTGTGCTATATGGAGTTGTAGTATATTACAGGTGTGCTATATGGAGGTGTAGTATATTACAGGTGTGCTATATAGGGGTGTAGTGATGTAGTATATTACAGGTGTGCTATATGGAGGTGTAGTATATTACAGGTGTGCTATATGGAGGTGTAATATATTACAGGTGTGCTATATGGAGGTGTAATATATTACAGGTGTGCTATATGGAGGTGTAGTATATTACAGGTGTGCTATATGGAGGTGTAGTATATTACAGGTGTGCTATATGGAGGTGTAGTATATTACAGGTGTACTATATGGAGTTGTAGTATATTACAGGTGTGCTATATGGGGGTGTACTATATTACAGGTGTAGTATATGGGGTGTAGTGATGTAGTATATTACAGGTGTACTATATGGAGGTGTAGTATATTACAGGTGTACTATATGGAGGTGTAGTATATTACAGGTGTGCTATATGGAGGTGTAGTATATTACAGGTGTGCTATATGGAGGTGTAGTATATTACAGGTGTGCTATATGGAGGTGTAGTATATTACAGGTGTGCTATATGGAGGTGTAGTATATTACAGGTGTGCTATATGGGGGTGTACTATATTACAGGTGTAGTATATGGGGTGTAGTGATGTAGTATATTACAGGTGTACTATATGGAGGTGTAGTATATTACAGGTGTACTATATGGAGGTGTAGTATATTACAGGTGTACTATATGGAGGTGTAGTATATTACAGGTGTGCTATATGGAGGTGTAGTATATTACAGGTGTGCTATATGGAGGTGTAGTATATTACAGGTGTGCTATATGGAGTTGTAGTATATTACAGGTGTGCTATATGGGGGTGTACTATATTACAGGTGTAGTATATGGGGTGTAGTGATGTAGTATATTACAGGTGTACTATATGGAGGTGTAGTATATTACAGGTGTACTATATGGAGGTGTAGTATATTACAGGTGTACTATATGGAGGTGTAGTATATTACAGGTGTGCTATATGGAGGTGTAGTATATTACAGGTGTGCTATATGGAGGTGTAGTATATTACAGGTGTGCTATATGGAGGTGTAGTATATTACAGGTGTGCTATATGGAGGTGTAGTATATTACAGGTGTGCTATATGGAGGTGTAGTATATTACAGGTGTACTATATGGAGGTGTAGTATATTACAGGTGTGCTATATGGAGGTGTATATTACAGGTGTGCTATATGGAGGTGTATATTACAGGTGTGCTCTATGGAGGTGTAGTATATTACAGGTGTGCTCTATGGAGGTGTAGTATATTACAGGTGTGCTATATGGAGGTGTAGTATATTACAGGTGTAGTATATGGGGTGTAGTGATGTTGTATATTACAGGTGTAGTATATGGGGTGTAGTGATGTTGTATATTACAGGTGTACTATATGGAGTTGTAGTATATTACAGGTGTAGTATATGGGGTGTAGTGATGTTGTATATTACAGGTGTATATAGGGGTGTAGTGATGTAGTATATTACAGGTGTACTATATGGAGTTGTAGTATATTACAGGTGTGCTATATAGTGGTGTAGTGATGTAGTATATTACAGGTGTAGTATATTGGGTGTAGTAATGTAGTATATTACAGGTGTAGTATATAGGGGTGTAATGATGTAGTATATCGGAGGTGTATTATATAGTGGTGCAGTATAATACAGGTGTATATGGGGGTGTAGTATATTACAGGTATATGGAGGGAGTGTAGTATAATCCAGGTGTAGTATATAGGGGTGTAGTGGTGTAGTTTATTACAGGTGTAGTATATGGAGGGGGTGTAGTGATGTAGTATATTGGGTAGAACTGAGGTAATTATATTAGTCCGGCCCTCTAAACCAATCCCAATTTCTCATGCGGCCCCATGGGAAAATTAATTGCCCACCCCTGAAATAGGCCCTGTCCTTATCTATATTATGTCTGATCAATCTATATATATAATTGTCCTATTCTGTCTCTCTGTCTGTCCAAGAAATGACATCATATTCTGAAACCGCCTAAACCACACCCACACAGCTCCAACAGGTCGAACACCCCCCCACACACCCACCCCTCACTCTGCCCTTACCCAATCAGCAGCGGCCCTGCATCACACCCCCACACCTTACTCTACCCACACCCAATCAGCAGCGACGACCGTTCAGTTAGGAAACGCCAGAAACCCTGACAACGCCATGACGCAGCTGGCAGACAGGTACAAGGGACACCGCCATGGAAGCTCCCTACACCCGACGGAGCACAGTAAGGGCGCTTTCACACTTGCGTTGTGCGACATCCGTCACAATGCGTTGTGTGACGCATGTGACAGATGCCTTGCAAATAGTGGCAATGGATTCCTGTGAAATAGCGCGTTGCGTTAAGTTTTCTAGCCACGAGACAGAGAGAGAGCCCCCATCATCACCGCTCACGCAGGCACTACCACCCCTATCATCACCGCACACGCAGGCACTACTGCACTCATCATCATCACACACATCGCGGCACTACCGCCCCCATCATCACTGCACACACCCCGGCACTACCGCCCCCATCATCATCACACACACAGGCACTATTGCACCCATCATTACCGCACACGCATGCACTACCGAAGTCATCATCATCACACACATCCCGGCACTACAGCCCCCATCATCACCGCACACACCCCGGCACTACCGCACCCATCATCACCACACACACGCAGGCACTACCACACTCATCATCATCACACACATTCCGGCACTACCGCCCCCATCATCACACACAGTGCTTTTTTGTAAAAAAATATTGGCTGGTACGCATCTCTGAGATGAGGAGCGGGGAGGGGGGGAGGTGCTGTAAGGCGCCGGCGGCCAAAATTGAGGAGGAGGGGGTGGGGAGGATCTGTCAGCTGGTGGACGAGTTTTAGGAGTGGGAGGGAGTGCTGTTGTTGCTGTCATGCTGCCGGGAGATTCTGTGCACGGTTTACCACATACTACATACGGTACTGTATGCTGGAGAGAGAGGCAGGGGGTGCATAACTACAAGGCTCAGCATACTCCATCCACTAGTGTATGCAGGAGAGGCAAAGGGAGCAGAACTACAAGGCTCAGCATACTCCATCCTCTAGTGTATGCAGGAGAGAGAGCCAGGGGGGAGCAGAACTACAAGGCTCAGCATACTCCATCCGCTAGTGTATGCAGGAGAGCAGACAGCAGCTGCCAAACTACAAGGCTCAGCATCCTTCAGCCAAGACTGTATGCAGGAGTTTTTTTGCCCAAAAACGTAAAATGTAAAAAAAAAAAAAAATGACGTGGGCTTTGCCATATTTTTGTATGCTAGCCAGGTAGAGCAGGCAGGTACGGGCTGCCCCCAACCCCCAGCTGCCTATTTGTACACGGCTGATGACCAAAAATATAGGGAAGCCCTTTTTTTAATTATTTCATGAATTTCATGAAATAATTTAATAAAAAAAAAATGACGTGGGCTTCGCACAAATTTTGTGTCCAGCCAGGTAAAACTAGGCAGCTGGGGATTGGAATCCTCAGCGCAGAGTGCCCAAGCTTTCTGGGCACCCATACTGCGCATTGCAGTCCGCAGCCTCCCCAGAAAATGGCGCTTTCATAGAAGCGCCATATTTTGGTGTTGTATCCAACTCTTCCAGCGACCCTGGGTCGCTGGTTAGGGCCAGCTGTATATTACAGTCATATGAAAAAGTTTGGGCATCCCTATTAATGTTAACCTTTTTTCTTTATAACAATTTTGGTTTTTGCAACAGCTATTTCAGTTTCATATATCTAATAACTGATGGACTCAGTAATATTTCTGGATTGAAATGAGGTTTATTGTACTAACAGAAAATGTGCAATCTGCATTGAAACAAGATTTGAGAGGTGCAAAAGTATGGGCACCTCAACATAAAAGTGACATTAATATTTTGTAGATCCTCCTTTTGCAAAAATAACAGCCTCTAGTCGCTTCCAGTAGCTTTTAATGAGTTCCTGGATCCTGGATGAAGGTACATTTGACCATTCCTGTTTACAAAACAATTCCAGTTCAGTTAGGTTTGATGGTCGCCGAGCATGAACAGCACGCTTCAAATCATCCCACAGATGTTCAATGATATTCAAGTCTGGGGACTGGGATGGCCATTCCAGAACATTGTAATTGTTCCTCTGCATGAATGCCTGAGTAGATTTGGAGCGGTGTTTTGGATCATTGTCTTGCTGAAATATCCATCCCCTGTATCAACTGGCCCTAAGCCCGAAATTCATGGTGTCACGCCAATATTAGACATGGCCACCATGAATTTTTTGTAAAGATAAAAAAAAAATACAAGACAGAGAAAATATTTTTATTAGAAATAAAACACAAAACAATTAGTGACTCCATCTTTATTGAAATAAATAACCCCCCTCCGCAGTAATCCTGGGTCAAGGGTCCCGCGTCGTCCAATCCGGATCCAATATCATCTGATCGGTTTGCTGGAAGGCAAAGCGATCAGATGATGTCAGGTTAAAGGACATGAATCACACGACACAGCAGCTGATTGTGTAAAAGCCAGTTATACAATCAGCTGATGCATCAGTGCAAAAAAAAAAACTACTCACCTGTCTGCAAAATCCCGGGACACGACTGATCGCTCCAGGAGTCGCTGCAGTCACCTCAGAGCATCACCTGATCGCTTAAACCAGCTGGGCGGTAAAAAGCCGTCCCCACCGCTGGACTTAGACTGTCAGCTGATGCCATAGCGTGACTGCATCAGCTGATTACCGGCAGGTCCTGAAGCAAATCACAAGTGTCCCGGGAGGTGTTACGGTTGCTGTGGCACTGGAGACTATGTTCAGATTTCTTGCTACTGCACATGTGCGAGCACTGGAGACTATGTTCGGATTTCTTGCTACTGCACATGTGCAAGCGCTGGAGACTAAGTCCTATCTTGGAGCCATTGCACATGTGCGGGTGACATCATCGCTGACACGAGGTCATATGTCTCTGACACCTTCTAAGCTGATTGGCCGCTGGTCATGTGCTTGTGACACGTGGTCACATGTCTCTGACACCTTCTATGCCGATTGATCGCTGGTCATGTGCTTGTGACGCTTTGCTCGGTGATAGGCCAGCGTGACGTCATTGCTGTCATTCTGGCAGCGGATTGGCTCTGGTGTCCTCCATCCTGGATGAGGCACAGAGTCTATATAAGACCCTGACGCACGCCGCCCGGCGCTCAGTCCTCTTGGTTCATGCATGAGAGTAGATGCTCTGTGCACGTCCCTCTAGGCATCTCTCTGTCTATGCTAGGTGAGCGCTACCGGCAGGGTAGCGTTCTTATACCTTACAGCTTCGGCTGCGGTCCATATCCTTACATCTTAGAGGAGCGGACATAGGCAGGTGCCTGAGGCACATGGTCCGGCTGGGCCTTGTGATTCTACTCGTAGGTGAACGTTGCCGCTAGGGTAACGTTCCTTATACTGCGTCTGGCAGTTGTTCGTATCCTCGCACACTAGGGGAGCGAACATAGGTAGGAGCTTTGTGCGGCTTATGCTGCTGTCCGTCTCTTTTGCACCCCTAGTGGAACGGATCTAGGCAGGTGCCATATCTAGTGGTTCGTGTCCTCGCACACTAGTGGAGCGAACGCAGGTAGGAGCTTTGTGCGGCTTACGCTGCTGTCCATCTCCTGGCACCACTAGAGGAACGGACCTAGGTAGGTGCCATTTCACACTCACTGCTTTTGTCTCTGTGACCATTAACAGAGACCATACCACGCACCCTCCAAGCAAGGGAGGAATTGCTTTATTTCCTAATTATATTCCTCTGTGAGTTTAACAGAGGTATTGCACTCTGCACTTGTGCTATTACTATTTACAGTGGCACACTTATATACCCCTTATCCTCTGCCATAGTCTGCAGCAGAGTCTTTGCATAGTGGACCCTGACTGTCTGATATTCCTTTGGGTTTTATTATCAGACAGCCCCCGTAACATTAGGACTGAGCCAACGGTCTGGCAGTTATGGCAGAATATCAGCAGTTACACCGTTACAAACAAGTACTTGAGTCGCGGCTCAAGACTATTGAGGATAAACCTCAGACCATGGTGACATATGCAAATGATCCTCAACTTGCTCTGCCAAACAGGTATTCTGGCGATGCCAGATCATGTCGTGGTTTCATTAGTCAGTGTCAGATACACCTAGAGGTCAACTCTTCTCGCTTCTCTACGGAGAGGTCCAGAGTAGGCTTTATCATATCCTTACTTCAGGATAAAGCCTTAGAATGGGCGACTTCCCTATGGGAGCGCTCTGATGTGGTTACTCTGAGACATCAAGACTTTCTTGAAGCTCTTAAAGCGGTATTCATGGGTCTGCAGGTTACCCATGATGCGGCCCTGAGACTGTTAGATCTATCTCAGGGTTCGTTATCCACTAGTTCTTATGCCATTGCTTTTAGAACTCTGGTGGCAGAACTAGATTGGCCAGAAAAGGTGTTGATTCCTATCTTCTGGAGAGGGTTGGCAGGCTATGTCAAGGATGCCCTTGCTACTCGTGAGGTCCCTGCTTCTCTGGAGGATTTAATCACTGTAGCAACAAGGATCGACGTACGCCATAAGGAAAGTAGACTCGAGGTCTCTTCCTCACGCCCTAAGCATCGGGCTATTCCAGTTGTTGAGGGTCCACTGCCATCTTCCTCAGCATCTGAGACATCTCCCACTCCTATGGAGTTAGGTCATACGTCCTCCAGACTACGCAGGTCCAGTCCTCCTATATGTTACGTATGTCGTCAGGCTGGGCACTATGCCAACAAGTGTCCTAGCCGTCAGGGAAACTCCCAGGCCTAGTAACCATTAGAGGGGGGTTACTAGAGACGTCTTCTGCACCCTCTAAGTGTAGTATCCCAGGTCAGCTCTCATTCTCTGAGAATACATGGCCTATTATGGCTTTTGTGGATTCCGGAGCTGACGGGACTTTTGTGTCCTCAGGATTTGTAAAGAGACACAATATTCCCTCTATAATGTTAGAGGCGCCTATTCCTGTCCGTGTTGTTAATGGGACTATGTTGTCTGACTCCATTACATTGAGGACAGTTCCCTTGCGCCTTTCCCTGCCTCAGGGTCACATAGAGGATATTTCTTTTCTTGTTTTGCCTGAGGGTATAGACGACGTCCTTCTGGGTCTCCCATGGCTTCGGACTCATGCTCCTCACATTGACTGGGAGTCCGACAGTATTATTAGTTGGGGTTCGAAATGTCAGTCCCGATGTCTTCCCTTACCACCTAAGGTCGTTGCGGTTGCATCAACTGATCTCTCTCCCATACCTACACCCTATTTGGATTTCGCTGACGTGCTCTCCAAACAGGGTGCTGAGGTTCTTCCACCCCATAGGCCGTATGACTGTGCCATAGACCTTATCCCAGGTTTGGTTCCACCTAAGGGCAGGGTTTACCCCCTGTCGATACCTGAGTCGGAGGCCATGTCGACCTATATAAGAGAGAGTTTAGAGAAGGGCTTCATTCGTAAGTCTGTCTCTCCCGCGGGAGCTGGGTTTTTCTTTGTTTAGAAGAAAGAGGGTGATTTGCATCCCTGCATAGATTACAGGGGTCTCAACGCAATCACAATAAAGAACAAATACCCGTTACCTTTAATTTCGGAGCTCTTTGACAGACTGAGGGGAGCTCAAGTTTTTACGAAGTTGGATCTGCGGGGTGCGTAGAACTTGGTACGGATTTGAGAGGTTGACGAATGGAAGACCGCTTTTAACACCCGAGACGGTCACTATGAATACCTCGTCATGCCTTTTGGGTTATGTAATGCACTCGCAGTTGTCGTGGTGTATCTGGACGACATCCTGATTTTTTTCTCCTGATCTGGAGACTCATCGTCAGGATGTCGTTCGTGTCCTTTCCCGTTTAAGGGAGCACTCTTTGTTTGCTAAACTCGAAAAATGTGTATTCGAGCAGTCATCCTTGCCTTTTTTGGGCTACATTATCTCACAAGAGGTCTGGCTATGGATCCTGCGAAGCTCTCTGCTGTCCTGGAATGGTCCGAACCTCATTCCTTGAAGGCGGTGCAACGCTTCTTAGGATTCATAAATTATTACAGGCAGTTCATACCCCATTTCTCTACTTTGGTGGCCCCTTTGGTGGCCTTGACTAAGAAAGGTGCTAATCCAAAAGTCTGGTCTACTGAGACATCTCAGGCTTTTGAGGCAGTAAAAAGACACTTTTCAACTGCTCCCGTTCTTCAAAGACCCGATGAGAATAAGCCCTTCCTCTTGGAGGTTGATGCCTCTTCAGTGGGTGCTGGTGCGGTCTTGTATCAAAAGAACGGTGTAGGTAGAAAAAGGCCGTGTTTCTTCTTTGCTAAAACCTTTTCACCAGCAGAGAGAAACTATACCATTGGGGATAGGGAACTGCTCGCCCTGAGATTAGCCTTCGAGGAGTGGCGTCACCTGCTGGAAGGAGCGAAACATCCTTTCCAGGTCTATACAGAGCAAAAGAATCTGACGTACTTACAAACCGCTCAGCGTCTGAATCCTCGCCAAGCCCGCTGGTCCTTGTTTTTCTCCCGCTTTCACTTCTCCATCAACTATCTGTCTGGAAGTAAGAATAACAAGGCAGACGCCCTGTCTCGCTCTATGGTTTCTACCCAGAAGAGATTGACGAACCTCGTCTTATCCTTCCCTCCAGGGTTTTTCATACGCTCTCCCCTGTGACGTTAGATGAAATCCCACCGGGCAAGACCTTTGTTCCGACGGATCGACAGAATGATATACTGTCGTGGGCCCACACCTCAAAGGTGGGTGGGCATTTTAGTATTAGATGGACACGAGAGTTACTGGAGAGGTGGTATTGGTGGCCACACTTAGCCAGCCACGTCAAGAGATATGTCGGTTCCTGCTACTCGTGTGCTCGCAACCGTCCGTTACGGCAGAGACCGGCTGGGCTCTTGCATCCTTTACCAGTGCCAGATAGACCATGGGAGGTGGTAGGCATGGACTTTGTGGGTGATCTTTCGTGTTCACAGGGACATAGATTTGTGTGGGTCATTACGGACCATTTCTCCCGGATGGTTCATCTCGTACCGTTATCGAGAATCCCATCTTCCAGGGTACTAGCCAAACTATTCCTCAAGCATGTCTTTAGGCTTCACGGGATGCCAGATCGTATCATTTGTGATAGAGGTCCGCAATTTGCTTCCCGTTTCTGGCGAGATCTTTGTAGCCTTCTGCAAATTGAGTTGAATCTCTCTTCGGCATACCATCCGGAGACCAATGGTTTGGTTGAGCGTACCAATCAATCCATGATTATATACCTTCGACACTTTGTTGCTGAGAACCATGATAACTGGTCCTCCCTCCTACCCTGGGCAGAATTTGCCCTTAACAATTCGCTGGCTGAGGCCACTGGGTAGACACCGTTCGTACTCAATAATGGGCAACACCCTAGGGTACCGGTACCGTTTCCTGCTGCTGTACCTCCTCCTCTTGTGGCCGACTGGGCAACTAATGCCAGAGAGGTTTGGGATTGGACTCAAGAGTCGATCCAAGCAGCTAAGGACCGTATGAAGACGGTGTCCGATCGGTTTCGTCGCCCGGCTCCTGTCTTTTCTCCGAGGGACTTTGTGTGGCTCTCTGCAAAACACGTGAAACTTAGAGTGAGCTCTGTCAAATTTGCTCCTCGCTTCCTGGGTCCTTATGAGGTTCTTCGACAGGTAAATCCTGTAGTCTACCAATTGAAGTTACCCATCCATCTTAGGATCCATGACAAATTCCATGTCTCACTGCTAAAGCCGGCTATTTTACCTCACGCTCGTGAAATGCACTCTTCTGCCTCTGATTCCTCTCGCTCTAGCTATGAGGTACGAGCCATAGTTGGCTCTAAGATGGTTAGAGGGCGCAGGTTCATCTTGATAGATTGGGAGGGCTACAGCCCGGAACATCGCTCTTGGGAGCCTGAGGAGGCTGTCCATGCTCCCGACTTAGTTGCCGATTACCTGCGTCGCCGGGAGGGGGGCCCTTGAGGGGGAGGTACTGTTACGGTTGCTGTGGCACTGGAGACTATGTTCGGATTTCTTGCTACTGCACATGTGCGAGCACTGGAGACTATGTTCGGATTTCTTGCTACTGCACATGTGCAAGCGCTGGAGACTAAGGGGCACTTTGCACACTGCGACATCGCAGATGCGATGTCGGTGGGGTCAAATTGAAAATGACGCACTTCCGGCATCGCATGCGACATCGCAGTGTGTAAAGGCTGGATGATACGATTAACGAGCGCAAAGGCGTCGTAATCGTATCATCGGTATAGCGTCGGCGTAATTCATAATTACGCTGACGCAATGGTCCGATGTTGTTCCTCGCTCCTGCGGCAGCACACATCGCTGTGTGTGAAGTCGCAGGAGCGAGGAACGTCTCCTACCGGCCTCACTGCGGCTTGCGTAGGATATGCGGAAGGAAGGAGGTGGGCAGGATGTTTACATCCTGCTCATCTCCGCGCCTCCGCTCTGATTGGCCGCCTGCCGTGTGACGTCGCAATGACGCCGCACGACCCGCCCCCTTAACAAGGAGGCGGGTCGCCGGCCACAGGGACGTCGCACGGCAGGTGAGTGTGTGTGTGAAGCTGGCGTAGCGATAACTTTCGCTACGCCAGCTATCACCACATATCGCTGCTGCGACGGGGGCGGGCACTATCGCACTCGGCATCGCAGCATCGGCCTGCGATGTCGTAGTGTGCAAAGCCCGCCTAAGTCCTATCTTGGAGCCATTGCACATGTGCGGGTGACATCATCGCTGACACGAGGTCACATGTCTCTGACACCTTCTAAGCTGATTGGTCGCTGGTCATGTGCTTGTGACGCTTTGCTCGGTGATAGGCCAGCGTGACGTCATTGCTGTCGTTCTGGAAGCGGATTGGCTCTGGTGTCCTCCATCCTGGATGAGACACAGAGTCTATATAAGACCCTGACGCACGCCCCCCGGCACTCAGTCCTCTTGGTTCATGCATGAGAGTAGACGCTCTGTGCACGTCCCTCTAGGCATCTCTCTGTCTATGCTAGGTGAGCGCTACCGGCAGGGTAGCGTTCTTATACCTTACAGCTTCGGCTGCGGTCCATATCCTTACATCTTAGAGGAGCGGACATAGGCAGGTGCCTGAGGCACATGGTCCGGCTTGGCCTTGTGATTCTACTTGTAGGTGGACGTTGCCGCTAGGGTAACGTTCCTTATACTGCGTCTGGCAGTTGTTCGTATCCTCGCACACTAGGGGAGCGAACATAGGTAGGAGCTTTGTGCGGCTTATGCTGCTGTCCATCTCTTTTGCACCACTAGTGGAGCGGATCTAGGCAGGTGCCATATCTAGTGGTTCATGTCCTCGCACACTAGTGGAGCGAACGCAGGTAGGAGCTTTGTGCGGCTTACGCTGCTGTCCGTCTCCTGGCACCACTAGAGGAACGGACCTAGGTAGGTGCCATTTCACACTCACTGCTTTTGTCTCTGTGACCATTAACAGAGACCATACCACACACCCTCCAAGCAAGGGAGGAATTGCTTTATTTCCTAATTATATTCCTCTGTGAGTTTAACAGAGGTATTGCACTCTGCACTTGTGCTATTACTATTTACAGTGGCACACTTATATACCCCTTATCCTCTTCCATAGTCTGCAGCAGAGTCTTTGCACAGTGGACCCTGACTGTCTGATATTCCTTTGGGTTTAATTATCAGACAGCCCCCCTAGTGTTCCCGCTTAGCAGCTGGGAGCGGACATAGCGCCGGTGGTAGCAGGGGAGGAGCACTGGGGGACGGGGGGTGGGGGAGCACTGGGGGACGGGGGAGGGGCGAGCACCGGTGGACCCGATTGCCGGCGGCAGGAGCAGCACAGTGATTACAGGGCAGGTGGGAGGGAGCGGAGGTCGTGGGGGGGTTAAATCGGACGACGGGGGGCAACGGAGGTTGGGGGGGAAGGGAGTGGAAGACAGCAGAGGGGAGCAAATACCTTACCAGATGGCAGCAGATCGGGGTGACCGGCCGTGACATCGATCTTCAGCGTCCATAAACATCTTAAAGAGGGCGGGCACCCACCGCCCCTCCACATCTGATTGGAGGGATAGCGTCACATGGATGCTTGCTCCAATCAGATCGGAGGGGGGGAGACACAGAGGTCACCCTGCTCCAGCCAATGGCTGATGATATAGCAAATTTACAAATTAGCCATGTGGACAGCCAGCCAGAGGTGCTTATCCTCAGCACTCTTCAGATTTTCCGGTACGCCGTACCGGCGCGTACCACCGCAAAAAAAGCACTGATCACACACACTACCACCCCCATCATCACCGCACACGCAGGCACTACCGCACTCATCATCATCACACACATCCTGACACTACTGCACCCATCATCACCGCACACACCCCGGCACTACAGCCCCCATCATCACCGCACACATCCCGGCACTACCGCCCCCATCATCACCGCACACGCAGGCACTACCGCACTCATCATCATCACACACATCCCGACACTACTGCACCCATTATCACTGCACACACCCCGGCACTACAGCCCCCATCATCACCGCACACACCCCGGCACTACAGCCCCCATCATCACCGCACACACCCCGGCACTACTGCACCCATCACCACCGCACACACCCCGGCACTACTGCACCCATCATCATCGCACACACCCCGGCACTACTGCACCCATCATCACCGCACACACCCCGGCACTATCGCACCCATCATCACAGCACACACCCCGGCACTACTGCACCCATCATCACAGCACACACCCCGGCACTACCGCACTCATCATCACCACACACACCTTGGCACTACCGCACTCATCATCACCGCAAACACCCTGGCACTACCGCACCCATCATCACCGCACACACCAGCACTACCGCCCCCATGATCTCCGCACACACCCTGGCACTACCGCACCCATCATCACAGCTCACACACAGGCACTACTGCACCCATAATCACCGCATACACCCCGGCACTACTGCACCCATCACCACCGCACACGCAGGCACTACCGCACCCATCATCACTGCACATACACAGGCATTACCTCAGTGACATCCCTGCTGACAGCGCAACTCCCTTCAGTTTCTGCGTGGAGTTCACAGGCGCGGCGGTGTTTTACTGCCACTCCTGTCAGCTTCATGTAGCAGAGCTGGATGAGTTGCGGGACCTCGTGTATTATTCCGGACCTGGAGGGGTATTTGGGGATTTTAATAAAGTGGTGAAAGAGGGTGTTTTTTTGTCTTTTATTCCAAGTTAAGTATTTTTCGGGTGTATGTGTTTATTTACTTTCACTTACAGGTTAATCATGGAATGTGTCTCATAGACGCCTGCCATGATTAACCTAGGACTTAGTGGCAGCTACGGGCTGCCATTTACTCCTTATTACCCAGATTGCCACCGCACCAGGGCATTTCGGGATGAGCCGGGTAGAGTCCCGGGACTTTCGCATCTAATGTATGCGGCAATTCTGGGCGGCTGCTGGATGATATTTTTAAGCTGGGGGGCTCCCCATCCTGAGAGTACCAGCCTTCAGCTGTGTGGCTTTATCTTGGCTGATATCAAAATTAGGGGGGACCGCACTCCGTTTTTTTTCAATTACTTATTTATTGTACTGCATGATATAGACCAACCCACTGGCGGCTGTGATTGGTTGCAGCGAGACAGCTGTCACTCAGCGTGGGGGCATGTCTGACTGCAACCAATCATAAGCAAGCATTGTTGACCTTAAGGAGATCAACATATCCACTGCGGAGACACCATCACGTGTTTCTCAACGCTGTGATTCTAGAGCAACGCCCCCTGGGAAGTATGCAAATAAGAAAGCCGCGGAGACACCATCACGTGTTTCTCAACGCTGCCAGGAAACTAGCCAGGTCTTTCACCGGGAAGGAACAACCACGGGAAGGGCAGTCTCCAGTCAAGGAGACCACCTATACCAAACATGGTATCCATCCACAGACAGCCGTTTCGGGGTATTTGCCCCTCATCAGTGTGGAGTAGGAATCTGGCTAGTGGGGGCAATGCCTAGTAAAAGACTACTTAAGCAAGCATTGTTGACCTTAAGGAGATCAACATATCCACTGCGGAGACACCATCACGTGTTTCTCAACGCTGTGATTCTAGAGCAACGCCCCCTGGGAAGTATGCAAATAAGAAAGTCGCGGAGACACCATCACGTGTTTCTCAACGCTGCCAGGAAACTAGCCAGGTCTTTCACCGGGAAGGAACAACCACGGGAAGGGCAGTCTCCAGTCAAGGAGACCACCTATGCCAAACATGGTATCCATCCACAGACAGCCGTTTCGGGGTATTTGCCCCTCATCAGTGTGGAGTAGGAATCTGGCTAGTGGGGGCAATGCCTAGTAAAAGACTACTTAAGCAAGCATTGTTGACCTTAAGGAGATTAACATATCCACTGCGGAGACACCATCACGTGTTTCTCAATGCTGTGATTCTAGAGCAACGCCCCCTGGGAAGTATGCAAATAAGAAAGCCACGGAGACACCATCACGTGTTTCTCAACGCTGCCAGGAAACTAGCCAGGTCTTTCACCGGGAAGGAACAACCACGGGAAGGGCAGTCTCCAGTCAAGGAGACCACCTACATGGTATCCATCCACAGACAGCCGTTTCGGGGTATTTGCCCCTCATCAGTGTGGAGTAGGAATCTGGCTAATGGGGGCAATGCCTAGTAAAAGACCTGAGAGTACCAGCCTTCAGCTGTGTGGCTTTATTTTGGCTGATATCAAAATTAGGGGGGACCGCACTCCGTTTTTTTTCAATTACTTATTTATTGTACTGCATGATATAGACCAACCCACTGGCGGCTGTGATTGGTTGCAGTGAGACAGCTGTCACTCAGCGTGGGGGCATGTCTGACTGCAACCAATCATAGGCGCCGGTGGGCGGGGGAAGCACGGAATACGAGATGGAATAATGAGCGGTCGGCATTTTCAAAAGCAAGAGAAACCGCCAGAGCAGTGTGACAGCTGTGAAGCACCACGCCCGTGATGACTGAGTATGAGAGAGGGGGTGAGAGTGGGGAGAGAGACCAGGAGTGATTTTAAACGAATTAGATCGTTCTGCTGGACATGCTGAGCATGCGCAGTAGAACATGATGGAATCCGTCAGCAGATTCTGCCGCTTAGTGCATTGCAGCGGAATCCGCCTCTATAGACAATCATTAGACACCTGGGCGGATTCTAACGGAATCCGTCAAGGTGCGTTATTTTAACGACCGAAAAAACGCAACATGCAGTGTTCCCTCCGCCCGACGCTGCGTCAAAATAATGACTCAGCGTCGTCCAGCGGATGGAACGCAGACACTTGCGTTATGGTGCGTCGTCAATACAAGTCTATGGAGAATAGCGCAGTGCGTTAACGGACTGCGCTATTCTCCACAGCGACAGATTGTGCTGAACGCAAGTGTGAAAGCGCCCTAATCCGCGACCCACAGGAGGACCCAAAGCGCAGGTCAGTGACCCAACTACGCCACAGAGACACAGAGGGACGGGGACAGGAGGAGATGCAACTGCGGCATTGCAGCGCTTCCCCGCGCCACAGAAACACACAGAGGGACGGGGACCGGAGGAGACGCAGCTGCGGCATCGCAGGGCTTCCCCACACCACAGAGACACATAGAGGGACGGGGACAGGAGGAGACGCAACTGCGGCGCACTAGGAACCCAGCACTCCGGGACGCAGCTCTCCCACTAACCAACGATAAATGCAGGGGAAGCACATGGCTACTTAAATATTAACACTGCTGTGAATGTTAAGGAGCCGCTCATTACTATTCATGAGCCACTCATAACTATTCATGAATGGCTGCTAAACATTCACTGCAGTGTTAATATTTAAGTAGCCAGCTTTCATCGGTGGTTAGTGGGAGAGCTGCATCCCGGATTGCTCATGAGCCAATCAATACTATTCATGGCCAGCGGGAAATGAAGCCACACAAACACACCGCGACTCCCACACAGCCAAAGACAAACACACACACACCGGCACACACAAACCACCATGCACACACACAGCCGCGCACACACACACACAACAACAACCCCGCTCATATCAAACGCGCCCCCCACACACACACAACCACCCATACACGGGCGCACACACACACAGCCGCACAAAAACAACCCCGCACACACACATCGCCCCACAATCACACGCCCCCACTCACACACAGCGGCACACAGACAAATACACACACACCGCACAAAACACACTCCCCCACAACACACACACACATCGCCCCACATACGCACTGCAACACACACCACAACACACAAACAACGCAATACACACAACGTTCAATACAAACACCACCCTAAACAGACACCCACATACCTGGATGGGGGCCATACAAGAATGGAGACTATACCAGGATGGGACACAGACCAAGATGCTGCATACACAAGGATCCTGCCTATACCACGATGGGGCCACATACCAGGATGGGGCCACATACCAGCATCAACCCACATACCAGGATGGGGGCCATACAAGGATAAAGACTATACCCGGATGGGACACAGACCAAGATGCTGCATACACAAGGATCCTACCTATATCACGATGGGGGCACATACCAGGATGGCGGCAATCACAGGATGGGGCCACATACCAGGATGGGGCCACATCACAGCATCAGCCTACATACCAGGATGGGGGCCATACCAGGATGGAGACTATACCAGGATGGGGCACAGACCAGGATGCTGTCTGCCTAAACCAGATTGTGCACACACCAGGATGGGGGCACATGTCAGGATGGTGGCTACACCACAATGGGGGCACATATCAGCATGGGGCCACATCACAGCATCAGCCCACATACCAGGCCCACCCACACCTCCCAACGCCACAGCCTGCAACTCACCGCCGGCCACAGTGGAAAAGCGGAGCGGACGCCGCACAGGAGCGAGCAGCCGGTGGACAGGTACAAGGGACACCTTAGGAAACATTCTGGAAGGTGCCTATACCGGGAGGCTACCTACACCAGATTATGCACACAGACCAGGATGGGGACACATGTCAGGATGGTGGCTGCACCACAATTGGGGCACATACCAGCATGGGGCCACATCAAAGCATCAGCCCACATACGAAGATAAGGGCCATACAAGGATGGAGACTATGCCAGGATGGGACCCAGACCAGAATGCTGCATACACAAGGATCCTGCCTATACCACGATGGGGGCACATACCAGAATGGCGGCAATCACAGCATGGGGCCACATACTCCGTGACATTGCCCTGACCTGACTTCTTTCCTTGACTCTACTTGATCATTTGCTACCACTGTCTATGTGGGTATCTTTCACAGATTATGACAAACAACATTTAACCTTCCGGCCTTACAAGGGCTCCTAAAAGAAAAAACGCAACCCAGCAACACAACAAACCAGCAGCAGGAAGAAGCCAACAACAACATCACAAGAAACACAATGCTACAAAGGAAGACCAGACAACCACACGAGCACGAACATCACACAACCTCAAAAAGAAGCCACACTACAACACAAGAACGCCTTACTAACCCCGGAAGCAGAATCTCAGACACAACAGCCAGAAGAAGAGAATCTTCCATCAACTAAGGACACACAAGACCAAGATGTACCATCGAACAAACTGCCTCAGGATCACCAGACAACACAACTAACTGCGGCACAGGAGGTACAGCAGAGGGAGAGGGCAACTTACAGGGAAAAGGGACATTGTGTACACCCCAAACTCATGCCATGTTCCGACCACCTCTTGGCTCACCTGATTACGGCTTGCTTCTTTGCTTGGCTGGGGTACTGGCCCCGCTACCCCCCTTATATAGCCAAACACCTCTTTCACAACTTCACCAGCACTCTCACATAAGCTGGCTGACCAAGTTTTCACACGCAATGTCGTGTACAAGAATATTTTTCAATGATATTGCTAAATCACACAGTATACTGTTAATGCAGTTAGTTCCCAACAATATTTAGTTACATACAGTTACATCTTCATGTTAAACATTCACAATTTGTAAACAATAAAATTTATCTTTAACAAAAAATATATTGTGTCTTCCTTCCTTCCATTATTAGTCAAAAATCCTACATTAACTACACAATAAATTCTAGAATACCCGATGCGTTATATATTGTTATATATCGATGCGTTATATATTTGTATGTGTACTTAGATTTTGTATGATCCATGGATACACAATATCTATTGATATCAAGGGGCTGCTACGCACATAGACAGCTCATTGACGGTGGAGAAAAGAAAAATGTGTAGCCAGGAGAGCTGTAAGATAAATGTGTCCAGCAGGACAACCAAAGGCAGATGTTATATAGCAGTGCAGAGATTACTCACTGCTCCGATATTTTATAGCAGAGGACTAAAGAGAAGCCTGAAATCATTACATGGTACTGGAGCTTTAAGGCCCTGTGCGCACTAGTGCGTTTTACCCGCGGATTTACCCGCGGATTTGCCGCGGAAATTTCTTGAGAAATGTCTGCAATCTTTGTGCAGACATTTCCCAGCAAATCCTATGTGAAAAAAAAATAGCTGTGCGCACACTACGGATTTTTCTCAAGAAATTTCCTTGAGAAGAATTTCTTGAGAAAATTTCTTGAGAAAATGAGCATGTCCATTATTTTCCGCAGGTACCTGCGGTATACCCCCGGAATTTCACTCCATTCACTGTAATGTAATCGCGAAATTCCGGGGGTATACCGCAGGTAGCAAATGATGTGCGGTATACCCCCGGTATAGCCGCGATTTACCTGCGGTAATGCTCATTGCTGCCTGCGGTTTTGCAGGGGAGTGATGTCATTATGCCAGGAAGAGGAAGCGGAGCAGAGTAAACACACACCTCACACTCCCTGGACGCCGCACAGAAGCACTTCCGTGCGACCTCCAGGTGCCCATGCAGTCTGTGTCCCGCTCCGGCCCCGCCGCTGCCTGCACTGCAGCGTGTCAGTGTCTGCCCGCAGTGTCAGCAGCTTGTCATGCTGCAGCGCAGGCAGACACTGACACAGGCAGACACTGACACTGCACTGCAGGGTGTCAGTGTCTGCCCGCAGTGTCAGCACCTTGTCACGCTGCAGCGCAGGCAGACACTGACACAGGCAGACACTGACACTGCACTGCAGGGTGTCAGTGTCTGCCCGCAGTGTTAGCAGCCTGTCACGCGGCAGCGCAGGCAGACACTGACACCCTGCAGTGCTGGCAGCCGCGGGGATGACGATACCTGCTGTCAGGAGGTGAGATCATTACCTGCTGTGACGATCTCCTGCCTCCTGACGTTACCGCGGTCACTGCTGTCTATGCCCGTCTCGCGAGCGGCCCGAGACTGTCACTAGCAGTGACGTAACGGGCTCTCGCGATACTTCTGACAACGCGGCGGGCATAGAAGTCAGTGACAGCGCTGACGTCAGCAGTACAGGAGATGATCACAGCAGGTAATGATCTCATCTAACCTCCTGACAGCAGCGCTCGGCATCCCAAGCAGTGACCTGGGCTATTGATGTTAGCTCAGGTCACTGCATTGCTCTCCCAGCCAATGGGGAACATTCTGTTCTTCATTGACTGGGACAGCGACTATGGTATGGATCGCCGTGGGACCCCACCCCCTTATTGGATTACGCCGGACGTGTTCTTTTCAATAAATTGGTGAGAGAGGGAATGTTTTGGGGAGTGTTTTTTCAAATAAAACTTTTTTTGTTGTCTATTTTTTATTTCTTACTGACTGGGTTGGTGATGTCGGGTATCTGATAGACGCCTGACCTCAAAAACCCCAGGGCTTGATGCCAGGTGACATTACACATCTGGCATCAACCCCATATATTACCTCGTTTGCCAACGCACCAGGGCAACGGGATGAGTTGGGGCGAAGCGCCAGGATTGGCACGTCTAATGGATGCGCCACTTCTGGGGCGGCTGCGGCCTGCTATTTTTAGGCTGGGGAGTGTCCAATAACAGTGGACCTCCCTAGTCTGAGAATACCAGACCACAGCTGTCCGCTTTACCTCGGTTGGTGATGCAATTTGGGGGGGACCCCACGTTTTTGTTTTAAATTATTTCTTTAATGTAAAATAACAGCGTGGGGTGCCCTCTGTTTTGGATTACCAGCCAAGGTGAAGCTGCCAGCTGTGGTTTGCAGGCTTCAGCCGTCTGCTTTACCCTAGCTGGCTACAAAAGATGGGGGGACCTCACGTCGTTTTTTTTTTTTCAATTATTTATTTATTTATTTTATGGCTAAATACAAGGCTAAGCACCCTTTAGTGCTACATGAAAGTCACTAAAGGGTGCCAGCTTAGAAAATGCAGGGAGGTGGGACATTATATAGGTCTTTCTCATCTATCTATCTATCTATCTATTCATCTATCCATCTTTCCCTCTATCCATTATCTCTCTATCGATTATCTATATTATTTATTGCAAAACCGCAGGGACCAACCTGCGGTAAATCCGCTGTAAATCCGCGGCAAATTCACGGCAAATCCGCATGCGTTTTTCCCGCGGATTTTTCCGCAGGTGCAGAAATCTTCAACTCCCAGAAGTTTCTCAAGAAATTTTCTTGAGAAAAATCACTTTTCTAGTGCGCACATATCCTAAAAGACGAGTGCACAGAGAACTCAACCGCGGAGGATTTCATTGTGGATTGTTTTGCATAAATATTGTGGATATGAAATCTGCAGAGAAAACCAGCAGCATCACTTTCAATTCTGCAGAAAAGGCCAATTTCCACTATGGATTTTTCTTGATATTTCCGTATCAGCCTTCTGTAAACTGGGTCTTATAAAAGATCGCATGCATTTGTGCCGCCCCCGTGTCAGCAGCCGGGCTGCTCGGATCTGGATCCGCGGTGGCTCGAGGGGTCTCCAGACCCGGGGGTCGTGCGCCCACTCAAATGAAGGGGGTATTTACAGGGGATTGTGTTAGAGTTCGTGACACCACCCGTGGTGTGTGGTAATGTGGAGTACCACTGCTGCAGTTGGGAGTACCCGGGGGTGATGGAGTGGGGCAGCCAGGTGTTAGAACCCTCCACGGGTAGGGGGAATGCCCTGGGACTCGGTGATGGTAATTGGGGAGTGCCGTGTGGAGCAAAGGGGTCACTTGCATACTCAGTCCATTAAGCTGACACCGACAACTGGATAAACCAAAGTTCTGGATACCGCTGCCGCTGAGGGGAGTTAGTTCGGGTCCCGTCCCCAATGGTGTTGCCTGCTGATCCGTGACCTGACTCCTGACACTAAGTTTACTTCTCTATTGGTCCCAGTAGTATGGAACTTGCCGGGTCCCACTCTCCACTATGGCTTAAGGCTGCTTTACACCAGACAATCTATCGTGCGATAGATCGTCGGGGTCACGGTTTTTGTGACGCACATCCGGCATCGCTGGCGATGCCGGCCTGTGTGACGCCTCCTAGCGACGCAGTATCACTCACAAATCGTGAGTCGTGTACTGCTCGTTAGGTTTCATAATATCGGTCCTGAAATCGGGCGACGGTTGTTCATCGTTCCCGTGGCATCACACGTCGCTCCGTGTGACACCACGGGAGTGATTAACATCGCGTACCTGCCTCCCGCGTCAGCCGCCGGCTCTATGTGGAAGGAAGGAGGTGGGCGGGATGTTTACATTCTGCTCATCTCCGCCCCTCAGCTTCCATTGGCTGGTGGCCGTGTGACGTCGCTGTGACGCCGAACGTCCCTCCCACTCCAGGAAGTGGACGTTCGCCGCCCACAGCGAGGTCGCGCGAGAGGTAAGTACGTGTGACGGGGGTTACTGACTTTGTGCGACACGGGCAGCGATTTGACCGTGACGCACAAACAACGGGGGCGGGTACGATCGATTGTGAAATTGCACAATCGGTCGTACCGTGTAAAGCCCCCTTAAGTGTGGGAGCTTGCTCTCAGGGTTCACGCTTGGGATTTCCTGGACCGTTTTAGTGGAAAGCCCTATCCCCCTCGTTGCGCTAGTACCCCAATTTTGGAGCGGATGAAGAGCGGATCTTGAAGGCTCCGTTCTCGTTGGGTAAATTAAGCTACACCCTGACCTAGGCTCTACATACCCCGTCGTGCCCTAGTCCCAGCCCGGTGATGGAGAACGCCGCCGGCTGTCCTCCTCGACAGTTCTGTGCCCCTTGTAACGATCCCCTGCGACCGGGATCCAGCTCCTCTAGGCCCAGACCACCGTCTGCTACCTAGACCACTTCCTAGGAGCACTGCTCCTGACCTCCTCTCACCTTCACTTCCAAACTACTTCTCCCTCTCCCGACACTCCTGACCTCCCCTAACCAACCCCCCAAGTGGGCGACCCTATTCCACTCAGGCCGTCCACTGGAGTGTCTGGTGGGTGTGGTGCAGAGTGTACCTAGGATTTTAATCAGCTGATGTAGGCAACACCATGTAGTTGGGGACCCATAACCAAGAAAGGGGTGGATATTGCACGAAAGGGCAATACCCTGTGACGACCTGATAGTGCAGGGGGGTCACACATTTGCACAGTCCTGGAAGGATTTTCCACAGCATCTGAAGATGACCTTCTACCCCTTTTTCTTTACATCCTGTACTTATTAGGCTTCTTTCACACGTTCGTGAAAAACCATGCACGTTTTTCACGGACATATCAGAGGAGCGTTTTGCCCTCCGTGATCCGTGTTTATGGGCTACGTGTGTTGTCCGTGTGTTATCCGTGATAACACACGGAGAACGGGAACTTTCTACTCACATGTCCCTGGCGTCGCTGTCCGTGGTGCTGATCTTCTGCCTCCGGTCCTCCCGACTCCCCGCTGCTGCTGCTTCAGACCGCAGTGAAGTGAATATTCAATGAGCATAATGAGCGCCGGTTGGCAGCAAGTGACAGCAGCGGCAGAGACTGCAGGGCTGGAGAAGGTGAGTAAAGGTTTGTTGTTTTTTCTCTCACAGACACATGTCTTTTCTCCGGTGTGTGTCACACGGAACACATCCGTGTGGTCCGTTTGCATTACGTGTGACATGTTTGTGTTCCGTGTGACACCCGTGATGCCGGAGAGAAAACTGACATGTTG
Organism: Anomaloglossus baeobatrachus; assembly: GCF_048569485.1. Taxonomy (NCBI): domain Eukaryota; kingdom Metazoa; phylum Chordata; class Amphibia; order Anura; family Aromobatidae; genus Anomaloglossus; species Anomaloglossus baeobatrachus. The sequence goes on along the minus strand of NC_134362.1, from coordinate 113,661,164 downwards.
CCGTGAGAAACACATGGACACTCGTAAGTACGGAACGGACACATGTTCCGTGCGAAAATACTAACGTGTGTCCAAAACCATAGGAATACATAGGTCTACGTGTGTACGTGTCTCCGGTACGTGAGAAAACTGCCAAACAGGTACCGGAGGCACGTACGTGTGAAAGAAGCCTTATAAATAAAAAAAGAAACACCAAAATCCACACCGTTAGGCCTCCTTCACACATCTATGTTTCCGGTACGTGTGATGTCCGTTTTCATACGTACTGGAGACACGGACACACGTAGACCCATTAAAATCAATGGCTTTGCGCAAACGTGCGTGTTTGCACACGGACGAGTGTTTGTGTGGAGCATACGTGTTTCTGTGTGCTCCACACGTAGACATTTCTTTTTGTCACCGGTAGCACGAATGTCAGACAGCCCGCACACTGATGTACTCCATATGACATCATTGTGACACGTACCGGATATAAAAACGTGTCTGTGAAAAAAAATGCTTTTCTATACTCGCCTGTCTCCACTGCTGATGTCTCTAGCACTGCTGTCACTTGCTTCCGACCCCTGCTCATTATGCTTATTGCATATTCACTGCACCTCGGACCGGAAGCAGCAGCAGCGCCAGAAACAGCGGCACCATGGACAGGTAAGTTTAGATGTTCATACTGTCAGTGTGCTATGCGGTTGTCACACGGATAGCACACTAACAGAACAAGCTGAACACACACATGGCCACACGCACACACATACGCACCTATACCACGGACGTGTGTGTTTTGCACAGACGTGTGAAAGAGGCCTCACTGTAGGCAGAACCCAGATATTATTGCTAATTATTCACTCAAAAAAACATTCTTCTAATCCGACAGCTACCATTTTCAACATTACATGATAACTCCATCTGCTCACACTTAGCTCTCTGCTCTTTTACCATCAAAATATTTAAAAATCTATTTTTCATCTTATTAATTTTTGGAAAGTTACTATTATGCTGTACATCACTGACAACTGACAACAGCTGATCATTTCAGATATCAGTGGTAAGGACAAACTGGCTTAACCAAGAATCAGCAAAAACTCTAGTGCATGCCCTTATTATCTCCTGTCTCGACTACTGCAGCCTCCTGCTCTCTGGCCTCCCTTCTAACATTCTTTCAACCCTCCAATCTATCCTAATCTCTGCGGCCTAATTAATTCACCTGTCCCCCTGCTATTCCCTGGCCTCTCCTCTCTATCAATCCCTTCACTGGCTTCCCATTGCCCAAAGACTACAGTTCAAAACACTAAGGCTCTGTGCGCACTGGGAAATGGAATTTTCTTGAGAAAATTCCGCATGTCCTCAAAGATTACCGCACCCGCGGTAAAAAACCGCGGGAAACCGCATCCGAAAACCGCATGCAGTTTGCCGCAGTTTGCTGCGGTTTTACCGTGGCATTGTTCGCGGTATTGCCGCGGTTTTGCCGCGTGCGGGTTGGGATGTGCTTTATTGCATTCAATGCAATAAAGCACATTGAAAAAAAAAAAAATACATTTAATTCTGATAGTGGATAGACAGAAGAATAGATAGAGGGATAGATAGATAGACAGACAGATAGATAGATAGATAGATAGAGAGATAGATGACAGATCGCTGCATTTCCCACGGTCGGCAGTGAGTTCACATTACCGGCCGTGGGAAATGACCGGTAATTACCTCTGCTGTCTGCTGCATTCAGCCTGTGTCTGTGACAGTCGCGGCTGGATGTCAGCAGTGCAGGACGCCGGAGCCGGAGCTGTGTGGACTACGCCGGAGCTTTGTTTGGGGGGGTTAATAAAATGGTGAACGAGGCTTGTTGGTTTTATTTAAAATAAAGGATTTTTCTGTGTGTGTGTTTTATTCACTTTACTTACGGGTTGATCATGTCAGCTGTCACATAGACGCTGCCATGATCAAGCCTGGGGTTAATGGCGGTGGTCCCCCATCACCATTAACCCCTTGTATTACCTTGCCACCACTGCTACACGGTGGCAAGAAGAGCCGAGGACACGCCGGTATTGCCGCATAATGCATGCGACAGTGCCGGAGCAGCTGCGGCTGATATTCTCGGCTGCCCGAGGGGGAGTGAGGCGGGGGCCATTATCCCTGCCCCTCTCCCTCCCCAGCCTGAGAATACCGGCCCGCCGCTGTGTGCTTCCCTCGGCTGGAAGGTAAATATGCAGCGGAGCCCACGTTCTTTTTTTTCTATATTTCCGTTTTCTTTCTATGTGTGTTCTATGTGTCTGTGTCTATGTGTGATCTATGTCTGTGATGTCTGTATGTGTCTGATATGTGTGTGTTTACTCTCTGCACGGCTTCCTCTTCCTGTAATGACATCACTTCCCTGCAAACCGCAGACAGGCGATGCACATTACCGGAGGTAAACCGCGAAATACCGCAGGGAATAATGCAGGAAAACGCAGTGAACCGCACAGAATTTGCTGCCTGCGTTATTCCCTGCGGGATTTCATGATTAACATTGAGTCAATGGAGTGAAATCCCGCAGCGATGTGCGGAAAAGAAGTGACATGCACTTGTTTTTGCTGCGGGATTCCCGCAGCAAAACATGCAGCTGTCAAATTCCGCCCAGTGCGCACAGGATTTTTTTTCTCCATAGGATTTGCTGGTGATTCACTGCAGAGATGTTATGAACATTTTCTGCAGCGAAACATGCAGCAAATCCGCGGAAAATCCGCGGCAAAATCCGGTAAGTGCGCACATAGCCGAACCATGACATACAAAACTATCCACAACCTGTCTCCTCCCTACATCTGTGATATAGTCTCCCAATACTTTCCTGCACATAACATCCGATCATCACAAGATCTCCTTCTCTACTCCCCTCTTGTTTCCTCTTCCCACAATCGCATTCAAGATTTTTCCCACGCCTCCCCCATACTCTAGAACGCTCTACCCCAGCATATCAGACTCTCAGCTACCGTGGAAAGCTTCAAAAGGAACCTGAAGACCCATCTCTTCCGACAAGCCTACAACCTGCAATAACTCTCAGACCAGTACATCACTGTGCAACCAGCTCTGTCCTCACCAACTGTACCCTCGCCCATCCCCCGTAGACTGTAAGCCCTCGCGGGCAGGGTCCTTTCTCCTCCTGTACCAGTCTGTGTCTTGTATTGTTCATGATTATGGTACTTGATTTTATGTATACCCTTTTCCCTTTTAAAGCGCCATGGAATAAATGGCGCAATTATAATAAATATTAATAATAAGAAATCCCTGTTCAGCCAGCAGGCCCATCAACTATTTATGAACTGTTTAAAGAGGTTATTACTCTACTCAGACAACCACTTCTCAATCTTGTTTTCTCCCCAGTAAAATAACAATACTCAATCACCTCTGGTGCTGTGTTAGCAGTGTCAGCACTGGCTCTCTTGGGAATCCATGACTTCGGACAAATCGCATACATCTGGAGAAGCAAGAGCTCTCACTTCCTCCAGATATGTGTGATCTGTACAAAAGAGACTGAAGTGCCCACTGATTGCCCGCAGAGATTATATGACATGGAAATGTCACACAATCCCTGGGAGAGCCAATGCTGACACTGCTGGAACAGTGCCAGCACCGGAGGTGAATATAAGTGTTGTTATTTTACTAAGATTAGAAAAAACAATTCAGCTCACCCCTCTATATGTTGAATTCTGAACCTTCTGCAGCCGGACTTTAAGGTGTGGTTCCTCAGTGTTAATGACCAAGAAAAAGACTTCTGTGCAGCGCAATGACCAGGAATCAGATAATAAAATTTCCAGGTTTTATTTAACGCTTTGGAAATTCATAAAATCAGACACTTACAATACATATAAGGTCAAGCTGTCACTCCAGAGGGGAAAAAAATATATATGACAACAGCGACGCGTTTCAACTACATGAGTGTAGTCTTGACAAAGATTACACTCATGTAGTTGAAACGCGTCGCTGTTGTCATATATATTTTTTTCCCCTCTGGAGTGACAGCTTGACCTTATATGTATTGTAAGTGTCTGATTTTATGAATTTGCAAACCGTTAAATAAATCCTGGAAATTTTATCTGATTCCTGGTCATTGCGCTTCACAGAAGTCTTTTTCTTGTTATTTTACTGGGTACCAACATTGGATTGAGAAGGGATTGTCGAAGTAGTGGACAACCCCTTAAATAACTGTCCATACTCCATCCCCAAACTGTAAAAACAGCAGCGGAGTACCAGCAGATCTAAAGAGTATCACTAGAGCTCTTTTTCTTTGATTTAGGCTGGGATCAGATGGACATATCAAAAAAGGAAAGGTGATTGGGCTCATTTGCTCATCCGTATTGACAATGATGTAAGAGCCGCCTTCTAACATGGACCAGAATAGTGCATGCTGGGACTTTTCAATGTGCACATGGACTGAAAACACACTCATCTGTGCTAACCCAGAGTCCTGTTCCTTTAATCTAGCAAGCAATAACCCATGAAACTGTCATAGCTTTGTTATCACCACCAACATAATCTACAATGTCACTAAACTAAGTGAAGATGGAGAACTAATTATAGAACTCAACTAATTAAAGGATTATTCTCACCAATATAAATGGACATTGTCGGAAAATGCGTGTAAATGCAAGCACCATTGCAATTTACAGCTAATTAAAGTTTTCATTCATTCTTGAGATATTAACACTTTTCTTTCTGGGTTGTTGATTTGGAGACTGACCACCTCTGTTAGACATCTGAACATCTACAGTGCTTACAAGCTCTTTTCTATTTGGCTTGTAAGCAATTTTGTATCCTGGTAAGCATTGCTGGAACATGCCTCCTAATTACAGCCAGCTTCAGCACACTGCTTTGAGGCTCGACAACAGCAGGGGTCGGTCTCCTAGACAATACATGTAAAGAAAAGGAAAGTCTTACTATCTGAAGAACTGATAAAAATTTTAAAAAGCATTAAATTGCAAAGGAGCTTATAGTTTACAAGCACTGTCTGACAATACCCATTTATAAATATGGGAATAACCATTTAAATACAAAATGTTAGGTTTCACGTACATCACTGTGTAGGACAGCTCCATAATACAGTATCCAAACACGGACATGGGCCCATACTGCTGCTCTGTGTCACCACGATCAGAAAGAGCTTAAAGGGAGTGTATCAGCAGAAATTAACCTATTGTTTAAATCAGATTTTTAAATACCATGTATTTTTTATTATTTTGAGAATGTTTTTTTCCCATACCACGATTTGTATTTAAAAAATTTTGCAATTTTCAAACAGGCAAATGGGGCAATTTTACACTTGTATATCCTTTCCTATCAGGAAGAATTTTCTGCATTTTCATTATCATCAGAGGCAGTGTTACAATCATAGGAGCATCTCTATACACATCTGATCAACACATTCTATTTAAATAGAGTTGTAGAAAAGCAAACTTTCTATTGAATTTATATTTTTGTAGGCTTGCATGAGTACAATTAATCTAAGTGATATCCAAATATCACATTATGATATTACAGCTTCCTTGACATCACACACTTGGAAAAAACATTTGTGATGTCACAGATGCTGCTTCAAAAAATGCAGCTGTGATGTGACAGCAGCTTAAATTGACAACGATACTTGCGATGTCAAAAATACAGAGTGACGGACAGGGGTGAAATGATCGCGGTCGTGGTTGCGACCGGGCCCGGGGGAAAAAGGAGCCCGTCGACCCCCAGTACCTGCTTTAGCTGGATGTGCATCAGAGGGCGCGCATTCAGTTGAAATGCATTGCAGTGCAGAGACCTGTTGGGTCCCTGCACTGCAATACACGCTGCTGGCCAAACAAAAGCTGGCAGTTTTCATCCAGGGGGGGGATAGTATTATACTAGGAGGGGACAGTATATACCAGGATGGGAACAGTATATACCAGAAGGGGCCCAGGAGAGGGACATATATACCCAAAACTGGACATATATACCAGGAGGGGCCCAGAATGGTGACATATATACCAAGAAGGGGATGTATATACCAGGAGGATTACATAAAAAGCAGGAGGGGCCAAGGAGGGAGACAAACCAGGATGGTGAGCCATATACTGGGGGGCGAGGGAGAAGACATTTATATCCAGAGGGGGACATATATACCAGGAGGGGACATATATACCAGGAGGGGGAGATATATACCAGGAGGGGCCCAGGATGGGGACATATATACCAGAATGGGAGACATTTTTAGCAGGATGGGGTTATATATACCAGGATGTGGCCTAGAATGGGAAACATATCTACTAGGATGGGGGACATTTACCAAGATGGGGACATATATATCAGAATGTGGCCTTGGATGGGGGACTTACTGTATATACCAGTATGGGAGCATATATACCAAGAATGGGCCAAATGTTTACTAGAATGGGGGGCATATATACCATGACGTGGCCTGGGATGGGGACATACTGCATATAGGACATATATACCAGGATGGGGCCTAGGATGGGAGACATACAGTATATATCAGCATGAGAACATATCTACCAGGATGGGGAGCATATATACCAGAATTGTAGACATATTTACCAGGAAAGAGCCCAGGATGGGGTACATTAGAATAGGATGAGGGACATTACTACATAAGGGGGGGAGGGCAACTTATATGTCTTTATAGGAATTAGAACAATAAATATATATACACATACATCTGACTAACATGTGAGCGGTCGGGGGCAAGGTCCAAGTTTGGCACCGGAGCCCATCGAACTCTAGTTACCCCACTGGTGGGTGACAGAGTCTTGTGACATCACAATATCTTCCCTGCTCTACTGTGACATTAACCACAGACGGCCCCTGTGCAGGAGCAGCATATGGTGCGGCAACAGCGGGGTTACTGCCGGCAGGACATCGGCGCCTAAGGTGCATCGATATTAAACCATATTTTCTACAATTTCATAGAAATGTATTTGGCCCAAAATATTGCATGTATAGTCAAATATTTTAACCCACTGGTCCACAAATTCCAGCACCTTCAGGACAAGATCATCTTGTCAATATATTTCATAGGATAATCCAGCACCTTTCATTTACCAGACACAAAAAAATTGAACTAAAGCACATCTCGTATCAATATATATGCCACTCCATAAAGGCTCAGGAGAAACAAAAAAGTGGAGTATTCAAGGGCTGAATATACAAAACATCAATTCTTTATTGAATACAAATATTAATATTAAAAGATTTATTTTTTACAAGTATATAATGGTGCTAATAAGGAAAAAAGGTGAGGACCCACATATTGATGGGGAGCAGGAGGCAAAAAACCACCGTAGAGAAAGAGGGGTAGTCTGAAAGGGAACTAAGTAAAGGAGCAATCATAAGTGGCTGACAGGTAAGGAGCCTCTATTCACAGCATAATATATGTGTAATCACACAGGCCTAATCAATATCCCATAGTCAGAGCAGAGAAGAGGCACCAAACGAGTCAGTCACATAATATATATAAAAGTCCCAAGACTTACCGTACACATAATAAAGGTGGTCACCAGAGCATCCCACACCAGCAAGAAATACCCTCCCTTTCGGAGGGTATTTCTTGCTGGTGTGGGATGCTCTGGTGACCACCTTTATTATGTGTAAGTCTTGGGACTTTTGTTTATATTATGTGACTGACTCGTTTGGTTCCTCTTCTCTGCTCTGACTATGGGATATTGATTAGGCCTGTGTGATTACACATATATTATGCTGTGAATAGAGGCTCCTTACCTGTCAGCCACTTATGATTGCTCCTTTACTAAGGAGTGCTTCACACATAGCGAGATCGCTACCGAAATCGCTGCTACGGCACGGTTTTGGTGACGCAACAGTGACCTCATTAGCTGCTCGTTACACACAGCCCTGGTTCGTTTTCTTCAAAGCCGCTCTCCCGCTGTGACACACAGATCGCTGTGTGTGACAGCGAGAGAGCAACGAAATTGTTGTCGCTGTCGCTTAGTGTGAACCAGCCCTTAGTTCCCTTTCAGACTACCCCTCTTTCTCTACGGTGGTTTTTTGCCTCCTGCTCCCCATCAATATGTGGGTCCTCACCTTTTTTCCTTATTAGCACCATTATATACTTGTAAAAAATGAATCTTTTAATATTAATATTTGTATTCAATAAAGAATTGATGTTTTGTATATTCAGCCCTTGAATACTCCACTTTTTTGTTTCTCCTGAACCTTTCATTTACCACCTGATTAAAGCTTCTGCAGCCAGAATAACATTGGGACCACAATCAGTACAGGTATCACACTGCCTTGTCCCACCATCATCATCATCATCATCATCATCACTGGGGTCCAGGACCGTGAGATATGGGACGTCTTTCACAAGGTTAAAAACAAATTGTTGGCTTTGGTTTCATAAGAAAACTGTTGGAGGAATATAATTACCTCTGAGACTAGTGCAGAAGTGCCTGATTGAAGGAGGCCTCACCCTCCTACTAAACCACACCATCTCAAAAAATGCAGGGATTTGTGGAAAAGTAAACAAAACTCAGTTATTTTTATTTGCGTGAACCAGATGTGCATCCAATATTCAACCCGAAAACAGAAGTAATTTCACCTATTCACTGTTTCCCACAATTGTATTAAGTGCTGTCATAGTGGGCTTTATATCACAGAACATTGGTCTCAGGTGGGAACTGATCACATCTCACATGCATGAGGCTGACAGGAAGGTGTCAAAATAATTATAATCCCTGACTGTATAATTCCTCACGTCTGTCTGATCATTGGTGTCATCTGTGATGTTATTTGATCTGATCATCCATCTACAGTACAGACCAAACGTTTGGACACACCTTCTCTTTAGAACAACTGTTAAGAGGAGACTGTGCAGCAGGCCTTCATGGTAAAATAGCTGCTAGGAAACTACTGCTAAGGACAGGCAACAAGCAGAAGAGACTTGTTTGGGCTAAAGAACACAAGGAATGGACATTAGACCAGTGGAAATCTGTGCTTTGGTCTGATGAGTACAAAATTGAGATCTTTGGATCCAACCACCGTGTCTTTGTAGAAAAGGTGAACGGATGGACTCTACATGGCTGGTTCCCACCGTGAAGCATGGAGGAGGTGTGATGGTGTGGGGGTGCTTTGCTGGTGACACTGTTGGGGATTTATTCAAAATTGAAGGCATACTGAACCAGCATGGCTACCACAGCATCTTGCAGTGGCATGCTATTCCATCCGGTTTGCGTTTAGTTGGACCATCATTTATTTTTCAACAGGACAATGACCCCAAACACACCTCCAGGCTGTGTAAGGGCTATTTGACTAAGAAGGAAAGTGATGGGGTGCTACCCCAGATGACCTGGCCTGGTCTCCACAGTCACCAGACCTGAACCCAATCGAGATGGTTTGGGGTGAGCTGGACCGCAGAGTGAAGGCAAAAGGGCCAACAAGTGCTAAGCATCTCTGGGAACTCCTTCAAGACTGATGGAAGACCATTTCAGGTGACTATGACTACCTCTTGAAGTTCATCAAGAGAATGGCAAGAGTGTGCAAAGCAGTAATCAAAGCAAAAGGTGGCTACTTTGAAGAACCTAAACTATAAGACATATTTTCAGTTGTTTCACACTTTTTTAAGTATTTCATTCCACATGTTTTAATTCATAGTTTTGATGCCTTCAATGTGAATTTACAATTTTCAGAGTCCTGAAAATAAAGAGAACTCTTTGAATGAGAAGGTGTGTCCAAACTTTTGGTCTGTACTGTATCTGATCCCATCTGATCTATATCTGACAGTATCACCTGCGTGTCTCTGATCCAATCTGATCAATAAGTGACAGCATGTATCACCTGTGTGTATCTGATCCAGTCTAATCTATATCTGACAGTATGTATCACATGTGTGTATCTGATCCCATCTGATCTATATCTGACATCATGTATCACCTGTGTGTATCTGATCACATCTAATCAATGTGACAGCATGTATCACCTGTGTGTATCTGATCCCATCTAATCAATATCTGACAGTATGAATCACCTGTGTGTATCTGATCCCATCTGATCTACATCTGACAGTATGTATCTCATCTAAACTATATCTGACAGTATGTATTATCTTTGTGCATCTGATCCCATCTGATCTATATCTGACAGTATGTATTACCTGTGTGTATCTGATCCCATCTGATCTATATCTGACAGTATGTATTACCTGTGTGTATCTGATCCCATCTGATCTATATCTGACAGCATGTAGCACCTGTGTGTATCTGATCCCATCTGATCTATATCTGACAGTATGTATTACCTGTGTGTATCTGATCCCATCTGATCTATATCTGACAGTATGTATTACCTGTGTGTATCTTATCCCATCTGATCTATATCTGACAGTATGTATTACCTGTGTGTATCTGATCCCATCTGATCTATATCTGACAGTATGTATTACCTGTGTGTATCTGATCCCATCTGATCTATATCTGACAGCATGTAGCACCTGTGTGTATCTGATCCCATCTGATCTATATCTGACAGTATGTATTACCTGTGTGTATCTGATCCCATCTGATCTATATCTGACAGTATGTATTACCTGCGTGTATCTGATCCCATCTGATCTATATCTGACAGCATGTAGCACCTGTGTGTATCTGATCCCATCTGATCTATATCTGACAGTATGTATTACCTGTGTGTATCTGATCCCATCTGATCTATATCTGACAGTATGTATTACCTGTGTGTATCTGATCCCATCTGATCTATATCTGACAGTATGTATTACCTGTGTGTATCTGATCCCATCTGATCTATATCTGACAGCATGTATCACCTGTGTGTATCTGATCCCATCTGATCTATATCTGACAGCATGTATCACCTATGTGTATCTGATCCCATCTGATCTATATCTGACAGTATGTATTACCTGTGTGTATCTGATCCCATCTGATCTATATCTGACAGTATGTATTACCTGTGTGTATCTGATCCCATCTGATCTATATCTGACAGCATGTATCACCTATGTGTATCTGATCCCATCTGATCTATATCTGACAGTATGTATTACCTGTGTGTATCTGATCCCATCTGATCTATATCTGACAGTATCACCTGCGTGTCTCTGATCCAATCTGATCAATAAGTGACAGCATGTATCACCTGTGTGTATCTGATCCAGTCTAATCTATATCTGACAGTATGTATCACATGTGTGTATCTGATCCCATCTGATCTATATCTGACATCATGTATCACCTGTGTGTATCTGATCACATCTAATCAATGTGACAGCATGTATCACCTGTGTGTATCTGATCCCATCTAATCAATATCTGACAGTATGAATCACCTGTGTGTATCTGATCCCATCTGATCTACATCTGACAGTATGTATCTCATCTAAACTATATCTGACAGTATGTATTATCTTTGTGCATCTGATCCCATCTGATCTATATCTGACAGTATGTATTACCTGTGTGTATCTGATCCCATCTGATCTATATCTGACAGTATGTATTACCTGTGTGTATCTGATCCCATCTGATCTATATCTGACAGCATGTAGCACCTGTGTGTATCTGATCCCATCTGATCTATATCTGACAGTATGTATTACCTGTGTGTATCTGATCCCATCTGATCTATATCTGACAGTATGTATTACCTGTGTGTATCTTATCCCATCTGATCTATATCTGACAGTATGTATTACCTGTGTGTATCTGATCCCATCTGATCTATATCTGACAGTATGTATTACCTGTGTGTATCTGATCCCATCTGATCTATATCTGACAGCATGTAGCACCTGTGTGTATCTGATCCCATCTGATCTATATCTGACAGTATGTATTACCTGTGTGTATCTGATCCCATCTGATCTATATCTGACAGTATGTATTACCTGTGTGTATCTGATCCCATCTGATCTATATCTGACAGCATGTAGCACCTGTGTGTATCTGATCCCATCTGATCTATATCTGACAGTATGTATTACCTGTGTGTATCTGATCCCATCTGATCTATATCTGACAGTATGTATTACCTGTGTGTATCTGATCCCATCTGATCTATATCTGACAGTATGTATTACCTGTGTGTATCTGATCCCATCTGATCTATATCTGACAGTATGTATTACCTGTGTGTATCTGATCCCATCTGATCTATATCTGACAGTATGTATTACCTGTGTGTATCTGATCCCATCTGATCTATATCTGACAGCATGTATCACCTGTGTGTATCTGATCCCATCTGATCTATATCTGACAGTATGTATTACCTGTGTGTATCTGATCCCATCTGATCTATATCTGACAGCATGTATCACCTGTGTGTATCTGATCCCATCTGATCTATATCTGACAGTATGTATCACCTATGTGTATCTGATCCCATCTGATCTATATCTGACAGCATGTATCACCTGTGTGTATCTGATCCCATCTGATCTATATCTGACAGTATGTATCACCTATGTGTATCTGATCCCATCTGATCTATATCTGACAGCATGTATTACCTGTGTGTATCTGATCCCATCTGATCTATATCTGACAGTATGTATTACCTGTGTGTATCTGATCCCATCTGATCTATATCTGACAGCATGTAGCACCTGTGTGTATCTGATCCCATCTGATCTATATCTGACAGTATGTATTACCTGTGTGTATCTGATCCCATCTGATCTATATCTGACAGTATGTATTACCTGTGTGTATCTGATCCCATCTGATCTATATCTGACAGCATGTAGCACCTGTGTGTATCTGATCCCATCTGATCTATATCTGACAGTATGTATTACCTGTGTGTATCTGATCCCATCTGATCTATATCTGACAGTATGTATTACCTGTGTATCTGATCCCATCTGATCTATATCTGACAGTATGTATTACCTGTGTGTATCTGATCCCATCTGATCTATATCTGACAGTATGTATTACCTGTGTGTATCTGATCCCATCTGATCTATATCTGACAGTATGTATTACCTGTGTGTATCTGATCCCATCTGATCTATATCTGACAGTATGTATTACCTGTGTGTATCTGATCCCATCTGATCTATATCTGACAGTATGTATTACCTGTGTGTATCTGATCCCATCTGATCTATATCTGACAGTATGTATTACCTGTGTGTATCTGATCCCATCTGATCTATATCTGACAGCATGTATCACCTATGTGTATCTGATCCCATCTGATCTATATCTGACAGTATGTATTACCTGTGTGTATCTGATCCCATCTGATCTATATCTGACAGCATGTATCACCTATGTGTATCTGATCCCATCTGATCTATATCTGACAGCATGTATCACCTATGTGTATCTGATCCCATCTGATCTATATCTGACAGTATGTATCACCTGTGTGTATCTGATCCCATCTGATCTATATCTGACAGCATGTAGCACCTGTGTGTATCTGATACCATCTGATCTATATCTGACAGTATGTATTACCTGTGTGTATCTGATCCCATCTGATCTATATCTGACAGTATGTATTACCTGTGTGTATCTGATCCCATCTGATCTATATCTGACAGTATGTATCACCTGTGTGTATCTGATCCCATCTGATCTATATCTGACAGTATGTATCACCTGTGTGTATCTGATCCCATCTGATCTATATCTGACAGCATGTATCACCTGTGTGTATCTGATCCCATCTGATCTATATCTGACAGCATGTATCACCTGTGTGTATCTGATCCCATCTGATCTATATCTGACAGCATGTATCACCTATGTGTATCTGATCCCATCTGATCTATATCTGACAGCATGTATCACCTGTGTGTATCTGATCCCATCTGATCTATATCTGACAGTATTACCTGTGTGTATCTGATCCCATCTGATCTATATCTGACAGCATGTAGCACCTGTGTGTATCTGATCCCATCTGATCTATATCTGACAGTATGTATCACCTATGTGTATCTGATCCCATCTGATCTATATCTGACAGTATGTATTACCTGTGTGTATCTGATCCCATCTGATCTATATCTGACAGTATGTATTACCTGTGTGTATCTGATCCCATCTGATCTATATCTGACAGCATGTATTACCTGTGTGTATCTGATCCCATCTGATCTATATCTGACAGCATGTATCCCATCTCTTCCTTCTCCATGTATCTGCCCTGATTTATTCCTGGTCCCTGCAGATAATACTGGTGTTTGGGCACAGCTGACTGCTCCAGCCCCCGCCTGAACTGGCACAATCTCGGTGCCCTCCATACAGAGGCGGTGATCTCCTGGGTGCAGCAGCCCCATGTGCTGAGCCCAGGTGGATGGTGCAGTGTGGCAGTGCCCTCAGGTTCTGCAGGGCAGGAGGCTGCAGCTCTGTGTCATCTCTTCTTACCTTGTACTGGATGCTGCAGCGCTGAAATCAGGACCACCAGCAGCAGCAGCAGCGATGGGTGACCGGCCCGTGCCCATGCTGTGCCTTGCGGGGGGCTTCTGCGTACAGTCCCCTCCTGTGACACCATGGAGAAGACGCCGTGACCAGCCCCACCGGGCCACTTGTCAGCAGGAGACATTAGCGGGGGTTAAGCTGGTATCAGCGATTCCTCAGCCCCCGGACAGGAGCTGTCATTGGAGCCGGGTGCTAGGTGCTGATCATGGTGCCAGCACTCCCGGTGGACCCGCTGTGGCCGGTGGAGGAGCTCTGCTGTGGTCATTCACTGTTTCTGTTGCTCTGGGGATGATACTGTTACTGCAGCCTGGAAACGGCTTTTCACTGAGAAAGAGATCACGTAGCAAGAAGCAAAAACGCATTTAAAGCAGCCAGAACCGCGGCGCCCTCTGCTGGTGACTCAAGAGAAGGCGCGCAGCAGGGCAGAGAAATGCTGCTATGTTCACGTTTCCGTTGTTTTGCATCAGCAGAGGTGTATGTATCTAGGCTTTGGGGCAAGAATTCAATTTGGCGACCCCCCCCCCCATGTGACCATTTATATGTGATTTGTACATTTAGCCACGTGAGGACCAGCTGCTCTTAGCAATTCTCTCAAGGTTCAAAGAGAAACATAGGAAGGAAAGCTAATTGTCTCATGCAAGTATGAAAATCACATATGAGTGGAATGGCCATATGATGACCACTGGAACCAGAAGCAGGGCTTAATCCTGACAGGGAGTATATTACATGTTGTTAGGATTAGGCTACACTGTTTAATTTTATAAGTAAAGGGCTTCTCCAGATTTGAGATAAAAATCTTCAGTCCCTCTATGTGTCACTCTATGTGACTGTAGACTTCTGAATTCTCACACTGCACACTCTCAGGATTCTCTGGTGCCAGCGGTGAGTGGGAGGTCACGAAACTGAAAGTATGTGATTTACATGCATGTGGTCACATGCAGACTAGACATTAGAGTTGAGCGCGGTTCGTGGTTCGTGGTTCTCCAGTTCTAGGCTCGAGTGATTTTGGGGCATGTTCTAGATCGAACTAGAACTCGAGCTTTTTGCAAAAGCTCGATAGTTCTAGAAACGTTCGAGAACGGTTCTAGCAGCAAAAAACCAGCTAAATCCTAGCTGGCTTTCCGCTGTAATAGTGTAAGTCACTCTGTGAATCACACTATTATGACATTTCAGTGTATAGTGTGCGTGAACAGCGCCTTCAGATCACTGCTGTTTCTATAATGGCGATCGCCATTTTTTTTTTTTTTTTCTTGTCTTCCTTCCCTAAGCGCGCGCGTCTTGTGGGGCGGGCCAGCATGTCAGCCAATCACAGACACACACACAGCTAAGTGGACTTTGAGCCAGAGAAGCAACGGCATGTGTGATAGGATCTGCATGTCACATGTCCCTGCATTATAAAACCGGACATTTTCTTCCAGGACGCCATTATCTGCCTTCTGCGTCTTTGGTGTCAGACATCACTGTCGCAGCTCCGTCTTGAGTCCTATCGCTGATACAGCTGTATGCGCTGCATACACAGCGTTAGACAGCATAGGGAGAGCACATTATAGCAGTCCTTTTAAGGGCTCAAACCGGCAGGGTCAGAGTTAAGGTGACAGGTCCTGAAAACAGCGCCAGCGTCTGTGCAGCCAAGGTCAGGGATTTCCTCCCTGCATTTCACCATTAGGAGGGAATAGAAAGGCAGGCTTCCATTCCTCTACCCAGAGCCCCACAATCCTGCCACTGTACCCTCTTGTCCTCTGCACACTCCAACTCATAACTAAGCCATTATACTAGCAAACACTCAGTGTACCTAGTGGCATCCTATCTGTGGCTATTGGACTTTGCTATAGTCCCACTAGTGCAAAGACATTTGCAGAGCACGTCTGCCTGCATTGCACACTACAACTAATTATAACTAAGCCATTATACTAGCAAACACTCAGTGTACCTAGTGGCATCCTATACGTGGCTATTGGACTTTGCTATAGTCCCACTAGTGCCAAGACATTTGCAGAGCGCATCTGCCTGCGTTGCACACTCCAACTAATTATAACTAAGCCATTATACTAGCAAACACTCAGTGTACCTAGTGGCATCCTATACGTGGCTATTGGACTTTGCTATAGTCCCACTAGTGCCAAGACATTTGCAGAGCGCATCTGCCTGCGTTGCACACTCCAACTAATTATAACTAAGCCATTATACTAGCAAACACTTAGTGTACCTAGTGGCATCCTATACGTGGCTATTGGACTTTGCTTTAATCCCACTAGTGCCAAGACATTTGCAGAACGCATCTGTCTGCGTTGCACACTCCAACTAATTATAACTAAGCCATTATACTAGCACACACTCAGTGTACCTAGTGGCATCCTATACGTGGCTATTGGACTTTGCTATAGTCCCACTAGTGCCAAGACATTTGCAGAGCGCATCTGCCTGCGTTGCACACTCCAACTAATTATAACTAAGCCATTATACTAGCACACACTCAGTGTACCTAGTGGCATCCTATACGTGGCTATTGGACTTTGCTATAGTCCCACTAGTGCCAAGACATTTGCAGAGCGCATCTGCCTGCGTTGCACACTCCAACTAATTATAACTAAGCCATTATACTAGCAAACACTTAGTGTACCTAGTGGCATCCTATACGTGGCTATTGGACTTTGCTTTAGTCCCACTAGTGCCAAGACATTTGCAGAACGCATCTGCCTGCGTTGCACACTCCAACTAATTATAACTAAGCCATTATACTAGCAAACACTTAGTGTACCTAGTGGCATCCTATACGTGGCTATTGGACTTTGCTTTAGTCCCACTAGTGCCAAGACATTTGCAGAACGCATCTGCCTGCGTTGCACACTCCAACTAATTATAACTAAGCCATTATACTAGCACACACTCAGTGTACCTAGTGGCATCCTATACGTGGCTATTGGACTTTG
The DNA here is from genome assembly GCF_048569485.1 of Anomaloglossus baeobatrachus. Lineage (NCBI taxonomy): Eukaryota > Metazoa > Chordata > Amphibia > Anura > Aromobatidae > Anomaloglossus > Anomaloglossus baeobatrachus. The sequence goes on along the minus strand of NC_134362.1, from coordinate 113,643,823 downwards.
CTATAGTCCCACTAGTGCCAAGACATTTGCAGAGCGCATCTGCCTGCGTTGCACACTCCAACTAATTATAACTAAGCCATTATACTAGCAAACACTTAGTGTACCTAGTGGCATCCTATACGTGGCTATTGGACTTTGCTTTAGTCCCACTAGTGCCAAGACATTTGCAGAACGCATCTGCCTGCGTTGCACACTCCAACTAATTATAACTAAGCCATTATACTAGCACACACTCAGTGTACCTAGTGGCATCCTATACGTGGCTATTGGACTTTGCTTTAGTCCCACTAGTGCCAAGACATTTGCAGAACGCATCTGCCTGCGTTGCACACTCCAACTAATTATAACTAAGCCATTATACTAGCACACACTCAGTGTACCTAGTGGCATCCTATACGTGGCTATTGGACTTTGCTATAGTCCCACTAGTGCCAAGACATTTGCAGAGCGCATCTGCCTGCGTTGCACACTCCAACTAATTATAACTAAGCCATTATACTAGCAAACACTTAGTGTACCTAATGGCATCCTATACGTGGCTATTGGACTTTGCTTTAGTCCACTAGTGCCAAGACATTTGCAGAACGCATCTGCCTGCGTTGCACACTCCAACTAATTATAACTAAGCCATTATACTAGCACACACTCAGTGTACCTAGTGGCATCCTATACGTGGCTATTGGACTTTGCTATAGTCCCACTAGTGCCAAGACATTTGCAGAGCGCATCTGCCTGCGTTGCACACTCCAACTAATTATAACTAAGCCATTATACTAGCAAACACTTAGTGTACCTAGTGGCATCCTATACGTGGCTATTGGACTTTGCTTTAGTCCCACTAGTGCCAAGACATTTGCAGAACGCATCTGCCTGCGTTGCACACTCCAACTAATTATAACTAAGCCATTATACTAGCACACACTCGGTGTACCTAGTGGCATCCTATACGTGGCTATTGGACTTTGCTATAGTCCCACTAGTGCCAAGACATTTGCAGAGCGCATCTGCCTGCGTTGCACACTCCAACTAATTATAACTAAGCCATTATACTAGCACACACTCAGTGTACCTAGTGGCATCCTATACGTGGCTATTGGACTTTGCTCTGAAGTCTCCATCAGCCCTGCACAGTATGGTGGAACTGAGATGGCTGAGTCTGCAGAGCTGTTCAGTCACACTATAGCCTGGGAATCAGAGGTCTGCTCCCAAGCTACAGTGAGTACAGAACAGGAAATGGTCTGCAGTGATGCCCAGAACCTTTGTGACTCTGATTCAGGCCGTGAGGACCAAGTTTCTGAGCATAATGTTGACCCTTTGTCACAAACTGTAACACCTGTGGTTATAGACAATGAGGAACATACTGATGAAGATGAGACGCAGATACCCGATTGGGATGACAACTTAAATATTCGGTCAGGGCAAGAAGAGGCTCGGTCTGAGGGGGAGGGGAGTGCAAACACAACAATTGATGATGACGTTCTAGATCCCACCTACTGTCAACCCCCAGTCAGGCACTCGAGGAGGTCAACAGAGGCGGTGGAGGAGGATGCAACCGACGACGAAGTTACCTTGCGCCTTCCTGGACAGAGTCGGAGCACTGGTAGCACGTCTACAACTGCATCCTCAGCCACCACTCTGCCTATGAGCATTATTCGGGGTGGATCAACAGGTCGCATGGCCTCTAGGCCTTGCCTAGCCTGGTCCTTTTTTCACATCGAAAAAGATCGCCCAACTCATGTGATATGTAACATTTGTCATGATTCTGTTAGTAGAGGTCAAAACCTCAGCAGTTTGACAACTTCTTCCATGAATCGTCACATGACTAAATATCATAAGTCCCGGTGGGAAGCTCACCGTGCTGCAATGCGGCCTAGCGGAGCGAACCATCCACCGCCCGCCCCTTCCAGTGCATCCGCGCGCTCTTCATCTTCTAGGACTGTGGGGACAGCTGTCACACCTGTTTTTCCACGCAAAACTTCCACCACTGTAACCGCAACAGGCAGTTTGCTTGTAAGGTCGTCAGTTGGTTTGGAAGGGGAAACAAGTGAGTGTGTACAGCTCTCTCAGACATCGATAGCACCAACGTTGGATGAAGGCAACATCATGTCTCCGCCTGCACTTTCCTCACAAACCTGCATTTTTCCAGGGACACCCTACTCAACACCGTCTACACACAGCAGCCAGATCTCTGTCCCTCAGATGTGGTCAAATAAAAGGCCACTTCCTCCGACCCATGACAAAGCTAAGAGGTTGACTCTATCCCTCTGTAAGCTGTTGGCTACCGAAATGCTGCCTTTCCGCCTAGTGGACACACAGGATTTTAGAGACCTTATGTCTGTCGCTGTGCCCCAGTACCAGATGCCTAGTCGCCACTACTTCTCTAAGAAAGGTGTGCCCGCGCTACACCAGCATGTCGCACACAACATCACCGCTTCCTTGAGAAACTCTGTGTGTGAACGGGTGCATTTCACCACCGATACTTGGACCAGTAAGCATGGACAGGGACGTTACATGTCGCTGACTGGGCACTGGGTAACTATGGTGATAGATGGTGAAGGGTCTGCTGCACAAGTCTTGCCGTCCCCACGACTTGTGTGTCAATCCTCTGTCTGTCCAGGTTCCGCCACTGCTTCTGCATCCTCCACCTCATCTGGGTCCTCCACCTCCGCCCCAAGCCTGCCTGGTCAGGCCACCAGCGTTCTCACTGCGCAGAAGGAATCACGCACCCCTCATTACTATGCTGGCAGCAGAGCGCAACGGCATCAGGCGGTCTTTAGCTTGACATGTCTTGGTAATAAGAGTCACACAGCTGAGGAGTTGTGGTCAGCTCTGCGGTCCGAGTTTAATAAATGGTTGTCTCCACTCAACCTGCAGCCTGGTAAGGCCGTGTGCGACAATGCTGCAAACCTGGGTGCGGCCCTTCGCCTGGGCAAGGTGACACACGTACCTTGTATGGCTCACGTGTTGAACCTTGTCGTGCAGCAATTTTTAACACACTATCCCGGCCTAGATGGCCTTCTGAACAGGGCACGAAAACTGTCTGCTCACTTCCGCCGTTCAAGCGCCGCAGCTGAGCGACTTGCATCGCTCCAGAAGTCTTTCGGCCTGCCGGTTCATCGCCTGAAATGCGATGTGGCGACACGCTGGAATTCAACTCTCCACATGTTACAGCGACTGTGGCAGCACCGCAGAGCCCTGGTGCAATACGTCATGACGTATAGCCTGGGCCAACGAGATGCAGAGGTGGGGCAGATCACCCTGATGGAGTGGTCTCAGATCAAGGACCTATGCACCCTTCTGCACAGTTTCGACATGGCGACGAATATGTTTAGCGCTGACAATGCCATTATCAGCATGACGATTCCAGTCATTTACATGCTGGAGCACACGCTAAACACTATTCGGAGTCAGGGGGTGGGACAACAGGAAGGGGAGGAACTACAGGAGGATTCATATGCGCAAGGGACAACAACATCACCAAGGTCCAGACGTTCATCATCACCAACGCAGCAGGCATGGGACCAAGGGGGACAGGGATCGACAAGGGCGCATAGTAGCAGGCGAAATGTTGAGCAAGGTGCAGGAGAACATGAAGAAATGGAGGACGAACTGTCCATGGACATGGAAGACTCAGCGGATGAGGGAGACCTTGGTCAAATTTCAGTTGAAAGAGGTTGGGGTCAGATGTCAGAGGAAGAAAGAACGGGTAGCACCTCTATGCCACAAACACAGCGTGGACTTGGTCCGCATGGCTGCGCAAGACACATGAGTGCCTTTTTGTTGCACTACCTCCAACATGACAGTCGTATTGTCAAAATTAGAAGTGATGATGACTACTGGATTGCCACACTATTAGATCCCCGGTACAAGTCCAAATTTTGTGACATAATTCCAGCCATAGAAAGGGACGCACGTATGCAGGAGTATCAGCAGAAGCTGTTACTAGATCTTAGCTCGGCTTTTCCACCAAACAACCGTGCAGGTGCAGGGAGTGAATCTCCCAGTTGTAACTTGACAAACATGGGACGGTCTCGTCATCTTCAACAGTCTACCCGTACCAGTAGGACCGTATCTGGTGCCGGTAACAGCAATTTTATGGAATCTCTTCATAATTTTTTTAGACCCTTTTTTTTGCAAGGCCACCAGAGACAACAAGTCTGACACATAGTCAACGGCTGGAGAGGATGATACAGGAGTATCTCCAAATGAACATCGATGCCATGACTGTGCAACTGGAGCCTTGCTCCTTTTGGGCTTCAAACCTAGAAAAATGGCCAGAGCTCGCAACTTACGCCTTGGAGATTTTGTCGTGTCCAGCTGCCAGCGTTGTCTCTGAACGTGTATTCAGTGCTGCTGGGTGTGTGCTGACAGATAAGCGCACGCGTCTGTCCAGTGACAATGTGGACAGACTGACGTTCATCAAAATGAACAAGTCATGGATCCAGAAGGAATTTACTACCCCTGTGTCATCCTGGGGAGAGTAAATGCTTGTTGATTTGGAATGTGCTTGATGCAAATCAAAACATCCTGTTTGCAACTAGGGCACAAGTGCTGCCACTGAATGGGTGGGTGTGTGGGGCCCAATTTTTGGAAAAAAAGGGAGACTCCGCTTGGAGTAACCCTTGCTTGATGTGTTTTTAAAAGAAGCCAAGATGAACAGAGCTGGGATCAGGAAAGACTTTGCTACCTACCCCGGTGTCATCCTGGGGACGGATAAGAATGGCGTATTTTTGAATGTGCTTGATGCAAATGTAGCTGTGAAGTGTACAACTAGGGCACAACTGCTGCCACTGAAGGGGTGGGTGTGTGTGGGGCCCAATTTTTGGAAAAAAGGGAGACTCCGCTTGGAGTAACCCTTGCTTGATGTGTTTTTAAAAGAAGCCAAGATGAACAGAGCTGGGATCAGGAAAGACTTTGCTACCTACCCCGGTGTCATCCTGGGGACGGATAAGAATGACGTATTTTTGAATGTGCTTGATGCAAATCTAGCTGTGAAGTGTACAACTGGGGCACAACTGCTGCCACTGAATGGGTGGGTGTGTGGGGCCCAATTTTTGGAAAAAAAGGGAGACTCCGCTTGGAGTAACCCTTGCTTGCTGTGTTTTTAAAAGAAGCCAAGATGAACAGAGCTGGGATCAGGAAAGACTTTGCTACCTACCCCGGTGTCATCCTGGGGACGGATAAGAATGGCGTATTTTTGAATGTGCTTGATGCAAATGTAGCTGTGAAGTGTACAACTAGGGCACAACTGCTGCCACTGAAGGGGTGGGTGTGTGTGGGGCCCAATTTTTGGAAAAAAGGGAGACTCCGCTTGGAGTAACCCTTGCTTGTTGTGTTTTTAAAAGAAGCCAAGATGAACAGAGCTGGGATCAGGAAAGACTTTGCTACCTACCCCGGTGTCATCCTGGGGACGGATAAGAATGGCGTATTTTTGAATGTGCTTGATGCAAATGTAGCTGTGAAGTGTACAACTAGGGCACAACTGCTGCCACTGAAGGGGTGGGTGTGTGTGGGTCCCAATTTTTGGAAAAAAGGGAGACTCCGCTTGGAGTAACCCTTGCTTACATTGTTTTTAAAAGAAGCCAAGATGAACAAGTCATGGATCAGCAAAGACTTTGCTACCTACCCCGGTGTCATCCTGGGGATGGATAAGAATGGCGTATTTTTGAATGTGCTTGATGCAAATGTAGCTGTGAAGTGTACAACTAGGGCACAACTGCTGCCACTGAAGGGGTGGGTGTGTGTGGGGCCCAATTTTTGGAAAAAAGGGAGACTCCGCTTGGAGTAACCCTTGCTTGATGTGTTTTTAAAAGAAGCCAAGATGAACAGAGCTGGGATCAGGAAAGACTTTGCTACCTACCCCGGTGTCATCCTGGGGACGGATAAGAATGACGTATTTTTGAATGTGCTTGATGCAAATCTAGCTGTGAAGTGTACAACTGGGGCACAAGTGCTGCCACTGAATGGGTGGGTGTGTGGGGCCCAATTTTTGGAAAAAAAGGGAGACTCCGCTTGGAGTAACCCTTGCTTACATTGTTTTTAAAAGAAGCCAAGATGAACAGAGCTGGGATCAGGAAAGACTTTGCTACCTACCCTGGTGTCATCCTGGGGACGGTTAATTATGGCGTATTTTTGAATGTGCTTGATGCAAATGTAGCTGTGAAGTGTACAACTAGGGCACAACTGCTGCCACTGAAGGGGTGGGTGTGTGTGGGGCCCAATTTTTGGAAAAAAGGGAGACTCCGCTTGGAGTAACCCTTGCTTGATGTGTTTTTAAAAGAAGCCAAGATGAACAGAGCTGGGATCAGGAAAGACTTTGCTACCTACCCCGGTGTCATCCTGGGGACGGATAAGAATGACGTATTTTTGAATGTGCTTGATGCAAATCTAGCTGTGAAGTGTACAACTAGGGCACAACTGCTGCCACTGAAGGGGTGGGTGTGTGTGGGGCCCAATTTTTGGAAAAAAGGGAGACTCCGCTTGGAGTAACCCTTGCTTACATTGTTTTTAAAAGAAGCCAAGATGAACAGAGCTGGGATCAGGAAAGACTTTGCTACCTACCCCGGTGTCATCCTGGGGACGGATAAGAATGGCGTATTTTTGAATGTGCTTGATGCAAATGTAGCTGTGAAGTGTACAACTAGGGCACAACTGCTGCCACTGAAGGGGTGGGTGTGTGTGGGGCCCAATTTTTGGAAAAAAGGGAGACTCCGCTTGGAGTAACCCTTGATTGCTGTGTTTTTTATAAATGATCCAAGCTGCACAGAGCTGGGATCAGGAAAGACTTAGCTACCTACCCTGGTGTCATCCTGGGGACGGTTAATTATGGTGTATTTTTGAATGTGCTTGATGCAAATCTAGCTGTGAAGTGTGCAACTGGGGCACAAGTGCTACCACTGAAGGGGTGGGTGTGTGTGTGGCCCAATTTTTGGAAAAAAGGGAGACTCCGCTTGGAGTCACCTTGCGGTGTTTTACATGATTTTAGAAGGGCGTGCCATGCCTATATCTGTGTGTCCTCCTCTTTTTCCTTGTCCAGCTGTTTTGTTTTCGCATGAGTATATGTCCTTGTCACTTTCCAATGTGTTTGAGTTGTTTGTCACCTTTAGGACACCTTTGAGGGTGTTTTCTAGGTGTTTTTCTGTGTTTGTGATTGCCTGCCATTTTTTCCTATGCAGTTCGAGTTCGGTTCGTCGAACGTTCGACGAACCGAACTCGAACGGGAGGTCCGTTCGGCGAACCAACCTCGAGCCGAACCGCGACCGGTTCGCTCATCTCTACTAGACATGTATGGCCTCGCTCAATAAAAATGAATTGAGTAAGGCCGGACACATCTAGTCAGAATGTGGCCAGAAATATAAAAATCTCATACTTGCGCTCATATGACCGTCCACTATCGTCACTGGCACCGGAGAATCCTAAAAGTGTGCAAGCGCTGTGAGAATTGAGAAGCCTGCAGTCACCTAGAGAGACTGGAAACTTTCATCTCAAACCTGGACAAGACTTTACTTATACAGTTAAGCAGTGTAGCCCAATTCTAAAGCCCGCTACACACGCTTCAATATATCTCACAATCCGTCGTTGGGGTCAAGTTGTAAGTGACGCACATCCGGCATCGTTTGTGAGGTATCTACGTGTGACATCTACGTGCGATCAGGATTGAACGCAAAACCGTTGATCGCAAACACATCGTATCATTCTCTAGAATTGAGCGTTTTGTTTCACGAACCTAGTCAATTGTAACGTGTGACATCCCTCATACGATTTTGATGTCTGAGGCTATGTGCGCAGCTGTGCGCTCTGCACCGCAGCTTAAAAAAGGTCCGCTTCAGAGCGCAGCTGAAAAGCTGCGTTCTGAAGCGCCTCACAATGTCTGTCATGCACTAATCTCTGTCAGTCCGTCACTATCTCTGTCCCTCACTCTCAGTCCATGTCAGTCTATCCCCCTCTCTCATATACTCACCGATCCCCGATCCCTGGCGCTGCACGGCATTCACACTGCTCCGGCGGCTTTTACTGTTTTGAAAAAGCCGGCCGCCCATTAAACAATTTCGTATTCCCTGCTTTCCCCGCCCAACAGCGCCTATGATTGGTTACAGTGAGACACGCCCCCACTCTGAGTGACAGGTGTCACACTGCACCCAATCACAGCAGCCGGTGGGCGTGTCTATACTGTGTTGTGAAATAAATAATTAAATAATTAAAAAAAACGGCGTGCGGTTCCCCCCATTTTTAAAACCAGCCAGATAAAGCCATACGGCTGAAGGCTGGTATTCTCAGGATGGGGAGCTCCACGTTATGGGGAGCCCCCCACCCTAACAATATCAGCCAACAGCCGCCCAGAATTGCCGCATACATTAAATGCGACAGTTCTGGGGCTGTACCCGGCTCTTCCCGATTTACCCTGGTGCGTTGGCAAATCGGGGTAATAAGGAGTTATTGGCAGCCCATAGCTGCCAATAAGTCCTAGATTAATCATGTCAGGCGTCTATGAGACACCCTCCATGATTAATCTGTAAGTTACAGTAAATAAACACACACACCAAAAAAAATCCTTTATTAGAAATAAAAACACACACATATACCCTGGTTCACCACTTTAATCAGCCCCAAAAAGCCCTCCTTGTCCGGCATAATCCAGGATGATCCAGCGTCGCTTCCACCGCAGCTGCATGGAGGTGACCGGAGCTGCAGCAGACACAGCCGCTCCGGTCACCTTCATGCAGCAAATGAAGACAGCCGTGCGATCAGCTGCTGTCACTGAGGTTACCCGCGGCCACCGGTGGATGCAGCGGTGGCCGCGGGTAACCTCAGTGACAGCAGCTGATCGCACGGCTGTGTTCATTTGCTGTGTGGAGGTGACCGGAGCGGCTGTGTGTGCTGCAGCTCCGGTCACCTCCATGCAGCAGCGCTGGATGCGACGCTGGACCACCCTGGATTACGCCGGACAAGGAGGGCTTTTTGGGGCTGATTAAAGTGGTGAACCAGGGAATGTGTGTGTGTTTTTTATTTCCAATAAAGGATTTTTTCGGGCGTGTGTGTTTATTTACTGTAACTTACAGATTAATCATGGAGGGTGTCTCATAGACGCCTGACATGATTAATCTAGGACTTATTGGCAGCTATGGGCTGCCAATAACTCCTTATTACCCCGATTTGCCAACGCACCAGGGTAAATCGGGAAGAGCCGGGTACAGTCCCAGAACTTTCGCATATAATGTATGTGGCAATTCTGGGCGGCTGTTGGCTGATATTGTTAGGGTGGGGGGCTCCCCATAACGTGGAGCTCCCCATCCTGAGAATACCAGCCTTCAGCCGTATGGCTTTATCTGGCTGGTTTTAAAAATGGGGGGAACCGCACGCCGTTTTTTTTAATTATTTAATTATTTATTTCACAACACAGTATAGACACGCCCACCGGCTGCTGTGATTGGGTGCAGTGTGACACCTGTCACTCAGAGTGGGGGCGTGTCTCACTGTAACCAATCATAGGCGCTGGTGGGCGGGGAAAGCAGGGAATACGAAATTGTTTAATGGGCGGCCGGCTTTTTCAAAACAGTAAAAGCCGCCGGAGCAGTGTGAATGCCGTGCAGCGCCAGGGATCGGGGATTGGTGAGTATATGAGAGAGGGCTGCTCAATTCACTTACTCAGGAGATTAGCGGTCACCGGTGGGTCCTTCACAGGTGACCGCTAATCAGGACGCGACACAGACAGAGCCGCAGCATCACAATGAAGTCGGGTGAAGTTCACCCGAGTTCATTCTGACAGTGCGGCTCTTTCTGTGTCTGCTGTCATCTGCCATTCACCGCTGCTACATGGCTGTCTGTGTCTGCTGTTAGCGGCCATGTAGCAGAGCTGAATGGCAGATGACATAGTAAAAACGCATCCCTACACATTACACACGCTTGGCAAGTCAATAAATAAAAAAAAAAAAAAGGTGCTCAATGCATACGTCACAGAACACATGATCTAAAGGATCACACACAAAATTGACCAATTTAACATAGACTACTAACGCTCGTGTGACAGCAAATGAACGACCTACGTGAAATCTCATAGATCCCGTATGCAACCTGGGCGTGTCACATCGCAAATGCGATTGTACAACTAATTGCAACGTGTAAAGTGGGCTTTAGTAAAGGGGTTGTCCAATCTTACAATTTATGTATTGTTACTTGTGTACAGGATCAGAACTAATAACAGCACCAGAACCACCAGAGGTACAGAAATACATGATTAGAACCCCCATCAATACAGAAACACAGCATCACAACCACCAGCAGTACAGAGATTCATCCATATAACCCCATAGGTTTAGAAACATCGCATCAAAAAAAAAAATCAGTACAGAAATACATAATCAAAACCACAAGAATGGTACATCAATTGTAATGTCAGGTCAGACACATAGACATTTGTATTGCAGGAATCTACAACTTCCAGTACATCCTTAAGGGGAATTTGTCACCAGGATTTTAACACCTGATTAGGTGAGAGCAGCATAATGTAGGGGCAGAGATCCTGATTCAAGCGGTGTGTCACTTACTGTGCTGCTTAGTGTAGTTTTGATAAGCTCACTGTTTAATCAGCAGTAGATTATCATTACAGGACTGCTTGGTATGCTGCCAGGTAGTCCGGCATATTCATGAGCTCTGTATAACTGCTAGATCTGCAGCAGAAAAAACATTGATTTTATCAAAATGACAGCAAAGAGCTCAGCAAGTGACACATCCCTGGAATTTTTTTTTTTTTTTAATCAGGGTCTGTCTCTACATTATGCTGCTCTTACATGGGGAAGCAAAAACCTGGTGACAAATTCCTTTTAACAATAGTAAGGAGATATTTGGGAGTTATCAGTCATCATCAGACTGAGAACTATACAAGAACTACAGTAAGGCCTTGGTTCCACTTGCGTTTTGCACGGACGAGTGCAATCCGATAAAACATCGAATTGCACTCGCACCAGTGTACAATGATGGGGCAGTGTCCATCTGCAATTGATTTTTCATGATATATTGGCATGAAAAAAGAATTGCAGCATGCTGCAAGTGTGTGAGAGTCTCAGCTCACACACCCATACAGGTCTACGGAAGCGTGTGAAACATCGCACTGCACTTGGATGTCATCAGAGTGTAGTACGATGTACGCAGGGACAGGCCGTGGAGAAGGGGGAGAATTACTCCCTCCGTTTCTCTTGACCGAAGCTGTGATATGATCGCAAGATTGGATTACAGCTGCATGACACTCGGCTCATGCACGCAGCAGAGCCTGAGCCAAGGGTCATTAGCATATTGCATCTGATGCTCTCGCATGGGAAGCAATGCGCAAGTGGGACTGAGGCCTAATGATGAGAATTAGTCAGTATCACAAATAAAGGCTGGAGTAACATTAACGTATGGCATCCAATGCAAGTGCAACGGATGCGATATGCTAATGACCCTCGGCTCAGGCTCTACTGTGAGCATGAGCCGAGTGTCGTGCGACTGTGACCCAACCTTGCGATACATGCACACACAGACACATTACAGATATTATTAATATGGGGAAGCCGGCAGCAGCCTCACTCACCTCCCCCGCTTGTCTCTGTCCAGCTCCTCCTCGGCATGTGGCTGTGCCGCGATGATTGATGGCCATGACTAACAGACATGGCCACACACAGAGCACACTGACACTGCTGTATATATATCACAGGAGAGGCTGGGGACATACAGCTCTAGAGGGGGGGCATTCAGATCTGAGGTGGTATACAGCACTGGGGTGGGGGACGTACAACTCTGGGGGGTACATAGCACTGGAGTGAGGGACGTACAGCTCCGGGGCAGGTATACAGCACTGGGGTGGGGGACATACAGCTGTGGGGGGTATACAGTTCTAGGGTGGAATACTGTACTGGAGTGGGGGTATACAGCTCTGGGGGTGGTATACTGCACTGGAGTGGGGGGGACATACAGCTCTGGGGTTATACAGCACTGGAGTGGAGGACAAACAGTTCAGGGGGGTATACAGCACTGGAGTGGGGGACAAACAGCTCTGAGGGTATACAGCACTGGAGTGGGGGACAAACATCTCTGAGGGTATACAGCACTGGACTGGAGGACAAACAGCTCTTGGGGGTATACAGCACTGTGGTGGGGGGAGATACAGCTGTGGGGGGAACAGAGTTCTGGTGGGTATACAGCACTGGGATCAGGGGACAGACAGTTCTGAGGGGTATGCAGCACTGGGGTCAGGAGATAGACAGTTCTAGGGGTATACAGCACTGTGGTCAGGGGACAGACAGTTCTGAGGGGTATACAGCACTGAGGTGGGGTGAATAGACAGTTCTGGGGTTATATAGCACTTGGGTGGGGTGAATAGACAGTTTGGGGGTATACAGCACTGGGGTGGGATTAATAGACAGTTCTGGGGGTATACAGCACTGGGGTGCGTTGAATAGAGAGTTCTGGGGGTATACAGCACTGGTGTGGGGTGAGTACAGAGTTCTGGTGGTATATAGCACTGGGGTGGGGTTAACAGACAGTTCTGGGGGTATACAGCACTGGGGTGGGGTGAATAGACAGTTCTGGGGGTATATACCACTGGGGTGGGGTTAATAGACAGTTCTGGGGGTATATACCACTGGGGTGGGGTTAATAGACAGTTCTGGGGTATATAGCACTGGGGTGAGGTTAATAGACAGTTCTGGGGCTATACAGCACTGGGGTGGGGTTAATAGACAGTTTTGGGGGTATATACTACTGGGGTGGGGTTAATAGACAGTTCTGGGGGTATATAGCACTGGATGGGGTAATAGACAGTTCTGGGGGTATACAGCACTGGGGTGGGGTTAATAGACAGTTATGGGGGTATATACCACTGGGGTGGGGTTAATAGACAGTTCTGGGGGTATAAAGCACTTGGGTGGGGTGAATAGAGAGTTATGGGGGTATACAGCACTGGGGTGGGGTGAATAGAGTTCTGGGGGTATATAGCACTGGGGTGGGGTGAATAGACAGTTCTGGGGGTGTACAGCACTGGGGTGGGGTGAATTGACAGTTCTGGGGGTATATACCACTGGGGTGGGGTTAATAGACAGTTCTGGGGGTATATACCACTGGGGTGGGGTTAATAGACAGTTCTGGGGTATATAGCACTGGGTGGGGGGACAGGACATACAACTCAGCGTGAAGTTCATGCTTCGGCTCCTGTCTGACAGTGTCTTCATCTGTGGGTTGAGCCTAGAATGTATCGGCTCCTTCCAGGTTAGTGGGCGTGACCAGCTTCATGACAAGTCATACCTGGAAGGAACCCGTACATTCTAGCATCTACCTTTTCTATTGGACGCAGTGCACGCTCCGTGCTAGCTCCGCCCACAGATGAACTTAGGCTCTGCAGACCACAGAGAAGTCTGCGTTTAGGTGTGGATGTAAGAGCCATCAGCCAGGGAAGTGCGGCTGCCGACATGATCGCTGCGGGCCCCGGAACTTGGCCCGGGGGCCGCAGCATACATCACCGCCCTTGCTGAAAGGTGCTGACGCCGTCCCTGGTCGCTCAGAGTGCTGCATCAGTCAGCCCGACAGCGCCCTCCCTGATACTGCGCCCGGGGCACATGCCCCGCCAGCCCCCCCCCCCCAGATACGCCTCTGGCATCAGTCACAATCCGTCGCCTTGAGGAATTACGGTATCCTGCAAAATATTTTGCAGGAATCAGTTTTTTTCCCCATAGACTTCTATTAGCGATGGATTGTGACTGATGGCCCTGCGTTGCATCCGCCGCCTGACAATCAGTCATTTACTGACTGACCGTCAGGCGGGAGAAACACTGAATGTAACGTTTTTTTTGTGCAGCAGATCGCTTTTTTAATGTGAGCATGCACACAGTAAAAAACCATGATCTACTGTAAATGTGCCGCCCCCGTGTCAGCAGCCGAGCTGCTCGGATCCAGATCCACGGTGGCTCGAGGGGCGTCCGGACCCGGGATGCCTCGCAGCCACTCGAATGAAGGGGGGTATTTATAGGGGGTGGTAAATTAAGAGTTCGTGACGACACCCGTGGTGTGTGGTAAGGTTAGAGTACCACCGCTGCTGCTGCTGGGAGTACCCGGGGGCGATGGAGTGGGCAGCCAGGTGTTTAACCCCTCCACGGGTAGGGGGATGCCCCAGGACTCGGTGATGGTGACGGGGAGGTGTCGTTGGGGAGGTAAGGGTCACTTGCGTACTTAGTCCAATAACGCTGACACCGACAACTGTAGTAAACCAAAGTTCTAGACACCGCTGCCGCTGAGGGGGGGCACGCCTGGGTCCCATTTTCGTTGGTGTTGCCTGTTGATCTGTGACCTTTTGCTTGGCACCTTGTTTCTCTCTGGTTAGTCCCTGTAGCCTGAAACTAGTCGAGTCCCGCTCCCCAGTATGGCTAACTGAGGGAGCTTGCTCTCAGGGTTCATGCTTGGGATTTTCCATATGTGTGAAAACTCCTATCCCCCTCGTTGCGCTAGTACCCCGATTTTGGAGCTGGTGGAGATCAGATCTTGAAGGCTCCGTCCTCGTCGGGTAAATTGTCACGTTGCCTGAAGCTACTTCCTGACCTAGGGTCCACGTACCCTGTCGTGCCCCGGCCCCTGCCCGGTGATGGTACAAGGCCGCCGGCTGTCCTCCACGACAATGCCGTGCCCCTTGTCACGATCCCCTGCAACTGGGGTTCCAGCTCCTACCAGGCCCAGACCAACGTCTGCTACCTAGTAGTTCCAAGGAGCCCAGCTCCTGACCTCCCCTCACTTTCACCTCCAACACTACACACTCCCTGACTCCAACTGACTGACTCCTGACACTCCTGACCTCCCCTTAACCAACCCCCCAAGTGGGTGACCCTATTCCACTCAGGCCGTCCACTGGTGTGTCTGGTGGGTGTGGTGCAGAGTGTTCCTAGGAGTTTGATTAGCTGGTTTTGGCAACACCAATTGGTTAGGGACCCGTAACCAAGGAGGAGGTGGATATTGTACAGAAGGGCAGATTGCACAATACCCTGTGACGACCTGATAGGCCAGGGCATCACATAAATGCAGGTCCAGTTCCAGCGGCCTTAACAATCAGCTGATCGCCCGGCGGCCGGCTTTTGTGAGCAATCAGCTGTTTGCCTGGCGACCGGCTGTGAACGATCAGCTGATCATCCGGGCGCCGGCTTTTGTGAGCAATCAGCTGATCGCCCGGAGGCCGGCTTTTCTGAGCGCTGATCACCGGGTGCCGGCTTTTGTGAGCAATCAGCTGATCGTCCGGCAGCCGGCTTTTCTGAGCGCTGGTCACTCAGAAAAGCCAGCCGCCGGGCAATCAGCTTATTGCTCACAAAAGCCGGCGCCCGGGTGATCAGCTGATCGCTCAGAAAAGCCGGCTGGCTTTTCTAAGCAATCAGCTGATCGCCCAACGGCTGGCTGTGAACGATCAGCTGATCGCCTGGCAGTAAATGATCAGCTGATCGCCTGGCGGACGGCTGTGAATGATCAGCTGATCACCCGGGCGCCGGCCGATCAGCTGATCGCTCAGAAAAGCCGGCCACCGGGCGATCAGCTGATTGCTCACAAAAGCCGCCAGTGAAACAGAAAAAATAAAAAAAAAGGGATCTTTATTTTGAAGCATCAGTCACATCAGTTATGCCACTATCTGCAACACATCCGTTGCATCAGTCACACAACTAATTGTGACTGATGCAAAATAACGGAAGTGTGAACATAGCCAAAATGAAAATTAACCCTTATAAATAAAAAAGAAATAATTACACAGACTGATAGATTGTGTGCCGCCCCTGTGGAAGCAGCCGAGCTGCTCGGATCCAGGTTCGCTGTGGCTCGAGGGTCTCCGGACCCGGGGGTCGTGCGGCCACTCAAATGAAAGGGGGGTATTTACAGGGGAGTTGATGCATAGTTCATGACACCACCTGTGGTGTACGGTAATTTGGGGAGTACAGCCGCAGCCGTTGGGAGTACCCGGGGTGATGAAGTGGGGCAGCAAGGTGTCGTAGCCTTCCACGGGTAGGGGGATGCCCCGGGACTCGGTGAGGGGTGCCGTGGGGTGCAGGGGTCACTCTCGTACTCACTCAGTTCATAAGCAGACACTGACAACCGGGTAAACCAAGTCTCTGGGTACTGTTGCCACTGAGGGGAGCTCGCCGGGTCCCGTCCCCTATAGTGTTGCCTGGTGATCCGTGACCTGCCTCCTGACACTAAGTTTAACTTCAACTTGGTGGCCCAGTAGTATGGAATTGGCTGGGCCCCACGCCCCACTATGGCTAAGTGTGGGAGCTTGCTCTCAGGGCTCACGCTTGGCATTTTCTGGACCGGTTTGGATTGGAAAGTCCTATCCCCCTCATTGCGCTAATGCCCCGATTCTAGAGCAGGTGGGAACAGATCATAAAGGCTCCGTTCTCCTCAGGTGAATTGTCGGGTTGCCTGAAGCTACTCGACCTAGGGTCCGTGTACCCTGTCGTGCCTTCGGTCCCAAAACGGTGACAGTGCTAGGCTGCCGGCTGTCCTCCTCAACAGGTCCAAGAACCTTGCCACAATCCCCTGTGACCGGGGGTCCAACTCCTCTAGGCCCAGACCACCGTCTGCAACCTAGATAGCTTTTTCAGGAGCCACCGCTCTCGACTTCCTCTGAGCTCCTCACAGCTCAAGGGCTACTTCCCAACCCTCTAGCTCAGCTCGACTGACTACACTCCTCATCTCCCCTCCCTGACCCTCCAGGTGGGCGACTCTATTCCACTCAAGTCGTCCACTGGTGTGCCTGGTGGGTGTGGTGCAGAATGTATCTAGGATTTGATTTGCTTTTGGAGGCAACACTATTTAGATAGGGACCCAGAACCAAGAGGGAGGTGGAATAACGCACGGAAAGGCAGCTTGTGCAGTACCCTGTGACGACCTGATAGTCCAGGGGTGTCACAGTTGTATAAACGAGGACACATTGCTTTAATAAGGGGTATAATAAATAAATAAGATCCATGACCATTAAATAGACAAACATTAATTTATTAAATAAATTATAATTCAGTCCTTAATTGACTCGAATTTAATAATGTAATAGTCTATTAGCTTAAACTACCCAGCTAAAAGGCTGGTGTCACCTCCACAGGCCAAGATGAATATCTAGGCAGTCTTGTTCTATGGTCGCTCGCCGTGAGGTTCAGATATAGCATAGCTGAATCGCCGAGGGATCTCGTGTGGATTACTTCTGACCTGCAGGGGTGGGATTATGGGGGTTCATAAAATGGTAAGAGAGGATGGGCTTTTGTATTTTATTCCAAATAAAAGATTTTTTTGGTGTTTGTGCTTGTTTACTTTCATTTACAGATTAATGATGCGGGTGTCATAGACACCTGCCATCACTAATGTAGGGTTTAGTAGCAGCTGTGCGCTGTTATTAACCCCTTATTACCTTGATTGCCACCACATCAGGGCATTCGGGAAGAGTCGGTAAAGCACCAAGCTTGTCACATCTAATGGATGCGACAATTCCAGGCGGCTGGAGACTGATATTTTTAGGCTGGGTCTCTTCAGCCTGAGAATACCAGCTCCCAGGAGGCGTTATCTTGGCTGAGTTGAAAAGTGAGCGGACCACACGTCGTTTTTTTAAATTATTTATTTAAATAATTTTTTCTCCACTTTTTCTCCACTTTTTCTCCACTTTTTTTCCATTTTTTCTCCACTTTTTCTCCACTTTTTCTCCACTTTTTCTCCACTTTTTCTCCACTTTTTTTCCATTTTTTTCTCCACTTTTTCTCCACTTTTGCTCCACTTTTTCTCCACTTTTTTCTCCACTTTTTCTCCACTTTTTCTCCACTTTTTCTCCACTTTTTTTCTCCACTTTTGCTCCACTTTTTCTCCATTTTTTCTCCACTTTTTCTCCACTTTTTCTCCACTTTTTTTCCATTTTTTCTCCACTTTTTCTCCACTTTTTCTCCACTTTTTCTCCATTTTTTTCTCCACTTTTTCTCCACTTTTTCTCCACTTTTTCTCCACTTTTTCTCCACTTTTTTTCCATTTTTTTCTCCACTTTTTCTCCACTTTTTCTCCACTTTTTCTCCACTTTTTTTCCATTTTTTTCTCCACTTTTTCTCCACTTTTTTTTCCATTTTTTCTCCACTTTTTCTCCACTTTTTCTCCACTTTTTCTCCACTTTTTCTCCACTTTTTTTCCATTTTTTTCTCCACTTTTTCTCCACTTTTTCTCCACTTTCTCTCCACTTTTTCTCCACTTTTTCTCTGTTCTTTTTCTATGGTCGGTCTACCCATTAGCTCTGCCATGCATACTGTAGCTCTACACCTACTGCACATGTTACTTTATGATTGACATCTCTTTCGTACCAGAGCTGTCTAAGTCTACTCTGACCCCATATTTGTCATTACTATATTGTCCTTGTACTGTATTATGACATTTGTATCATGTGTTTCATTTCTTGCTGTGTTGCAATTTTTTTGCTGCATCCCAATTGTACCTCTACATTGTTCTAGTTTATGTTATTGTTCTCTCACTCTTATGTGATACTGATTATTGTCATTTTTCATGATTACATGCAGATAAGTCCAATCTGACGAAGGCTCCGGCCGAAACGTCATTTGTAACTTGTTTTGGACAAAAACATATATGCTTATGAAAAAAATTTTTTTCTTAATACGGACCAATAAAGAGTGATTTTGCATTACTATCCGTTGTGACTTACTGACTTAGTCTGGGAGATTTAGAGTGCCGAGGTTACTCACTAATTTTATCTATTATTACCTCTGAGCACCTATATACCAGTGAGCAGAGCTTCCTCTACAGTAGTTCTCCTGATTAGGCATGCCCTTACCTCATGAGCAGGGCATTGCAGCTTTGGTAGCAACCATTACGACATGGACTCTGCTGCTGTGGACCCGGGGAGAGTGAGTGCAGATTCATTGCACCCACACTCCTCACATGAAGGGTCCGCACTTCTAGAAAATGGGGGATATGTTCCCTGAGTGTCTCCCCCCCATATTCTAGACGGTCCAGAGTCGTCGTGGGACCCCTTTATTTTTTTTCTTACAATAAATTGGTGAAAGAGGAAATGTTTTGGGGACTGTTTTTTCAAATAAATTTCTTTTGTCGATTTTTTGTTTTTGTTAGTACTGACAGTTTATGATGTTGGGTATCTAATAGACGCCATGACATCACAAACTGCTGGGCTTGATCTCAGGTGACTTTACAGCTAGTATCAACCCGATTTATTACCCCGTTTGCCACTGCACCAGGGCACGGGATGAGCTGGGGTGAGGCGCCAGGATTGGCGCATCTAGTGGATGCGCCACGTCTGGGGTGCCTGCGGCCTGCTATTTTTAGGCTGTGAAGGCCCAATAACTATGGACCTTTCCACCCTGAGAATACCAGACCACAGCTGTCCGCTTTACCTTGGCTGGTGATCCAATTTGGGGGGGACCCTACTTTTATTGTGTAATTATTAATATTTATAAAATAATTATAAAAAAGAGCCTGAGGGGACCTCCACATTGGATCCCCAACCACGGTAAAGCTGCCAGCTGTGGTTTTCAGGCTACAGCCGTCTGCTTTACCCTAGCTGGCTATCAAAAATGGGGGGACCCTACGTCATTTTTTTAAAGATTTATTTTTACAGCACTGTGATGTCCAGCAATCAAAATACAGGGAAGCCCATTTTATTTTTAGTTATTTAAATAAATAATTAAAAAAAATATATATGGGCTCCCGCTGCATTTTTTGTATTGCTAGCTAAGGGTAATCCAAGCAGCTACTGGCTGCTAACCCCCACTGCTTGGTGTTACCTTCACTGGCAATGGAAAATCCAGGGAAGCATTTTTTATTTTTTTTGCCAAAAAACTACAAAAAAAAGGACGTGAGCTTCGCCATATTTTTGTATGCTAGCCAGGTACAGCAGGCAGCCACGGGCTGCCTCCAACCCCCAGTTGCCTATTTGTACCCGGCTGGGAACCAAAAATTACGTGGGCTTCGCCCCATTTTTGTGTCCAGCCGGGTACAACTAGGCAGCTGGGGATTGGAATCCGCAGCACAGGTTAGCCCGAGGTTTCTGGGCGCCTCTGCTGCAGATTTCAGTCCGCAGCCGTCCCAGAAAATGGCGCTCTCATAGAAGCGCCATCATCTGGCGCTGTATCCAACTCTTCCAACAGCCCTGGAGCCGGGTGGCTTGTTGGGTAATCATGAGTTAATACTGGCTTTGTTTTACTAGCCAGTATTAAGCCAGAGATTCTTAATGTCAGGCACGTTTGACCCGGCCATTAAGAATCTCCAATAAAGGGTTAAAAAAAAACACCACACAGAGAAAAAATACTTTAATAGAAATAAATACACAGACACATTAGAGACTCCATCTTTATTACCCCCTGTCAGCCCTCCACGATCCTGCTCTTCTGTCTTCTTTCTTTCTAGTGTAGTAATAGTGACGATTGTAGTGAGGATGAGATTCACCAGCTCATCACTTGGGGCTGGGGAACCTCCATCCTCACTACAATCCTCACTAGTGTAGTAGTAGTGACGATTGTAGTGAGGAAGGATGAGATTCACCAGCTCATCACTTGGGGCTGGGGAACCTCCATCCTCACTACAATCATCACTACAATCGGGAAGCAGCGTGCAGCCTTCACTCCGTGAGTGATCACTGCTAGCTGTCAGCGATAACAGCGGTAACGCTGACAGACGCGTTACCATAGCAACGGTGCTCTCGGAGCCGCGGTTAGCGGTGACATCACCGCTAACTGCGTTGCTATGGCAACGGTGATCTCCGTTAATGACCGGCTGTGTCAGCCGGTCCCTAACGGAACGGGGAGTCGACCGTGTGCTAGAGCATGTCGCCGGTACACGGCGATACACATATGTGCACCGTGTACCGGAGAGATGCACTCGCAGGTCCTACATGACGTGTCATAGTCATGTGACCAGTCTGTAGCCAATGAGATAATAGCCACGTGACTGGTCACATGGCTATTTTGACGTCACGATAGGTCCTGCTTCTCTGCTGGCAGTGCCGTCACCGGGAGGATTCAGCGATCATCGGATGGAATAGCGGCAGGAGACAGAGTGCAGAAGGGATCGCGAGGACCGGTAAGTGTTATGGCAATGTTTATTAACTGTTTGTGTACATTTATCATTTATCATCGAACGTTCGACGAACCGAACTCGAACGGGACCCCTGTTCGTCGAGCCGACCTCGAGCCGAACCGGGACCGGTTCGCTCATCTCTATTCATTATTCCATCTTCATATATATACATTATCTCTCCAGATCTCTGTCTCATTCTAATTTAAAGCAAGTTTCTCAAAAAGTCAGTTTTTTCAGTCCTTGAATATGGTGACTACAGTGTTTTCGATTAGTCCATATATGGCAAGACCATTGCAAATCTTTGCCATCTCCCTCCTTTTGATATATTGAACCTATTTGTTGTTCCTAGAACACGATTCTGGTTCTACACCTGTTTATATAGATATGATGGCATATAAGTATTTATGTTTTTATGTGTGTATATACATTTGCATCCCCAAATGTGCTTTTTATATGTGTACCAATTTTATCCAATCCCCATGTTATCACCATCAGTTTTTTAGATTTCTTGTAAAACTATCCAGCGAGTTTCTTTTAAAGTTGTCAAAGTGGTTTTATTCATTTTAACACTCCATTGTTTCATGTTATATGTGATTTTATCCTGATTACGCTATGACAATAATCTTTTACTTTTTATTTAAACTATTCTCCTCTATTCATTAATACCCATCTAATCTACTTCTATCTCTCTAGATCGCGTCTGCCCACTTCCCTCTCTTAGCGGGCGCCTCACACCTGTTCTCTCCCACCACTCCATATCAAAGTTAGCGTTTGTTTCCCACGGTCTGACCCGAAGTCACCTTCGCTAAGCTAAATCCTCTTCATGCGCTTGCGCACTCCATTTTTTTCCCACGGTTTGAACTTTATTCACCTTGATAACTCAGTACTCGCTCCATTCCCTCACGCATGCGCACTTTCCCCTTACTGGTTGAACTCTTTTCACCTCTATAGTTGATACCCATCCTATTCTTTATGCATACGCCCTTTTTTCTTTTTAACCCCAAGCTACGGATACACTGGTTCCTGATGTTTTAGGAACTTTC
This sequence comes from Anomaloglossus baeobatrachus, assembly GCF_048569485.1. NCBI lineage: Eukaryota > Metazoa > Chordata > Amphibia > Anura > Aromobatidae > Anomaloglossus > Anomaloglossus baeobatrachus. The sequence continues at coordinate 113,621,711 of NC_134362.1, read as the reverse complement.
TCACCGCATTATTAACTCCATTTTTTGTGCCATGTATGTTCACTATTCCTTTTAATTATTAACCGGCCAGAAGTTTCAGCACTCACTCTTTTCATTATGAATTAAAATCATTTCACCAGCCACGGTCAACCTCTTTTTAATTATATATCAGTCCGTTGCCAAACAGGATTGCCTGATGTCCTTAGAGTAATGGTTCGGTGTTTATCCCCTCTCCCCTACCAACATATCCCCCACAGGTTCGTACCTCTTCATTTCCCTTTCTACACAAAAAAAAAAAAAAAATTCTAGTTTTCAAGATTTTTCCTTTCACACAAGTAATCAAATAATCACAGAATAAAATTTTTCTTAATTTTTATTATACATGTTTGTTCTTCTGCGATAAGTTTTGAATGTTCCAAAATGTGCAAATTTCATTTTCTCCTTCATTCATGTGTCTGTTCCTCCACGTGCTGGTGAGTCATCACCCTGCAATCCCGAGGGTGGTTGACGTCACAGCTGTCAACGTGGCAATATGGATTTGTTATAAGACACCAACTTGGGAATGTCTGTATGATTTCTTTTTTCCCTGAAGAAGGAGACGGTCCTTGTCTCTGAAACGCGTTGGAATGCTGTAATAAAAAAGAAATTTTATATCAGTTCCACCTCAGTGGTTTTTAAGCGCGGCATATACCCGTTTCCTCCTGTATATATATTACTACCTCTTGTGGTAGGGCATTCCACAGTCTGACTGCTCTAACTGTAAAGAACCCTTTCCTATTTAGCTGTTGGAATCGCTTTTCTTCCCCTCGCAGTGAGTGCCCCCTGGTCCTTAGTATTGTCTTTGGAAGAAATAAGTCATGTGCCAGTCCTTAATATTGACCACACATGTATTTATGCATATAAATGAGATCTCCTCTGAGACGTCTTTTTTCTAAGCTAAACATATCTAACTTTTTCAACCTGTCATCATATGGGAGGCCTTCCATTCCTTGTAGTAGTCTTTTAACTGACTCTAACTTCTGAATGTCCTTTTTAAAATGTGGAGCCCAAAACTGGATCCCATATTCCAGATGTGGCCTTACAAATGATTTATAGAGGGGCAACAATACGTTGGGATCACGGGATCTAATCTCTCTTTTTATACACCCTAAAATCTTGTTTGCTTTAGCAGCTGCTGCTTGACATTGAGTGCTGCTGCTCAGCTTATTTGTAATGAGAATACCCAAGTCCTTCTCCTGTTCTGTAGTCCCGAGCTTACGTCCATTTAATGTATACGCACTTATAGGATTACTCCGTCCTAGGTGCATTACTTTACATTTGTCAACATTAAATCTCATTTGCCAAGTATCTGCCCATTCTGACATCTTATCCAGATCTTTTTGTAATATTGTACTATCAAGGTCAGTTTTTAATATCCTACATAGTTTGGTGTCATCAGCAAAGACTGATACTTTACTATCAATCCCCTCCACAAGGTCATTGATAAAGAGATTAAAAAGAATTGGTCCTAGCACAGATCCCTGCGGCACCCCACTGCTGACTATAGCCCATTTAAAGAATGTACCATTTATGACTACTCTTTGTTTCTTATCTTTTAGCCAATTCCTTACCCAGTTGCATATAGTTTCCCCTAGTCCTTGCTTCTGGAGCTTTAGTATAAGGCTATTATGTGGTACAGTATCAAATGCCTTTGCAAAGTCCAAATAAATCACATCAGCTGCATTACCAATATCCAGGTTTGCACTTACCCCCTCATAGAACCCCAGCAGATTGGTTAGACACGACTTATATTTCATGAATCCATGCTGTCTGTCAGTTATTATTAGAGATGAGCGAACCGGTCGTGGTTCGGCTCGAGGTCGGTTCGCCGAACGGAGGTCCCGTTCGAGTTCGGTTCGTCGAACGTTCGACGAACCGAACTCGAACCAATAGGCTATAATGGGAGGCAATCACAAACACATAAAAATGCATTATAAATGTACACATACAGTTAATAAACATTGCCATAACACTTACCGGTCCCCGCGATCCCTCCTGCACTCTGTCTCCTGCCGCTATTCCATCCGATGATCGCTGAATCCTCCCGGTGACCGGCACTGCCAGTAGTGATGCAGGACCTATAGTGACGTCAAAATAGCCATGTGACCAGTCACGTGGCTATTATCTCATTGGCGACAGACTGGTCACATGACTATGACGCGTCATGTAGGACCTGCGAGTGCATCTCTCCGGTACACGGTGCACATTTGTGTATCGCCGTGTACCGGCGACATGCTGTAGCACACGGTCGACTCCCCGTTCCGTTAGGGACCGGCTGACACAGCCGGTCATTAACGGAGATCACCGTTGCCATAGCAACGCAGTTAGCGGTGACTAACAAGGTCAGTTTTTAATATCCTACATAGTTTGGTGTCATCAGCAAAGACTGATACTTTACTATCAATCCCCTCCACAAGGTCATTAATAAAGAGATTAAAAAGAATCGGTCCTAGCACAGATCCCTGCGGCACCCCACTGCTGACTATAGCCCATTTAGAGAATGTACCATTTATGACTACTCTTTGTTTCCTATCTTTTAGCCAATTCCTTACCCAGTTGCATATAGTTTCCCCTAGTCCTTGCTTCTGGAGCTTTAGTATAAGGCTATTATGTGGTACGGTATCAAATGCCTTTGCAAAGTCCAAATAAATCACATCAGCTGCATTACCAATATCCAGGTTTGCACTTACTCCCTCATAGAACCCCAACAGATTGGTTAGACACGACTTATCTTTCATGAATCCATGCTGTCTGTCAGTTATTATTAGAGATGAGCGAACCGGTCGCTCCGATCTCTCCGGTACACGGTGCACATTTGTGTATCGCCGTGTACCGGCGACATGCTGTAGCACACGGTCGACTCCCCGTTCCGTTAGGGACCGGCTGACACAGCCGGTCATTAACGGAGATCACCGTTGCCATAGCAACGCAGTTAGCGGTGACTAACAAGGTCAGTTTTTAATATCCTACATAGTTTGGTGTCATCAGCAAAGACTGATACTTTACTATCAATCCCCTCCACAAGGTCATTAATAAAGAGATTAAAAAGAATCGGTCCTAGCACAGATCCCTGCGGCACCCCACTGCTGACTATAGCCCATTTAGAGAATGTACCATTTATGACTACTCTTTGTTTCCTATCTTTTAGCCAATTCCTTACCCAGTTGCATATAGTTTCCCCTAGTCCTTGCTTCTGGAGCTTTAGTATAAGGCTATTATGTGGTACGGTATCAAATGCCTTTGCAAAGTCCAAATAAATCACATCAGCTGCATTACCAATATCCAGGTTTGCACTTACTCCCTCATAGAACCCCAACAGATTGGTTAGACACGACTTATCTTTCATGAATCCATGCTGTCTGTCAGTTATTATTAGAGATGAGCGAACCGGTCGCTCCGATCTCTCCGGTACACGGTGCACATTTGTGTATCGCCGTGTACCGGCGACATGCTGTAGCACACGGTCGACTCCCCGTTCCGTTAGGGACCGGCTGACACAGCCGGTCATTAACGGAGATCACCGTTGCCATAGCAACGCAGTTAGCGGTGACTAACAAGGTCAGTTTTTAATATCCTACATAGTTTGGTGTCATCAGCAAAGACTGATACTTTACTATCAATCCCCTCCACAAGGTCATTAATAAAGAGATTAAAAAGAATCGGTCCTAGCACAGATCCCTGCGGCACCCCACTGCTGACTATAGCCCATTTAGAGAATGTACCATTTATGACTACTCTTTGTTTCCTATCTTTTAGCCAATTCCTTACCCAGTTGCATATAGTTTCCCCTAGTCCTTGCTTCTGGAGCTTTAGTATAAGGCTATTATGTGGTACGGTATCAAATGCCTTTGCAAAGTCCAAATAAATCACATCAGCTGCATTACCAATATCCAGGTTTGCACTTACTCCCTCATAGAACCCCAACAGATTGGTTAGACACGACTTATCTTTCATGAATCCATGCTGTCTGTCAGTTATTATTAGAGATGAGCGAACCGGTCGCTCCGATCTCTCCGGTACACGGTGCACATTTGTGTATCGCCGTGTACCGGCGACATGCTGTAGCACACGGTTGACTCCCCGTTCCGTTAGGGACCGGCTGACACAGCCGGTCATTAACGGAGATCACCGTTGCCATAGCAACGCAGTTAGCGGTGACGTCACCGCTAACCGCGGCTCCGGGAATCACATGACCGGAGCCCTGTTGCTATGGTAACGCGTCTCTCACCGCCAGCAGCACTGATCTCTCACTCCGTGAAGGCTACAAGCTGCTTTCCGTGCAGCCATCACGGAGTGATTTCTGCACGGGAAGCAGCGTCTTCCCCCATTCAGCAGTGATGGAGCAGAGCTGCATTTGTTGAACGAGAAAGACAGAAGACCATGGATCGTGGCGGGCTGACAGGGGGTAATAAAGATGGAGTCTCTAATGTGTCTGTGTATTTATTTCTATTAAAGTATTTTTTCTCTGTGTGGTGTCTTTTTTTTAACCCTTTATTGGAGATTCTTAATGGCTGGGTCAAACGTGCCTGACATTAAGAATCTCTGGCTTAATACTAGCTAGTAAAACAAAGCCAGTATTAACTCATGATTACCCAACAAGCCACCCGTCTTCAGGGCTGTTGGAAGAGTTGGATACAGCGCCAGATGATGGCGCTTCTATGAAAGCGCCATTTTCTGGGGCGGCTGTGGACTGAAATTCGCAGCAGAGGCGCCCAGAAACCTCGGGCTAATCTGTGCTGCGGATTCCAATCCCCAGCTGCCTAGTTGTACCCGGCTGGACACAAAAATGGAGCGAAGCTCACGTCGTTTTCTTTAATTATTTCATGAAATAAGTGAAATAATTAAAAAAAACGGGCTTCCCTATATTTTTGGTTCCCAGCCAGGTACAAATAGGCAACTGGGGGTTGGAGGCAGCCCGTGGCTGCCTGCTGTACCTGGCTTAGATACAAAAATACAAAAATATGACGAAGCCCACGTCATTTTTTTGGTGGGCAAAAAACTTCTGCATACAGTCCTGGATGGAGTATGCTGAGCCTTGTAGTTCTGCAGCTGCTGTCTGCTCTTCTCCATACAGACAGACAGCAGCTGCAGAACTACAAGGCTCAGCATACTCCATCCAGGACTGTATGCAGAAGTTTTTTGCCCCCTGAAAAAATTATGTGGGCTTCGCCATATTTTTGTATGCTAGCCAGGTACAGCAGGCAGGTACGGCTGCCCCTAACCCCCAGTTGCCTATTTGTACCCGGCTGGGAACCAAAAATAAAGGGAAGCCCTTTTTTTATTATTTCATGAATTTCATGAAATAATTAGAAAACAAATGACGTAGGCTTCGCCCCATTTTTGTGTCCAGCCAGGTACAACTAGGCAGCTGGGGATTGGAATCCACAGCACAGGTTGGCCTGAGCTTTCTGGGCCCCACTGCTGCGAATTGCAGTCTGCAGCCGCCTCAGAAAATGGTACTTTCATAGAAGCGCCATCTTCTGGCGCTGTATCCAACTCTTCCAGCACCTGCCTGCTATACCTGGCTAGCATACAAAAATATGGCGAAGCTCACGTCCTTTTTTTGTAGTTTTTTGGCAAAAAAAATAAAAAATGCTTCCCTGGATTTTCCATTGCCAGTGAAGGTAACACCAAGCAGTGGGGGTTAGCAGCCAGTAGCTGCTTGGATTACCCTTAGCTAGCAATACAAAAAATGCAGCGGGAGCCCATATATATTTTTTTTAATTATTTATTTAAATAACTAAAAACAAAATGGGCTTCCCTGTATTTTGATTGCTAGACATCACAGTGCTGTAAAAATAAATCTTTAAAAAAAATGACGTAGCGCTCCGCGGTAGTTTTGATTCTCAGCGCAGATAAAGCAGACAGCTATGGGTTGCCACCCCCATCTGCCTGCCGTTACCTTGGTTGGCAATCAAAATACAGGGAAGCCCATTAATTTTTTCTATTTAAAAAATAGTTAAAAAAAAAAATGACGTTGGGTCCCCCCATCTTTGATAGCCAGCTAGGGTAAAACAGACGGCTGTAGCTTGAAAACCACAGCTGGCAGCTTTATCGTGGTTGGGGATCCAATGTGGAGGTCCCCCCAGGCTCTTTTTTTTATAATTATTTTATAAATATTAATAATTACACAAAAAAAGTAGGGTCCCCCCCAAATTGGATCACCAGCCAAGGTAAAGCGGACAGCTGTGGTCTGGTATTCTCAGGGTGGGAAGGTCCATAGTTATTGGGCCTTCACAGACTAAAAATAGCAGGCCGCAGGCACCCCAGATGTGGCGCATCCACTAGATGCGCCAATCCTGGCGCTTCACCCCAGCTCATCCCGTGCCCTGGTGCAGTGGCAAACGGGGTAATAAATCGGGTTGATACTAGCTGTAAGGTCACCTGACATCAAGCCCAGCAGTTTGTGATGTCATGGCGTCTATTAGATACCCAACATCATAAACTGTCAGCACTAACAAAAAAAAAATCGACAAAAGAAATTTATTTGAAAAAACAGTCCCCAAAACATTCCCTCTTTCACCAATTTATTGTAAGAAAAAAAATAAAGGGGTCCCACAACGACTCTGGATCGTCTAGAATATGGGGGGGAGACACTCAGGGAACGTATCTCCCATTTTCTAGGAGTGCTGTCACGCTCCCCGGCTCCCCTGCCACGCTCCCCGGCTCCCCTGCCACGCTCCCCGGCTCCCCTGCCACGCTCCCCGGCTCCTTTGCCAGGCGTCCCCCGCTCCACGGCCTCCATGCTCCCTCACCTGCGTCCTCCAGGCAACCCGGTCCCCGGTCCCGGCGCCCATCTGCGATGCTGAGGGCTCCTGCCTCCTGTGCACTGCTCCCTGCTCTGGCTTCTGGCACCCGTGCCTCGCGCATGCGCATTAGGGCGCGCGCGCGGTCATTCACCCTCTCTTAAAGGGCCAGCGTCCTCCAACAGGATATTGAAGATTCAGGTGCAGGGTATATAGGGGGTTCCTTTCCAAGTGGGCGGGGCCTGTTCTTCGTGTTTGCTAAGCTAGGAGTCAGGTCTCCCTGTGCCATTATCTCGTACTTACCTATCTCTCTTGTAGAGCCGCTCCTGTCTCGCCAACCGGTCCTGACGGTTCCAGAACCCCGAACGGACTGTCCGCCATCTTCTCAGTTCCTACCGTCTCCGATCCCTGGATCCGTGTGGTGACCGACCTCCCCGTTCCGCTGGTTTCGGACCCTGCCTGACATCATCTCGGCCTCCGAACCTGTGCTCCGTCACCCGGACTACCTTCAGAGACTCCGTGGTCCCAGGGACTTCTACACCCACTCCTCTGAACGGACTGTCCTGCTACCCGTAGTGCTTCGGCTACCGGGCACCTTGCCCTCGGTGGGGTGCTCAGTCCAGTGGATCCACCTCCTGGGCCTACCCGTCATCCTGGTCCTAACAAGTGCAGACCCTTCATGTGAGGAGTGTGGGTGCAATGAATCTGCACTCACTCTCCCCGGGTCCACAGCAGCAGAGTCCATGTCGTAATGGTTGCTACCAAAGCTGCAATGCCCTGCTCATGAGGTAAGGGCATGCCTAATCAGGAGAACTATTCTACATTTCCAAATATTGGTATTTGCTGATATTATTGCTATTCCACCTACTATATATTGGGGATAGGATCTTGGAGATGGAATACCCCTTTAAGTCCAGTTATCCAGCTGAATGAATACTTAACAACAGAGCTCGCTATTTAGATGTGTTTTTTTGTGGCGTATAACGGACTCTCATGTTTGGTAGTCATTCAGCAGGGCAACTATAAAAGCAAATCCCTCCATTTGGAAATGTAGTATAGCTCTCCTGATCAATTATGTTCCTTACCTCATGAGCAGGGCATTGCAGTAATAATAATAAGTTATTCATTTATATAGCGTTATTAATTCCATAACGCTGTATGTCTTTGGAGTGTGGGAGGAAACCGGAGTACCCGGAGGAAAACCACGCAAACACGGGGAGAACATACAAACTCCTTGTAGATGGTGTCCTTGGTGAGAATTGAACCCAGAACTTCAGCTCTGCAAGACTGCAGTGCTAACCACTGAGCCACCGTGCCGCCCATTTAGCTTACAGATGCATAACCACCACTCACTGTGTCTGAACACAGGAAGCTGAGCTGACAGCCGCTCTGTGCATGCGGCAGCGTCTATTGTGAAGGAGAGGGCCGCGGGGGATCAACGCTGCACAGGTACCGTGGGACACCGGGGAACACCGGTGGGGTTATAGGGGGTGACCTGGCAGGGCCTGGGGAGGAGTTTTCTGTCGCATGTGTCATGGCACATGCGACAGAAATCAGAGGAGTAGGGTGAATGCAGCCGGCGCGCTGCTGTGCGCGCGGCCATCTTGGATTTCTGGGAGGGCATCAGGGGGGCACTTTGGCGACACCGGGGGACCGGAGGGGACCGGGGAGGAGATTTATCATGTTTGTTCATGCCAGATGGGAGATAAATAATTTTTTATCGGCGCTGTCATTTACTGTAACGTGATCATCGGTGTACGGTGTATACCTGTGATCACGTGAGCGGGGACCGGAAAAACCGTCCTGAATCATGATCTCCAGGGTCTCAGCTAGCCCTGAAACCCCGGAGATTTTCTGATGCTGGGGGGCGCTATTCACTTATTTCTGCCTGCTGTTTATAAATGGCAGATCAGAATAAGGCTACATTAACACGACCGATCCATTTTTGCGGTCTGCAAAAAACAGTCCGTTTTTTTTCACGGGTGCATTCGTGTGGCATCCGTTTCCGTTCCGTAGATGGTCCGTATGTCATCTGTTTGTCATCCGTGTGCCTTCCGTTTTTTTTGTGTACTGCAAAAAAGCTGAAGGGGGGTAAATGCATAAATTTACCCAGGATCCATAACTTCATCCTACATGAGGCGGTCACATGTTCACTCCAGTGCCATTTTCTACTGCTTTTCACAGCGTAGAGCGCTCTGGTGATTTTCTTGTGCTTGTGCACTTCATATCAGTCTTTTCTGTCATTATAATGGCAGAAAGACACATAATGTCCCACTCTCCTGCATTTTGTAATTTTGCACCCTTCGGTGCCTTTCATGTGGCACTAAGGGGTGCTTAGCTTTGTATTTAGCCAAAAAAATGACGTAGGGTTCCCCCTAGTTTTGTAGCCAGCTAGGGTAAAGCAGACGGCTGCAGCCTGCAGACCACAGCTGGCAACCTCACCTTGGCTGGTAATCCAAAACTGAGGGCACCCCACGCTGTTATTTTAAATTAAATAATTAAAAAAAAAAACACGTAGGGGTCCCCCCAAAATTGGATCACCAGCCAAGGTAAAGCAGACAGCTGGGGTCTGATATTCTCAGACTAGGGAGGTCCATGGTTATTGGACTCTCCCCAGCCTAAAAATAGCAGGCCGCAGCCGCCCCAGAAGTGGCGCATCCATTAGATGCGCCAATCCTGGTGCTTCACCCCAGCTCATCCCGCGCCCTGGTGCGGTGGCAAACGGGGTAATACATGGGGTTAATACCAGATGTGTAATGTCACCTGGCATCAAGCCCTGGGGTTGGTGAGGTCAGGCGTCTATCAGATACCCGACATCACCAACCCAGTCAGTAATAAAAAAAAAATAGACGACAAATACATTTTTATTTGAAAAAACACTCCCCAAAACATTCCCTCTTTAACCAATTTATTAGAAAGAAAAACAAATCCAGGTCTGGTGTAATCCAAGGGGTTGCCATGACGATCCACACTGTCCCAGTCAATGAAGAGCAGAATGTTCCCCATTGGCTGGGAGAGCAATGCAGTGACCTGAGCTAACATTAATGGGTCAGCCCAGGTCACTGCAGGGCATGACAAGTGCTGCTGTCAGCGAGGTACATTACCTGCGCTGATCTCCAGCACACTGACAGCACCTGTCACTGAGTTCAATGACCGCCGCCTTCACAGCCAAGTATCGCGAGAGGCCCGTGACGTCACCGCTAGTCAGTCTCGGGTCGGAAGCGAGAGAAGGTGATGTGACAAGCGGTGGCCATGGAGGACAGTGACAGCGCTGAGGTCGGGATGGCGAGACTTCATCACCGCAGGTAAGCCGAGTGGGACCATGTGTGCAGAATGTGTGTGCAGAGTGTGTGTGTGTGTGTGTGTGTGTGTGTGTGTGTACGTGTGTACATGCTGCGGGCAGGAGGGGGCGGAGCAAGCTGAGCGGGGAAGTGTGGGCTTCCTGCACGTAACTAGGATAAACATCGGGTTACTAACCAAAGCGCTAGAACTATCGAATTTTAGCAAAAAAGCTTGAGTTCTAGTTCGATCTAGAACAGCCCCAAAATCACTCGAACCGCGAACTGGAGAACCGCGAACCGCGCTCAACTCTAGTTATTATATTATTTTCTGCAATATATTTTTGCATGTCATCCCTTAAAATGCCCTCAAAAACTTTGCATACTACTGATGTCAGGCTTACTGGACGGTAGTTGCCTGGATCTACCATCTTGAATATCGATACCGCATCAGCAATCCTCCAATATCGAGGCACCAACCTTGTTACAAGCGAGTCTAAAGCCTGCTTTACACACTTCAATAAATCTTTCAATCCGTCGTCGGGGTCAAGTTGTAAGTGACGCACATCCGGCATCGTTCGTGATGTATTTGTGTGTGAAACCTACATGCGATCGATATTGAACGAAAATACGGTGATCGCATACACGTCGTTTATTCCTCATACATTGGACGTTTAGTAGTACGAAACTAGTGAATTGTAACGTGTGACATCCATCATACGATTGTGATGTCTGATGCTATGTGCGCAGGTGTGCGCTCTGCACCGCAGCTTAAAAAAGGTCTGCTTCAGAGCGCAGCTGAAAAGCTGCGTTCTGAAGCGCCTCACAATGTCTGTCTGATCGCGCTACTCACCGCTGCTCCGGTCAGCTCCAGTCAGCAACTGAGGTGAGTAGCGCGATCAGCTGATCTGTCACTGAGGTTACCCGCGGCCACCGCTGGATCCAGTGACAGCGGGTAACCTCAGTGACAGCAGCTGATCGCGCGGCTGTCTTCATTACCTGCGTGGAGGTGACCGGAGCGGCTGTGTGTGCTGCAGCTCCGGTCACCTCCATGCAGCAGAGCTGGATGCGACGCTGGACCATCCTGGAGTACGCCGGACATGGAGGGCTTTTTGGGGCTGATTAAAGTGGTGAACCAGGGAATGTGTGTGTGTTTTTTATTTCCAATAAAGGATTTTTTCGGCCGTGTGTGTTTATTTACTGTAATTTACAGATTAATCATGGAAGGTGTCTCATAGACGCCTGACATGATTAATCTAGGATTTAGTGGCAGCTATGGGCTGCCAATAACTCCTTATTACCCCGATTTGCCAACGGCACCAGGGCAAATCGGGAAGAGCCGGGTACAGTCCCAGAACTGTCGCATATAATGTATGCGGCAATTCTGGGCGGCTGCTGACTGATATTGTTAGGGTGGGGGGCTCCCCATAACGTGGAGCTCCCCATCCTGAGAATAACAGCCTTCAGTCGTATGGCTTTATCTGGCTGGTTTTAAAATTGGGGGGAACCGCACGCCGTTTTTTTTAATTATTTAATTATTTATTTCACTACACAGTATAGACACGCCCACCGGCTGCTGTGATTGGGTGCAGTGTGACACCTGTCACTCAGCGTGGGGGCGTGTCTCACTGTAACCAATCATAGGCGCCGGTGGGCGGGGAAAGCAGGGAATACGAGATTGTTTAATGGGCGGCCGGCTTTTTCAAAACAGTAAAAGCCGCCGGAGCAGTGTGAATGCCGTGCAGCGCCGGGGATCGGGGATCGGTGAGTATATGAGAGAGGGCTGCTCAATTCACTTACTCAGGAGTTTAGCGGTCACCGGTGAGTCTTCACTGGTGACCGCTAATCAGGGCGCGACACAGACAGAGCCGCAGCAAGACAATGAAGTCGGGTGAAGTTCACCCTTGTTCATTCTGACAGTGCGGCTCTGTCTGTGTCTGCTGTCATCTGCCATTCAGCTCTGCTACATGGCTGTCTGTGGCTGCTGTCAGCGGCCATTCACCGCTGCTACATGGCTGTCTGTGGCTGCTGTCAGTGGCCATGTAGCAGAGCTGAATGGCAGATGACATAGTAAAAACGCATCCCTACACATTACACACGCTTGGCAAGTCAATAAATTAAAAAAAAAAAAGGTGCCCAATGCATACGTCACAGAACACATGATCTAAAGGATCGCACACAAAATTGATCAATTTAACATAGACTACTAACGCACGTGTGACAGCAAATGAACGACCTACGTGCAATCTCATTAGATCGCATATGCGACCTGGGCGTGTCACATCGCATACGAGATCGCATACCTAATTGTAAGGTGTAAAGCTGGCTTAAGAAGATGAGATACAGCGGTCTGTCGATTACAGAGTTCAATTCCCTCAATATTCGTGGATGAATGCCATCTGGCCCTGGGGATTTGTCAATGTTTAATTTACTCAGATGTAGGCGTACTTCATCTTGTGTTAAATTAATTATATTGGGTGGTGAACTTTCATTTTTCACTTGTTGAATGATCCCTGGTACAGTCAATTCCTTGGTGAACACAGATGAGAAATGCCTATTTAATATATCAGTCTTTTGTTTGTCCTGTATAACTAACCTGTTATTATATTTTAAGGGGCCGATACTATCCTTTGTTTTCCTTTTGCATTATTGTATTTATAAAAGATTTGGGGATTTATATTAATGTCATTGGCGATTTTTGTTTCAGTAGCTAGTTTTGCTTGTTTGATTTCTTTTTTACATTTCCTATTGATATCTTTATACTTCTGAAATACTATTTCTGTATTCTCAGCCTTTAAGATTTTAAACGCCCTTTGTTTTTGTTTTATTATACTTTGTACAGTCTTATTTATCCATAGTGGTTTCTTTTTGTTTCTGGATATTTTATTACCAGAGGGTATATGTTTTTTACAGGACTCTAGTAGTATATTTTTAAACTTACCCCATTTATGTTCGGTATCCCCAGTTACCATGACTTTGTCCCAATCTACACCTTTAAGCTCTTCCCTTAATTTGTTGAAATCAGCTTTCCTAAAATTCCAGGTTTTAGCTTTTCCCCTTTGAAATGTTCTATTGAATATTACGTTGACGGTTACCATATTATGATCGCTGGTGCCCAAGTGCTCCCGGATCTGTAGATCTGAAATTGTATCCAGTCTATTTGACAGGACCAGATCTAGCAGATTATCTTCCCTTGTCAGTTCATCTATCATCTGAGAGAGGAAATTGTCTTGAATAGTAGATAAGAACTTACAGCTTTTAGCAGAACCAGATTCTGTGTCCCACTGTATGTCTGGATAGTTGGCTTATAGTAAACTTCAATTAGCATTTTTCCATTATTCCTCTCCCCATGTACATTTACCCATACTGACTCTACATTGTTGCAGTTCCCCCCAATGTCATCATTGAACAAAGGTTTTAGGTTAGATTTGATAAATATACACACCCCACCACCTTTTTTGTCTTTCCTGTCCTTCCTAAATGTAGTATAACCCTGTATGTTTCTAACTCAGTCATGGCTTTCATCCAGCCAGGTTTCCGTAATGCCCACCACATCATAATCCATGGTTGACATAAGAGTCTCCAATTCATTCATTTTGTTTGCGAGACTTCTTGCATTTGCCAGTAGACATTTAATGCTATTAACACCTTTATTACTCCTCGCCTCCCTACGTTCCTTGCATGTCCCATCCCCCCCTAATCCTTCATTGACCCCTACCGTCTCACTGTCTCTATTTGCTCTATCTATCCCCTTTTTTGCTCCACTACCCTCCCTCCCCCAGATCCTAGTTTAAAAGCTCTTCCATCCGTCTCACCATTTTCTCCCCAGCACAGCTGCACCCTCCCCATTGAGGTGCAGCCCGTCCCTTCCGTAGAACCTGTAGCCGACTGAGAAGTCGGCCCAGTTCTCCATGAACCCAAACCCATCCTTCCTGCACCAATTCCTAAGTCATGTATTTATCTCCCTAAGCTCCCGCTGTCTTTCTAGTGATGCTTGTGGCACTGGTAGTATTTCTGAAAACACCACCTTATAGGTCCTGGACTTCAGCTTCTCTCCTAGTTCCCTGTAATCATTTTTAAGGACCTTCCACCTGCCTCTAACTTTGTCATTAGTACCAATGTGCACCATGACCGCTGGGTTTTCCCCAGCCCCACCCAGCAATCTGTCTATCCGATCTGCAATATGCCGAGCCCGAGCACCCAGCAGACAACACATTGTTCGGCATTCACGGTCTCGGCGACAGATGACCCTGTCTGTCCGCCTAATTATAGAGTCCCCTACCACCATCTGTCTGAGCTTTGCTGCACTCCTATTTCCCTCCTTCCTACAGCAGTTGTTTTTCGGTTGCTAGGGGCAATGTCCTGCTGTAGTGACCCTAGTCCTGGCCCTTCATTCCTAATATCAGCCAAACAGGCATATTTACTAGGTTGTGCCAGGTCAGGACTAGGCTCCCTGACACTTTTCCCCCTACCTCTTCTTCTAACTGTTACCCAGCTACCTACCTCTGGGTCCTGATCTTCTCCACCTCCACCCTCTTCCATATCACTGGCCCCAGCCAGAGAAAGCTCAGTGAGCTTTAAACTCCTCTCCAGGTTTGCAATGCCCCTGAGTGTTGCAAGCTGCTTATTTAGATCAGTTACCTTGGCTTCCAAATACGCAACATGCTTGCATCGAGTGCAGACATATTCACCCTCGAACGGCTGCTCAAGGCATGCATATGTGGCACCCTGGGCAAGCCAGGGGCCACAGAGAACAACACCAACACACCCCACACTCCCGGTCAGGCACACCAAAGTCAGACACAAACCCTTGTTGCCTTCCTCCAGGGGCTGATGTCCACACCAGGGGGTGGAGCCAGGTGGTTGGCCCTGCCCACCGAGGAGTTCACAGTCCTGGAGGCGGGAAAAGTAGGGCAGAGGAGTTGAGGAGTGGAGAGAGATTAGAGTTGGAAGTGAAAGTGGTAGGAGGAAAGTGGCAGTAGAGAAGCCTGAAGTTGGTCCGGGTGTGTTGCCCGGATGGATCAGCAAGGTTGGCAGACGGTGGTGACCGTCTGCAGGAGTGGCCTATCGGAGTCTACCATAAGGACCGTGGACGGGCGGTGGCCCGGCGGTACCGGACCGGTACGCAAAGAGAAGTCAGCACCATCTGGCAGGGGCTTACGGACCCCGGCAAGGCTAGGAGTCGCCGTGAATTTGCCAAATCCGTCAGCGAAGGGAACCTCCTGAGTTTACCAGCAGCCAAGTCCCGACAGAAGGCAACAGTCCAACCGTGAGAGGGAAACACAGCCACCGCCAAGGCTACCGTTCCCAGGGCCAGAGCCTCCGGCCCACATCCAAGCCGGGGAGCGGGTTACTGGTGGAAACCCATTGGAACCGTTACAGTACACAGGTGCAGGGAAAGGCAGTCACCATCAACCTGCCGGGAGAAAATAACACCGCAGCCGTCTGTGGGACCCGTCCATCCAGCCGTGTGTTTTACCGAGAACTGTGTCCTCATCATTGGCTGAGTGAGTACCACTGTGCCGTGCGGCACAGCCCTGCCCGCGACCCTGCACCTCGCCAGGCCCCATAACCCGCCTGCCATTCATCCCTACCCCATCACCGGGCCCCGGGACAACCAACCTCCTACCCACGGAGGGGAGAACTAACATCAAAGCTGCTCCCTGTCATCGCTCCCGGGATCCCCGTTCAGAGCAGCGGTGGTGTCACCAATATCACCACAACCGTGGGTAGCGTCACGGACAATATCCAATTCCCTCAATCAAATCCCCTTTTCACTCACGGGCGAGGAACGCCGCTCGAGTCCCCGGGATCTGGCCAACCGCTCGAGCCACCACCGAGCAGCGGCAGCAGCAGCCGGACCCGAGCAGTGGGAGAGCGCAGCGTCCCCTCCTCCGCCCGTGACACATACATCTGACAAATGTCCTTTTACAACGCATCCCTCTGCCCTGTTTTGTGTATATATTTGTGTTTCTTCAGATATTTTGTCATACCATGCCTGAGGAAGAGACCTGAGATGTCTCGAAAGTTAGCTTTATAACATCATATTTTATTTTTATTTTAGTTAGCCATTAAAAGGTATCACAGCTACAAAATTTTAATTTTGTTTCTCTCACTGAGAGCAATCAATCATTTTACATCTGACAAGATACACACCTGGTAGCATTGTCCATGGAGCACCTAATAAATGGGGATAAACAGTAAAGTAGAAAAACGAAGAGAAAAAAAAAATAATGTAAATAAAACAATGGGAAACATATAAGGATAAAGTCAAACTATGTTCTTGTGTCAAACTATGAGATTGTGTTTAAACTATGCCACACTTATCTTCAATCCCCGCACTTTGCTTCAGTACCTTGCACGTTCAGCACCTCGCTTGCTCTGACTGGTTTATATAGTTCTACAAGGACTACCGGAAACTGCCAGAAGCTTCTAGAAACAGGTGTGGCTAATACTACTGATTAAATCACAAGACAAACTTTTTTTTTTTTTGCTTTTTCACAGACAAACACAGACACACAATTCCCTAATGAAATTAAACAATTACAGTTATCACCACTATGAGATTGTGTATAAACAATGCCACACTTATCTTCAATCCCCGCACTTTGCTTCAGTGCCTCGCACGCTCAGCACCTCGCTTGCTCTGGCTGGTTTATATAGTTCTACAAGGACTACCGGAAACTGCTAGAAGCTTCTAGAAACAGGTGTGGCTAATACTACTGATTAAATCACAAGACAAACTTTTTTTTTTTTTTTGCTTTTTCACAGACAAACACAGACACATAATTCCCTGATGAAATTAAACAATTACAGTTATCACCACTATGAGATTGTGTTTAAACTATGCTACACTTATCTTCAATCCCCGCACTTTGCTTCAGTACCTCACACGCTCATTTTCTTGCTCTTCTCCCCAAAAAAGACTCACTGAAGAGAATGATAAGATTATCAAGGCAACTGGATAATATCCCAAGATTGCCTCAAACCCTTGATTAGCTTGTTATCCCCCAGGAGTTCCAGGAGATCATTATTAATGGCATCCAGCAGCAGTTCCTTCTACATGACTCAGGTAGGCAACTATTAACATTCTATAAAAGCAATTTCATTAAAAAAGCAGTATCACCCCCTATACACCCCATAAAGTTATGGAACGTATAGGGGGTGATACAGGGTCAATTGTCAGCAGGGCTGGACTGGGACTAAAAAGCAGCCCTGGCACATAAACCCCTGCAGCCCACATACAAAGTTTCATAATCCTCACAATTAGTCCATTCACACATACATATATTTTAAAATACATCTGCGCACTATTTTTGCTGATCAATTCACTTCTATGGAGCCTCAAAAAATACAGATGGAGCAAAAACTGCTCTCCATGGGTACGAAGCGGAACGGATGTCCTTGAAGGTTCTCACAATGCAACACTGCCTGCTGCCCAATAGCAGACAGTGTTTGTTAGAGCTACGGTGCGAGAGCAAGACACCGGCCAATTACAGGCGATGTCTCATACACACCGCCCTTCACACTAGAGTTTGATTCAGTTTTAGGTTTCTGTTATGAAATCAGAAAATCTGAAGCAAAATGGATTTTTTCCTTTTTGTGCGATCTGGACAATGGATTCTTCTAATTAGGAATTCTGGTGTGAATTTGCCCCAAAATTTTGTGCCTGCTGCGAGTTACATTAACTTTTGTGTCTCAATAGTTACTATATTCATACTTTTATTTTTAATCAGGAAATGAACATGGACGTATCTTGATATTTGGAACAAGAAACAACCTCCATCTGCTGGCACAAAGCTGGGAGTGGTTTGCTGACGGAATGTTTTCCACTATACCAGCCTTGTTTAAGCAACTTTACACAATCCATGCAGTCCACAGTGGCCTTGTTGTTCCTGTAGTGTACGCCTTGCTGACAGACAAGAGCCGTTCAACATACCAGAAGTTGCTACAAGAGCTGAAGAACATGCAGCCTGCACTGCAGCCACAAAACCTGACTATAGATTATGAAGTTGCTGCAATCCAAGCATTTGAGAATAAGTTCCCCAACCTTGAGAAGACCGGCTGCTTTTTCCACCTATCGCAGTCAGTTTGGCGTAAAGTTCAAAATGAAGGACTCAAGGCAACCATGAGTTTGCTCGCTGGATACGCAATGATACCTGCCCTTGCATTTCTACCACCACAGAATGTTGTGCAATCATTTGAAGAGCTGGTGAAAATCTGGACTTTCCACAAGAAGCATTACCCATTGCCAACTACTTTGAAGACACCTATATCGGGCGAATGACTTGCGGAGGATGTCAAACACCTTTGTTTCCGGTTCAACTCTGGAATGTGTATGAACGCACATTGAACGATCAACATCGAACAAATAATGATGTTGAAGGATGGCATCGAAGCTTTCAAGAAACATGTGGTACCCATTTCCCAAACATATACCGGTTCATTAACTTTATAAAACATCAGCAGGAGCTCCACAGGTTAGAAATTATTCAAATCATAGCAGGAAATACCACCACTGTGAGAAACAAAAAAGATGGCGCAGTTTCTTCAAGGGTTAAACGCATTGTACAGGACTTTGACAATAGAAACTTGTTAGATCATCTGAGAGGTTTTGCCTACAGTTTTGAATTCTAGTATCCAGTCACATATTGGATGTGTTGAGAGCTGTGTTTTTAGCTGCAAAATTATCTAAGTATTAAAACCTGTAACTTGATCAAATCAATCTATCTAAGACTCAAAAGTCACTTTAATATACTTGTTACTTTATATAGGATTTGATGTGTAATGGATGAAAAAAGTGGGGGGAGAAACATTGGGGAGTGAAATATGGGGGGCAAAATGTGGGGCGAAAAGTCAGGGGCAAAAAAACCCATCTGAGAGCGAAAAATCCGGAGGTGAAATGTGGAAGACAAAATGTTGAAAATGAAACATCTGGGGGCAAAATGTGTATGTGTGGGGGTTGCGACACATCTGAGGGCAAACTGTGGGGGCCGAAATGTGGTGGGCAAAACATCTGGGAGAGAAACATCCGGATGGGAAATATTGGGGGGGGGGAATTTGGGTGGGAGAAATATGGGGGGGTGAAACATCCGGGGGGCAAAATGCTGGGGCCGAAATATCCGGGGGCGAACATTCCTGGGGGGCAAAATACTGAGGGGCGAATCATCCTGGGGGCGAAATGCGGGGGAAGGGGGGAAAAGCTGGGGGCAAAATGCTGGGGGTGAAACTTCCTAGAACCGATGTTGTCAGCCGTTTGTTTCGAAAATAGATAAATATGATTTTCATAGACCAACTTCTTCCCACGTTTGGATAAACTGAATCCATAGTTGAATGTGATAAAGTTTGTGGAAGGTGCCTGCTTTTCTGTGCTGGTGTCCTAGGCACTGCTATATTCTGATGTACAGATGGAATAAAAACTCATCTAAGAACTTGCAGTACACCTGACATGCTAAGGGTATGTGCGCACGTGTTCGTATTACATGCAGTTACGCTGCGTTCTGCACCGCAGCGTAACTGCATTCGTCCTGCGTCCCCTGCACAATCTATGGAGATTGTGCAGGGGCCGTGCGCACGTGGCATGTTAGAATGCAGCGATTTGGCTGCTTGCCGAATCGCTGCGTTCTAAGAAGTGACATGTCACTTCTTTTGTGCGTTCTGCATGCTGTCTATAGGGAGAGGCAGCATGCAGAGCGCACGAATCTGCCGGCACCATGCGCTTCAGAACGCAGCTTTTCAGCTGCGCTCTGAAGTGCACATTTTCGGTGCGGTGCAGAGCGCACATGTGCGCACATACCCTAATTGTTACAAAAGTTGCAAACAAATACAGGTCAGCACTGGGTCAGGTAAAGGTAAGAAAATGTTTAGATTTGAGGCCTTGTGCACCCATGTCTGCATGTACATAACGATATTCAAAAATGTGCATAAAATTACAATATAGGGGTAAGCAATACCCTTTCATTATTTTTTTTTTTAACCTCATGGGTACCTATGATATATGTGCAGACACACATGTGAACGAGGCCGTGGAGTTGCTCACAATCCCACCTTCATCTACAATCATCTTCACTTACAATCTTGATAGAATTCTTGAAGTAGCAAAGCGATGAGGAGCTGCACAGCTAAGGGCCGGTCGGGGTGAAATGTGGGGAGCAAAAGATCTGGGGGCAAAACATCTGGAGTCAAGAGGTGGTGGCAAAACACCAGGAGCGAAACATCTGCGGGCAACATATACGGGGGTAAAATGTGGGAAATGGGCGGGGGGCGCAATATCCGGGGCGAAACGTTGAGAGCGAAACATCCGGGGGAAACATTCCTGGGGGCAAAATACTGGGGGGCAAATCATCCTGGGAATCATCCTAGGGGTGAAATGTGCGGGGGTGAAATGTATTTGGGGGCAAAATGCTGGGGGCGAAATGCTGGGGGCGAAACGGGACGAAATGCTGGGGGCGAAACTTCCAAATCCCGTTTAATTCTACCCATCATGAATTTAGATGGTTTATTATTGGAATGATAAAACTTTGCTTTTATTTTTTGTAGCATCCTGTCGTCATCTCTGATTAAATAAGATCGTAGGTCCAGTCTCAACTTTAATATTTCTGAGTGTTTACTAACGGAAGCATTCTCAATCTGAGCTTGTTCCACTTCTTTTAATTTAGATGAAATTCTTTTTATATTCTCTCTATTAATTTTTCTACATCCACTATTGATCTCTATTAATTTTCCCCTAATGACCGCTTTATGCGCGTTCCAGATGGTGTACTGAGAAACGTCTTGTGTATTGTTCTTTTTGAAGTAATTAATTAGTGATGTCTCTAGTTTCTTGTTTGTATTTATGATGATGAATTATATATGAATTTGCTCTGCAAATTCTTTCCTTTTGTACTAGAGTATCCAAATATAGTTTAAACACAACTGGGGCATGATCTGACCAAGAACAGTCGCCTATATCTACTGATTTAAATTTCATTAAAGTTGAAATCGGTGCAAGAACTAGATCGATTCTTGAGAAGGAGTGAAACCTATCAGAGTAACATGTGTACTCTTGATGATGTATTGAGACAGCGGAAAACATAATACAATTCCTCTCTTTCTATCCATGGATCCAAAGTCTGATTAAAATGTCTAGTTTGAGATGTGGAATCAAGATTTCCATTTCGAATCAGGTTGCAGTCTCCAAACATAATTAGATTTCCTCTTTGATTTTCTCTGATTATCTGAATTACCTTGTTCAAAAATCGAATTTGGCCAACGTTAGGGGCATAAATGTTACATAATGTAAATATGTTAAAAAAAGAAACCTCCAAAAGGCGACCATAATTTATGTAATGGACAGAAACCTGTGTTGCTGATGTAATGGACAGAGACCAGTGTTGCTGATGTAAATATGGAGTTATTAATTTTGCATATTAAAATACAGTATCTCCCATCTTTATCTCCTATTTAAGATATAAGTTTGAAACCAATTGTGTTTTTTATAAGTATAAGAACCCCTGCCTTTTTATTTACATTAGAAGCTGTAAATTTATGCGGGAAGTTTTGATGACTAAAATTTGGAGGATTATTAGATGAGAACTTCATCTCTTGTAGACCCACAATGTCAACATTAGTGTCTTTAATATATTTCCAAATCATGTGACGTTTTTGTGGACTATTTAGACCCCTGACATATATACATTTATATAAACAAAAACGTAGCATCAAAATTCCAAGTATTTTACCATAAGTTAAAGCAATTGTTTGAAATAAAAACCGTCCATGGCCATTCGTATATACCTGTAAAGAAAAAAACGGGTTATCTAGTACTAAACCAAAAAACAAAATAAGCAAAAAACAACAGACAAGTAACCGTCCTGTATTCCTTCAGGAGGATCTTGATGTCTTCCTAATACAGATCAACTCCATGTTGGGGTAAAGTCTTACAGCAATATCTGTCCAAGAAACTTCTTGTAGAAAAAAGGATAAACACAAAATTTCAAGCCAAATTGAACCCATAGCCTATAGGATATGGATTGGCATTCCATGATTAAGACCTATTCAGGTTGAAAAGCGTAGGAAACAGCTCCTCTGTCTTGCCTCTCTATTTTTTGTCTTGCTTGGATGGAATATTAATATTTTTATGATCAATAAAGAATCTGTTTTTTAAGAAAATTCTACTTTCTCCTGGAGTTGCTGGAATTTCTCCTTTTCTTCATGTGTTCTCACCCTGGTCAGGGTGTTTCCGTGCACCGGAGGTAAGATTTGGGAGTGAAGAGGGGAGAGCTGAAGTTTCTTCTTTTTTGATATAGCCTATAGGATCCACCATATTTGTAATCCAGTGATAATAGTAGTAGTTCAAGTCACTTTGATTCCCAAATCTTTCAATGTTTTTATTCCATTTTCTGGGGACAATAATGGAATTGTCTTTCCTCGATAAGGCTGCTTTCACACATCCGGTTTTAGCAGTGCGGCTAAATCCGGCTCTAAAACCTATGCAATGGATGCGGCGAAAAAAACGCATTCTTTCATAGGTTTTTACATGCGGCCCGTTCGGTTTTTCCCGGTTGAGGCACGCTACTGAGCATGCGCAGTGCAAAAAACGCATGCGGTGGCCGGATGTGTTTTTTGCCGCATCGCGCCGCATCCGGCGTCCATAGGCATGCATTGGAAAAAGCGCCGCATCGGCAGGATGCGGCGCGATGTGGTTTTTTTTTCCGGATAAAAAAAACGTGCCAGGCAACGTTCCATCCGGCGCCGCATGGGCTAAATATGCCGCATCCGGCAAAAACCGGACCGAATGCAAGGCCATGCGGCACAATGCAGCACTAATGAAAGTCTATGCGGAAAAAATGCAACCGGCTGCAAAAAATATGGTTGTGTTTTTTCTGCAAAGAGCCAGATTGTGCTGCACAGCCAAAATCGGATGTGTGAAAGCAGCCTTAGACATCAGCAATTTTGTGAGGAAACCCCAGCTGTAAAGAATGTTTCTTTGGCGAAGAGTTTGGGTTATTCTCCCAAAAGCTTTCCTTTGAAGTAGTGTCTCTTTAGATATGTCTGCAAAGATCTTCAGGTTATCAAACGGCTGTGGTAGATTCTTGTGGCTTTTGAGATAGATGAAATTTTTTTCTTTTGTTTGAACGAAATGAAATCTTGTGCCCACATTGCGTTCTGTCTCTGCAGAAATTTCTGTAGTGATTTGAACAGCACACGTGTGCTTCAAATTGCTGCAGAAACAGTCCATAATGAAAAGCCGATTTCATGCGCTATGGATGCAGCCTCTCTCATAGACAGAGCGGGACCTGGATCCAAAGCGCATGAAAGAAGTGACATGTTGCTTTTTAGAACGCAGCAAGACCCTCCGGCGCAATCCGGCGCTAATAGAAGTTTATGGGGGGAAAAATGCATCTGGCGTCAACAGACGCCAGATGCGTTTTTTCATGTTTCTGACGGATTGTGTGTGAATTGATCAATGCAATAGAGCCCCAAAACTACGCCAAAGTATTTCTCTATGTTGGGGTCCCTAGCTAGTGTGGGGTCTCAAGCTTCCCAACACGGTAAGTTTTTTAACTGCATGAGAGGACACACACTAGCTAGGGACCCCAATGTAGAGAAATACTTTGGCGTAGTGTTGGGGCTCTATTGCACTGATCAATTCAATAGCTAAATTTCTCTTTATTCATATTTATTCATATGTTCATGGCAGTAATGCAGATTCCATTTTCATATTTTCATTCTTACATATAGCTATTGGATTTTTCATGTCAGTATTCACACAGCAGTTTCTGATTTTCATATATTCCCCTTAGATGGTGTGAATACCTTCTCTCCATATAGTGTAGATTTTTTAGGTTTTTGCACCCAGTTCAGACTCAGAATTGGTGTTCCAGACGTTATTTCTTAATTGATTTGTAGTCTTTCGTTTGTGAACCCGACCCCACCACACCTATTGCCAGTCTACATTATACGCATATATAGCCTGGGTCTCAGCTTCCCAACACGGTAAGTTTTTTAACTGCATGAGAGGACACACACTAGCTAGGGACCCCAACGTAGAGAAATACTTTGGCGTAGTGTTGGGGCTCTATTGCATTGATCAATTCAATAGCTAAATTTCTCTTTATTCATATGTTCATGGCAGTAATGCAGATTCAGTTTTAATATTTTCATTCTTACATATAGCTATTGGATTTTTCATGTCAGTATTCACACAGCAGTTTCTGCTTTTCATATATTCCCCTTACATAGTCACTGGTGTGCCTACCTTCTCTCCATATAGTGTAGATTTTTTAGGTTTTTGCACCCAGTTCAGACTCAGAATTGGTGTTCCAGACGTTATTTCTTAATTGATCTATTCTCCATAGCGGCGGATTATGCTGAACGCAAGTGTGAAAGTAGCCTAAATCGTCACTGCAGCTGCTATTAGTCTAGTCTATTAGTCTAGTTTAGTGTTTTAAGACCCACAAGTACTAATCAGCAAACAAGGATATGTGCTAATGCAGATTCTCAGCTTCTATTTTGTCTTTTGTCTATTATTATGGCTAGAGACCTTCAGAAAGTGTATAAACTATTATCTCCACTACTTAAGCTGGGTTTACACACTGCAACATCGCAAAGGACATCGCTGTAACGTCACCGGTTTGGTGACGCAATAGCGACCTCCCTAAGTCTCTGCTAAGTCGCTGGTGAGCTGTCAAACAGGCAAACCTGGCCAACAACTCAACAGCGATCCGGACCTGCAGAGCGACCTAGCTGGTTGTTGGGGACGTTGATAAGCAGCCTTTTGAAAGGGAAGTTGCTAACAAAGTCGCTGCAAAGTCTTCACACACTGAAACTTCATGCTGCACAGCGGGAAACAAAGGACCTAGGAATGGTCGTGAACGATTTGTAACGATTACAACTTCACAGCAGGGGCCGGGTCGCTGATAGGTTTCACACACTGCAACATCGCAAACAACATCGCTATTGCGTCACAAAACCGGTGACGTTACAGCGATGTCGTTTGAGATGTTGCAGTGTGTAAACCCAGCTTTAGACAGGACCAACTTTCTCATCAGCTCAGCATGCAGCCTAGCAAATTTGAATATCAGCATAGTCCCAGTAGGAGTCCAGGTTGTTGTATTTAGATACTAAGAATATGTCACAAAAAAAGAAGTTCCAGAGCTTGTGCCTTATCAAAAATGAGCTGGTAGTACTAAAGGACAAGCACAGCAGACTTAGCTCTGCTAGTAGTGATGGGCAGTCCGGCTCTTTTTGGTGATCCGGTTCCCATGGCTCGCCCACCAAAAAGAGCCGGATCTTTCGGATCGTTCTCGGCTCCTTATTAAGTGTGTTCACCCCAGGTGAACATATATTTAAGATTATATTACTGCTGCCAAAGCCCCGCCCACCCGCGGCTAAACCCTGCCCACTTACAAGCGGCCAGTTAGATTGCTGAATACCCAGAGTTTAGCCGAGGGTGGGCGGAGTTTTGGCGGCGAAAAGTGCTGTTTAGAGATTTGAGTGGCTCACACTGGTGATCCGGCTCCTGTCGTTCACAGCAGTGAGCCGGATCTTTGTGTCGGATCGTTCGCGACCGACACATCACTATCTGCTAGATCTTCACCACTGTCACAATATATCTCAGCTGTACTTTAAAGATCCGCATATAGGAATAATATCCAGACCTATATGGGAGAGAAATAATGTCTATTACTCAGAGGATGATTTTTCCTTTTCTGTTTTCAAAAGAGCTGTGTGCTACAGAGCCTCAACCCAGCTGGTGAAGCTTCTGATACCACACTGCTTCCTCACTTATTCCTGGGTCCCTTTTGCTTTGTTCCAGTAATAAATAAGTCCAAAATCCAAGGGTTAAAGCTCACAAAAGTGGTCCAACTTGTTCCCAGAGTGTTCCAGAAGTGTTTCTATTGGTTTTGTGAGAAATCTGAGTTTTAAAAACTCAGAATCCCTGTTGCTTTGGAGGTTTCAGGAAGGAGCTAGTCCAGACAAGTCTTACTCCATTGGTCTTCAGCTCCACCTCCCCATGATATAAGAAATAGAAAAACAGAACTTAATATTTGGTAAAGAAACCTTTGTTTGCAATTACAGAGATACAGAATAGATAAATTACCCTTAAAACTATGACTTTTATTATAAACGTTAAAACAAGATACCAATATACAAAATTTGTACCGTACCGATAAAAAAAATTAGCGCACAGGTAAAGGGAGAGGGTTATAGGTAACACCCTACAATAGAACCTCTCTCCTGTCCACTACCTACCCGCGGAGGTCGGCACCCTAATAGATACAAATTGGCGCTCCACTGTCCCTTATCTGCCCTGGCTTGCCCTATAAAAGGGTATAAAAAAGTGTTTGTGCCTAAGAAAAGTGCAAAACAGTGCTAGCAACCGGGCAGATAAAAATTCATGGGAAATCATTCATAGAATATACTCATCGTTTTTGTGATGCTTATGAGCGCCTATCTTGACGCGTTTCTCCTAAGGTTCATCAGGAGGCCGATCAAGATAAGTTGCCAAGTAGATACCATGATGATTATATGAGGGGGGACCTGATAGCACTACGGTCCCTTAAATAATGCGCTGATTAAATCTGGCTCCACCCCCTCAGGCCTGGCAAATACTTCCGAGTCACTCCTTTCTTATAGATACATTTCCACCAAACTAATCAATTAGTAAGCCTCCCTCAACCCTGCTAATATAAATAATGTCCTGGCATAGTTAATCAAACATTTATATCATTATATCAATACAGTATATCACGGCACACGGAGGTAGGACATTTGATGATGACCAAACTCAACTCTGCCAATCAAAGTTGTCTGCCTCTCCCGTGTACCGGTGGTGACAACACACAAAAGGAACACGATATCCGCACTCACCATCTCCAGCCGGCATCGATAGTAGCACGCCAAGAGTAGCGTGATGCAGATACCGGGTATGACACCTGCGACATCCGCTTGCATTCCAAGCTGAGGCGCACTTCCACGTAAGCGGCAATAGTAGCTCACCGGAAATTACGTGATATAGGCACAGGATGTGGCATACAATGACCAGCCACATCTGCTTGCGTGCCAGGCTGAGGCGCATTACCAAGCAACCATCCGCACCTGCACATTTAAAGCCCAATCAATAAAAATAAAAGCAGGGCGGAGTGTCAGATACTGGGATCTCCTGCGTTAACATTTGGGAAGCAATAAACAGTACCTAAAGGTATCTGCACACTTGAAATCTCAGAATAAACACAGGAACAGGTGGCCTATAGAGGATCATGTTCATGAAAATAAGACAAAACAATGATATTGTTAAACTAAACAAGGACACTTATATACTGCAATATAAATGTAAATTTGGAGGCTGAGGATGTACTAAATAAAGTAAGTATTGCATGCTGAAGATATGTTATATACTCAATATCCAGCAATACACAATATTACAATCATGATAAAACCAATATTTAATAAATGCCTCACAGGCAGTCCCGATAACATCAACCATCCTAATAGCAAAAACAACTACTACAAATATACACTGAAAAGTATCTAGCAATTACCAAATAAATTGTAAATATACTATCTATCTTATATGCTTAAGAGAAGACAAGTTTTACAAATAAAAATAATAATTATTGATATAGGGACAAGAAGAAAAGAGGGGTCCTGTCAGATAACCAGGAAAGCATTCTAAGGGGAATTCAGGTTAGCACATTAACAACAAAAACCTCTCTATTACAGGATACAAACCAACATTCCTATCAGTAAACTGCCAAACAGTCCCCCAAGTTTCAAGGAAACATGTGTAAGAGATCTGCTCATTTAACCCCTTTGGTTGCATCGAGTCCATCCTAAATATCCATTTCCATTCCTTTCTAAGTATTGCCTTATTATGATCCCCACCTCTAGGGCTTTTCTTTACCACCTCCAAGACATGGACGAACACTTGGCAGATGTCACCTTCGTGGGTACCATTAAGGTGTCTCCCCAACGGGGTTTCACGATGCTTTCGGACATCCCCCAGATGTTCCTCTACTCTCCTATGCAGCTCCCTTTTCGTTTTTCCTATGTAGTCCATAGGGCAGGAGCAAGTCACCAGATAGACCACTCCTGCGGTCTTACAGCTGGAGAAATGTAGTGCCCCTGAAGCCATCAGGGAGCTACAAGTACTGCATCCCGACCAGGATACAGGGCCTACCAACTAGGGACCCAGAAGACCATTGCTGGTAACAACCAAACACTCCAGATAATCCCTGTTTTTCCCCAGTAATCCCCCATAGAATGGTGCCAGTCTATGGTTGTACCAATGGATGGCCGCCTAGAGGTGGAGCCAATCCAGTCCACTAGACGACCAGGTGGGAGGGGCTGACAGTGGACAGTGGAGAGACAGGGAGTGTGTCGTGACAGTGAAAGAGAAAGGAAGGACTGTCAAGAGTGTAACAGTGACCTGAGGGTCCAGGCGGTTAGTTGCCAGTGGAGTACGGTGGAATGCCTCCGGAACTACGCACCAACGGGGTACAGAATCCTAGGTCAGGAAAATGCTCCAGGCAGACCTGATAAAAATCTGCACTGTAAGGGAACCATGAAGGACCTCACTGACCTTGAAGTCCGAGACACAGTAGGAATTGGAGAACCGGGGAAAGGACCAGAGACTCCAACCCCACAGGGTTAACGCTACCATCATACAGACTGCTGTAAGAGACTACCATGAGGAAACCCCCAGCTGCTCCAAGCCATGGGTACCCACCAATCAAAGACATGTGCAGGGGAAAGAAGCCACAAGGTCACTAAACTGGCACTGGAACAAAGGGGACCTGCGGTTAAGACCAGCCAGCCTCAGGTGACCAGTTTCCAGCTTACTGTGAGTAAAGGACCCAGTTACACTGCAACCCCTTGTGTGGTCTACTGTCTTTCAACACCCATTTACATCACCTATCCTCTGGGGCCTGGCCCTGCTTGTGTGCCGCCCCACGTCAGCAGCCGGGCTGCTTGGATCCGGATCCGCGGTGGCTCGAGGGGCGTCCGGACCCAGAAGTCGTGCGGCCACTCATATAATGGGAGTATTTACAGGGGATGGTGTATTTGAAGTTCGTGAAGCCACCCGTTGTGTGTGGTAAGGTGGAGTACCACCACTGCCGTTGGGGAGTACCCGGGGTGATGACGTGGGCAGCCAGGTGTTAAGGCCCTCCACGGGTAGGGTGGATGCCCCGGGACTCGGTGATGGTGTTGGGGAGTGCCGTTGGGGGTGAAAGGGTCAATCGAGTACTCACTCAGTCCATAAAGCTGACACCAACAACTTGGTAAACCAAAGTTCTGGACACCGCTGCCGCTAAGGGGAGCTCGTTTGGGTTCCGTCCCTGATGGTGTTGCCTGAAGCTACTCCCTGACCTAGGGTCCACGTACCCTGTCGTGCCCTGGTCCCAGCCCGGTGATTGTACAAGGCCGCCGACTGACCTGCTCGACAGTTCCGTGCCCCTTGTCACGATCCCCTGCGACCGGGGTCCAGCTCCTACCAAGCCCAGACCACCGTCTGCCACCCTAGTTACTTCAAAGGAGCCCAGCTCCTGACCTCCTCTCTCCTTCACCTCCAACACTACACTGGCCTATTCCTGACACTCCTGACCTCCCCTTACCAACCCCCCAAGTGGGCGACCCTATTCCACTCAGGCTGTCCATTGGTGTGTCTGGTGGGTGTTGTGCAGAGTGTTCCTAGGATTTTGATTAGCTGTTTTTTTGTTGTTTTTTTCTTAAGCAGGCGTACAATTTGTACGCTATTCGTACTAACATGAGCAAAATGTGCTCTAATTTTTTGCCCATATAACAACTGCACATTGTTCTCCCTCTGCATGCACGCTTTAAATATTTAGTGGCTGTTGAGGAGCAGACTGACCGTGTCCGGGTACGTGGCCCGGACACCTGAGAGCAAGGTTGGCAGACGGTGGTGACCGTCTGCAGGAGAGGCCGATTGACGCACAACCGTAAGGACCGGGGACGGGCGGTGGCCCGCCGGTACCGGATCGGGGAGTGAAGAGAAGCCAGCACCATCCGGCAGGGCTTATGGACCCCGACCAGGCTTGGAGTCGCCGTTAAACCGGTCAAATCCGTCAGCGACGGGAACCTCCGGGGTTTCTCAGCAGTAAAGACCCGAATGAAGGCAACCGCTCAACCGTGAAGGGAAATACAGCTACTGCCACAGCTAGGGTTCCCAGGGCCAGCGCCTGCGGGCAAAAGGGGCTCCTCCGGCAAATATACCGCTGGGGAGCGGGTTACCGGTGGGAAGCCATCGGGGCAGAGAACATAACACCGGTGCAGGGAGAGACAGTTACCGCCAACCTACCGGGAGTGTCCATCGCAGCCGTCTGTGGGACTCGTCCATCCAGCCGTTTGTTTTACCAGAGACTCCGTGTGCGTTACTGGCTGAGTAAGTACCACCGTGCCGTCTGGCACTGCGCTTCCCCACGACCCTGCACCTGGCCAAGCCCCGCAATCCACCTTACAGACAACAACTCCGGGCCCCGGGACTACCAAAATCCCCCTACCCACGGAGGGGAGGAAAACATCCCAGCTGCTCCCTGTCATCGCTCCCGGGATCCCCGTACAGAGCAGCGGTGGTGCCCCAACCTCACCACACACCGTGGGTGGCGTCACAAAGCGACATTACAAACACCAACAAACCACCCCTTTCACTCACGGGCGAGGAGCGCCGCTCGAGTCCCTGGATCTGGCCCACTGCTCGAGCCACCGAGCAGCCGTAGCAGCAGCGCCGGACCCGAGCGTGGTGAGCGCAGCGCCCCGCCGCCCGCGACAGATGTAACTGCCTTATTATATGTATTGAACAATTAAAAGGGATAACAGATGGAAATCCAGTCAAATATAAACGGCCACTCAATATAACATTGCAAATGAAGAAAAAGAAAAATATGAGTTTTATAAGGCCTTGCATAATCAAAGACAGAAACGCACCCAATAATATATGTAAATATTTATTATTAGAAAGGTTGAGAATAGGGGCACTGTCATATAGGGTGAGAACATAAAATTATGACAGTGGCTTGGATTACAAAGAATCAGAGGTGTCCCATACTAGGACCTCAACAGCATCATATTGTGTAGACAGAGTTGATTCCAACATTACAAGATATAATATATAGTCTAAACAATCAATATGAAAACAGCCCACCAGGGCATATGGGTTTACAAAAATCAGTATCCTATGTTTGAAGTTGGAACAAGTGCTTACCCATATTAAGATGCCAATATGATCGCCGTATCAAAGATCCAGGTAATAGAGGGGGGAAGCCCCGACGCGTTTCGCAGAAAAGCTTCCTCGGGGGGCAGTGTGACCCTGTATAGTGAGCCCCATATATACATACTAGTGAGGATAATACATAATTGCCGCCGTTTTAGACGCCGCATGTGCTATGACAGTGCCCGAGTCCCGCGCGTCACTTCCGGGTCTCCCGGCGGAACTGACGTTAAGAAGGGGAACATCACCACACGCCAAACGGAACTCCTCAGTGCGCACGAGATCACAGGCAGCACAGGGCATGCGACTCACGCGCAGCCATATTGGATGCTGGCAAGTCCATAGGTAAGTAAAAAACGCTGCCCAAAGCACACATATCAATGTACTAAGGTAGCGAGCATGATCCCCCCAATGTGTAATTAAGTCTGAAATAAGACACAGAGCTAAGAGGCGCCCCAGACTGGTGTGCATCCACCGTGATCCAAGAGGCATGAAGAAAATACAGGCATTTACGGGTTCAGACGCCCATAGGGACAAAGTATACTGAAGCCCCGCAAATACTATATACCACAGTAGATGACTGATTAACCATAAAACTGGCACATATCAGTCCCATGCTGAATCAGGGCGGAGGCAAGCCAAAAGGGGGCATGACAATACTCCCATACAAGTAGGGGTAAATTTTATGACTCTTTTTTTTTTTCAGTAAATAATTTTTATTGAATTTAAAGGCATAGTGAACAATATATTGCATATAACACATGCAAGAGAGTAATAAGAATGATGTTGAAACTTATCTAAATATTCGGTTCATTCAGAAACTTTTGTATCAAAAGAATATTTTCACAGGAATGTGACATAGTCTGTTAAGAAAATAAAGCAGATAAAACATCAACTTAAAATAGACCTTACTATGGAATGTAATCTTATAGAAAAATTATAGATATCAATATTAAATGTAAAGACTAAATGTGAGTCAGAAAAAAGAAATAAAGAAGGGAAAGATAGAAAACAGAAAGAGAAAGGGGTATGAGAAGAGGAAGGGGTAGATATGGGTAGATCCATGGTAGATAGGGTGCCCAAAGAGCCCCCTCGCAGAGATAGACGTACTGATTCGTATGTTGCGAACATTAGCTACATGTCAGAACCTGTGGGGGGAAAGACCCAGGTAGAACCCTCTATCTGAACCAAGATGTACAACCCGAGGTCCCTCGGAAAAGAGTCCAAGAAAACCAAGTGTTAACATATTTATCCCATTTGTCCCTATCGTCCGCCATCAGGGATTCCATACGTTCTAGTCTATTCATCTCCAAAAACTCCCTCACAGAGGGGACTGTATTTGTCCTCCAATGTCTTGGGATAATCATACGAGCGGCGATGATAAAGAAACGCAGGACACCCCCTTTGGCTACAGAGAGGGACCCAGGAAGTAAGGACAACAAGGCTATTTGAGGTGTGGGGGTCACCCGAATACCCGTCACCTGAAAGTATATTTCAAAAATTGAATCCCAGAATGTCCTTACCAGAGAGCAATCCCACCATATGTGTTTCATAGTACCAATTTCGATTCCGCACCTCCAACAGGTATCTGGTACTGTGGGGAAGATCCTATGCAATACATCAGGGCATCTATACCAGCGTGTAAGAATTTTGAAATTCTTCTCTTGTGCGCTACAAGAAATGGACATTTTATGAGAAAGTGTAAATATTTTGAGACAGTCCTGCTTCGACAACGTGATCTGGAGTTCTCTTTGCCAAGTCTCTATATATGATGGGGTACCTCTATACTGGGCTGCACATAAGAGGTTGTATATCAATGCAATGGCATGTTTCGGTGCCACAGTAAGTGAGATTAGGGTCTCAAAATGTGTAGGTGGGGATGATAGAGCATTTCCCGGGAATTTTTATTTTAGGAATGTGGTCAATTGAGTATATTCCAACCAGGATAGTCTCCTCTCTGGGTAGGTCCCCTGCAAGGCCCCAAAAGATGCCGTTCCAGATAGTCTATTGGCAACCTGTCCTAGTGTAACTCCGTCCGAGGAGTTCCAACACAGGAAGGAAGATCTCTCCATCGCAGGGGGGAAGTCTAAGTTATTAAAAAGTAAACTCATACGCCCTGGTCTGTGTAATAAGTTTAAAGTCTCCAGATGTCTCTCCCAGAAAAGCATGAGTGCCTGAGTCAAAGGTTGAAACCCCGAAATTGCCGGTCTATTGCATTAACGGGAAGGGGGAAAGAAGGGTCTCAACACCCACCCATTGTTTACTGAGATCATTAAATCTCCAATCTAAGACCCTCGCAAGGAGGGCACTCTGGTAGTACTTTTCAAAATCAGGTATGCCAGCGCCTCCTCTGGATTTAGGCCTCACCAATGTGGAGTATCTAATCCGAGGTCTCCCCGTCCCCCAAACAAACCTGCTACATGCTCTTTGTAGTTGTCGGAAATACTGTCTGGTAACTTTTATCGAGACTGTTTGGAATAGATAGAGGAACCTCGGGAGTATGTCCATCTTTAGGGCATTGATTCGGCCAAACCAGGAAAGTCGGCCCCGGTTATATCTATTAAGATCAGCAAGAGTTCTGTTAAGTAATAGGGAGTAATTAGCCAAAAACAACTCATCTGGATCAGCCGAAACAGATATCCCCAGATATTTGATGGATTGGGTCTCCCATTTGAATGGGAAGGCGGACTTTAGTCTATTGGCTTGTGTGGTAGGAAGAGAAATATTAAGGGCCTCTGTCTTTGTATAGTTTACTTTGAAGTTAGAAACTCTGCCAAAGCATTGGAATTCTTGAATAAGAATTGGAAAAGCGATTTCCGGGTTTGTTAAATACAGAAGTAAGTCATCCGCGTATAAAGCAAGTTTATAATGTTTCTGACCCACTTTAAAGCCCTTTACATCGGAGAGATATAGCCAAATGCTCCATAGCTATAATATATAATAGGGGTGAGAGAGGGCACCCCTGTCTAGTGCCATTAGATATCTGCAGGGGAGAGGATAGAGTATTGTTGGCGTGGACTCGTGCTGAGGGATTATGATATAAAGCAAAAAAATTTTCTAACATAGTTTGACCTATTCCCAGCTGTCGTAAGGATGAGCGTAAAAAGGTCCAATTAATACGATCAAACGCCTTCTCGGCATCAATCGACAGAAGGCAGGCTGGTATTCCTTGTCTGTACATATGGGAGGTCAGAAGCAAAGTTTTAATAGTATTGTCGCGCGCCTCTCTACCCTGGACAAACCCTGTTTGGTCAGTATGGATTGAGGCAGGTAATAGTGGAGATAACCGGTTGGCTATAAGTTTGGCAAAAATCTTGACATCTACTCCTATGAGAGAAATGGGGTGGTAGTTGGAGCACAGCGAGGGGTCTTTACCAGGCTTGGGAATTACTGTGATGGTGGCCGCAAGAGTCTGTGCGGCAAAGGGACAAGCTGAAGATATGGAATTGAAAGTCCTAGTCAAGAAGGGCGTCAATTTCAAGGCAAACTGTTTATAAAAGTTGGCCGGAAACCCGTCCGGACCAGGACTCTTACCATTGGCCAAATTTTTAATGACCTCAGTGACCTCTCGTTCGTCGAAAGAATCATCTAGCATGAGAGAATCCGTACGGTTCAGTGGGGGGGAGAGGAGTTCTATCAACATATTCATCAACTTTTGCTTGGAAGTTTGTTGGGGACATGTCTGCCACTGGGCTACTAAGATTATATAAACCATTATAATAGTCTCGAAACACATCTACTATTTCATGAGGTTTATGTGCTGAATGACACAAAGGCGATCTAATGGTAGGGATAAATGTAGAGGGAAGGCGAGGATTAAGAAACCTAGCCAGAGCTCTGCCTGGTTTGTTGGAAAATTCATACATAAACCTCCGGCATCTATCTCGATGATGGGCGAACGCTGCATCCAAGAGGGAGCCCAGATCCAATCTAGCTTTAAGCAGGTCTGCCAAAGTCTGAGGATCATGAGTCCGTTTATGGGCCTGCTCCAGTCGCCGAATGGATGTCAATAGTCTATCTATTTCATAGGCTCTATCCTTTTTGAGTCTGGCTCCCTGTTGAATAAAGGCCCCCCGGATCATCCCTTTCAGAGTTTCCCACTGGAGAGGAAAAGGGGTTGGATCATTGGCGTAAAATTCGAAGAAGTCTGTAATGGTCTTCCTAATAATTGACTGACAAGTCTGATCTTTTAGTAAGTTCGGGTTCAGTGACTATAGCCACTCCCCGGGGCACAGATCCGTCAGAGTGAGAGACAATGATACCGAAGCATGATCGGACCACACTATAGGGTCTATATTACAGGCCGGGTCACACGAGAGCAAGTGGTGACTAACGAAAAAAAGGTCTATTCTACTGTACATATCATGGACAGAAGAATAGAAGGTGTAGTCACGCGTTTTAGGGTGTAAAACACACCAGACACCAATGAGCCTCAGATCAAGTAACTTGCTCCTGAGACCCCGCAGCCTCACAGCAGGGACAGAAGACCTACCCGAAGAAGAGTCAACAGCCCGATCAAAGATAAGATTGAAATCTCCTCCAAGAATTAAGGAGCCTTCAGCAAAATCAGAGAGTATGTTCAGGTATTTTTGGCAAGTTCTTGCTTGGTCCTGGTTGGGGAGATAAAGATTGGCAATAGTAAATAATTTGGTACAAATCTTAATTTTGATAAAAATAAATCGTCCCGCTGGGTCGGACTTGACTGATAGGATCTGAACTGGAAGAGACTTGTGTAGAGCAATGCTAACCCCCTTGGATTTTGCAGCCGGATTGGTACTATGAAACCAAGAATTATAATATCTATGTTTAAGTGTGGGTATGTGGTCTGTTTTAAAATGAGTCTCCTGTAACAATAAGATATGGATTCTTTTTTTATGCATATTACAGAGGATCCTAGATCTCTTCTCTGGTACATTAAATCCTCTGACATTTAGAGAGCATAAATTAAGATTTGCCATCTCTGAAGTACTATCTCCTGGGCACCCGAAGGGAAAAGCAGGGAAGTGGGAAGGCAGAAGAAGGAAACCGAGATTAAAGAAAAGAGAGCAGAAGAAGAAATAGATAAGAAAAGAAAAAGAGACCAGAATAATAAATAATAATGTAAAAACTTGTCTTTACTTAGTCTCCTGAGTCCTAGCTCAGAGGACCAATCAAAACTGAGAAAATTCTCGTAACCAGTGTTCTAAGAACACACCCTAATGTGGGAGGTGACTGAAAACTATGTCGGTAAGAGGACGGCTGCTTCACCACCTAATTAATTAATGCAAAAAACCACAGGCGATAACCCACCTGACCAAAATGTAAGTAATACACATAGCTCCCAGGCTTAGTACGGTTAACTACTATAACAGGGGCAGGGTAACAATACTCTCCCGCCTCTAACTCATACAGTATGTCATGAAGTTTTTATGAGAGGCAGACATAACCGTGGGAACCCAGCTATCCCATCTCAACATTGGGAGGTGCCGAGAGGGAAGGCAGAGAATCCCAGCATTGTTGGAAATGGTAGTGCCCAGGCTATATAGAAACAATCAACAATGGCAGAAAACAAGGCAATGCAACCTAGATATAGAGGGGGGGGGGTTTAAGGGAGGGAGAAGGAGGGGAGAAAAAAAAAATGTAGGGCAGGGCAGCATTGGTTAGACATCAAACCAGGCGGTATCGAACTCCATTCCTCTCCTCGAACAATGATTACACCCCAGGAATATCGAGAGTTCAAGTCTCTGCTGGTGAGGTTCTTGACGACTTCTGGGGCCTTCGTCGCTGAGCACGATGTTGATCAGAGGAGTAGGAACTTCCACGGTGGATCCCCTTCTGAGGCAGAGGTGCAGTGTATGGCCAGTCCAACAGCTTTATCCCTGGAAGATCCATAGCCGTAAGGAAGTCTGGCAGGTCAGCTGGAGATCTCAATATAATCAGATTGGGGCCTCTCCTGACCTGGAGCTGAAAAGGATAGCCCCAAGAATAAGCAATGTTTTTATTGCGTAGAACCTTAAGTAAGGGTCTTAGGGCCCTCCTTTTTGCAAGCGTTGATCGGGAAAGATCCGCCAGAAGTTGTATGGGAGTTCCTTTGAAATCAAGGGTACCTTTATCTCTTGCTTTTCTCATAATATTCTCCTTGATCTGGAAGAAATGTACCCTACAGATAATGTCTCTTGGCCTTTCTGGATCTGGGTTTCTAGGACCAAGTGCACGATGTGCTCTGTCTATCTCAATGCGTGTTTCGAGGGGACATTCCAGCAAGGAGTTAAACAGCTTCTGTAGTGTAGGGATCAGTTCCTGAGGCCCAACAGACTCTGGCAGACCACGGATTCTCACATTATTTCATCTGTTGCGATTTTCAGCATCCTCTATCACAGGGGTCGGGAACCTATGGCTCGCGAGCCAGATATGGCTCTTTTGATGGTCGTATCTGGCTCGCAGACAGGGCTCCTACCTGTCTATGGGAAGGATGCATGCACCGCGCTCCATCAGGCCGCGGTGCACGCTGATCAGGCCCGGACTGACAGGCGGGAGGGGCGGAACCAGGGCCGGCGCCAGCACCTGGCAAACCCGGTCAAATGACGGGGCCCTGAGCTGCCGGGGGGGGCCCACTCGCGGTGGCAGGAGTGGCGCACCGCTACTCAGGGGGGCCCGGTGGCCGCGCTGTCACCGCCCCCCGCCGAGGATCGAGCTTTCAATTGCATCGGCATCGCAGGTGCCGATACAATTGAGAGCAATGATGAGAGAGTGAGCGGCGCTCCCTCTCTTATCATTCTCCCCGCTGTGACTGTCGGCGTTCTTCTGACAGCTCTGCAGAGGACTGCGGTGACGTCATCACTGCGCGCCTGCTGAGAGGTCAGAGCGAGCGACAGCAATGGACGACGCGCCGAGGAGACCGGATCAGCGGGCGAACGAGAAGTGAGCCGCCCCTCTACTGACACTGGGCTCCCCTGACTCACAGGCCGGCCACTACACAGCGGCACTAGTACACATAGGGGCCCGGCAGCTGCTCTGCAGAGCCGGCTGCCGGGCCCCTATGTGTAGTGCCGCTGTGTAGTGGCCGGCCTGTGAGTCAGGGGAGCCCAGTGTCAGTAGAGGGGCCCCTGACCTGGAGAGGCCACCAGCCGTTTCTGAGCTGCAGGAGTGCTCCTGACCTGCACAGCAGACGGAATCTCCATCCTGCAGGACCTGCGATGATGTCACGCCCATGTGACTGTGTGGGAGGAGACACAGGAGGCCGGCAGAAAGCAAGATACTGAAGGCGATTTGGACACATGATGACTGGTAATAAGAAAAGAGGGGACATGAGGGGGGGGCTGCAGGGTGAGTGGCATATGAGGGCTGCAGACTGTGACAGAAGCATGTGAAGGGGTGCAGATGTGGGGCCCCGAGGTTCGGTGTCGGTGCAGCGGTGCATTACCTTCAGGGACTCCACGCGGCTGGATCTTGTCACAGGTAGGAAATCCTCTAGTTTGATTGTCGTGACGCCACTCTCAGAATTGCGGTCAGTGGAGACCGCCACTGCAGGTTAGGGGTGCCTGGGGCTGATGGTAGGTGCAGTCAGTTGTAATAGCCTCCTGAGAGTGAGGCATGCCCCAGGGTCCCGTGTAGGTGTGTGGAACTACAAGTCGCAGAATGACTCACACGCACAAGCAGGATGTCTTTCAGGGGTTTTACTCACTGATGATGGCAGGGTGAGTAACCCGGGCGTAGCTGGGATGAACCAGGCTGGAACCAGGTGTCCTTCAGGCTGACTGATGAGGGTGGCTACCAACTCGCCTTCCTTAGCCCGTTGTGTTTTGGGGTAACCCCTGCTTGAAGCCCTGCTGGGGTCGCCCAGGGAAGTTGCTGGTGCCTCTCTCCCCTTCTTTTTGGCCCGTTTGCTTGTAGCCTGGACCAGGTCACTCCGGCTGCTTGCCTCCTGTGAGCTATGGGCCCTCACTTTGGCTACGTGGCTGCGGACTCTGTGGTGTTGTCTTGGGGGTGTAAAGTGCCCCCTCATGCAGGTTTGGCAAAGGACAGGTGGATCTATCCCAGCACTGGGACCTGCTACCCGTTTGGGCCTGGTATCTCCCTGACAGTCTCCTTACTCTCCACTCCGTTGCTCTCTCTTTAGTCGTGGGTGGATTTCGGGCAGCACTCCCAGGTGACCGTTCTCCCCCGTCGGTAGTCACTGCGCGTACGTTGTCAGAATTGTGTAGAGCTACAGGGTCTGCTTCTGCCCTCCCTGAACTTCACCACTCAACTGTCTCGGCTCACTCTTCCCTCCTCTCCTGTTCTTGCCTACGTCACCTAGCAACCAGGCTCTCTACCACACCTCTCGAGTGGAGATGGAGGCTTCGCCCCCTCCTGGGATCCCCAGGGGTCCTCTCAAAGGTAAATGTGTGAGACCTGATCACTATGTGCCTGTGTAGTCACACCTCGGTCAGCCTTCTGGATTACCTGTTTTGTACTGTCCCCAGCATGGGTGCAGTACTCAGTGGTGCCTGACCAGGTCAGGGGCGCCACATTCCCCCTTAGTTATCACCAGCACGTCCTCGGGCTGCAAGACAACATTTTAAAATGCGTAAAACAGTAAAACATGGTAAAACGTTTTAAAACCATCAGGTACCATACATCACCACCCTCCACCCACAAGTCCGTTAACCCACCCTAAACCCTCTCAGGCGGCAGGTCACCGGTTTCTTTTGGTAACCAGGTCTGGGCCATCAGCTTCCCCAGACCTTTCTTCCCATCTGCCTCTCCCGTTGGCCGCACCTTCAGCCACTTCTGGCAGGATGTAGAGGCGGCTTTCATGGTCTGGTGGTTTCAGGGTATACCTGGCCTGGTGGAGCCGCGCCTTCAGCCTCTTCTGGCAGGATGCAGAGGCGGCCTCCACAGTAGGTGCTGGCCAGGTACCCTCTTTGTGGTGGAGAGCCAGGCCCCATAAACAGGCGTGCTCCCTGGTAGTGGTTGTACCTCTGGGGTAACTATAAACACTGCGAGAGTTTGTGGCTATAGCCAGTTCATAGCCTTAAGGTTCATTTTTCAAAGTGCAAAAAGAGGTTTCTCACATTAGTTCATGTGGGCACATTTCTTGAACATGTAAACGTTGCAAAACTTGTCAAAACTTGTAACTTCTGTACTTTACTTTACTTTACATGAACTTTGCTCCTTCTTCCTCCTTACCAGGGCTTGGGCCTGTAGGGCTGCGGCACCTGTTGCTTTCTCCATCTCTGTCATCATCTGTAGTGGTCTCATCAATGGGTTCTTTGTCTTTTCTTTCCTCTTCTTCTGTGTCTGTTTCTTTTTCTGTATCTTTATCTTGTAGTGTTGAGACAGCAGGTTTACTGTAGGGATTTCTGGGACAGGGTGTGACATCTAGTGCGTACCATCCGCGTTCTCCTTGATGCTTTGTGAATTCTACTGAGTCTCCTATCTGTAGGTTTCTTCCTGGATGTCCTCTAGGTAAATGTGCTCTTACATCCCTTCTGTTCACAAAGATGCCCTCTTTTACACCAGGTGCTACTATAAAGCCATATCCAGACTTTAGACTGAAGTCTTCTACAACTCCTCGACAAAGTGGGCGTCTGACCTGTGATTTGGCCCTTCTCAAGGACCGCTTTTCCTCTAAGTCTCTGGCCGTGACCTCATCCTTCTCCTCGGGAGACTGCTGTACAGGTGGATCCCTTGTCCTGCTGCGGCGCCGTGTCCTGCGGGCTGGGTCCTGCCTGGCTGCCACCTCACCGCTTGCAGGCTCCCAGGTGAGGTATCTGGACAAATCTTCCTCAGCGGAGGATGTCGGGCCCTCTTCATCCCAGCGGGAGTACGGCAGCATCTCTGGCTCTTGGACTGGTGCTGCATCCACTGCTGATGGCTCTGGGGTCAGCTTCTCAGCTTCCTGGCCTCCCCTCCCCCTTAGTTCTTCTGGGCACTCCTCTTGTGGCAGCGCTAGGGATGGATTTTCATCAGCAGGCCAGGGCGGGGGACCCTTTGGCATGAATGTTGCAGGAGTCTTCCTGTGAGTATGCGGAGGGAGCAGATACCGGTCCACCATCTCCTTTGGGAAGTGGGCCTCTAGATCAGCCTTCAGCTTCCAGTATTCGGGGTCCTCCCCCAGCAGGGACTTCCTAGCAGGGACTTCCTTGGGCTGGGGAGCGGTGTCTGCTCTGGCCTTGCAGGCCGGG
Source organism: Anomaloglossus baeobatrachus (assembly GCF_048569485.1). Taxonomy (NCBI): domain Eukaryota; kingdom Metazoa; phylum Chordata; class Amphibia; order Anura; family Aromobatidae; genus Anomaloglossus; species Anomaloglossus baeobatrachus. The sequence continues at coordinate 113,580,310 of NC_134362.1, read as the reverse complement.
GTAAATAATTGTACAGTCTTGTCTTGGCGGGCCGAGCCTGACGTGGCAGCGGCCTGGTCTTGGCGGGCCGAGCAGGGCATCGCTGCGGCGGCCTGGATTGGCGTCGCAGCTGCGATGGGATCTGTGCGGGCCGGGCTGGGCGCTTCTGCGGCCTGGATTGGCGTCGCAGCTGCAGCCGGTCCTTGGCGGGCCGCACCTGACGTGGCTGCGGCCTGGTTCAGCACCTCACTTGCGGCGCGGACGAGCGTCGCTGCTGCGGTGGGGTCTTGGCGGGCCGGGCCTAGCATGGCGGCGGCCTGGGTCAGCGTCACACCTGCGGCGTGGAGGAGGGTCGAGGTGGCAGCCGGATCTTTGCGGGCCGGGCTGGGCGTCGTTGCGGCGGCCTGGGCTCGGCGGGCCGCACCTGGCGTGGCTGCGGCCTGATTCAGCGTCGCCGCGCCGGGCATCTCTCCAGGGACCGCGGGCATGGCAGCAGGGGTCGGGGCACTCGCGCTGACAGGGGCAGCACCGGACTCACCCATCGGTAACATCATCGGGGTCTGAGTCGTCGCCGCTCGGTCTGGCACTCGTCGTGCGGTTCCCCTCTCATAGGCCTGAACCGCTGCAGCCATCTCCAGAAGCTCCGTGCGTCCCTCGCTGATCTGCCATACGACCCTGGCCTCCAGTTGGTCGCAAAACTGGGCAAGTTCCCGATACCACCAGGCAGCGGAGCCTGGCTCTGGGTCTCTGCGTTCAGACGCCATTTCCTCTGCGTCTCCTTCTTCTAGTAGCAGGCTTCTGGCTCCCTTTCTTTCCCGACGTCTCTGAACGCCTCCGCTCTCATCACTTGCGAGGCCAGGACCCTTCATGGGATCTCTGGGTAGCCACACCTCTTCGTGGGCGGTAACTTCTCCCAGCGCGGGCTGCTGTTGTTTTTCAGCGCGCTTTTCATGGTGGCAATATGGCAGCGCTTCCAATTTTCCAAGCGGACCGCCCAGGCACATGGTCACCTGTCTGAACAGGTCTAGTCCTTATCCTGTTCGTGACGCCAGATGTGTGGGGCCCCGAGGTTCGGTGTCGGTGCAGCGGTGCATTACCTTCAGGGACTCCACGCGGCTGGATCTTGTCACAGGTAGGAAATCCTCTAGTTTGATTGTTGTGACGCCACTCTCAGAATTGCGGTCAGTGGAGACCGCCACTGCAGGTTAGGGGTGCCTGGGGCTGATGGTAGGTGCAGTCAGTTGTAATAGCCTCCTGAGAGTGAGGCATGCCCCAGGGTCCCGTGTAGGTGTGTGGAACTACAAGTCGCAGAATGACTCACACGCACAAGCAGGATGTCTTTCAGGGGTTTTACTCACTGATGATGGCAGGGTGAGTAACCCGGGCGTAGCTGGGATGAACCAGGCTGGAACCAGGTGTCCTTCAGGCTGACTGATGAGGGTGGCTACCAACTCGCCTTCCTTAGCCCGTTGTGTTTTGGGGTAACCCCTGCTTGAAGCCCTGCTGGGGTCGCCCAGGGAAGTTGCTGGTGCCTCTCTCCCCTTCTTTTTGGCCCGTTTGCTTGTAGCCTGGACCAGGTCACTCCGGCTGCTTGCCTCCTGTGAGCTATGGGCCCTCACTTTGGCTACGTGGCTGCGGACTCTGTGGTGTTGTCTTGGGGGTGTAAAGTGCCCCCTCATGCAGGTTTGGCAAAGGACAGGTGGATCTATCCCTTCACTGGGACCTGCTACCCATTTGGGCCTGGTATCTCCCTGACAGTCTCCTTACTCTCCACTCCGTTGCTCTCTCTTTAGTCGTGGGTGGATTTCGGGCAGCACTCCCAGGTGACCGTTCTCCCCCGTCGGTAGTCACTGCGCGTACGTTGTCAGAATTGTGTAGAGCTACAGGGTCTGCTTCTGCCCTCCCTGAACTTCACCACTCAACTGTCTCGGCTCACTCTTCCCTCCTCTCCTGTTCTTGCCTACGTCACCTAGCAACCAGGCTCTCTACCACACCCCTCGAGTGGAGATGGAGGCTTCGCCCCCTCCTGGGATCCCCAGGGGTCCTCTCAAAGGTAAATGTGTGAGACCTGATCACTATGCGCCTGTGTAGTCACACCTCGGTCAGCCTTCTGGATTACCTGTTTTGTACTGTCCCCAGCATGGGTGCAGTACTCAGTGGTGCCTGACCAGGTCAGGGGCGCCACACAGAGTGTTTGAGAGGGGTAAGTTGGGGTACAGGCAGGGTGAGATATGTGGGCAGGGTGTGTGTGATATGGGGGTGTATTGTGTGTGATATGGGGGGTGCAGGCTGTATGGGGAGCAGGGTATGTGACATATGGGGGTGTAGTGTGTGAGATCTGGGGGGTGCAGGCTGTATGGGAAGCAGGGTGTGAGAGATATGGGGGTGTAGTGTGTATGTGACATGGGGGGGGTGCAGGCTGTATGGGAAGCAGGGTGTGTGAGATATGGGGGTGTAGTGTGTGAGATCTGGGGGGTGCAGGCTGTATGGGTAGCAGTGTGTGGGATATGGGGGGTGCAGGCTGTATGGGGAGCAGTGTGTGTGTGTGGGATATGGGGGGTGCAGGCTGTATGGGAAGCAGTATGTGTGGGATATGGGGGGTGCAGGCTGTATGGGGAGCAGTGTGTGTGTGTGGGATATGGGGGGTGCAGGCTGTATGGGGAGCAGTGTGTGTGTGTGGGATATGGGGGGTGCAGGCTGTATGGGGAGCAGTGTGTGTGTGTGATATGGGGGGTGCAGGCTGTATGGGAAGCAGGGTGTGAGATATGGGGCTGTAGTGTGTGTGATATGGGGGTGTAGTGTGTGTGATATGGGGGTGCAGGCTGTATGGGAAGCAGGGTGTGTGAGATATGGGGGTGTAGTGTGTGTGATATGGGGGTGCAGGGTGTGTGACATATGGGGGCAGGGGCGTAACTACCGCAGTCGCAGGGTTGGAAGGAGAAGAGAGGTACTTGTTTTTTATTTTGCTGGCTGCATGACACATGGAGGCCTGGAGGGGCCTGGCTCCATGATACATGGAGGTCTATGGGACTGCATAATAAACATGAAGGACACCTTACACATGGACTAGGGGTGCATTATACATGGAAGAGTATGGGGCTGCATAATACAACATGATGATTTATGGCGCTACATTATAATACATATAGCACTATGGGGGCTACATTATAATAAATGGAGGAATATGGAGGCTACCTTACACATGGTCACACATGGGTGTGCGTTATAAAACATGGAGGACTGTGGTGCAGTATAATATATGGAGTACTATGGGGTGAATTATAATACATGGAGAACTATGGGGGTGCATTATAATATATGACGGGTTATGTGGGACCCTTTATATTATACGGAAGGCTATGTGGGGGCCATTATAGTATTTGGAGATCTATATACAAGGAGGACAAAGATACAAGTATGGGATGGGAATGTTTTGTGCTGAGGGAAAAAGGCTCTTTCCCTCAGCACCCAGCTTTCCCATGCTCTGCTATACATCTCTCAGCACCCAGCTTTACTCTGTTATGGGAAAGCTGGGTGCTGAGGGAAAGATGGATATCAGAACATGGGAAAGCTGGGTACTGATAGACTCGATAGAGGGATTTCAGATCATGGGAAACCTGGGTGCTGAGGGTAAGAGCCAAGTGTCAGCATCATTATCCTGTACCCCGAGTGTCAGTGTCATTATCCCGCACCCTAAGTGTCGGTGTACGTGGAGGGGGGCCCCGATCCAAATTTTGCACCAGGGCCCATCAAACTCTAGTTACGCCACTGAGTATTAATCACTGTATTCTACATGAGGGTGCCTACTGCTATCTGACTCTGCACTGTGCTATATACAGGCTATGCTATATACAAGCTGTATGCTACCTGAGGGTGACTAATGCTATCTGGCTCTCCACTGTGCTGTCTGGGTCTGCACTGTACTATATAGGTCTGTGTACTACATGAGGATACCTAATGCTATCTGGCTCTGCACTGTGTTATATAGGTGCTGTGTACTACATGAGGGTGCCTAATGCTATCTGGCTCTGCACTGTGCTGTCTGGCTCTGCACTGTGTTATATAGGTGCTGTGTACTACATGAGGGTGCCTAATGCTATCTGGCTCTGCACTGTGGTATTTAGGGGCTGTGTACTACATGAGGGTGCCTATTGCTATCTGGGTCTGCATTGTGCTATATGTGTGCTGTATACTACATGAAGGTGCCTAATGCTATCTGGGTCTGCATTGTGCCATATGGGGGCTGCATAGTGCATGTGGGGGCTACATAATACTATATGGAGGACAATGGGGGCTTCATAACACAATATGGGGGCTGCATACTACTATACCCCCAGAGTTGTATGTCCCCTCCACCCAGGTGCTGTATGTCCCCCCCCCCACCCCAGACCTCTCTTGGGATGTATATACAGCAGTGTTAGTGTGCCCTATGTGCGGCCATGTCTGTTAGACAAGCCGGGAGGTGAATGAGGCTGTTGCCGGCTTCCCAATATTAGAAATATATATACAGGATAAATATATAAAAATAATGTGTGTGTATGTATGATATGTATCTATGTATGGCAGTGTATATGACTGTGTCTAGATTTGTCTATTTATGTGTTTTTGTTAATTTCTCTTTAAGTATGTGTACGTGTGCCTGTATGTGTATGTATCTGTGCATGTCTATGTGTGGATGGGGCCCACTGAGACTCTTTCGCCCAGGGCCCACAAAAACCTGGAGCCGGCCCTGGGCGGGACTTCTCTCGGTGGGCTGGCCGGTGGAGGGGTGGGGGGGCCGCCGCCCCCCGCCTCTCCCGCAGGTCTGCAGTGGCGTAGCAAAGGGGGGGCGGAGGGGGCAGTCCGCCCCGGGCGGCACATGTCAGGGGGGCGGCATTTTGGCCACTTGCCTTCAGTTCTGCTGTCCCTGGGCTGAGTTCCGGGGACCGCAGTCCTCGGCAGGAAACTGTGCCTGCCGTCCCTTTAAGGCAGGGGTGGGGAACATCCAGCCCGCGATGACCTTTTCTGCGGCCCCCGGGGCACTGGGGCAGATTCCCGGAGGCTGCAGTGCTCGGGCAGCCGCTGATCTTGTCTATTGCCGGCAGACAGCACTGGGGGTGGGACTTCCTCCCTCCGGCTCCTACATGCTCCCCTGTGAAATTGCAGATAGAAGCAGAGTGATGGGGCAGGGGCCTGTATAGTGCCGTGCGTTCTGCCTCTCACCCTCCAGTTCTGTGCTCTGCTGCTCAGGTCTATAAGGTCTTTTCTTGGAGAGAAAAGAGGAGAATGAAGCCAGCCCTTGAACTGCTGCATCCATCACTTGTGCTGCACCTGATCTTACAAGGCAACTAAGCAGCAGGTACTTATATCTGTGTGTGCTGTGCATACGGCGCGTGCGTGTGCTGTGTATACGGCGCGTGCGTGTGCTGTGTATACGGCGCGTGCGTGTGCTGTGTATACGGCGCGTGCGTGTGCTGTGTATTCGGCGTGTGTGAGTGTGTGCTGTGTATATGGTGTGTATGTGTGCTGTGTTTGTTGTGTTTGGCACTTAATAAAGTTTCATATTGTGAGGTTTATTGGTATATCTAATTCCTGGTGTGCATATGTTTACCTGCAGAGCTTTTTTTCTTCTCCTTATGTACTGTGTATACGGCATGTTGAGTGCTGTGTATGGCTTGTGTGTGTATCTCCTGGGTCTGAGCCTCTCTTTTTTGTTCATTTTCTGTAAGACCAACACTTTTAAAAGGGCCACTGACAGATACAATTGCTCCAGCGGTCACTTAGTACACAAAGGAGTGTTCCTCTCTGCTGCACTAAGCCACCGCTGGACCTAAACAATAATTCGCTGTAAAATAATAAAATAGATAATTGACATAACTGACAATGCGTTGTGTGACATGTCCAATATTCCAGCTTCTTTCTTCTGTGAATGCCTCAAAGCTGGCATTCTCTCAACATCAGGTGGGAAGAATGCCAGCTTCCAGTCATGCGCAGGAAAAAGAAGAAGCCAGACTGCTGGACTGATGTCATGCATCGCAAGTTCACAATGTAAGTTATTTATTTGATTTTTTTACTGCTAATTACCATTGTTTCAGTCCAGTTGTGGCTTTATACAGCAGGGAGGAGCATTCCTTGCTGTACTAAGTGAACATTGGAGCGATTGATCTGTCAATGGCCCTTTAAACATATTGTACGGCTCTCGCGGAATTATATTTCAAAATATGTGGCGTTTACGGCTCTCTTAGCCAAAAAGGTTCCTGACCCCTGCTCTATCATATCAAATAAGAGGTGGATCTGTTGAGAATGCTGATCTATTAGCTGTTGTTGTGAGCTTTGCTGAGAATATAGATCTTGAGTGGATGATTCAAGGGCCTGCACAGAATTAGTTAGTGAGGCCATTCCCTCCTTCAAAGAGCGAATTTCAGTTTTACAAACAGACTCCAGGCGGGCAATGTACCCCTCCATATCCAATTTGGTTGGCATCTCATTGATTTGGTGCCTTAAAGCTGTCATTTCTGAGCCATGGTCTTCCCCATGATTTTGCAGGGGAGTAGCTGCATTCTCCCTTCTATGATGGGGTAGGGTGGGCAAGTTGTTTTGTGTCACAGCCTCTCCTGAGCTAACTACCGAGGCATATGTATATTGTGAGGCAGGAGATGACCGTAGCATACCTGCTGAGCTGGAGCAGCCAGCCTGGGAGGCAGGGGATCCTCTGTCTTGCAGTGACTCAGAAGGAGAAGCATGTCCTGCAAACAGTTCCTCAGTGCCCACCCCTCCCTCACTGTCTGCCGCGGTCCGGTCTCCGGTGTGTTTTCCAGGAGCCATCTGCCCAGGATCATGTGGTGACAGGTCAGTCTGCAATCTCTCACATTAGCGCTGTGCAGAGCGAGCAGGAGAAGTAGAAGCAGGGGAGCGTTCTAGCTGTGGCAGCCGAGTTACAGCAGCACGCGTCCCGGTCGCCATTACAGGCCTAGGAGACTTCTGAGGGGGATGCACGGGCTCAGTCAGATATGGCACTATACCGTGTCTCCCACGGCTGGAAGTCCCTCTAGCAGGCGTCTGTGACCGGAGGCCTGCCTTCCCTTTCATCTGACCACGGTGGCTGCCTGTGGTTGCTAGTAGATGGCAGTGTTTGCAGCCATTAGTATGGAGCCCTTACAGCATGCGTCTTGTTGGCGCCATGTCCAGGCCACGCCCCCAATTGTATGACTCTTAAAAAGATATTTCCATATACTCACAAAAGAGAAGAGTCTATATGTATATATAAACATGTGAGTATATAGTCCCGAGTGTTCCCAAACACATAGAGAGTGCATATAGTATATATCAGTTGATCCAAACATAAAGAAGTTTTTTATATATATATATATATATATATAGCATTGCAATGGTACATAGGATCATTAGAAGATATATACAAAAATTAATCTTGGATGACATTCCACTCAGTACATAAAAGGGTATTCAAAAAGGGGGAGAGGGGGAGAGGGGGGGAAAAAACAAAGCGAACTCCCCACATTATATCTTCAACTCCAAGAGCAGTCCAAATAACCTATATAGTGCCAGAAAAACTGTGTGTATCCAACACGATCCAAGAACCGGCCCAAGAGAGACATACGGACATTTTCAGGTTTTAAGCTCTCTGCGTTTCCCCCCCCTCCCCGTTTTTGAATACACTTTAATGTACTGAATGGAATGTCATCCAAGATTAATTTGTGTATATATCTTCTAATGATGATCCTATGTACCATTGTAATGCTATATATATATATATATATATATATATATATATATATATATATATATATGTATATATAAAAAACCTCTTTATGATTCAGCATGGGACTGATATGTGCCAGTTTTATGGTTAATCAGTCATCTACTGTGGTATATAGTATTTGAGGGGCTTCAGTATACTTTGTCCCTATGGGCGTCTGAACCCGTAAATGCCTGTATTTTCTTCATGCCTCTTGGATCACGGCGGATGCACACCATTCTGGGGCACCTCTTAGCTCTGTGTCTTATTTCAGACTTAATTACACATTGGGGGGATCATGCTCGCTTAGTACATTGATATGTGTGCTTTGGGCAGCGTTTTTTACTTACCTATGGACTTGCCAGCATCCAATATGGCCGCACGTGATTCGCATGCCCTGTGCTGCCTGTGATCTCGTGCGCACTGAGGAGCTCCGTTCGGCGTGTGGTGACGTTCCCCTTGTGAACGTCACTTCCGCCGGAAGACGCGGGACTCGGGCACTGTCATAGCGCATGCGGCGTCTAAAACGGCGGCAATTATGTATTATCCTCACTAGTATATATATATAGGGCTCACTATACAGGGTCACACTGCCCCCCGAGGAAGCTTTTCTGCGAAACGCGTCGGGGCTTCCCCCCTCTATTACCTGGACCATTGATACGGCGATCATATTGGCATCTTAATATGGGTAAGCACTTGTTCCAACTTCAAACATAGGATACTGATTTTTGTAACCCCATATGCCTTGGTGGGCCGTTTTCATATTGATTGTTTAGACTATATATTATATCTTGTAATGTTGGAATCAACTCTGTCTACACAATATGATGCTGTTGAGGTCCTAGTATGGGACACCTCTGATTCTTTGTAATCCAAGCCACTGTCATAATTTTATGTTCTCACCCTATATGACAGTGCCCCTATTCTCAACCTTTCTAATAATAAATATTTACATATATTATTGGGTGCGTTTCTGTCTTTAATTATGCAAGGCCTTATAAAACTCAGTTTTTTCTTTTTCTTCGTTTGCAATGTTATATTGAGTGGCCGTTTATATTTGACTGAATTTCCATCTGTTATCCCTTTTAATTGTTCAATAATTCTACTACTGTGCGTACCCACAGCTCTTTCAAAGGGACAGATGGATACTGCACGTGAAAGCACGTGGCAAAAAAAATTGGAACAGGTGTTTGGTGAAGAATCAGAGATTGTTGATGTGCAGAATTCCAGAGAGACAGATGGCTCTATTGAGAGACTTAAATTTTCACTAAATCAAAAAACTAGGATATGGTGGAATAAAGCGTTCATGGAGCGCTATCTTACTAAAGGGTTAATACCCCGAGGACTAAGAGTCCAGGTGTTCCCCTCCTTCAATGTAGATGATGAGGAGATCAAGGGGGAGTGGGAAGATCTGACCACAAAATGCTCTAAGGGTTTCATGAACTTGCTGATCAAGATGAATGATAGAACACTCTCTAAATTAGAGAGGGAGATAGAGGATCTTAAGAAAGACCTATCTGCTAAATTATCTGAAGATTCCCTCAATAAACTTAATACGGACTTGGAGAAATCCTTTACAAAATGGGAGAAGGATATAATCGAGGTGAAGACAAAAAATACAAACGAGATATGGGAGATCATCGTAATAACTTTGTTTATAAATGGAAGCACCCTCAAAAAAGGAGAAGACCCCATCCATCTCTCAATCAGACTAGATCCCCCTCTGTATCCTCCCTCTCATCAATGGATGAGGATATGTCTGAAAAGAGAGGTTTTATGACTCCTTTTGTTAACAAATGGAACCCCAATAAAAGTAAGCAATCCGCGATGGCAGCTACAAAGCGGAAGATTACCCCCCCTGAGTCCCTTGACAAGAAGAGCAGGAAAAAAAGTAACAACCTGGAGGTAATTAATCTTTCTAACATCATACTCTCTAAGCCCCAGGTTGAAGTCTTGGAACTTGGATTGTCTTTTGTCCCCAATAGTACATTTAACTGTTTCACAGCGTTGTAAGATCTGAACCTCTTCTCGCGCAAGTTGGTTTTACAAAAATTGCATGCCAATAAGGACCCACAGAGAGCCAGTGTCAGCACTTCGGAGAGTGAGTAATTGGAATGTTTGGAAGAATTGGAGGATATCTCCACCCCGTCTACATCCGGAGGTAATTTCCCTAAATCCATCTACCCGAGGTCGACCACTTTTCCCCCTTTCTCCTTATGTCCAGCCGTCGAGATTTTCCATAAATTGGTAGCCAATGATTTAAAAACACTGGATGGCAGTGAGGGATAACTTGACGGCTAGACAGAGGAGAGCTCTACGGGAGCTAAAATGTCTGCCTGAGGTTATTATTAAGCCAGCAGACAAGGGGGGAAATGTGGTGATTTGGCCCATTAAGATGTACGAACGGGAAGCCTTCAGACAGTTGAGGGACAAAGCATCATACTCTTCCCTTGCCTCTAACCCAACTAATAGCTATATGGTGGATCTCTTTGCAATTATCGACCTGGCTTTCCAAAAAGGGATTATCCCCAAAAAAATCATGGATGGATTACTAGTAAAGGACCCCAAAATGCCTACATTCTATCTACTTCCTAAAGTCCACAAAGATCCCCTGGTCCCCCCGGGGCGTCCCATCGTCTCTGGCATTGGGGGGCTGTCTGAGCCGGTATGCAGGTTTATTGAATACTACCTGCATCCCCTTGTTCAGACCTTGCCCTCCTATGTCAGGGACACCATGGACGTCCTGCGGCAGATCAATGGGATCTTTGTGGACCCTGGCGTTATATTGGCCAAGGTGGACGTTGTGTCACTATACTCCTCGATAGAACACAAACATGGACTTCGGGCGGTGAGACTCTTTTTGGAGATGAGCAGTCTGGGTGTATCAATGATCGAATCAATTTTGGAGTTACTTTCTTTTATTTTGACTCACAATTATTTTTTGTTTAAAGATCGTTTCTTTTTACAGGAGCGGGGCACTGCGATGGGCGCGGCGTGCGCGCCTTTGTACGCAAACCTCTTTCTAGGATTTTGGGAGAGGGAGGTTTTCGGCGAGGGCGTGCCCGCCGTGTCCCAGGCGCAGTGCTGGCTCCATTTTATTGACGATATTCTGATTTTTTGGAAGGGCACTTTTTCTGATTTTTCTTCGTTTATTCATGATTTGAATTTTAATGATTATAATATTAAACTTACTTTCAAATGTGATGAAAAATGTATTGATTTTTTAGATATTCGTATCATGATCCATTCTGACTGCTCTATCCACACGATCATATGTCGTAAGGAAACATCAGTAAATAGTCTGTTGCACGCCTCCTCGGCGCACACTTCCTCTACGATCTCTGCAATCCCGATAGGACAATACCTAAGGGCAAGTAGAGTTTGCTTCACCGATACCCTCTTTAAAGAACAAGCCCAAGACCTCCGGGAAAGATTTGTATCAAGAGGATATAGTGGGAGGAGTGTGCGCCGCGGATTTGGGTGTGCTCAGAATACAGTACGAACTGATTTGTTGATTCCTAAATTAAAACAGAAAGAAGAGTCTTATCCGCCTGTTCGTTTCATTTCCACTTTTAATGATCGTTGGCAGGAGATGTTCACAATATTAAGACGTCATTGGGGTGTCTTGAAAATAGATCCATCCATTGGGGCTCTGTTACCCTCCGGTCCTCTAATGACACCTCGGCGTGCACCCAACTTGCGCGACAAATTGGTTCGGAGCCACTATGTGGCCAAGGTACCTCGTATCTTCGGTGGGGGTGAACCCTTAAAAGGGTTATTTACCTGTGGATCCTGTATTGCATGTCGCAATATGGTGAGGGCAACATCCTTTATATAAGCGGACGGCAAAAATGAATTTTTGATCCAACACCACATTATCTGCCGCACAGATAACGTCATATATTATGCCACATGTGGGTGTGGCAAAATATATATAGGCCTCACCACTCGCAAACTAAGGTTCCGCATGCGAGAACATGTGAGAGGCATTCTGGCTGCTGTTGATCTTGATCTCGATGATCCCCAGTTGAAAACTCTACCTCGACACCATAAATTAGAACATGGTTGTGACCCAAAAAAATTCAGAGTAAGAGGTATTGATGTTGTTCATCTGGGGACAAGAGGAGGTGACTACATCAAAATGCTCTCTCAGCGTGAATGTAACTGGATTGTCCGCCTTGGCACCATGACACCTATTGGTCTGAATGAGAAAATTAGTTTCTTTTCTTTTTTGAATTTGCCATCTATCTCTCTGGTGGCGGTTCACTGTCTGTGCTCCGCTCTTTTATTTTGTGTGTTTTTAACTTTTCCCTTTTCTCTTTTTATGAGATGTGACCTGTATCCTGGATCCCTGTGAGTGAACATTTCTGGATGTCTTCATACCAACTGGCGAGCCTTTCTTTTGGACCTACCCTTCTCTATGTTTTGTACTGAGTGTCAACTATGATCAAGCTCCAAACTTTTCCTCATGATTATGTGCATCGCTCTAGTCTTATAGACTCATTACTGAAAAGTGTGATGTATCTGATTTAGATTTTATATGTGGGGGTGTGTATTGGGATTGTAACTGTATATATGTGTCTCCTTCCCCATGAGCACGTAGATTTATCCTGTTATGAGTTAGTATTTCACTTCTATAATTTATGGGGAGGATACATATATATATACAATAATTTTTGTGCCTTTTTCGACCTGTCTCCACCCCGATCCAACGCGGGACCATGTCCGCATACTTTTGGCTAAAGGAGGTACCTATTGCATCATATAATAATGTTGTGGAGGACTTTGTGGCCCCCCTTATCTATCTGTGAGAGATTAAAACCTGAAAATGTCTGTATGTCTCTCTTGGTCCGGTTCTTGGATCGTGTTGGATACACACTGTTTTTCTGGCACTATATAGGTTATTTGGACTGCTCTTGGAGTTGAAGATATAATGTGGGGACTCCCCTTCGTTTCTCCCCCTCTCCCCCTTTTTGAATACACTTTTATGTACTGAATGGAATGTCATCCAAGATTAATTTTTGTATATATCTTCTAATGATCCTATGTACCATTGTAATGCTATATATATATATATATATATATATATATATATATATATAAAACTTCTTTATGTTTGGATCAACTGATATACAGTGCCTACAAGTAGTATTCAACCCCCTGCAGATTTAGCAGGTTTGATAAGATGCAAATAAGTTAGAGCCTGCAAACTTCAAACAAGAGCAGGATTTATTGACAGATGCATAAATCTTACAAACCAACAAGTTATGTTGCTCAGTTAAATTTTAATACATTTTCAACATAAAAGTGTGGGTCAATTATTATTCAACCCCTAGGTTTAATATTTTGTGGAATAACCCTTGTTTGCAATTACAGCTAATAATCGTCTTTTATAAGACCTGATCAGGCCGGCACAGGTCTCTGGAGTTATCTTGGCCCACTCCTCCATGCAGATCTTCTCCAAGTTATCTAGGTTCTTTGGGTGTCTCATGTGGACTTTAATCTTGAGCTCCTTCCACAAGTTTTCAATTGGGTTAAGGTCAGGAGACTGACTAGGCCACTGCAACACCTTGAATTTTTCCCTCTTGAACCAGGCCTTGGTTTTCTTGGCTGTGTGCTTTGGGTCGTTGTCTTGTTGGAAGATGAAATGACGACCCAACTTAAGATCCTTGATGGAGGAGCGGAGGTTCTTGGCCAAAATCTCCAGATAGGCCGTGCTATCCATCTTCCCATGGATGCGGACCAGATGGCCAGGCCCCTTGGCTGAGAAACAGTCCCACAGCATGATGCTGCCACCACCATGCTTGACTGTAGGGATGGTATTCTTGGGGTCGTATGAAGGGCCATCCAGTCTCCAAACGTCACGTGTGTGGTTGGCACCAAAGATCTCGATCTTGGTCTCATCAGACCAGAGAACCTTGAACTAGTCTGTCTCAGAGTCCTCCAAGTGATCATGAGCAAACTGTAGACGAGCCTTGACATGACGCTTTGAAAGTAAAGGTACCTTACGGGCTCGTCTGGAACGGAGACCATTGCGGTGGAGTACGTTACTTATGGTATAAGTTTACTCAGTGTTTGCTAGTATAATGGCTTAGTAACAATGAGTTTGAGTGTGCAATGCAGTGGTGCTGCAATTAGATTTGCACTAGTAGGACACTAATGGAAGTCCAACAGCCACTTTTAGGATGCCACTAAGTTTCCTCAGTGTTTGCTAGTATAAGGGCTTAGTAAAAATGAGTTTGAGTGTGCAATGCAGAGGTGCTGCACATAGGTTTGCACCAGTGGGACACTAATGGAAGTCCAACAGCCACTTTTAGGATGCCACTGGCATCCTAAAAGTGGCTGTTGGACTTTATTATTGTCCCACTGGTGCAAAGCTATTTCTAGCACCTCTGCATGACACCTCCTGCTCTGTTTTTAATAAGCTATTATAATAGCAAAAAATGCTGCCATTTAGTGGCATACAAAAAGTGGCTGTTGTACTCCATTAGTGTCCCACTGGTGCCAAGCTATTTCTAGCACCTCTGCATGACACCCTCCTGCTCTGTTTTTAATAAGCTATAATAATAGCAAAAAATGCTGCCATTTAGTGGCATACAAGAAGTGGCTGTTGTACTCCATTAGTGTCCCACTGCTGCCAAGCTATTTCTAGCACCTCTGCATGACACCCTCCTGCTCTGTTTTTAATAAGCTATAATAATAGCAAAAAATGCTGCCATTTAGTGGCATACAAAAAGTGGCTGTTGGACTTCCATTAGTGTTCCACTATTGCAAATCTATTTCCAGCACCTCTGCATTGCACACTCAGACTCATTGTTACTAAGTCATTATACTAGCAAACACTGAGTAAACTTAGTGGCATCCTAAAAGTGGCTGTTGGACTTCCATTAGTGTCCCACTGGTGAAAAGTTATTTGCAGCACCTCTGCATGACACCCTCATGCACATTTTGCAACGCTAATTTTATAGCAAACTCAGGGAATTCCTTCCTGCATTTGATCATTCGGAGGGATAGAAAGTGAGGCTTCCTTTACTGTCCTGGTACCCACAAAACACGGCCACTGTACCCACCTGTCCACTTTTGCCGCGCTATTTAATTTGCCCAAAGAGCTGACTCTTTTTCTGCCTTCCTAAAATTGTCTGTAATACTAAGTTAGTGTTCCTTTGCTGCCAAGCAAGGTGCAACACATGTGCATTCTACACTCCTTTCCATTTCTGGAATGCAATTATTAACTGCAGGTAGTCCAGCCAATCTGTGACGAAGGTGCAGGTGTGGATATAATGTAACCTGCATCCAATGTTGGTTTTCTCGATGTCTGACAGCTCAACAATACCATCTGTTTCCACTTCCAAAAGAAGTGATGACCTGCCAATCACACTCCCTGTTGCGTGTAAAGGGGTGGAAGTTCAGTGTGAAAAACCATGTGAGACTGCTGTCCCCACAGTCACAGAGGATGAAGAGCACGCAGATGCACTTGATGGGGCAGGCGGTGGTTGCACAGGCACGCTAGGCCGCATTGTAGCACAGTGAAATTCACATTGCGACTTATGCTTCATTTTAAGTCGTGTACAGGGCGGGCTCCCCAGTATGCAGCAAAACCAGGCAACAGGAAAAGGACTCTAGTCAGTTGGGTTGATTGTTTAACTTCACCAAAACAAACAATAAGAACCATGCATACAATTTAAATAATTGAACAATCTATTCTGTTGCCTACAACCTGCTAATCCCTCTGCGTAGCAGTAATTGTGTGTTTCTGCGTGTGTGTGTGTGTGTGTGTGTGTGTGTGTGTGTGTGAACACGACTTACTAGTGGCTCATCACAAGAGCTTCCCAGTTATCTACTTAAACATAGACAAAACACATTACCCCCCCTGAATACCCTTGTTAGCTGAAGCCTCACAGATAAGGCAGATGATAACAGTGTGAATGCAAACCACACAGCTCTGCAACACAGTCATGGAAATATTGAAAATCAACAGTCAATGCAAACATGTGTCGCTGTCCCTCTATGATTTAAACTGTATGTGACAATTTGACAGTGCAGAGGCAGCAAGTCTTATTGTCTATAAATAGTCGGCCTACCCAGAACAGATATGTGTTTTGCTAATAAAACAAAGTGTTGCGTGCCCGCATTATTGTCTGGGCACAGCCTACCGTACCCAGGTACTGTGATGTCCAGTTTCCAGAAATACAGACTTTACGCTCCTCGCACGGTAAGCAGTATAGACAGCACCGTAAGAATGTTGGTCTGTGGCACAGGATGCTGCTCACTGGCGTTACGGTACTCCTCACCAAACTCCAAAATGACTCCCCTCACAATTGAACGAAGTGTTTCCGCGGTGGCTCCTTGCTGTAACACACACCTTTAGCTTTTCCTTTTGTTCATAGACAGCATCTCCAAGTCCACACCCGAAGCGTAATTTCTCCTCCACGTCTAAGTGTGGAGAGGCAGCTAGTGCGCATGCGTGTGCCGATTTACCCCAGCCGCAGCCTAACTACAGTGTTTCGCCTAGTGAGTATGCTCAGCCTGACTGTGCCATTCCTGAGGCTAAGTCTTCATTTCGGGATACAGCGCATGCTCCCACACTTAGTGCGAAAAGCCTCTTTGCACAGGTACTTGCACTCCGTGCCGGGTCTAAGTCCTGTTTTGTGCCTAGACACCATGCTAAAGCTGATAGTCTTTTTTCAGAGACTGTATTTCATGCTACTGAGCATGCTCAGGCACTTACTGCATCAGAGACTAGGTCCGGTAATGAACTCTTTGGCCCTGCCCCTGATGTGGGGGGTCCATATAGACCACAGGGCATCAGGTGTCCTGACGATGTAGCCAGGCCACTCCCAAATGGCTTGCAGAGGCCCGCCCCTATGACTTGTCACCTCATTAGTGATGGTCAGACGAAGACTGGTGAGGTGTTTGTGTCGTGGCAGCCATGAGGTCATTATTGAAGTTGCGGTTCCAAATAGGACACTAGTTATGCCACTCATGACGTGTCACTCTGCTTTTGTCTCCAGGAGGTGCATTGTGGTCCACCCTGGTTTGGGGCGGACCCAGGTTATAAAACGGGCTGGAGCCAACAAGGAGGTGCGCAGTCTTCTATTATGCTCCGAAAGAGCACACCTCCATGTGTTGAACCCATTGCGGCTTTAGGCCAGAGGTAGGCAGGGATAGGGCATCGATGCAGGCCGCCACCACAGTTGGTAACGCAGAACGGTTAAGACCAGCTCCTGTCCTACCAGTCCTGCTTGTGCAGCCCAGTGGCATTAACAGGCCTGCTGCTGCTGATGCGCCTGCTGTCCACAGGTGTGGCCTCAAAGCACACGGTCAGTGTACTCAATGGCCCCTGTGATGTTAACAGGGAGTTCCTGGGCTGGGTGGGCGTGTGGACCCTGTTATGCTAACAGGGCTCCCAGTCTCCAGATCCGAGTGGCGTCTAACTCGGTTCAGGCTACTATTAGTTTCATAGCCACACAGCTCTGTATCCTCCACCTAACCTTCCAGTTGCCAACCTCTCCTTTTCCATCTGGGAGCACGGTGAACACTGACTGCTGATGGGGATATATACCTTTCTCTTTCTTTTCTTATTAATTTTCGTTATATAGTGGTAACATAGTATATACCACCTTATCCAAATCTGCCAGTCCCACCGTAACAGATGGTGTTTCTTCAGCAAATGTTACTTTTGCTTAACCACCAAACCCACGGACAAAAACTTTTTTCCCCTTTCCAACACACCTGTTACCCTTTCCACCAGCATCTGTCCTTTTTCAACTCATTTTGTATATGACCAAAAGTGCAACTCTGCAGGGACACCGTACTCAATGCCATCTCAGCACAGCAGCCAGCCCTCGGTCCCTCAGATGTGGACAAGTAAAAGACCATTTCCTCCTATCCATGACAAAGCGTTTGTTAGGGCCGGGTGGACGGGCAGACCCAGGAGGTGGATCCACTGGGCCGAACTCCTCACTGAAGGCAAGGGGTCCGGTAGCCGGAGCACTACAGGTAGCAGGAGAGTCCGTTCAAGGAAGTGGAGTGTAGAAGTCCCTGGGACCACGGAGTCACCGAAGGTAGTCCGGGTGACGGAGCTCAGGTTCGGAGGCTGAGATGTTGTCAGGCAGAGTCCAGAACCGACGGAGCGAGAAGACGGGTCACCACAGGGATCAGAGATGGTATTGACTGACGGGATGGCGGACAGTCACCGTTCGGGGTTCGGGAATCGTCAGGACCGGATGGCGAGGCAGGAGTGGCTCTAGGAGAGAGAGAGGTAAGTATACCGCAAGACACAAGGGGACCTGACTCCTAGCTTAGCAAAACACGAAGAACAGGCCCCGCCCACTTGGAAAGGATTCCCCTATATACCCTGTACCTGATTCACCAATATCCTGTTGGAGGACACTGGCCCTTTAAGAGAGGGTCAATGACCGCGCGCGCGCCCTAATTCGCATGCGCGAGGCCCGGGTGCCAGAAGCCAGAGCAGGGAGCGGTGAGCAGGAAGCAGGAGAGCCGGGCTGGGGCTGAGTTGCCGACGGGCGCCGGGAGCGGGGACCGGGCTGCCTGGGGACCGCAGGCGATGAAGCAGGAAGGCTGTGGAGCGGGGGACCGGGAGGCCTGGCACGGGAGCGTTGGAGCTCGGCCTGAGAGCGAGGAAGCGTGGCAGGGGGGCCGGTAAGCATGGCAGAGGAGCCGGGGAGCATGGCAGGGGAGCCGGGAACCGTGGCACGGGAGCTGGGGAGCGTGACAGTACCCCCTCCCCCACACCCCCCTCCCCGCAACCGGGACAGGAAGGCACGTATCAGGGGAGTACCCACATTCTCCCGGGGTTCCCAGGACCTATCCTCAGGACCATACCCTGCCCAGTCCACCAGGAAGAACTGTCGGCCCCGCACGGTCTTCATGGCCACGATATCCCTTACCGCATAGATGTCATCATCAGCAATAGGAGGAGGAGCAGGACTGGCAGCAGCGGAGAAGGGACCAAGGACAACCGGCTTGAGCAAGGAGACGTGGAAGGAGTTGGGTATTCTCATCGTGACCGGGAGCTGCAGCTTGTAGGAGACCTCATTTATTCTGCTGAGGACTTTAAACGGCCCAATGTAGCGAGGACCCAGCTTGTATGATGGTAGCTTCAATCGGACGTACTTGGAAGCAAGCCAGACCAGATCTCCTGGAGAGAAACACGGAGAATCCAGACGCCTCTTGTCTGCGTGTCTCTTCATCCGCAGGGAAGCACGTCCAAGGGACGTCTTGACAGAGTCCCAAATTGTTGTGAAGTCACGGACTACAGCATCAGCAGCAGGGACATCCGAGGAAGAGGATACAGGTAAAGGGACGGAAGGCTGAAGTCCCTAAACGACATGGAAGGGAGAGCTGGAGGAGGACTCACTGATGTGATGGTTATGGGAGAATTCAGCCCAAGGAAGAAGCGTGGACCAGTCGTCGTGATGGGCGTTGACGTAGTGACGTAAGAAGGAGGTCAAGATCTGATTGTCTCGTTCCACTTGGCCATTCGACTGAGGATGGTAGGCTGAAGAAAAGTCCAGAGTCACTCCCAGATGTTTGCAGAGAGCCCTCCAGAAGCGGGAGGTGAACTGAGTTCCTCTGTCGGACACAATGTGAGATGGAAAGCCATGCAACCGGAAGATGTGTTGTACATAGGCGTCAGCAAATTCCTGGGCAGAAGGCAGTCCAGCCATAGGGACGAAATGAGCCATTTTGGAGAACCGATCCACCACGACCCATATGACAGTGTGTCCGGAGGACAGGGGCAAGTCCGTAATAAAGTCCATTGCAACGTGTTGCCACGGAACGGAGGGTATAGGCAGAGGCAGAAGACGGCCATATGGCAGGTGTTTGGGCGTCTTGTTCCTGGCACAAGAGGAGCAGGCTGAGACAAAAGAAGCGACGTCCGTGCGAAGGGATGGCCACCAGTAGTGACGTACAATAGTACTCCATGTTTTCTTCTGACCAGCATGGCCGGCTATTTTCGAGGCATGGCCCCAGTGCAACACTTTTTGCCTGTCAGTCTCAGAGACATAGGTCCTCCCGGGTGGTATCTGGGCCAGGGTGACAGGGGCCACCGGAATGATTTTACTAGGGCAAATGATGGGCTGGGATGTCTCTTCCTCCTGCTCCATGGGCATGAATGACCTGGACAAGGCATCTGCTCGTACATTCTTGTCCGAGGGTCGAAAATGGAGCTGAAAATCGAACCTGGCAAAGAACAAGGACCACCTGGCTTGCCGTGGGTTCAGCCGCTGAGCGGACCGCAGGTATTCCAGGTTCTTGTGATCCGTGTAAATGATCACGGGGTACACTGCTCCCTCCAGAAGGTAGCGCCATTCCTCCAGAGCCAGTTTGACGGCCAATAGCTCTCGGTCACCGATGGTGTAGTTGCGTTCAGGCGCTGAGAAGCTCTTGGAGTAGAAACTGCAAGTAACCATCTTCCCGGAGGAGGACTTCTGCATGAGCAGTGCTACAGCTCCCGAGGAGGAGGCATCCACCTCCAAGGTGAACTGTCGGTATAACTCAGGACGGTGGAGCACAGGGGAGGAAGCAAATGCCTGTTTCAGGGAGCCAAACGCGGCGTCGGCCGCAGGTGACCAGTCCATTGGATTAGCCCCCTTCTTGGTCAAGGCGGAGAGAGGCGCAGTCAGAGCAGAGAAGTGCGGGATGAACTGACGGTAGTAGTTTGCGAATCCCAGAAAGCGTTGGATTGCCTTCAGTCCGGAAGGAGGGGGCCAGTTGAGAATGGAAGAGACCTTCTCTGGGTCCATCTGCAGACTGGTATCGGAGATTACGTAACCCAGGAAGGGAAGAGAAGACTGCTCGAAGACACACTTCTCGTACTTGGCGTACAGACGATTCTCCCTCAGTCTTTGTAGTACCAGCTGCACGTTCTCTCTGTGGGTCTGGAGGTCCGGAGAGAAGACCAGGATGTCATCCAGATACACCACCACACAGACGTAGAGAAGGTCCCGGAACACGTCGTTCACCAATTCCTGAAAGACCGCTGGTGCGTTACACAGGCCGAAGGGCATCACACAGTATTCATAGTGCCCATCGCGAGTATTGAATGCTGTTTTCCATTCGTCCCCAGAGCGGATGCGGACCAGGTTGTAGGCACCCCGAAGATCCAACTTGGTAAACACACGAGCTCCTCTAAGCCGATCAAACAATTCGGGGATGAGCGGCAGGGGGTATTTATTTTTCACGGTGATTTGGTTCAATCCCCGGTAGTCAATGCATGGGCGTAGGTCGCCCTCTTTCTTCTTAACGAAGAAGAAGCCTGCTCCAGCAGGAGAGGAGGATCTCCGAATGAATCCCCTTGCCAGGTTCTCTGTGATGTAGGTAGACATGGCCCATATCCGTCCTCGAGGTGGTGTAGTTCCCGGGAGTAGGTCGATGGCACAGTCGTAAGGACGATGTGGCGGCAGTACCTCGGACTCCTTTTTATCGAAGACGTCCGCGAAGGACCAATAGGCCGAGGGCAGTCCCGGTAGGGACTCCGGAACCGGAGGGTGTCGGATGGGCTGTATAGTCTTCAGACAGTTCTCGTGGCAAGAGGAGCCCCATCGGGTGATTTCACCCGTTCCCCAGCTGACTGACGGTTCGTGTGTCCGTAACCAGGGGAGTCCCAGCAGGATTTGATGAGACATGTGTGGGAGGACGTAGAGTGCGATGTTCTCGATGTGCAGGGCACCGATACGTAGTTCCACCGGCTTGGTGATCCACGAGATGGTGTCAGAGAGGGGTCTCCCATCTACAGAGGCAATCACGAGGGGTTTGTCGAGTGGAGTAACAGGCACCTGGTACTTGTCCACCGTGGCCTGCTGGATGAAATTGCCTGCTGCCCCAGAATCGAGGTACGCCTCTGCCGTGAACCGCGTCTCTCCTGCTGTCACTTGCACAGTCCACGTAACCGGGTCTGAGAGAGTCCCAGCACCTAGGGTGGCCTCTCCTACCAACCCAAGGCTTTGGAGTTTCCCGGCCTCTCTGGACAGGAGCGTAGAAGATGTGTGCCCTCTCCGCAGCAGAAGCAGAGGCCCTTGGCGAGCCGTTCTGCTCGGCGTTGTTAGGACTGCCGCAAACGGTCAATCTGCATAGGCTCGTGGACCGAGACACCAGACGACGTTGACTGGAGTACGGCGGACTTCTGCGGAGGCGAGGAATGCCGTATCGGACGTCTCTCACGGGACACCTCTTTGGATCGTTCCTGGAATCTGAGGTCCACGCAGGTGGCTAGTGCGATCAGGGCATCCAGAGTAGAAGGAACATCACAGCCTGCCAGCTCGTCCTTAATCCGACTGGAGAGTCCTTCCCAGAATGCGGCGGTGAGGGCTTCATTGTTCCAGCCCAATTCTGAGGCCAAAGTGCGGAAGCGGATGGCATACTGCCCCACCGTCATGGTCTCCTGACGTAGCCTGAGGAGTGATGAGGCGGATGCGGCGGCACGGCCGGGTTCGTCGAAGGTGGTTCTAAACGCCTGCAGGAAGTCCTGGATGTTTGTGGTTACAGGGTCCTCCTTTTCCCACAAGGGGTTCATCCAGGCCAGTGCCTCTCCCTCTAGATGGGACATCATGAACGCGACCTTGGCTTGGTCAGAGGCAAAAAGGTGCGGCAGCAGCTTGAAATGGAGAGAGCATTGATTGATGAATTCCCTGCAGGTCTTGGGATCTCCGGCGTACCGGGGTGGTGAGGCCAAACGAAGTCTGGAAGCATCCGAGGAGGCTGCCACGGGAGCTGTGGCCGTGGATTGTACAGTGGAAACCTGAGATGCCAAGGATGTGGCCGTCGCTTGTAGCGTGTTCAGGCGGGTATCCACAGAAGACATGAAGTTCAGCATGCGGGTCTGGGTCTCGCGCTGGCGTGTGAGTTCCTGCTGCAAGGCCGCTAGTGCTTCGGCGGGATCCATGGCCTGTTCTTACTGTTAGGGTCGGGTGGACGGGCAGACCCAGGAGGTGGATCCACTGGGCCGAACTCCTCACTGAAGGCAAGGGGTCCGGTAGCCGGAGCACTACAGGTAGCAGGAGAGTCCGTTCAAGGAAGTGGAGTGTAGAAGTCCCTGGGACCACGGAGTCACCGAAGGTAGTCCGGGTGACGGAGCTCAGGTTCGGAGGCCGAGATGTTGTCAGGCAGAGTCCAGAACCGACGGAGCGAGAAGACGGGTCACCACAGGGATCAGAGATGGTATTGACTGACGGGATGGCGGACAGTCACCGTTCGGGTTCGGGAATCGTCAGGACTGGATGGCGAGGCAGGAGCGGCTCTAGGAGAGAGAGAGGTAAGTATACCGCAAGACACAAGGGGACCTGACTCCTAGCTTAGCAAAACACGAAGAACAGGCCCCGCCCACTTGGAAAGGATTCCCCTATATACCCTGTACCTGATTCACCAATATCCTGTTGGAGGACACTGGCCCTTTAAGAGTGGGTCAATGACCGCGCGCGCGCCCTAATTCGCATGCGCGAGGCCCGGGTGCCAGAAGCCAGAGCAGGGAGCGGTGAGCAGGAAGCAGGAGAGCCGGGCTGGGGCTGAGTTGCCGACGGGCGCCGGGAGCGGGGACCGGGCTGCCTGGGGACCGCAGGCGATGATGTGGAGCGGGGGACCGGGAGGCCTGGCACGGGAGCGGCGGAGCGCGGCCTGAGAGCGAGGAAGCGTGGCAGGGGGGCCGGTAAGCATGGCAGAGGAGCCGGGGAGCATGGCAGGGGAGCCGGGAACCGTGGCACGGGAGCTGGGGAACGTGACAGCGTTGAGATTCACTCTGTGCAGCACTGGTGTTTAGTAAAAAAGCAGATCTAAGTTTGCGTACCACCTTCTGCAGATACTCCTGTATACGTGCATCCCTTTCTATGGCAGGAATTATTTCGCCAAATTTTGTCTTGTACCGGGGATCTAACAGTGTGGCAACCCAGTAGTTAGCATTACTTCGAATTCGTACAATCCGAGGGTCATGTTGTAGGTAGTGCAGCAAGAAGACGCTCATGTGTCTTGTGCATCCAGGAGGACAAAGTCCTTGCTGTGTTGTTGGCGGAGAGGTGAGAATCGTGCCTCCTTCCTCTGCCCTCTCCCCCCAACCTCGCACAACCGAAATGTGAGCAAGCTCTCACTCATCTGCTGAGTCTTCCATGCCCATCGCCAGTTCGTCCTCCATTTCTTCATGGGCTCCTGCACCTTCCTCAACACTTTTTGCTGATACTATGCGCCATTGTTAATCCCTCTCCCCCACCATGACTGCCGCCTAGGTGCCGCTGGCCATCTGGACCTCGTAGATCTTGTTATCCCTTCCGCATATGACTCCTCCTGTACTTCCTCCCCTTCCTCTTGTCCCAACACCTGACTCCGAATAATGTTTACAGTGTGCTCCATCATGTAGATGACCAGAATTATCACGCTGAGAATGGCATTGCCAGTGCTAAACATCTTCGTCGACATTTGTAAACTGTGTAGGAGGGTACATAGGTCCTTGATTGGACACCACTCCAGCAGCGTGATCTGCACCACCTCTGGATCAAGTTAGGCCAGGCTATATGTCATAACGTATTGCAGCAGGGTTTGGCGGTGATGCCACAAACGCTGCAACATGTGCAGATTCAAATTCCTGCGTGTCGGCACATCGCATTTCAGGCGTTTAACCACCAGACCTAAAGACTTCTGGAGCGACGAAAGTTGTTGAGCTGCTGTGTGCGAACGATGGAAGTGAGCACATAATGAGCGTACCCGCTGCACAAGGCCATGTAGGCCGGGATGGTGTTTTAAAAATTGCTGGAGAATTAGATTCAACACGTGAGCCACACAAGGCACGTGTGTCACATTGTCACGGCGAAGGGCCGCACCCATGTTTGCATCATTGTCACACCCGGCCTTCCCTGGCTGCTGGTTGAGTGGAGACAACGGTTGATGAAACTTGGTCTCCAGAGCTAACCGTCCACAACTTCTCAGCGGTGTGACTCACATTTCCCATACATTTCAAAGTAAACATTTGACCGCATGATGGCATTGAGCTCTGCTGCCAGCATGGTAAGGAGGTGTGTGGTTTTCCTTGTGTGCAGTTACAAGGAAGGGTGCCCTGACCACACAGGGTTTGGGCCGAGGTGAAGGACCCACACGAGGTTGAGGAGGCAGAAGCAGTGTATTAACTTCTACATACAGAGGAAGGATTGATACAACTCGTGGGGACAGCAAGACTTGTACAGCAGACCCTTCTCCATCTCTCCCCATAGTAACCCATTGCCCAGTCAGCGACATGTAATGCCCCTGTCCATGCTTACTGGGCCAAGTATCTGTGGTGAAATGCACTCTGTCACACAGTTTCTCAAAGAAGCGGTGATGTTTGGTGCGACATGCTGGTGTAGCGTGTGCACGCCTTTGTTGGAGTGGCGCCTGGGCATCAGCTCTTGGGGCACTGCGATGGGCATAAGGTCTCGAAAATCCTCGGTTAAAAAGGTTGGAAAGGAAGCATTTTGGTAGCCAACAGTTTGCAGATGCTGAAAGTCAAGCTCTAAGCCATGTCATGCCCTTCTAAAAGCATGTAAAACACAGCGAGGGGACTCCAACCACAGTCTCCCTCGTTTCCACTAATTGGGCCACACACACCCCACTTGACTGGCATCAGTTGACCCCATTTTCAAGATGAAAAAGATGCTTTGCATGAAGCACTCTCAAAAATACGCGTGCCTTTCGCCTCCCCTGGCTGAGCCAGCGGAAGAAAAGTCCTCTGAGAGCCATGACTTGTTCATCTTGGTTCTTTTTTGAAAAGCGAGGGGACTCCAACCACAGTCTCCCTCGTTTCCACTAATTGGGCCACACACACCCCACTTGACTGGCATCAGTTGACCCCATTTTCAAGATGAAAAAGATGCTTTGCATGAAGCACTCTCAAAAATACGCGTGCCTTTCGCCTCCCCTGGCTGAGCCAGCGGAAGAAAAGTCCTCTGAGAGCCATGACTTGTTCATCTTGGTGAACGTTAGTCTGTCCACATTGTCAGTGGACAGATGCGTGTGCTTAGCTGTCAGCACACCTCCAGCAGCAATGAGGACACGTTCTGAGAGAACGCTGTCTGCGGGACACAACAAAATCCCCAAGGCATACGTGGTGAGCTCAGGCAATTTATCCAGATTGGAAGCCTAAAATGAGCAGGGCTCAAGTTGCACAGTAATGGCATCGACGTTCCCTTGCATATACTCATATCTGTGTCTCCTCCTCTTTTTCCTTGTCCTGCTCTTTTGTTTTCGCATGAGTATATGTCCTTGTCACTTTCCCATGTGTTTGTGTTGTGTTGTGTTGTGAGTTGTTTGTCACCTTTTGTACACCTTTTGAGGGTGTTTTCTAGGTGTTTTTATGTGTTTGTGATTGCCTGCCATTGTTTCCTATGCGGTTCGAGTTCGGTTCGTCGAACGTTCGGCGAACCAAACTCGAACGAGACGTCCGTTCGGCGAACCGAACTCGAGCCGAACCGCGACCGGTTCGCTCATCTCTACTTGTGAGGTCCTTCTCCACCATCTGGGCTGAGACCAAGTCGGCTCTGGAACATTCCTCTGTCCGCATGAAGAAACACGCTGACAAAAAACGCCTGGATGCTCCTTTCTTTCAACCCAGAGATAAAGTCTGGCTTTCATCCAAGTACGTCCGCCTGAAGATGCCGTCTTACAAGCTGGGTCCCCGCTTTATTGGTCCCTTTGAAGTGCTCCAACGGATCAATGAGGTGTCCTACAAGTTGAAGCTGCCGTCTATACTTCGTATCCCGAACTCCTTCCATGTGTCCCTCCTCAAGCCGGTGGTCCTGAGCCGTTTCCACGGTGATCCTGGTGATTCACCTCCTCCTGTCTGCGATGACGCCGTATACGAGGTAAAAGCCATCCTTGCGGCTATGGAGGTCCGAGGTAAAACCTACTATCTAGTTGACTGGAAGGGGTTCGGTCCTGAGGAAAGGATGTGGGTACCTGCAGAGAACGTGGATGCTCCTCGTCTCCTCCGGAGCTTCCTAAAGAGGGGGCGGCTTCAGGGGGGGTACTGTAGCGCCAGATCCCGAGGAGGGCGCTCTCCCTCACATCTGCCCAGCCCCAGCATGGCCCCCACGTGCACTCCCGGTCCCAGTCCCCGGCAGCGACGTGCTTCCTCTTACCAGTCCCATGGCTCTGCAGTCTCTGCTCACCCCCGGGTCAGGCGTCCTGTTCCTGGAGCTGCTGCAGCCTCTTCCTGTCTCCCGTCTCCGGTGCCACATCTGTGTTCTGCCTGCTGTGGACGTTGTACCCGAGCTACGCCTGGTCGTACAGAGACTCCTACCACCAGTTCCTGGCTGCCGTGCTTCTAGGCCTTCTGGGGAGGCACCGCACAGTCCCTGTATAGGGGTTCGCTGCTGGTCGCCTTCTCAGGGGAGTCCGGGGCATGGTCCAGTGAGTCCACCTCCGGACGCTCGCCGCTCCTCTGTGAGCGTAACACCAGCTCATAAACTTTTGAGTTTTGTAAATAGCCCCCGACCAACCTTCTCACCATGCCGCAGTCTCTGGTGAGGCTGATTGGAGAATGGGCCTGCGTTAGAGTCGGCCGAAGCCCTGTCACCACCGAAACCGGCGACTAACCTCCAAGTCAGGGGTCCCCTGGACGTGGGGCCCTTGAAAAAGACTGCCGGGTAAGGAACTTTTTACCCGGCCCGTTTGGGCAACACCCGAACCTGTCCTGGACTTGGGCAAGGGGTGCGCACCAGTGCTTAGCGGTGGCACCAGGGGACAGGTTGTTTTGGGTGGGGGTGAGGTTAGAAGGACTCGGTCTGTCTCGTCCCGGTTTTATGTGTGCAACGTTAAAGTAACATGCCTCTCGTAAGGGAAGAAAACAAAATATGCTTGATTGTAAATATGTTATTATAATTGTAATCTGTTTTACCCTTTTATCTTTTCCAGTTCAATAAATGTTGGTGGTCGGACAGCCCGCGGACGGGTCTGTATTAAACCAAGGGGGAATGTGACGCCCTGGCAAAACCAGGTAGTCACAGATAGGCCCCTGCACAACACCTTCCCTCACTAGGAAACACACAGCCAACCTAGAAACCATAGTCACCCCCCTTAGGGAAAGACAGACACACCAGTGGGCGTGACCAGGTGGTTGGACACGCCCACGCAGGGGTCTAGACAGCCCGGGGCAGGAAAACAAGCAGATGAGTTTGTAGTTCTGTTTGGAGGGGAGTGTGGGCTGGAGCTAAGTGTAGCTCCAGCAGGAAAAGTTCAAGTTGAACGGTACCAGGGTAGGAGCCCTGGTGCCTCTGGCTAGGAGGCAGATGGTGGTTTCCATCAGTTGGAGACAGGAAGATGGCTCGGCAGAACCGAGGTGGACTGGGACAGGGTTGTAGACCACCGGTACCGACACGGGGAACCGACCCGGAAACCGTAGCACAAAGCGGGGTTCTCGGACCCTGAAGCCAGAACCGGAAACCAGCGGACTGGTTAATTCACCAATTGAGGCCAGAACTAGAGGTCCTGTCCCACCCAAAGTCCCTCATAGAAGACAACAGCCCACCGATAAGGATAGGAGGTCACTGCCAGGGCCCATAGATCCCACGGGCCAGCGTCTGCGGGCACGGCTCCTAAGGCCACATCCAGCCGGGAGCGGACTCCTGAGTTCCACACTGGGAAGTCCACCTTACACAAAACAGTGCAGAGGAAAAAGATAGAGACCACAAGCCGGGTGGGGTACCCGAATGCAAACGGCCGCGGCACCAACCACCAACACCTTGGTTTACCAGAGACTTGTGTGGTTTATTAACTCTGAGTAAACAAATACTCCCTGCAGTCGCTATACCCTGCACAGAGACACCAGGTCCTGGGGCAACCATCCCTACCCACGGAGGGGTTAACATCTAGCTGCCACAACACCTCCCCTGGGTGCCCCACAACAGCAGCGGTGGTGTCCCATTTCACCACACAGCGCGGGTGGTGTTACAAATTTAATACGGCCTAGCCCGTACATCTACATCCCCCTTTTTATTTGGAGACCCTTAAGCCACCACCCCAGAATGCCCAGATCCGAGCAGCGCTGGCTGCTGGCACGGGGGCGGCACATGGACCATGGTTGCAGGACCGGCAGCAGCCAGCATGAACTTGTGCTATTGTACATAGTTGTGCCTCGTATGCCCACCAGAGTCGTCTTTTATACCTCCAGGACTGCAACCCCATCACGGACCAGAAGTTGGAAGCGGTGGGTTACAGGTTGTTTGGGTGGCAGGTTGAAGGGAGAGGGACAATGGGAATGGACTGCTGCAGGAAGGGGCTGCAGCAGAGTAGGCTGAGCCACCGGCTACCTCTACAACCGGTAGGCTTCCCATGGTTCTTATAATTAAAATGAACTCTAAAAGTTTTGTTAAGTAACTTTAAGTAATGTGCCTCCCCTATGCGGGATGAGAAATTGTGAATTAAAAATGGTATCTTTTTTTCCAGCTTTGAGTTAAACAAAAATAAACCTCTGGATGTCCTGTAGCTCGGAGACGAGCTACGTTTAACCAAGGTGGAATGTGACGCACCTGGACTAATCGGGGCGTCACAGGGTACTGCACCCTCTTTATCTCTTAGTGCAGGACTCAAGCCCCCATGGTTCTGGGTTCCCAACCTATGGTACTGCCTCCATCCGCATCCAAATCCCAACTACACCTCACACCACACCCTGTAAGATACACCAGTGGGCTACTGAGCTGGAATAGGGCCACCCACCTAGGGGTTAGGCAGACTGGTGGGAGGGAAGTAGAAGGAGAAGAGTGTTAGCCCTCGAGTAGTGAGGAGTAGTGAGGAGCTAAGGGAGTGTGTGGCTCCCTGGGAGTTAGAGGTTGGGTCGCAGCCAGTGGTCTGGGCCCGGAGGAGTCGGAGACCCGGTCGCAGAGTATTGAGGCTGGGTGCCTAGATCTAGTCTTGGAGGACGGTCAGCAGTTCAAGACTAATAACTGGTCTGGGACTGAAAGCACGGCAAGGTACTGGACCCTAGGTCAGAGAGTAGCTTCAGGCAACCCGGCAATTAACCTGCAGAGGATAGTGACTTTATGGACTGTCCCCAAGAAACTCGGCGATCAGGGTCACTAGCGCAATGAGGAGGATAGGGCTTTCCAACCCACACAGACCACAAAAATCCCAAGCGTGAGCCCTTGAGAGCACAGCTCCACTACCAACAAGTAGGGAGCGGGGCCTGGACAGCTTGACGCCAATGGGCCACCAGAACACTTCTAATTTGTGCACGGAGCCAGGCTTCAGACCAGCCGGCAGTACTATAGGGGACGGATACCCGGACGGGCTCCCCAAAAAGGGCAGCGGCACCCAGAGACTTGGTTTACCTTGTTGTCAGAGTCTGGTTTGCGGTCGCATCATCACCAACACTGCCTGAGTGAGTACATTGTCCTTCCCTGCTTCCAACCAGCCCTGTGCTCCCCTACACCAGCATCCCACCATCCAGAGTCCTAGGGCCTTCCCTACCCATGGAGGGAACATCATCTGGCTGCCCCACTCCATCTCCCCCGGGTACTCCCATTGGCAGCGGCGGTACTCCCCTTACCACGAACCACGGGTGGCGTCACAAACTCTTATCCCCTGTAAATAGTCCTCTACATTCAAGTCCAGAGACCCTCGAGCCACAGCAGACCCCTGGATCCGAGAGGTTCGACTGCTGCAGGGCGGCATAGAAGCATGCTCCACCATCTTGGCTGATGACAAAGTTAAGGGCATGGTAACAAAACAATAGGTAACCCGGGCATTCCTGACAGGACTCCCACCTCAAGAGTGGCCACCGGAAGCCACCTTTTGTGGCTTGTCGGGATACTTCAGATGGAACTGCCTAACCAGTCGGGGAGCATGAACGTTACAGGCCGATTCCCAGGAATTGTCTTCAGGGCCAAACCCTTGCCATTTAATGAGAAACTGTAAGCGGCATCTGAAAATCCTTGAGTCTAATGTGGGCGTCACACAGTGCGATCTATCGTGCAATCGCACGAGCGATCATACCCGCCCCCGTCGTTTGAGCGTCACGGGCAAATCGCTGCCTGTGTCACACAAAGTTGTTAAACCGCCATCACACGTACTTACCTGCTGAGAGACCTCGTTGTGGGCGGTGACCATGCTCTTCCTGAAGGGGGAGGGATGTTCGGCGTCACAACGACGTCACACAGCCGCCGGCCAATAGAATTGAAGGGGCGGAGATGAGCGGGACGTAAACATCCCGCCCACCTCCTTTCTTCCGCATAGACGGCGGGTGCCGCGGGACGCAGGTAAGCTGTGTTAATCATTCCCAGGGTGTCACACGGAGTGATGTGTGCTGCCCCGGGTACGATGAACAACCGGCGCCATGAAAAATAAACAATTTTTTAAAAATAAGCGACGAGTACACGACTCACGATTTGTGACCGATTCTGCGTCACTCGGAGGCGTCACAAGAAACGACGTCGCAAACGATGCCGGATGTGCGTCACGAAAACCGTGACCCCGACGATGCATCGCACGATAGATCGTCTCGTGTGACGCCCGCATAATATTTTGGACACCACATATTGTTTTTCCCCATCTATTTCCACACTCTCAGGAGGAGGAGGGATGCGGTCCGGAAATGGATTGGGTGTGACAGGCTTCAAAAGAGATACATGGAAAACAGGGTGAATCTTCATACTGTTTGGGAGGTGAAGCCGAACCTCCACTGGACTAATTAGGCTAGTAATGGCATAAGGCCAAATGTATTTCTGTCCCAATTTTGTGGAAGTGACCTTAAGCGGGCTTTACACGCTACAACATATCTAACGATGTGTCGGCGGGGTCACGTCGTAAGTGACGCACATCCGGCATCGTTAGTGGTGTTGTAGCATGTGACAGCTACGTGCGACTGCGATTGAACGTAAAACCGTTCATCGCATACACGTCGTTCATTTCCTAAAAATTGCACGTCGGGTTGTTCAATGTTCCCGAGGCAGCACACATCGCAGTGTGTGACACCCCGGGAACGATGAACAGATCTTACCTGCATCCCGCCGGCAATGCAGAAGGGAGGAGGTGGGCGGGATGTTTACATTCGCTCATCTCCGCCCCTCCACTTCTATTGGCCAGCTGCCGTGTGACGTCGGTGTGACGCCGAACGTCCCTCCCACTCCAGGAAGTGGATGTTTGCTGCCCACAGCGAGGTCGTATGGAAGGGTAAGTACGTGTGACAGCTTTTAATCGACTGTGCGACACGGTCAACAAATTGAACGTGCCGTACATACGATGGGGGCGTGTCACATCGCATACGATATCGTATGCTTAATTGAAAGGCTTTAAAGTGGGCTTTACCCGCTACGATATATCAAACGATATGTCGTCGGGGGTCACGTCGTAAGTGACGCACATCCGGCATCGTTTGACATATCGTAGCGAGTGACAGCTACGAGCGAGTGTGAACGAGCAAAAATACTCACCTTATCGTTGCTCATTGACATGCCGCTCATTTTCTATAAATCGAACATCCGGTTGTTCATTGTTCCCGAGGAAGCACACATTGCTCTGTGTGACACCTCGGGAACGATGAACTGCAGCTTACCTGCGTCCCGCCGGCAATGCGGAAAGAAGGAGGTGGGCGGGATGTTTACGTCTCGCTCATCTCCGCCCCTCCGCTTCTATTGGCCGGCCGCTGTGTGACGTTGCCGTGACGCTGAATGTCCCTCCCCCTTCAGGAAGTGGATGTTCGCCCCCACAGCGAGGTCGTTTAGAAGGTAAGTACGTGTGACGGGGGGTTACAACATTGTGCGATACGGGCAACAAATTGTCCGTCCGCACAAACGATGCACAAATGCGATCGCACGATTAATTGCAGCATGTAAAGCAGGCTTTAGTCTCCGATGTCTGGTGGAAAGCCATACCTTGTCTCCTACTTGAAAAGTCGGTGCCGGTTTACGAGACTTATCTGCTGCCTTCTTATATGTGTCTTGAGCCATCTGCAATGTTTTGTTCAGTAACTCCAGATTTTCTTGCAAAGCAGAGATTCGTATCTCCATAGATGGAGTCGACGAAGCGACAGGTAATCTAGGGAGGATAAGTGGATGATACCCGAGGTTCGTGAAGAAAGGAGTTTGTTTGGTCGACGCACTCTGGGTGTTATTATAGGAAAATTCAGCCACTGGAAGTAGGTCGATCCAGTCGTCTTGTAAATGGCAGATATAGTGTGACGCCCTGGCCTATCAGGTCGTCACAGGGTATTGTCCAATCTGCAATATCCTGTGCAACATCCCCCTCCTCCTTGGTTATGGGTCCCTAACCATTGGTGTTGCCAAAATCCTAGGAACACTCTGCACCACACCCACCAGACACACCAGTGGACGGCTTAAGTGGAATAGGGTCGTCCACTTGAGGAGTTGGTTAAGGGAAGGTCAGGAGTGTCAGGAGTAGGCCAGTGTAGTGTTGGAGGTGAAGGAGAGAGGAGGTCAGGAGCTGGGCTCCTTGGAAGTACTAGGTAGCAGACTTTGGTCTGGGCCCGGTAGGAGCTGGACCCCCGATCGCAGAAGATCGTGACAAGGGGCACGGAACTGTCGTGGAGGACAGCCGGCGGCCTTGTACCATCACCGGGCTGGGACCAGGGCACGAAGGGGTACGTGGACCCTAGGTCAGGGAATAGTGCAGGCAACCTGCCAATTTACCCGACGAGAACGGAGCCTTCAAAAAAATCGGGGTACTAGCGCAACGAGGGGGATAGGACTTGCCACAAAAATGGTCCAGGAAATCCCAAGCGTGAACCCTGAGAGCAAGCTCCCTCAGTTAGCCACACTGGGGAGCGGGACCCGACATGTGTCAAGCTATAGGGGCCAACTAAGAAGAGAAGGTGCCAAGGGAAAGGTCACAGATCATCAGGCAACACCAGCAGAAACGGGACCCAAATGTGCTCCCCCTCAGTGGCAGTGGTGTGCAGAACTTTGGTTTACTAAGTTGTCAGTGTCAGCTTTATGGACTGAGTGAGTACACAATTGACCCTTGCCTCCCCAATGGCATACCCCCATCACTATCACCGAGTCCCGGGGTGTCCCGCCCTACCCGTGGAGGGGTTAAAAACCTGGCTGCCCACTCCATCACCCCCGGGTACTCCCAGCTGCAGCGGTGGTACTCCACCTTACTACATACCACGGGTGTCATGAAATTCCTGGTGTCATGAACAGGATACGAGCAGGACCCACTTACCTGGGTGACGTGCGCCTTGAAGAACGAAAACCGCGAGTCAAGATCCCGTTTCCCGCCAATTCCGCCATCTTTCGCCATCTTTTCGTGCCAAAACGCCATCTTCCCCGCGAAAGCGCGCAAAGTAGAAGCCCCGCCTTTTGTCCTGAGTGTGAGGCTGGAACCGGAAGTTCCCAGAGGGCCACAGCATCGAGAAG
This sequence comes from Anomaloglossus baeobatrachus, assembly GCF_048569485.1. Lineage (NCBI taxonomy): Eukaryota > Metazoa > Chordata > Amphibia > Anura > Aromobatidae > Anomaloglossus > Anomaloglossus baeobatrachus. The sequence goes on along the minus strand of NC_134362.1, from coordinate 113,546,248 downwards.
AGTGCTGAGTGAAAACCGAGGGGGCGTGTCGGCATGTAACTACAGCAGAAGAGAAGCAGGGACTCCAGGACTCTGTTATAACATTCCTGGACAGCGCAGAGGCAAGATGGCGGAGCAGAGCTGGTCACCGGAACGTGCTGTTCCCAGGACCATGACCTGGTTCGAGGAGGAGACAGAGCAGCTGTGCAGGAGGATGCGGTCGCAGTTCCTGTTCATCTTGAATCACTGGTGGGAAGAGATGAGGAGCCTGGTGATGGTAGTACGAGCCCATGAAATTGAGATCCCACGTGAAGCGAGGGTAAGCGGTTACCCAGTCCCTGTTGATTACCCTAATCCGGCCGACGTGGCTGTGGGATCCGGATCGCCCCCACTCCCGGTGAGCACTCCACCGCTAGCAACCCCGTCCTCGGCGGACGCCGAGCTACCTACTTCCACCCCGGCAGCGAAACCTTCGGTGCCTTTGTATGAAGCTCCAGCTGCGAGAACCTCGGTTCTATCCCTCAACCCGGTCACGACAGCGGTCACCCCAACACCGGCCAGACCAGACCCGGCCGCATCACCGAGCCCATCCTTAGAGGCGGAGCACCCGGACTCTGCAACCCTGGCTGCGGAGCAGTCGGTTCTTCTGTCTGCCAAGGCGGAAGTGGAGCTTGGAGAGCTGCCGGTTCCACCGCCGTGCGGCATCCCAATGGCTGTTGGGGACGCAAGAGTGCAACTGAAGCCAGAGCCAGCTAGGGAGCCGAGGCCGGATGCCGACGCCCGCTACTGGGAACGACACCATCAGAAATTACAGGTGGAGAAATAACGACACGAAACTGGCGATGACGAGAACTTGCCAACCGCAATCGAGAGAAGGAGCAAGTGAGGAGCGCTGTTTCACGAGTCCGAGGGCCACAGTGCCGTGGTCTGGTGGACCACTTTGACCCTGTACAGGGATGGGGGTTCATCCGGGAGGTAGGCCTCACAGCTGAGGTGTTCGTGTCATGACGGGATGTGGCGCAGCACCTCCCCAGGGGACACCCCGAGTGAAATTTTCAACCAGAGGATATGGTCACCTATACCCGGCATTGTGGAGAGCGGGGCTGGTATGCCCTAGAGGTGACCAAGCATGTGATGCCGGAAGAAGAGTCTGTGGCGGCATTGATAATACGTAGTCGCAAGGAAGCATGGCTACGGGATCCAGTAGTTTAATTTTGTAACAGAAATTGTTAGGTATCTGTGCCTTCGTTTGTTATTTTCCAAAGTTTATTATTTTTCATATAGAAAATGTTAGAAGATAAGCATTTAATTAACAGGGTTTAAATGAATGAAAAAAGTTACCAGATTGCCAAAAAGATCCTTTATAGTGTGTACCCCGGTACATGGACTTCGTTAATTATATATAGTAAAAATGGACCACGGTCACAGGACTGGTTGTGACCAACACGAACTTGTGTTTTTTTAAATAGTTGCACCTCCCGTGCCCACCAGAGTCGTCTATCACAACGCCCGGGACCTTAACCTGGTCACGGACACACAGTAGGTTTGCAGGGGGTCAGGTTGTTTGGGTGGCGGGTTAATGGGATCCAGGACATTGGGACTGGACTGTTGCAGGAAGAGGCTGCAACGGAGCAGGTTGAGCCTCCGCTACTACTGAAACCGGTAGCATTTCACCGTTGGAAAGATGAACTCACAAAGTTTAACCTCATAACGACGGCCGTACGACTTAAAGCGGCGGCAAAACAGGGTACTTATTCTGTTCCGCCGCTTTAAAGCGGCGGCCCGAAAAAACCCTGTAGCGCCCCCCAGCGACCGAAAATCTCGGGGGTTTCAGCTACCGGGGGTAGCTGAGACCCCCCCAGATTATGAATCGGGGTGGTTTTTTTGGACCCCGATAATGTGATCGCCGGTATACACCGTATACCGACGAACACATGAAAAAAAAAAAATGGCCGGTAAAACTGATTTCTTTTTCATCTGACATGATCAAACATGTCAGATGAGAAAGAAATATAAATTCCTAGTGCACCCAAAGCCCCCAGTACCGGAGAGTCCCCCCCATCCCTACCCCCCCTCCGGAGTAGTCAAAATGGCGCCGAAGCGCACAGAAAACTGCAGCCGCCGCCGGCTCTGCATTCATTTCCCTCCGATCTGAAATGATCAAACATTTCAGATCGGAGGGAAATGTCCTCCCCCTCACCCCTCCTCCAATCCACCGGAGCCCTCTGGTCCACCGGAGCCCCTCCGGTTCTCTAGAGCGCTCCCCCTCCCCCCCCTCCGGAGCATGCAAGATTGCGGCGTGCAGCGCACAGCGCGCGGCCGCATTCATCCTGCTCTTTCTGCCACATGTGACACGTCACATGTGGCAGAAAAGTCGTCCCCAGGTCCCCCGGTCAGCCCCCGGTCAGCCCCGGTCAGCCCCGTTACCTGCCTGCTGCTCCGTCCCCGCGATCACTCCGCCTCCTAGAAAGCTGGCAGCGCATGCGCAGACAGCGGCTGTCAGCTGGATCCTTGCAAGCAGGGACGCTAACCTCGCTGCTGCGCTGTGGACCGGGGGAGAGTGAGTGCAGTGATCTGCAGCCACACTCCTCACATGGAGAGCCTGCTGTTCTAGAAAATGGGGGGTACATTCTGTGAGCGTGCTCCTCATATTCTGGAATGAGGTTACAGCAGGTCACTCTGCCCTAGGTTGGACCGGGGCAGTGTGAGCGCAGTATTCTCAGATTACTGCACCCACACTGCTCATGGAGAGCTTGCTCTTCCAGAAAATGGGGGATACGTTCCCTGAACGTGCCCCCCATATTCTAGAAGGTCCAGAGTCAACGAGGGACCTCCAAAATGGATTACAGCGACCGAAATTTATTTATTTTCAATAAATTGGTCAGAAAGGAATGTTTCAGGGATTTTTTTTTTTCAAATAAATTTTTTTTTGTGTTTATTTTTTTCTATTACTGACTGGGTTAGTGATGTTGGGTATCTGTTTAGATGCCGTGACATCACTAACCCCAGGGCTTGATGCCAGGTGACATTACAGCTGGTATCAACCCCGTATATCACCCCGTTTGCCACCGCACCAGGGCGCGGGATGAGCTGGAGCGAAGCGCCAGGATTGGCGCATCTAATGGATACGCCACTTCTGGGGCGGCTGCGGCCTGCTATTTTTAGGCTGGGAAGAGTCCAATAACCATGGCTCTTCCCACCCTGAGAATACCAGACCCCGCTTCACCTTGGCTGGTGATCTAATTTGGGGGGGACCCCACGTTTGTTTTTTTGGGTTTTTTTTTTTAAAAAACGCCTGGGGAGCCCTCCAAATTGATCACCAGCCAAGGTGAAGCTGTCAGCTGTGGTTTGCAGGCTACAGCTGTCTGCTTTACCCTAGCTGCCTATCAAAAATAGGGGGGACCCCACGTCGTTTATTTTAATTATTAATTTTTTGGGGGGCTAAATACAAGGCTAGGCACCCTTTAGTGCCACATGAAAGGCACTAAAGGGCGCCAGCTTAGAATATGCAGGGGGGTGGGACGTTATATATGTTTGATATCTATCCATTCATCCATTGTAGCATTTTAGGCTGTGTGCCCACAATCAGGGTTTGCAGCGTTTTGGGAGCAGAGTGTTTTCCCTGCATCCATAGCGCTGCATTGTGCAGTAGAAGCACAGTGGAAGGATTTTTAGAAATCCTATGCCCAATGTGCTTCTTTTCTCCGCAGCATAAACCGACCTGTGGTGCAGCTTCCCGAGCCTCAGCATGTCAATTTATGCTGCGGAGACAAGAGTGTTCTCTGCAGGTAGCATAGAGCTCCACAGCAGCCTGAACCCAAATCGTGGGCATGGGCAGCTGCGTTCTCCCGTGGACAACACTCACATCTCTGCAGGAAGGCTGACACTGTGTACTAGACGCCGTGTCGCTGGATCATGGCCACATAGCCTAAAAGTGAGAAATTTGTTGCTACAGCAACATTTTTGTGAAGTACCTGTGGATTCAAAATGCTTACTATACTCCTGAAAAAAATCCAGTTTCCAAAATGGGGTCACTTGTGGGGGGTTTCTGCTGTATAGGTACCCAAGGGGCCCTGCTAATGTGACATGGTGCCCGCAATTTATTTCACCTTTTCCAGAATTCAAATGGTGCTCCTTCCATTCCAAGCCCTCCCATTTATCCAAACAGAGGTTTTTGGCCACATGTGGGGTAGCCCTGTGCTCATAAGACATTGGATAACAACCTGTGGGGTCCTCGGTTTGTTGTTGCCTCTTGAAAAAGTAAGAAATATGATGCTAAAGCAACATTTTTGTGAAAAAAATGAAAATTTTCAATATGGCAACCTAAGCTTATCAAATTCTGTGAAGTACTCGTGGATTCAAACTGCTCAATATACACCTACATAAAAGCCTTGAGGTGTCTTGTTTCCAGAATGGGGTCACTTGTGGGGGACCTCCACTGTTTAGGCACCTTAGGGGCTTTCCAAATGCAACATAGCGTCCGCTAATGATTCCAGCCAATTGTGCAGTCAAATGGCGCTCCTTCCCTTCCAAGCCCTGCTGTGCACCCAAACAGTTGATTTTCATCACACATAAGGTATCAGCATACTCAGGAGAAATTGCACAATACATTTTATGCTGAATTTTTTCCTTTTACACTTGTAAAAAAAAAGCTACCTGGTTGAAGTAACAATTTTGTGGTAAAAATGTATTTTTTTATTTTCACAGCTCAACATTATAAACTTCTGATAATCAAAAAACTCCGGCACTCATTTGTGGTGAAAATTATTGGTTCTTTATTACATGTCCATTGAATAACACAACGTTTCGGCTAATGCCTTCTTCATAGACTAATAAATGAACACGCTATATTTAAGAAATATGACATCAATTGTAAAAAAGGTTTATTTTACCTAATAAATGAACACGCTATATTTAAGAAAGAACCTCAATTGTGGTGAAGTGCAGTATATCTAAAGGAAACACAAGAAAGCAACCAATTGTAACTGTGGAAAACATAGAGTCAGAATCAAAGTCTGAAAAATAAACAATGGTATATCACATACCTAATGGAAGCTCACAGTATTATATGGCTCCATATATGAGAACATGCAATATTGGATAGTGCAAACCGAGGTTTTATCTATGGGACAATAATAAAGTTTCAAAATTGGAAACTGCATCTTATATAAACAATTCAATCATAATATAGATTTACCTCAATGAGAGGAAAAAGAGGAAAGGCTGCTATATCCCAGTGGGGCAAGGTGAAAAAGCGCTATGTATAAGGAGAAAGGAAAAAGGAAATGTTAGAGTATCTCACTAAAAATGAGAAACAAGAACCACAAGACAAAGTACAAAGTTAAAGTCCCATAGACACATGCCAAAGTGAAGACAGACGCAGTGCATTACCTGTGCAGCCGGTGGTCAGCGGTGAATGAGGAACCATATAGCCGCGAGTGAGGTTTTTATGTGAAAAGGGGGCGGGTCGTGATAATCATTTCCTTTATTATGGAACGCACGGTGAATCGCACGCCACGCGTGCGCAGAAGAATCCGGAAGTGCGCGCATGCGCAGACGTGGTAATGATTCATTTATGTTGGAACGCAGGGTGAGACGCACGCCACGCGTGCGTAGAAGAATCAGGAAGTGCGCGCATGCGCAGAAGCAATTTATGGTTTACGAGCGTTCAGACACCTTGAAACTCCAAACAAGATGCAATTAAGTGCGTGTCTGTAAGAAAACAAGAGAAAGGCAAGATGTAAAGACTGGTATATACTAAATAATATGAGATTATGTACTCATACAATATGCATAACGTATGCATATATCAAGGGTATAGGCAAGTGGGCCCATGCATAAATTCAATCTACACAGAGATTTCACTCCAAATATAACACCAGTATTTATTAATTATCATGCATGAGTCCATGACTCATAAATTTTTACAACGTGGTTATCCTTTACCAGTTGTCAACTCTGCCTTACAACAGAGTTTACAAACTACTTCTAGGTCTAAAAGAGATGGTCCATTTATTTCCTTTGTGAATACATTTCACCCTTTTCATTCTACCATTAAGAAAATTATATTAAAACATTGGCAGGTTTTGTCAAGATCATACCCTCAGATACCAGAGTTTTCTTCCTTACCCTTGTTTAGCTATAAACGCTCCTCCAATCTTCGCGATTTATTAGTTCGGGCTGATATAGGATCTACGATCCTCAAATCCCGTCAGACATTTCTAGCTACTCCCAAACAGGGGAATTTTCCTTGTCTTCACTGTCCCCACTGTTCTAATATCATAAAAGGCAGCCAATTTACACACCCCCGCACCGGCAAAGTTTTTCACATTAAAGAATTCTATACTTGTGATACTTCATTCGTTGTATACTTAATTAAATGTCCGTGCGGTCTCGGGTATGTTGGTGAAACTACCCAGCATATCCGAGACCGCATCGGGAAACATAAGTCCACTATCAGGTGCAAGTTGACTATGTTGCCTATTCCATTTCATTTTATTCAGTGTGGACATTCTATTTCACAGTTAAGGTATCAAGTCTTGGAGCATGTTCCCATGTTGAGGCGTGGGGGGGATAGGGTCAAAAAATTAAAAGAAAGAGAATCCTTTTGGATCCACATGCTTAATACCCTTTCCCCTCATGGTCTCAACAGGGAATATGAGAATTATTGATTATGAGATACGAGGTCCGTCCTGCCTGATGTTTCTAATTATTTATGCTTTTTCTAGGTGTTATTTTTGGAGGATTAGGGGTATGTATGCAAGTGGACTCATGCATGATAATTAATAAATACTGGTGTTATATTTGGAGTGAAATCTCTGTGTAGATTGAATTTATGCATGGGCCCACTTGCCTATACCCTTGATATATGCATACGTTATGCATATTGTATGAGTACATAATCTCATATTATTTAATATATACCAGTCTTTACATCTTGCCTTTCTCTTGTTTTCTTACAGACACGCACTTAATTGCATCTTGTTTGGAGTTTCAAGGTGTCTGAACGCTCATAAACCATAAATTGCTTCTGCGCATGCGCGCACTTCCTGATTCTTCTACGCATGCGTGGCGTGCGTCTCACCCTGCGTTCCAACATAAATGAATCATTACCACGTCTGCGCATGCGCGCACTTCCGGATTCTTCTGCGCACGCGTGGCGTGCGATTCACCGTCGTTCCATAATAAAGGAAATGATTATCACGACCCGCCCCCTTTTCACATAAAAACCTCACTCGCGGCTATATGGTTCCTCATTCACCGCTGACCACCGGCTGCACAGGTAATGCACTGCGTCTGTCTTCACTTTGGCATGTGTCTATGGGACTTTAACTTTGTACTTTGTCTTGTGGTTCTTGTTTCTCATTTTTAGTGAGATACTCTAACATTTCCTTTTTCCTTTCTCCTTATACATAGCGCTTTTTCACCTTGCCCCACTGGGATATAGCAGCCTTTCCTCTTTTTCCTCTCATTGAGGTAAATCTATATTATGATTGAATTGTTTATATAAGATGCAGTTTCCAATTTTGAAACTTTATTATTGTCCCATAGATAAAACCTCGGTTTGCACTATCCAATATTGCATGTTCTCATATATGGAGCCATATAATACTGTGAGCTTCCATTAGGTATGTGATATACCATTGTTTATTTTTCAGACTTTGATTCTGACTCTATGTTTTCCACAGTTACAATTGGTTGCTTTCTTGTGTTTCCTTTAGATATACTGCACTTCACCACAATTGAGGTTCTTTCTTAAATATAGCGTGTTCATTTATTAGGTAAAATAAACCTTTTTTACAATTGATGTCATATTTCTTAAATATAGCGTGTTCATTTATTAGTCTATGAAGAAGGCATTAGCCGAAACGTTGTGTTATTCAATGGACATGTAATAAAGAACCAATAATTTTCACCACAAATGAGTGCCGGAGTTTTTTGATTATCTATTGTAAAGTTCTCCTGAGCACCACCTGAGCAGTGAGCCAGACCATCACGGTTTTTTCATTATAAACTTCTGTGAAGCACCTGAGGGTTCAGGGTACTCACCAAACATCTAGATAAATTCCTTCAGGGGTCTATTTTCCAAAATGGGGCCACATGTTGAGGAGCTTCACTGTATAGACACCTCAGGGGCTCTCCTAATGCAACATAGCGTCCGCTATTGATTCCAGCCAATTTTGCAGTCAAATGGCGCTCCTTCCCTTCCGAGCCCTGTCATGCGCCCAAACAGTTGATTTCCACCACATATAAGGTATCGCCAAACTCAGGAGAAATTGCACAATAAATTTCATGGTGACTTTTTTCCTGTTACCCTTGTGAAAAAAAAGCTACCTGGTTAAAATAACAATTTTGTGGTAAAATTTTATTTTTTTATTTTCATGGCTCAACGTTATAAAATTCTGTGAAGCACCTGGGGGTTCAGGGTACTCACCAAACATCTAGATAAATTCCTTGAGGGGCCTAGTTTCCAAAATGGGGTCACTTGTGCGGGGTTTCTGCTGTTTAGGTACCTTAGGGGACCTCCAAATGCGACATGGTGCCCGCAATCTTTTTCAGCCAAATTTCCTTTCCAAAATTCAAATATTGCTCCTTTCGTTCCAAGCCCTCCCATTTGTCCAAACAAAGGTTTCAGACCACATGTGAGGTATCACCGCGCTCATAAAAAAAGTGGTTAACAAACCTTGAGGTCAAATTTTTTGAATTACCTCTTGAAAAAGTGAGAAAATTGATGCTAAAGCAACATTTTTGAGAAAATTATTAAAATTTTCAATATGACAACGTAACGTTAACAAAATCTGTGAAGTACCTGTGGATCTAAAATGCTCACTATACCCCTAGATAGAAGCCTTGAGGGGTCTAGTTTCCAAAATGGCATTACTTGTGAGGGGTTTCTTCTGTTTAGGTACCTTAGCGGACCTGTAAATGCAACATTGTGCCCGCAATCTATTTCAGACAAATTTGCTTTCCAAAATTCAAATATTGCTCCTTCTGTTCCGAGCCCTCCCATTTGTCCAAACAGAGGTTTCTGACCACATGTGGGGTATCGGCGCGCTCATAAGAAAGTGGGGAACAAGTTTTGGGGTCCATTTTGTTGTGTTATGTCTTCTAAAAGTGAATAAATTTGGGTTAGAGCAACATTTTTAGGTAAAATTTAATTTTTGCTTTTTTTCATTCCACATTGCTTTTGTTCATGTGAAGCACCTGAAGGATTAATAAACTTCTTGAATGTGGTTTTGAGTACTTTGGGGGGTGCAGTTTTTAGAATGGTGTCACTTTTGGGTATTTTCTGTCATCTAGGCCTATTGAAGTCACTTCAAATGTGATGTGGTCCCTAAAAAAAATGGTTTTGTAAATTTTGATGTAAAAATGAGAAATCGCTGATAAACTTTGAACCCCTCTAACTTCCTAACAAAAAAAAAATTTGTTTCCAAAATTGTGCTGATGTAAAGTAGACATGTGGTAAATGTTATTTATTAACTATTTTGTGTCACAGAAATCTCTGGTTTAACGGTATAAAAATTCAAATGTTGAAAATTGCTAAATTTTCAAAATTTTTGCCAAAATTCAATTTTTTTCATAAATAAACGCAAAAAATATTGTTCTAAATTTGGTACTAACATGAAGTCCAATATGTGACGAAAAAACAATCTCAAAATCACCAGGATCCGTTGAAGCGTTCCAGAGTTATAACCTCATGAAGTGACACTGGTCAGAAGTGCAAAATTTGGTCTGGTCATTAAGGTGAAAATTAGCTCCGTCACTAATGGGTTAAGTAACATTTAAGTAACCAGCCTCCCTAATGAGGGACGTATTTGTAAATAAAATGTCTTAACTTTTCTTACCCTTTTTATAGTTTAAAAAAAAATAATAAACCTCTGATGTCCTGTAGCTCGGGGACGAGCTACATTTAACCAAGGGGGAATGGGACGCCCTGGCCTATCAGGTCATCACAGGGTATTGCGCAATCTGCCCTTCTGTGCAATATCCACCTCCTCCTTGGTTACGGGTCCCTAAGCATTGGTATTGCCAAAACCAGCTAATCAAAAACCTAGGAACACTCTGCACCACACCCACTAGACACACCAGTGGACGGCCTGAGTGGAATAGGGTCACCCACTTAGGGAGTTGGTTAAGGGGAGGTCAGGAGTGTCAGGAGTAGGCCAGTGTAGTGTTGGAGGTGAAGGAGAGAGGAGGTCAGGAGCTGGGCTCCTTGGAAGTACTAGGTAGCAGACGTTGGTCTGGGCCTGGTAGGAGCTGGACCCCTGGTCGCAGGGGATCATGACAAGGGGCACGGTATTGTCGTGGAGGACAGCTGGCGGCCTTGTACCATCACCGGGCTGGGACCAGGGCACGACGGGGTACGTGGACCCTAGGTCAGGGAGTAGCTTCAGGCAATCTGCCAATTTACCCGACAAGAATGGAGCCTTCAAGATCCGCTCTCCACTTACTCCAAAATCGGGGTACTAGCCCAACGAGGGGGATAGGACTTTCCATAAAAACGTTTTTTGGTTTACTAAGTTGTCAGTGTCAGCTTTATGGACTGAGTGAGTACGCAAGTGACCCTTACCTCCCCAACGGCATACCCTCATCACTATCACCGAGTCCCGGGGTGTCCCCCCTACCCGTGGAGGGGTTAAACAACTGGCTGCCCACTCCATCGCCCCCAGGTACTCCCAGCTACAGCGGTGGTACTCCACCTTACCACACACCACAGGTGGCGTCACAAATTTTAGACATTATCCTCTGTAAATGCCCCCTTAATTCGAGTGGCCGCACGACCCCCGGGTCTGGACGTCCCCTCGAGACACCGCGTATCCGGATCCGAGCAGCCCGGCTGCTGACGTGGGGGCGGCACAATAGCACCGGAGGTACTGTTCTAAGGATTGGTTGGTGCGTTCAGTCTGTCCGTTGGCCTGTGGGTGGAAAGCAGTCGACAAGTTAACCGTGGTTTTTGCAGAAGCTCCGCCAGAATTTTGATGTAAATTGAACTCCACGATCTGAGATCACTTCATCAGGAACCCCATGGAGAGGGAATACATTGTTAATTACTAAATCTGCTGTGACCTTAGCGGATGGCAAACCAGTACTTGAAATAAAATGTGCAGCCTTAGAGAGTCGATCGACCACTAACAGGATTGTATTTTTCCCTTTTGACAGAGGTAGATCGACAATAAAGTCCATGGAAACAGACCCCCAGGGGCGAGAAGGGACTGGTAAGAGCTGTAACAACCCTGTGGGTGAGGCCCGAGGTGTCTTGCATCTGGCACAAATGTCACAGGATGTAACATATCCGCTCACATCTTTTTGATAAATGGGCCACCAAAAGAAACGAGACAAGAATTCTTAGGTCTTATGTACACCTCTGTGACCTGCCATTTTTGAGTCATGCACCAATTGTAGGATCTTAAATCTCATTGTTTTCGGTATATGTAATTGCTGCCCATGGGTCCAGACCTTGTTTTTGAACACTAAATCGACATCGATGGTTGAGATAAGAAAGAGTCAGAATCATAGGCCTCTCATATTACTTCTAATAAATCCCTATTATGGACTAATCCCACAAACTTGGATTGCGGTAAGATGGTCTTGGGAGGACATGAAGTGACAGAGTCATTAGCATATATCGTAGATAAAGCATCACCTTTACTGTTACGGGAACCTGGCCTATATGATACAATGAAGTTGAACTAATTAAGAAACAGGCTCCAACATCCTTGCCGGGGGGACAGACATTTAGCTGATCTAATAAATTCCAAGTTGCGGTGATCAGTTAATACTGCAATTTGTTGTGCGGCCCCCTGAAAAAGGTGTCTCCATTCTTTAAAACCTGCAATGATGGCGAGCAATGCCTTATTCCCTACATTAGAATTTTGTTCCGCCAGAGATAACCGTTGGGAGAAGAAGGCACAGGCATATAGTAAACACTTATCTCCTTTCCTCTGGGACAGAACAGCTCCTATAGCACAATCAGAGGCATCAACTTACATAATGAAAGGAAGTTCTGAGTTGGGATGGATTAACACAGGGGCTGTCGTAAACTTGGATTTTGAACGGGAAAAGGATTCCTCTGCTTCGGGGGACCATGCAAAGACTTTTGCCTTCTTAGTAAAGCGGGCTTTACACGCTACGATATATATAACGAGATGTCGTTGGGGTCACATCGTAAGTGACGCACATCCGGCATCGTTAGTGATATCATAGCGTGTGACAGCTACATACGACGGTGAACGAGCTGAAATACTCACCTTCTCGTTCATCGTTGACACGTCGCTCATTTTCTAAAAATCGAACGTCCGGTTGTTCATTGTTCCCGAGGCAGCACATGTCGCGCCATGTGACACCCCAGGAACGATGAACTGCAGCTTACCTGCGTCCCGCCGGCAATGCGGAAGGAAGGATGTGGGCGGGATATTACGTCCCGCTCATTTCCGCCCCTACGCTTCTATTGGCCGGCCGCTGTGTGACGTCCCTGTGACGCCGAAAGTCCTTCCCCCTTCAGGAAGTGGATGTTCGCCACCCACAGCGAGGTCGTTTGGAAGGTAAGTGCTTGTGACGAGGGGTTACAACATTGTGCAACACTGGCAACAAATTGACCGTGCCGCACAAACGATGGGGCGGGTGCGATCGCAAATGAAATTGAAGCATGTAAAGCAGCCTTAAGTTGTGTGATGGGAGCAATGATCTCGGAAAAGTTTTTAATGAAGCGTCTATAAAAATTAGCAAAGCCGATAAAGCGTTGAACTTGTTTTATGCTTTGAGGAGTTGGCCAGTCCAGAATCGCCTTAATCTTACTAGAGTCCATGTGTAGACCTTGAGGGGAGATAATGTAACCGAGGAATTGTATCTCAGCTTGGTGAAATTCACATTTTTTTATCTTAATGTAGAAGTCGATTCTGTCTTAATCATTCCCGAACAAGTGCCACATGCCACTGGTGTTCTTCCACTGAGTTGGAGAAAATCAAGATGTCATCGAGATAGATTATTACAAACTGGTCCAGGAGGTCTCTAAAAATGTCGTTGACGAGGTGTTGGAAGGTGGCTGGAGCATTACAAAGACCAAAAGGCATCACTAAATACTCAAAATGTCCGTAATGAGATCTGAAGGCAGTCTTCCATTCATCCCCAGGTCTTATGCGGACTAAGATGTATGCGCCTCTTAGGTCTAATTTGGTATAGATCCTTGCATGTCGTACTCTTTCTAGGAGCTCTGGAATCAGGGGTAGTGGGTAGCAATTCTTGATGGTAATTTTAGTAAGCTCACGGTAATCTATGCAGGGTCTTAAGGAGCCATCTTTATTTTTTACAAAGAATATGGGTGCACCTGCTGGTGAGGAGGATGGACGTATAAATCCCTTGGCTAAATTTACATCAATATAGTCCTTGATGGCCTGTAACTCTGGGCTTGACAAAGGGTAAATGTGTCTGAATGGTATGGGTGCACCAGGGAGTAATTCTATTGGACAATGATAAGGTGTGGGGGGAGCTTGTCTGCATTTTGTTTATCACAAACATCTGTAAAGTCACTGTATGCAGGAGGTAACCCTGTTGCCTTGCTATCTGTCAAGCTTCCCGGGTCCCGTCGCCGCCTGTCACTCACCGCTCCGGTCTCCGGTTCTCCTGCCTGCGGCGTTCCCTCTCACTCCCCCTCCTGTACGTCCTCTGTGCCTTCCGTCAGCCGGTCCCGGCGTTCCCCTGCGACCCCGGACACTCCCTCTGGCTCCCCTGCATCTCCTTCACCTTCCCCACCGCTTCCTGCTCTGGTCTCCGGCACTCAGGCCTCGCGCATGTGCATTAGAGCGCGCGCGCACGCTCACTCACCTCTTCTTAAAGGGCCAGCGCCCCAGGAACAGGATATAGCTGATTACAGGTACAGGGTATATAAGACTTCCTTTTCCCTGTGGGCAGTGCCTGTTCAACGTGTATCAATAGCTAGGTGTTTTGGTCCCTCTGTGCTTTGTACCCAGATTAACCCTGTCTCTTCCGCAGAGCCCGTCTGCCATCCTGACCTGGTCCCAGAGTGCCGATTACCCAGGAAGTGTCCCGGTGACTGTTTGCTGAGGATCTCGCCATCTCCCGTCAGCCTGAACCCGTCACCTGGACTTCACCTGGATGCTCCAGCCTGCACATCCCGTTGGATCCGGACGCCGTCGGCTGTGACTACTCGGCACCTGTACCCGGTTCCCATCATCTGTCCTGCCTCCGGTTCCCATTAGACTATTAGTGATCTCCCGTGCCAATCTCTGAAGGACCCATACCCCGTACTTCCTGTGTTCTGGGTGCCGTGCATTTAGGCCCTCTGGTGGGGTGACCAGACAGTCCCTGAATAGGGGTTAGCTCTTGGTTGCCTCTCTGGGGGAGTCTGGTGCACGGCCCCGTGAATCCACCTCCAGGACGTTACACTATCGTCCATGGAAACATTTGAACCTGGTTCAGATGGAGCTACCAGAGGAGTTTTGTCAGATGAAAAGATTACTTCTTTAGTTTCCCAGTTAATGGTTGGATTCTGCACTTGCAACCAGGATATACCCAGGATGACAGGAAAATGCAGAGAAGAAATTAATAGGAATGGGAGTACTTCACGGTGACAAGGAGTTATGAGGATTTCAAGTGGCACTGTTTTCTGATCCACTGGCCCTGAGCTCAATGGGGAGCCATCAACTGCATAATCACAGGTGAGGATTTTGTGTGACATTTAACCCAATGTTTCCGAGCAAAAGAAAGATCCATGAAATTGTCACTAGCTCCCGAGTCTACCATAGCAGAGGTGGAAATCCACTGTGAGTTGATTAGGAGCTTGACTGAAAGAAAACAATGAGAGTCCTTATTTCCTCCATTAAAGGCCGCTTTACAAGCTGCGACATCGCTCAAGCGATCTCGTTGGGGTCACGGAATTTGTGACGCACATCCGGTCGCTTTAGCGATGCCTTTGCGTGTGACACCTATGAGCGATTTTGAATCGTCGCAAAAACAGTCAAAATCGCTCATCAGTGACATGCCCCCCTATTCTCGAATATCACTGATGCTCGTTGTACGAAGTAGTTCGTTGCTCCTGTGGCAGCACACATCGCTTTGTGTGACACCGCAGGAACGAGGAACCTCACCTTACTGGCGGCCGCCAGCAATGAGGAAGGAAAGAGGTGGGCGGGATGTTATGTCCCGCTCATCTCTGCCCCTCTGCTTCTATTGGGCGTCGGTTCGGTGATGCTGCTGTGACGTCACAGTGACGCTGAACAAACCGCCCCCTTAGAAAGGAGGCGGTTCGCCGGTCACAGCGACGTCGCTAGGCAGGTAAGTAGTGTGACGGGTCCGCACGATGTTGTGCGCCACGGGCAGCGATTTGCCCGTTTCGCACGATAAAATGGGGGTATTTACAGGGGAGTTGTGTAGTTATAGTTCGTGACACCACAATTGGTGTGTGGTAAGGTGGAGTACCACCGCTGCCGTTGGGGAGTACCCGTGGGTGATGACAGGGGCAGCCAGGTATTGTGATTCTCCAGGGGTAGGGGGTATGCCCCTGGACTCGGTGATGGAGTTGGGTAGTGCCGTTGGGGTTGGAAGGGTCAATTGTGTACTCACTCAGTCCATAAAGCAGACACCGACAACTTGGTAAATCTAAGTTCTGGACACCGCTGCCGCCGAGGGGACCTAGTTTGGGTCCCATTCTCACTGGTGTTGCCTGATGATCTGTGACCTTTCCCTCTGCACTGAGTTCTCTTGCTAGTTGGCCCCTATAGTATAAAACTAGTCAGGTCCCGCTCCCCATTGTGGCTAACTGTGGGAGCTTGCTCTCAGGGTTCACGCTTGGGATTTCCTGGACCGTTTTTGTGGAAAGTCTTATCCCCCTTGTTGTGCTAGTACCCCAATTTTGGAGCGGGTGGAGAAAGGATCTTGAAGGCTCCGTTCTTGTCGGGTAAATTGGCAGGTTGCCGAAAGCTACTCCCTGACCTAGGGTCCACGTACCCGTCGTGCCCTGGTCCCAGCCCAGTGATGGTACAAGGCTGCCGGCTGTCCTCCTCGACAGATCCGTGCCCCTTGTCATGATCCCCTGCAACTGGGGGTCCAGCTCCTACTAGGCCCAGACCACCGTCTGCCACCTACTTACGTCCAAGGAGCCCGGCTCCTTACCTCCTCTCTCCTTCACTTCCCACACTTCACTGTCCTACTCCTGACACTCCTGACCTCCCCTTACCAACCCATCATGTGGGCGACCCTATTCCACTCAGGCCTCCACTGGTGTGAGGAGGTGGATATTGCACAGAAGGGCAGATTGCACAATACCCTGTGATGACCTGATAGGCCAGGGCATCACAAATAGGTTCAGTGACAGGTTCTCGGGGACTTCTCTTTTGGGCTTTCCTGGGCATGACAACAGATGGAGAGGTAGCTTGATTAATGTCATAATTCTAATCAGCCCATCTCTCCTGTTGCCTTTCGGATAGTCGGGTGTCAATCCGAACGCAATGATTAATAAATGCATCCAATTGTACTGGGGTCTCACCATGGGCAAGCTCATCTTTTAATGAGTTGAATAGTCCTTTTCTGGAAAATGATAATTTTGCTGCGTTATTCCAATCAATATCAACGGCCCATCTTTTAAAGTCCATTGCATATTCGGTTACAGGGCGTCAGCCCTGGCGTAATACTAGTAAGGCAGCCTTGGCTGTGGCGCCACGATTGGGATCATCAAACATTTGACTCATAGCTTCA
Organism: Anomaloglossus baeobatrachus; assembly: GCF_048569485.1. Taxonomy (NCBI): domain Eukaryota; kingdom Metazoa; phylum Chordata; class Amphibia; order Anura; family Aromobatidae; genus Anomaloglossus; species Anomaloglossus baeobatrachus. The sequence goes on along the minus strand of NC_134362.1, from coordinate 113,529,559 downwards.
AGAATCTTTTTTAAGTGATTCAGCTGGGGATCATCAGTCTCAATTAAGCAATGGCTTTATGAGTAAGTAACATAATGATGCACAATACCTTGGATCGGTCCGTAGGAAACTGAGTGGCATTTGCGTCGAAATATTGTTGGCACTGGTTGAGGAAACCCTGGAATTTGTCGTGGTCTCCGCCAAATCTAAATGGTAGCAACTTAGGCATTACTGCAGGTAGGGAGACTGCTGAAGCAGAAGACTGATTTTCCAGGATAGCAAGCCGATCCGTTAGTTCCTGCAAGGTACTGCGTAGATCTTGAATTGCTTGTCCATAGACCTGGGCTTGGTGATTAGACTGTTCTTCACAAGCCTCATGTTTGGTTTTGTAAGTTTGAAGTTCAATGCACATACCGGACATCACGGCTTGCATCTGCTTCATACGTGCATCCATGTTCCCAGGGGACTCCATTCTTAAGGCTTGAGTATTCTGTTACGATACTGGTGGTAATAGCTGGAGTCCAATAGCGGGAAACAGGGAGTACGATGGAAGCGGCAAGTACACTGACAAGAGGGAACTCAGGCACAGTCTGGGACTTGTTAAATGGCAGGTGCAGGCAATAATCAGGTTGCTGACAGGCGTGCGGGATACAGAGTAGGAGGAAGGAACGATTCGGAAAGAGACGGTTCCAGCAAGAGAACTGCAAGCAGGAGCTTTACACAATACTCAAGCAATGAGTGTTTAACCCCTTAACGACCGCGGGCAGTAAAATTACGTCCTAAATGACATAATGTTACTGCCCGCGGTCCTCCGGCGGCAGCATGCCGCGATCGGCACACATCTCAGCTGATTATCACAGCTGAGATGTGTGCCTGCTAGGCACGAGCAGAATCGTTATCTGCTCATGCCGATTAACCCCTTATATGGCGCTGTCAATATGTGACAGCGCCATTATAAGCGCGATCGCGGTAAAGTTATACTTACCGCCCGATACCGGAAGTCACGTGACGCGATCACGTGACTTCCGATAGTTGTCATGGTAGCACAGGGTTATGTGATGACTCCTGTACTACACCTGACTTGCTTTCACTTTCGCTGTGTCCGGGGCACAGCAAAAGAGAAAGAGAGCGTATCTGCTGTTTACAGCCTTGTAGCTGTGATCAGCAGATACTGCATAGCGATCGGAATGCTGATCGCAATAGCCCCCTAGGGGGACTAGTAAAATAAAAAAAAAAAGTAAAAAAAAAAGTTTTAAAAAATTAAAAAAAAACCTAAAAGTTCAAATCACCCCCCCATTCGCCCTATTGAAAATTAAAGGGTGAAAAAAATAAAAAATATACACACATTTGGTATCGCCGCGTTCAGAAACGCCCGATGTATCAAAATATAAAATCAATTAATCTGATCAGTATACGGCATAGCGGCAAAAAAATTCCAAACGCCAAAACGATGTTTTTTTGTCGCTACAACTTTTGTGCAAAATGCAATAAGAGGCGATCAAAACGTAGCATCTGCGCAAAAATGCTACCGTTAAAAACGTCAGCTCGAGATGCAAAAAATAAGCCATCACTGAGCCATAGATCCCGAAAAATGAGAACGCTACGGGTCACGGAATATGGCGTAAAACGTGCGCCACTTTTTTCGGACAAACTTCCGATTTTTTTTTAACCCCTTATATAAAAGTAAACCTATACATGTTTTGTGTCTACGAACTCGCACTTACCTGAGGCATCACACCCACACATCAGTTTTACCATATAGTGAACACAGTGAATAAAATATCTCAAAAACCATAGTGCTATCGCACTTTTTTTGCAATTTTTCTGCATTTGGATTTTTTTTGCCATTTTCCAGTACACTATATGGTAAACTGATGGTTTCATTTGAAAGTACAGCTCGTTCCGCAAAAAATGAGCCCTCACATGACCATATTGACTGAAAAATAAAAAAGTTACGTCTCTCAGAAAAAGAATGGCGAAAAAAAAAACGGAAAGCGAAAAATCGGCCGTTCGTGAAGGGGTTAACCAGGCTGGATATTAAAGACAAACAGGTGGCGAGGGAGGAGCTTATTGGAAGCATGCTCCACCATCTTGGCTGAGATCAAAGTTAAGGGCGGGGATAACCAAACAATAGGTAACAGGGCATTCCTGACAGCTTTCTTTCCTTCAAATAACCCTGATATCTCTCTACTGAGGCTTGTAATGTACTCTCACGTTTATTAAAATCAGGGTCTGACTTGACCTTAAGGATGCTTTCAATGTCAGAGTTAAAGGGAAGGTGTCATCCAAAAAAAAAAAAAATTCAATAACTGAAAATATGTAAAGTATTAATGTTTTCATGTTTTGTTTAAATTTATTTATTATTTGTTTTTAATTGAGCAAAATATAAAAAAAATAAAAGTTTGATATTTTCCACTCTTAAACATTAGGGGGGGCCGCTGCTGAAATCTGTAGAATTACAGTAACGTCTAAGGCCTGCAACACACATCCATAGAAAACGTGCGTGTTTGGTCCGTTTCCGTATATACTGGAGACACGGCCAAACGTGCACCAATGTAATTTAATGTTTGAGGACACATGTGCGTTTTTCATTAAGGTCCGTGGGTCCGTGTGCGTGCTACGTTTGTGTCTCCGTTTTGCACGGAAGCATGTCCGTTTTCAGCACGCAACACTCAGCACGGACCCAATGAAAGTCAATGGGTCTGTGCGCACGTCCGAGTGACACGGACGCATCTCTGTTTGTTCCCTGTACGTTTTGTGCTTTTTTCATGTGATGTCGGTCTTTTTTCTTTTTCTGTTTCGTTCTCTCCCTCAGTCCGTCGGTCGGTCGGTTTCTCTCTATGTCTGTCGGTCGGTCTCTCTGTCTTATCTGTCCCTCTCGCTGTCTGTCGGTCAGTTCCCCCCCTCTCTCATACTTACCGTTCCCCGATCTCCGACGCGGCTCTGCACTGCTGTTATAAAAGCTCCGGCGGCTTTTACTATTTCGAAAAAGCCGGCCGCTCATTAATCAATCTCGTATTCCCTGCTTTACCCGCCCACAGGCGCCTGTGATTGGTTGCAGTCACACACGCCCACCACGCTGAGTGACAGCTGTGTCACTGCACCCAATCACAGCAGCCAGTGGGCGTGTCTATACTGTGCAGTAAAATAAATAAATAAATAATTAAAAAAAAACGGCGTGCGTTCCCCCCCTATTTTAATACCAGCCAGATAAAGCCATACGGCTGAAGGCTGGTATTCTCAGGATGGGGAGCCCCACGTTATGGGGAGCCCCCCAGCCTAACAATATCAGTCAGCAGCCGCCCAGAATTGCCGCATACATTATATGCGACAGTTCTGGGACTGTACCCGGCTCTTCCCGATTTGCCCTGGTGTGTTGGCAAATCAGGGTAATAAGGAGTTAATGGCAGCCCATAGCTGCCACTAAATCCTAGATTAATCATGTCAGGCGTCTCTCTGAGATACCTTCCATGATTAATCGGTAAATTACAGTTAAAAAACACACACCCGAAAAATCCTTTATTAGAAATAAAAAATACTAACAAAGTCCCTCATCACCAATTTATTAACCCCGAAATAGCCCTCCATGTCCGGCGTAATCCATTGACCTCCAGCGTCGCATCCAGCTCTGCTGCATGCAGGTTACAAGATCAGCAGAAGACACCGCCGCTCCTGTCACCTCCACGCAACAAATTAGGTAAGTAGCGCGATCAGCTGCTGCCAGTCTGGCAACTCACGGCCACCGCTGGACACAGCTGGTGGGCGTGTGTGACTGCTACCAATCACAGGCGCCTGTGGGCGGGTAAAGCAGGGAATACGAGATTGATTAATGAGCGTCCGGCTTTTTCAAAATAGTAAAAGCCGCCGGAGCTTTTATAACAGCAGTGCATAGCCGCGCCGGGGATCAGGGAACGGTGAGTATGAGAGAGAGCTGCTCAATTCAGTCACTCAGGGGATTAGCGGTCACCAGTGAGTCCTTCACGGGTGACCGCTAATCAGTACACGGCACACAGACAGAGCCGCGGCATGACAATGAAGTCAGGTGAAGTTCACCCGAGTTCATTCTCATCGCGCAACTCTGTCTGCTGTCTGCCAACATGTATCAACCAAATTGTGCATCACACACACACACACGGAACATTTCACACGGACAACACACACACGTCAGTTATTTCACTCACGCACACACAGACATTCCACACGCACATACGGCTAGCATACGGGATACACACGCAGACCACACATACCATAAAAACGGACCTAAAAAACGGAAAACGGACCCGAAAAACGGCCCGTTTTACACGGACGTGGTTTTAACGGATGTGTGTTTTCGGCCTAAATCTCAGTGGCAAGAAGGACCTATGCTGACGTCATGCCCATGTAACCAGAAGGGGCGGGGCCTGATACCTGGAAGCAGAATTATTCTTTTAAGTCCACGTGGGCATAGAGTTGTTTATAATAGAAGCAGGGGGCTCTGGGGGATAAGACCCCAGATGGTGGAGGTGCAGGGGGGGAGACTCCCCCCCTGCATGAGTATAGTGGAAGAGAGAAAACCACTACGCCCACCAACCAAGCCGGTCATGCCCCAGGTCCTTCTACCCACTGGGATTTAGCCACAACTGTAGAACTGTTGTAAAACTAGCTCACATTAAAACTGCAGTAAAAGTGGTTGGAATCTGCTCTCTTGTCACACCTCCCCCTCCCAATCTGGGTGATTCCAAAAGGATAAGGGAAAATGAAGTTTAGGATCACAGTGCAGAATCATTTTGTTGGTGATCATAAAAGTGATCCTAATATGTCTAAAGTGTTACCAAGGACAGCTGCATAGTGCTTCCCACATAGCCCTCTGCACGCTCCGTACCAGCAATGCTCTGCTGCCCGCCCGCAATGCTCTGCTGCATGCACATGTGGCGCCCCTGACCTGGTCAGGCACCACTGAGTACTGCACCCATGCTGGGGACAGTACAAAACAGGTAATCCAGAAGGCTGACCGAGGTGTGACTACACAGGCGCATAGTGATCAGGTCTCACACATTTACCTTTGAGAGGACCCCTGGGGATCCCAGGAGGGGGCGAAGCCTCCATCTCCACTCGAGGGGTGTGGTAGAGAGCCTGGTTGCTAGGTGACGTAGGCAAGAACAGGAGAGGAGGGAAGAGTGAGCCGAAGACAGTTGAGTGGTGAAGTTCAGGGAGGGCAGAAGCAGACCCTGTAGCTCTACACAATTCTGACAACGTACGCGCAGTGACTACCGACGGGGGAGATCGGTCACCTGGTAGTGCTGCCCGAAATCCACCCACGACTAAAGGGAGAGCAACGGAGTGGAGAGTAAGGAGACTGTCAGGGAGATACCAGGCCCAAACAGGTAACAGGTCCCAGAGCAGGGATAGATCCACCTGTCCTTTGCCAAACCTGCATGAGGGGGCACTTTACACCCCCAAGACAACACCACAGAGTCCGCAGCCACGTAGCAAAGTGAGGGCCCATAGCTCACAGGAGGCAAGCAGCCGGAGTGACCTGGTCCAGGCTACAAGCAAACGGGCCAAAAAGAAGGGGAGAGAGGCACCAGCAACTTCCCTGGGCGACCCCAGCAGGGCTTCAAGCAGGGGTTACCCCAAAACACAACGGGCTAAGGAAGGCGAGTTGGTAGCCACCCTCACCAGTCAGCCTGAAGGACACCTGGTTCCAGCCTGGTTCATCCCAGCTACGCCCGGGTTACTCACCCTGCCACCATCAGTGAGTAAAACCCCTGAAAGACATCCTGCTTGTGCGTGTGAGTCATTCTGCGACTTGTGGTTCCACACACCTACACGGGACCCTGGGGCATGCCTCACTCTCAGGAGGCTATTACAACTGACTGCACCTACTATCAGCCCCAGGCACCCCTAACCTGCAGTGGCGGTCTCCACTGACCGCAATTCTGAGAGTGGCGTCACGACAATCAAAATAGAGGATTTCCTACCTGTGACAAGATCCAGCCGCGTGGAGTCCCTGAAGGTAATGCACCGCTGCACCGACACCGAACCTCGGGGCCCCACACATCTGGCGTCACGAACAGGATAAGGACTAGACCTGTTCAGACAGGTGACCATGTGCCTGGGCGGTCCGCTTGGAAAATTGGAAGCGCCGCCATATTGCCACCATGAAAAGCGCGCTGAAAAACAACAGCAGCCCGCGCTGGGAGAAGTTACCGCCCACGAAGAGGTGTGGCTACCCAGAGATCCCCTGGAGGGTCCTGGTCTCGCAAGTGATGAGAGCGGAGGCGTTCAGAGACGTCGGGAAAGAAAGGGAGCCAGAAGCCTGCTACTAGAAGAAGGAGACGCAGAGGAAATGGCGTCTGAACGCAGAGACCCAGAGCCAGGCTCCGCTGCCTGGTGGTATCGGGAACTTGCCCAGTTTTGCGACCAACTGGAGGCCAGGGTCGTATGGCAGATCAGCGAGGGACACACGGAGCTTCTGGAGATGGCTGCAGCGGTTCAGGCCTATGAGAGGGGAACCGCACGACGAGTGCCAGACCGAGCGGCGACGACTCAGACCCCGATGATGTTACCGATGGGTGAGTCCTGTGTTGCCCCTGTCAGCGCGAGTGCCCCGACCCCTGCTGCCATGCCCGCGGTCCCTGGGGAGATGCCCGGCGACGCTGAATCAGGCCGCAGCCACGCCAGGTGCGGCCCGCCGAGCCCAGGCCGCCGCAACGATGCCCAGCCCGGCCCGCAAAGATCCGGCTGCCACCGCGACCCTCCTCCACGCCGCAGGTGCGGCCCGCCAAGGACCGGCTGCAGCTGCGACGCCAATCCAGGCCGCAGGGGCGATGCCCAGCCCGGCCTGCACAGATCCCATCGCAGCTGCGACGCCAATTCAGGCCGCCGCAGCGATGCCCTGCCTGGCCCGCCAAGATCCGGTCCCTGCAGCGACTCCAACCCAGGCCGCCGCCACGTCAGGCTCGGCCCGCCAAGTCCAGGCCGCCGCAGCGACGCCCAGCCCGACCCGCCAAGACCAGGCCGCTGCCACGCCAGGCTCGGCCCGCCAAGACAAGACTGTACGATTACTTACCCCGGCCTGCAAGGCCAGAGCAGACACCGCTCCCCAGCCCAAGGAAGTCCCTGCTAGGAAGTCCCTGCTGGGGGAGGACCCCGAATACTGGAAGCTGAAGGCTGATCTAGAGGCCCACTTCCCAAAGGAGATGGTGGATCGGTATCTGCTCCCTCCGCATACTCACAGGAAGACTCCTGCAACATTCATGCCAAAGGGTCCCCCGCCCTGGCCTGCTGATGAAAATCCATCCCTAGCGCTGCCACAAGAGGAGTGCCCAGAAGAACTAAGGGGGAGGGGAGGCCAGGAAGCTGAGAAGCTGACCCCAGAGCCATCAGCAGTGGATGCAGCACCAGTCCAAGAGCCAGAGATGCTGCCGTACTCCCGCTGGGATGAAGAGGGCCCGACATCCTCCGCTGAGGAAGATCTGTCCAGATACATCACCTGGGAGCCTGCAAGCGGTGAGATAGCAGCCAGGCCGGACCCAGCCCGCAGGACACGGCGCCGCAGCAGGATAAGGGATCCACCTGCACAGCAGTCTCCCGAGGAGAAGGACGAGGTCACGGCCAGAGACTTAGAGGAAAAGCGGTCCTTGAGAAGGGCCAAATCGCAGGTCAGAGGCCCACTTTGTCGAGGAGTTGTAGAAGACTTCAGTCTAAGGTCTGGATATGGCTTTATAGTAGCACCTGGTGTAAAAGAGGGCATCTTTGTGAACAGAAGGGATGTAAGAGCACATTTACCTAGAGGACATCCAGGAAGAAACCTACAGATAGGAGACTCAGTAGAATTCACAAAGCACCAAGGAGAACGCGGATGGTACGCACTAGATGTCACACCCTGCCCCAGAAATCCCTACAGTAAACCTGCTATCTCAACAACAGAAGATGAAGATACAGAAAAAGAAACAGACGACAGAAACATAGAAAATGTCAGGTGCCAAAGCCCAATAGGCAAAAGCCCTGGTGGAACGGAGTAGAGAAAAGTAAAGAATACTACAGCAGTTTGAAAAGTTTTGCAACGTTCAAGTTTAAGCACGTGCCCACATGAACTTGTGTGAGAAACCCTTTTGCACTTTAACCCATGAACCTTAAGGCTATGAACTGGCTATAGCCACAAACTCTCGCAGTGTTTATAGTTACCCCAGAGGTACAACCACTACCAGGGAGCACGCCTGTTTATGGGGCCTGGCTCTCCACCACAAAGAGGGTACCTGGTCAGCACCAACTGTGGAGGCCGCCTCTGCATCCTGCCAGAAGAGGCTGAAGGCGCGGCTCCACCAGGCCAGGTATACCCTGAAACCACCAGACCATGAAAGCCGCCTCTACATCCTGCCAGAAGTGGCTGAAGGCGCGGCCAACGGGAGAGGCAGATGGGAAGAAAGGTCTGGGGAAGCTGATGGCCCAGACCTGGTTACCAAAAGAAACCGGTGACCTGCCGCCTGAGAGGGTTTAGGGTGGGTTAACGGACTTGTGGGTGGAGGGTGGTGATGTATGGTACCTGATGGTTTTAAAACGTTTTACCATGTTTTACTGTTTTACGCATTTTAAAATGTTGTCTTGCAGCCCGAGGACATGCTGGTGATAACTAAGGGGGAATGTGGCGCCCCTGACCTGGTCAGGCACCACTGAGTACTGCACCCATGCTGGGGACAGTACAAAACAGGTAATCCAGAAGGCTGACCGAGGTGTGACTACACAGGCGCATAGTGATCAGGTCTCACACATTTACCTTTGAGAGGACCCCTGGGGATCCCAGGAGGGGGCGAAGCCTCCATCTCCACTCGAGGGGTGTGGTAGAGAGCCTGGTTGCTAGGTGACGTAGGCAAGAACAGGAGAGGAGGGAAGAGTAAGCCGAAGACAGTTGAGTGGTGAAGTTCAGGGAGGGCAGAAGCAGACCCTGTAGCTCTACACAATTCTGACAACGTACGCGCAGTGACTACCGACGGGGGAGATCGGTCACCTGGTAGTGCTGCCCGAAATCCACCCACGACTAAAGGGAGAGCAACGGAGTGGAGAGTAAGGAGACTGTCAGGGAGATACCAGGCCCAAACGGGTAACAGGTCCCAGTGCAGGGATAGATCCACCTGTCCTTTGCCAAACCTGCATGAGGGGGCACTTTACACCCCCAAGACAACACCACAGAGTCCGCAGCCACGTAGCAAAGTGAGGGCCCATAGCTCACAGGAGGCAAGCAGCCGGAGTGACCTGGTCCAGGCTACAAGCAAACGGGCCAAAAAGAAGGGGAGAGAGGCACCAGCAACTTCCCTGGGCGACCCCAGCAGGGCTTCAAGCAGGGGTTACCCCAAAACACAACGGGCTAAGGAAGGCGAGTTGGTAGCCACCCTCACCAGTCAGCCTGAAGGACACCTGGTTCCAGCCTGGTTCATCCCAGCTACGCCCGGGTTACTCACCCTGCCACCATCAGTGAGTAAAACCCCTGAAAGACATCCTGCTTGTGCGTGTGAGTCATTCTGCGACTTGTGGTTCCACACACCTACACGGGACCCTGGGGCATGCCTCACTCTCAGGAGGCTATTACAACTGACTGCACCTACTATCAGCCCCAGGCACCCCTAACCTGCAGTGGCGGTCTCCACTGACCGCAATTCTGAGAGTGGCGTCACGACAATCAAAATAGAGGATTTCCTACCTGTGACAAGATCCAGCCGCGTGGAGTCCCTGAAGGTAATGCACCGCTGCACCGACACCGAACCTCGGGGCCCCACACATCCACACCTGCAATATTCTGCCACATGGCAGCAATGCTCTGACGCATGCACGCCCACCTGCAATGCTCTGCCGCATGCATTCCCTCCTACAATCCTCTGCCATACGCATGCCCTCTTGCAATGCTCTGCTGCACATGCAATGCTCTGCTGCACACACATGCCTGCAATACTCTACCGCACGCCCACCTGCAATGCTCTACCGCACACACGTACGCCTGCCCACAATGCTCTGCCACATGTACGCTCACAATGCTATGCCGCATGCATGCCCGCAATGCTCTGCTGTACGCATGCACGCACATCCGCCCGCAATGCTCTGCTGCACATATGCCTGCCCACCTGCAATGCTCTGGCGCATGCCCGCCAGCCCGCAATGCTCTGTCGCATGCATGTCCACAATGCTCTGCTGCACACCTGCCCACCCACAATGCTCTGCCGCACGCCAGCCCAGAATGCTCTGCCGCACGCACACTCGCAATGCTTTGCCGCACACACGCCCGCAATGCTCTGCCGCACACCTGCCCACTCACAATGCTCTGACACACGCCCACCCACCCACAATGCTCTGCTGCATGCATGCATGCCTGCCCGCAATGCTTTGCCGCATGCCCGCTAGCCGCAATGCTCTGACACACGACATCAATGCTCTGCTGCCCGCCTGCAATGCTCTGCTGCACGCATGCCCACTCGCAATTCTCTGCCGCACGCATGCCCGATGGAAAAAATGGTCTGCCGCCTGCCAGCCCACAATGCTCTGCTGCACGCCCGCCAAGCCGCAATACTCTGCCACGCGCATGCTCACAATGCTCTGGCACATGCATGCTTGCAATGCTATGCTGCACACACGCCCGCAATGCTCTGCCACATGTATTATCACCCACAATGCTCTGCCACATGCACGCTCGTAATGCTCTGCCAAAGGTACGCTCGCAATGCTCTGCCACAGGCACACTCACAATGCTATGCTGCACGCACGCCCATAATGCTCTGCTGCATGCACATGTGACGCCCTGGCCTATCAGGTCGTCACAGGGTATTGTGCAATCTGCCCTTCTGCACAGTATCCACACTCCTTGGTTACCGATCCTGGTCCTTTGGTGTTGCTAACAGCTTGGCCAATCAAAATCCTGAGAACACTTCCCACTTGAACCTACCAGACACACCATTAGGGGGGGCCTGAAGGGAAAATGGCCGCCCACATGGGGGGTTGGTGAGGAGAAAGTGAGGACAGTGACAGTTGAGAATTAAGAGTTGAGAGTTGACAGTGGAGGAGAGTGGAGGTGAAGTGGCTCTCGTGAGGAGAGGCCACGGAGGAGAGCTCCTGTGTACCAGGTGGCAGTCATTGGTCTGGGCCCGGTAGGAGCTGGAATCCGGTCGCAGGGGACAGTGTGAAGGGGCACGGACTGTCGAGGAGGGCAGCCGATGGCCTTGAGCTATCACCGGGCAGGGGAGAGGGTACGACGGGGTACATGGACCCAAGGCCAGAAAGACGGGGTGAAGACTTCAAGTGTCATCCCCAACTCACTCCAAAATTGGGGTACTAGCACACCGATGGGATAGGACTTTCCCACTACAGTCCAAAGAAATCCTACACGTGAACCCTGAGAACAAGCTCACTCTGTTAGCCATACAGGTGAGCGGGATCCGGAGAGTTTCATACCAACGGGTCCAATTGAGTCTACGGTGCCAGGGACAGGGCCACGGACCAACAGTAACACCAAGGGCACGGATCCAGGCGTGCTCCCCGCGAGCTGCAGTGGTGCTCAGAATTCTGGTTTACAAGGTGTCGGTGTGGTTAATTTGGGAATGAGTGAGTACATTGGAAACCCCTGCTCCTATCCCCCCATGGCACCCAAATACCGTCCATTATTAACGGGCCCCGGGACACAAACCCCCTACCCACGGAGGGGTTAAACATCAGGCTGCCGCACCATCATCACCGGGCTCACCAACAGCAGTGGTGGTCCCTCACATTACCACGCATTGTGGGTGGCGTCACGAACTTTACAAAATAACCCTGTACATATCTCTTTCTTTTAATCGAGTGGCCGCACGACCCCCGGGTACGGAGACCCCTCGAGCCCCCGAGGATCCAGATCCGAGTGGCAGACGCAGCCCGGCTGCTTGCACGGGGGCGGTACACATGCACACTCGCCCGCAATGCTCTGCCGCACCCCTGCTCGCTCACAATGCTCTGCCACATACTCGCCAGACGGCAATGTTCTTCCGTTCGCAATGCTCTGCCGCCTGCCCGCTTGCAATGCTCTGCCGCACGCACGCCCGCCTGCAATGCTCTGCCGCATGCCAATGCCAGCCCGCAATGCTCTGTGTCATGCACACCCGCACGCCGCAATGCTCTGCTGCACGCCTGCCAGCCCGCAATGCTCTGCCACATGCACGCTTGCAATGCTCTGCCGCATGCACGCTTGGCCGTCCACTTGCTCGCAATGCTCTGCTGCACGCTTGCCCACTCACAATGCTCTGCTGCATGCATGTCCGCTCGCATGGCTCTACCGCATGCATGCCCGCTCGCAATGCTCTCCCGCATGCACGCCCTTACTCACCTCATTCCAAGACCTCTGCTACCAGCTGTTACTCCTGTCAACCCACTGTTTTTCCAGGGGGAAAGTGCTGCACACAGAATACGCTGTGAGCTCCACAAAGGTAAAGCCGATCTCCTTCCTCTGCTGTGATCTGGACAGCCCAGGGAGTGTGTCCAGGTCACAGCAGGGAGCTCTAAGTATAGGGGTCAGGCTCTGTCTATCAGATACAATGCCCAGGGCACTGCCATATTTGAGGTGAGTAAAGGCTGCTTTACACCAGACAATCTATCGTGCGATAGATCGTCGGGGTCACGGTTTTTGTGACGCACATCCGGCATCGCTGGCGATGCCGGCCTGTGTGACACCTCCTAGCGACGCAGTATCGCTCACAAATCGTGAGTCGTGTACTGCTCGCTAGGTTCCATAATATCGGTCCTGAAATCGGGCGACGGTTGTTCATCGTTCCCGTGGCATCACACGTCGCTCCGTGTGACACCACGGGAGCGATTAACATCGTGTACCTGCCTCCCGCGTCAGCCGCCGGCTCTATGTGGAAGGAAGGAGGTGGGCGGGATGTTTACCGCTTCTATTGGCCGGTGGCCGTGTGACGTCGCTGTGATGCCGAAAGTCCCTCCCAATCCAGGAAGTGGACGTTCGCCGCCCACAGCGAGGTCGTATGGAAGGTAAGTATAAACAATACATTTAATTTTCTATCAATAACAATGGATTACATAATCACTATTATTAATACAAAAAAAAAGCAACATCTTACCTTTAAGCTTAATCGTCTCAGCAATTTCTTTTCCTCCTTTAGGAGGATATTCATGAACCTGATAGAGGACTCCGCTGGTTCCCTCTGCCAGGCTTCCAATAACTGTGGGTGTGAGGGGACGGACACAAATTTTTTCTTAGTTCCTTTACGACAATTTTGTTTTTTAGATAATTTTCTAGTGTTTTGATCTCCCACGAAGATCTAGTATATTTTGTGTAGGATATAGAGAGGTCCCCATACTCTGTCTTAGGCCTCCGACACACATCCGTTAAAAACACGCACGTGCCGCGAGACACGTATTTTCCCTGCGTGTTGCGTGTGGTAAGTACGTGTCTCAGGTACATGCGGTCCACGTGTGTTCTCCGTGTGCTATCCGCGATAGCACACGGAGAACCGGTAATTTGCATACTCACGTGGTCCGCGCTGCTGTCCAGGGTTCTGATCTTTGGCTCCAGCCCCGCCCATTCCCCGATGACGCTGCTTCTGGCCGAGCGGAGGGGCGGAGATTAGCGCCCGTGACAGCACGCCCACCTCCTTTACACGCTCATAACGAGCGGCGGCCGGCAGGAACATTTTGCAGCGGAAAAATCTGCGGGGCTGGTGGAGGTGAGTATGTGTTTTTTTATTTTTAAATTAACGACACGTGTTCTCCGGCACGTGTCACAAGGAACCACATCCACACTACATCTGTGTGGTACGGGTGCGGGCCGTGTGACACCCGTGCTGCCGGAGAATACGTGGACGTGTCAGCGTGAGAAAATCACAGACACACGTAACTACGGAACGTACACACGTTCCGTTCCAAAATACTTACGTGTGTCCAAACAATAATGAAAACATAGGTCCACGTGTCTCCGTGCCGCCTGTACGTCAAAAAACTGCCAAAAACGTACCGACGGCACGGATGTGTGTCTTAGGCCTTAAGGGAGCTTATACTGATTCTCCAATCGGATATCTCTTTAGTGCAGAACTAAACAGATTGCCATCCTCCAACCAGGAGTCAGTATTGACTGGTCCCGATAGGAAACTGGCCATAATCAACATAAATATATGAAATAAAGGTCATATAACCAAAATACATAAACTACCCTTAGAACTACGAATTTTATTATAAAAGTTAAAATTACAGAGGTCAGACATTTCTTGCACTTCTTGACCAAGTTTGAACACACTGCAGCAGGGATTTTGGCCCACTGCTCCATACAGAGATTCTCCAGATCTTTCAAGTTTCGAGGCTGTCACTGGACAAGATTGAGTTTCAACACTTTCCAAAAATTTTCTACTGGTTTCAGGCCTAGAGCCTGGCTAGGCCACTCCAGGACCTTGAACTGCTTTGTACAGAGTTTCCCTGGATGTGTGTTTTGGGTCATTGTCATATTGGAAGACCCAGCCATGACCAATCTTCAATGCTCTTATTGAGAGAAGGAGGTTGTTGGCCAAAATCTTGCAATACATGACCCCATACATTCTCCCTTTAATAGGGTGCAGTCGTCCTGTCCCTTTTGCAGAAAAGGACCCCCAAAGTATGAGGTTCCCACCCCCATGCTTAATGGTACAGGGACAGTGTTCATCGGGTTTTACTCATCCGTCTTCTTCTTCCAAACACGGCAAGTGGAGTTGATACCTAAAAGTTCAATTTTGGTCTCATCTGACCACATGACCTTCTCTGATGCCACCTCTGGATCATCAAGATTGTCATCAACATTTCAACATTTGTTTTGTTCAACATTTCAACATGTCAACATTTGTTGCCTTCTCACCAAGCTACTTACCTATTGTCCTTTAGCCCATTCTAGCCTTGTGCAGCTCTACAATTTTGTCGCTGCTTTCCTTAGACACTTCTTTGGTTTTGGCCATGGTGGAGAGGTTGGAGTGTGATCCATTGAGTGTGTGGACAGGTGTCTTCTATACAGATAACAAGTTAAAACAGGTGCAATTAATACAGGTAATGAGGGCAAAGTAGGAGGCCTTCTTCACGCCTTCACTGCCCAGCCTGTTTTCACCTTCATGACCAGGCCATTTTTTAAATTCTGATGACTGTCACTTTGTGAGGTTATAACTCTGGAACACTTCAATGGATCCCAGTGATTCTGAGAATGTTTTTTTTTCTTAATATATTGTACTTCATGGTAGTGGTAAATTTAGATATTTTTACATTTATTTGTGAAAAAATCATACATTTGGCAAAAATTTTGCAATTTTCAAACTTTTAATTTTTATGCCCTTAAACCAGACAGTCATATCACACAAAATAGTTAATAAATAACATTTCCCACATGTCTACTTTACATCAGGGTAATTTTTGAAACATAATTTTATTTTGTTAAGAAGTTAGAAGGGTTCAAAGTTTATAAGAAATTTTTAATTTTTCCAACAAAATTTACAGAACCTTTTTTTAGGGACCACATCACAAGTGACTTTGAGAGGGCTATTTGACAGAAAATACCACAAAAGTGACACCATTCTAAAAATGGCACCTTTCAAAGTATTCAAAATCACATTCAGTTTATTAACCCTTTAGTTGCTTCACAGGAACCACAGCAATATGAAAGGGAAAAAATGAAAATTTTACTTTTTCACACAAAAATGTTACTTTAGCCCCAATGCACTATACAATTCATTGTGCAATTTCTCCTGAGTACACCGATACCAGATCTGTGCTGAAAATCTATTGTTTGGGAGAATTGCAGGGCTCAGAAGAGGAGGAGCGCCATTTGAATTTTAAGGTTCAAAATTGTCTGGAATAAATAGTGGACACCATGTCGCGTTTAGAGAACCCCTGAAGTGCCTAAACAGTGTAGCTCCCCCTCAAGTGACCCCATTTTGGAAACTAGACCCCCTCAAAGAATTTATCTAGATAATTGGTGAGCACCTTGAACCTCCAGATGCTTCACATCATGCCTTGTACCCCCAGATGCTTCACAGATGCTTAACGTTAAGCCGTTAAAACAAAATAATTTTTTATTACCACAACACTGATGCTTTAACTTTATTTATACAAGAGTAACAGGAGAAAATGCACCATACAATTTGTTGTGCAATTTTTAATGAGTACGCCAATACCCTATATGTCGTTGAAAACTACGTTTGAAAAACAATGCAAAGTGAAAAAAAGAAGGAGCTCCATATTTGAGTTCAAATATAGTTGGAATGGTTTGCAGGTGGTATGCCCCATTGGCAGAGCCCCTGACATGTGCAAACAGCAGAAACCCTCTCAACTGACCCCATTTTAAAAACTGCAACCCCTCAATGAATTCATCCAAATAGATATAAATAGGAAAACGGGTTTTAGCCATGCTAAGAAACCACTGTTGCCAGGATATTAATAAAAATCTCTTTTTATTTCAGCATTCCAACGCGTTTCAGAGACAAAAACCGTCTCCTTCAGGGAAAAGAGAAATTATACACACAGTTTGCAGACCGGTTACTTATAGGGGAGTCTATACTGCCACGTTGATGTCTATGACGTCATTGCTCACATGGTAACGGAGTGACTCATAGACACGTGAAACTGCAAAGGAGGAGTGTTTTCTATTTGCACATAAAAATAAAAAATAAAAATAAATACATCAAGGCATAAATAAAAACACTGTTTGATTTTTTCAGAGCGCGTCAATCTGTTAAAAACATACATATTTAATACAATTTGCGAACCTGAAAAAAAGGGGATCGTTTAGTTTTACATGGGGTGGCTAGTGATTAACCACTACATCAAGCTGACCAGTTTAAAGGAAATGGATGAAGTAATGAATATTGAGAAGATTCCTCTGGTGGAACGGGAAAGGAAACTTTAGAAAAATGCCTAAGCAAAAAATGGGGGAAAGAACGTGAGAAAAAAGTAACATGTGAAAATATTTTATACAGAAATCTAGTGCGATGAATTGATAGAATGTGCACACCAAAAGTGTGTTAAAAATATAAATATACGCTTGTATAAAAATATATACAATGAATCCATAGCCAAGACACTAAAAATGTTCCTAGAAAGCAGGAGATAGTGTGGATAAGCAACGGGGGAAAAAGAGGAAAGAGCGCATGCGTGAAGAGACTAAGCAGGTTTCAGAGCGAACTGAGGTGAAATGAGTTCAAAGCGTGGGAACTAAAAAGAAAGCGCATGCGCAGAACAGCAAATGTATCACAGTGGAGGTGACTCAAGTTCAGGGCCGTGAGAAAAGCAGCCCAAAGCACGGTCCTGGTTGTAGAAGGAGGACCAGCATAAGATACATAGATAAAGTGTGAAAAGAGGGAACATGAGAGAATAATTAAATAAATTAAATTAAAATTGAAAGTGCGGTGCAGAGTGATTAACCATTACTCCAAGCTAACCGGTTTCAATGAAAGAAAGATGCCTAAGCAAAAATGAGGAAAAAACGTGAGGAAGGGTATGGGTAAAAGAAAGCACACGCGCAGAACAGCAAATGTATCACAGCGGAGGTGACTCAAGTTCAGGGCCGTGGGAAAAGCAGCCCAAAGCAGGGTCCTGGTTGTGGAAGGAGGACCAGCGTGAGATACATGAAAAAGGAATCGTGTGAAAAAGAGGGAACATGAGTGAATAACTAGATAAATAGATGAATAAAATTTAAAATGGAAAGTGCAGTGCAGATGAAACTAGTGTCAATAGAAAAACATGATATCAGTGGCATATGACTGACATGTTATTACAAAGGACAAAATGTCAAGGGAACATATGAGTAATACATGGAAACGCGCTGGGATAAAACAATAAAAACAAAGTTAAACGACTGTACGCATATGGAACATAAAATATATAAATATAATATATATAAAACTATATATAAAAATAATGTTGATACTTAAATTATGGACAATTGACAAGAGATAAAATATAGAATAATATAATATGAATTATAAATATACACATATATATATATATATATATATATACACACAAATAAAAGGGACATTTCAAAGGGAGCAAATATACAGATGATGATTTATAGAGGTTAGATGATGCTATGACCTTATGAATAATCGGATAGCATTGAATATAAAGTCTAATAGAAAGATGACAAAAAGGCTGATATCTAAAAGCTAATAAAAAAGGTCAGCCACCTCATTTAGACCAAAAGGATTAAGAGTATTGAGTTTGTGGATCCAGAAAGTTTCTTTCCGACTTAAAGCCTCGGACCTATTGTGCACGAAGGGGCTGATTTGCTCAATGGGTGTGATCTTGAAATCCAAATTTTTGTTGTGTTGGATCGTACAATGTTTTGAAAGTCCATGTAGGAAAAAAACAGCTCTTATGTTATGGCGATGTGAATTAAGCCTATTGTGGAGGGCTTGGCTTGTTCTGCCAACATATTGCTTGCCACAAATGCAGTCTATAAGATATACAACAAAATTCGATTGGCAGGACAAACGATCTTTTATTTTAAATGATTCATCCCCATTAGATGAGCAGAAAAAGGTCCTGCCATGACAGATGCTCTTACAGCATAAGCAAAGTTTGGAGCCACATCTGTAGGAACCTGCTGTAGCAAGGAATTTAGGCTGTGCTAATCTGGATCTCAGTCTACTTGGGGCAAGGATATTTTTAATCATAGGGGCCCGCCTAAAGGTGATCCCTGGGACAGGGGGTAGAATAGATTTCAGAATGGGGTCACTTTGCAGGATGCAGCAATGCAATGGAAGTAGTTATTAGGTTTAACACTGGTATTTAAAATTTAACCTTTATTAATTTCTCTATTAAAATTATAGGACCAATCAGGTGATACCACAAGGTAAACAAAAAAACAAAAAAACACAAAGTACAGATTGGATGCATACAATATATCAACAGGAGTTATATCCAATTCCCTCACGGTCCTCCCGGTTCAGATATATACATCCAAATGATTAAAGTGACATTGTGCAAAAAACCGTGATCCTCCCAAAATTGCACTCTTGCCCTTAGATTAACACTCTTTTTAAAGTGGCTACATGCAAATACAAAGATTATCCACAGATCACAGAAAACACTGGGGTATAATCAGGGAGGAAAAACAATGGTTTTTGTAAAACTGGTGCTCAAAAAGTGCAAAATAGTGCAATCATTGGTGGTAGTGGGACGTATGCTCACCGTCTATCCCACTATTCACCAATGAAACCATATGTTACCTTACAATATACGGGGGGGCGACTCACTAACGCGCCACACAGTACCCCTAAGGTAACAAACTCAACGTCCTCCTTCCCGACGCATTTCCTCAAAAGCGATTCATCAGGGGATAGGGAGGCTGTGTTGTCAGAGGCATGTTGAGCTAAGAAATGAGAAACCAAGTGATAGCTTTGAGGTGTGAGACTTATAAAGTGCCTTGTGCCGCCCACTGCATCAATCATGCCACACCTGTGAGTCAGGTGAGCTTTAGATAACAAGACGTCTATGTTAAACCTTAATTGAAGAGGGTGGAGCTAGCTCTATAGTGCTTGCATAATGCTCACATCCACGTAAAGGGGTGGGGGCGTTTCACCCGTTCATGTGACCAAAACAAAACAACACGTCATGATTCCCTTCATCAAAGATTATCCATAATCATGTGAGCGAATGGTGTTCTGCGGGCGTATGAGTAAATCAACAGCGGGATCAAGGCTAGGTCACCCAGACAGAACATATCCTCATATAGTAGGCAGGTAGAGGTAAAGACCCAGTGGTCACATGACCAAAACACGGACGCGTGTTATCGCCACACCCCCAACCTGTTACTCATCACAATGCGGCCAATTACCGATTACTACCGCATGACGTACAGGGAGGAGAGGGGCGTCTCCAATGATCATATGTTAGTGCGTCATCGTCACGTGACCCTATATGCCACACCATACATGGTGGCGTAGCTTAATAGGATATAATATACAAGGGACATTCCATGCCATTAGGTGACCGGCAAACGACAATGCATCATTATCACATAACTGGTCGTACATTCGCCTTCAAAAGACGTCCTCATATGGGGGGCAGTTAGGAGCGCACCACGTGGCCACGTGATCGGACAAGGAAGCACGTGACTGCCACATCCATCAGCCCGTCACTCATCACAATGCGACCAATCAGCAGTTCTCTACTGCGTGACGTGCAAAGAAGAAGAGAGCGTCCCCACCGGTCAGATGACCGACATGTATTAGCACACATAAAAAAACGCTGCCTATCACTCATTCTCCGCCGGCCCATCTTGCTCTAGCAAACAGGTTCCTTAAATTGATGATAGGTATATGTATATTGTTTATATATGCAGTGTTATCAATAAGGAGATGATTACTAAGGCATGATAGAACCCCATAAAAAAGGGATCCATAAGTCTCACATCATGGTCAGGATTAATGTTAGAAGGACGGAGTTTTACCGTCTGACCGACTGTTCTTATCAAAAGAACAGGATATTTTATTAGTATTTTTTGGTATTTTCTGGCAGGATCTGACACGGGTTGGTGCCAAAAGAAGGCATCCAGAGATTTCGGAGCGTATATCATGTATTTATAAATGTAAATGGTCTATCCGGAAATGGAACATCGAGTAAGGGGATCTGATAGTCGATAGAAAGAAGGGGGGGGCGGGGGGGGGGCTTCTGAAGTCATCTCTTCTCAGCTATCCCTCCATGCGCCCTACCTTGCCCTGCCTGACCGCGGAGGTTGGCACCCTACCATCACGTCATGGCGCTCCCACTCGTCGTTGTCTTCCCCTATGTCACCCTATCTTGCCCTATCACAAGAAACACCCATAAGTGAGTGTTTCATTCAGACCCATAGGGGCCTGAGTTTTTAGAGTGAAAATCCAGTAGGCCTCCCTCTGCAAAAGGCGCTTATCCCAATTCCCGCCTCGGGTGGGAGGTGTGATGGATTCTATGCCGATAAAGGTCAGGCCTTTCGTGTTTCCCCCATGGATGGAATTAATATGTCTTGAGAGGGGGGTGTCCTTTTTGTTTACAATATCTCGTAGATGTTCCCCCACTCTGCGTCTCAGTTCGCGTTTAGTTTTCCCCACGTACTCAATAGAGCAAGAGCATGTAGCTTTAAAAATCACTCCGATAGTGCGACAGTTAATGAATGATCTAATAGTGAAGGTCTTCTTCAGGTTGGTGCTTGCAAAATTCTTTCCAGTAAGTATTACGGGGCAAGCCACACAACCGCTACATCTGAAAGACCCCATGATTTTTGAGGTGAGCCAAGTAGTGGTTTTTGGTGGATCAAAATGGCTGTGTACAAGTCTATCTTGCAAAGACCTATTCCGACGATAAGTACAGTGGGGAAAATCGCCAACCAGATCACCAATATCAGAGTCCATTTGTAGGATAGACCAATGTTTTTTCAGAATTTTAAATAAGGTGTGGGACCCATTGCTAAAGGTGGTAATGAAGCGAAACTGTGCTTCATCTGTTTTTTGGAGGGAAGGAATCAATAGGCTCGTCCTATCCCTTCTATTTGCCTCCTGGTAGGCCTTCCTCAGGATACTGTCAGGGTACCCCCTTCTCTCTGAACCGTCTCCGCAGATCTGCTGATTGTTCCCTAAAATCTCTATCCGTGGAGCAGTTACGTCTTAACCTAAGGTACTGGCCTTTTGGGATACCACATTTTAGAGGGACGGGATGGTTACTCTCCCACCGTAAGAGCGAGTTCGTGGCGGTTGGTTTTCTCTAGGTTTTCGTGCTCATGCCGCCAATTTCATCTCTGGAGATAAGAACATCCAGAAACGGGAGTTGATTAATATTACTCTCACTTGTAAAAGACAAGCCAATAGCGTTATCGTTAAGACATGCGACGAAGTCCTCGAAACTCTGTACATCACCTTTCCATATCACAAAAACGTCGTCGATATATCTTGACCAAAATGTGATATTGTCGCAACCCGGTGGACCATTCTCGCCGAACACGCATGACTCCTCCCACCAGCCCAGGAGCAAGTTAGCATACGTGGGGGCACAGGGGCTCCCCATCGCGGTGCCCCTGAGCTGGTGGTATACGCGTCCGTCAAAGAGAAAATAGTTGCGAGTGAGACAGAATTCGAGGATCTGCATCACAAACTCGTTATGTTGCCGAATTTGGCATCCACGTGTTCCCAAGAAATAGCCAACCGCCTGCAGTCCCATTGAGTGTATGATGGAGGAATACAGGGACTCCACATCTATACTACAGAGAATGGTATCAGAGTCAAGGGTGACCCCTTCTAATTTACGCAATAGGTCCATAGTATCTCGTGTGTAAGAATTGAGGGAGCTCACAAAAGGGCTAAGGACCTTATCGAGATATATACCTACATTTTGGCAAAGACTGTCCACCCCTGACACAATTGGCCTCCCTTTAAGAGGGTCAATCCCATTATGAATTTTGGGAAGGCAGTAAAAAGTCGCTGTAACTGGATGGGTGGGTAACAAAAAATCATATTCACTCTTACTGATGAGATTGTCAGCCAGACCATTTGAAAGCAGGGTTTTCAGTTCACCCAGAAACAGTCTGCTGGGATTCGAATTCAGTTTGGTATACCCTGTACTATCACTAAGTAGAGCATAACACATGTCTCTATATTGTGTCCAATCCATGATCACGACATTGCCTCCCTTGTCCGAGGGTTTTATGGCAATGTCGCTATCATGTTCCAGCTCAATCAAGGCCTCCATTTCCTCACGGGAAATATTGAAGTCAGTATGTTGTGACTTAGAGAGGCGTTGTTCTATCTCCTCTGAGACTAGCTGTGTAAACACGTCTATTGCTGATACGTCATTCTGAATGGGTGGCAGTCGTGTACTTTTAGATTTGAGTTCAGTGAACGGACCCTCACCCCTAGTGGCTGGATCGTCATCTGCCAATCCCATCAGGAGACGAATATCAGGGAGTAGATCCTCTGATATGCCCAATTCGCGACATTGGAGTCTGTTATTGCGTATGAAATGTTTTCGCCACTTAAGTTTCCGGGTAAACAAATGTAGATCTTTCACAGTGTCAAAGATGTTAATCCCGGAAGTGGGCACAAAAGACAGACCCCTACTGAGCACACACATCGCTGCTGTGCTCAGTACTTTAGTGGACAGGTTTATGGTCTGGGTGGTTCCCCCAGATTCGTGTTGTGGGCCTGCTGCCTGCTCCGTAAGAAGTGAGGATGGTCCAAAAAATGTGGTGTGTAAGGTCTACCTCCCCGACCTCTATTGAAATTCCTGTTCTTGTTTTTCCCTTTTTTAGGGCGTGTGTCGTTTTCTGAATATTCAGTGTCTGTAGAGGACAGATCTGTCTCAGGTGGTGGGGCAGTAGCTCTATTGGCAGGAAAAAGATAAGCTTTCTTATCTTTGAATTCTTGGAGATCCCTGACGAAAAAACGGTGTTTCCGTTCTTTTAGATGGTATTGGAACCTCTCCACTTTATTTTGCAGAGTGGTTTCCTTGGATTTAAAGTCTACCTCACCAGAGAATCTTTTTGTCACCTCAATCTGCTCTGTTAGTTTTTGAGAGAGACCTGCTAGCTTAGCCTTCTCTTCCTCAAGCAGGATCTGCATCAAACGTAACGAGCTTGAGGTTATCTCCTTCTCCCAGTTTTTTTTTCACAATTTTTTCCTTGGTTTCTCTTTGTCTCATGGCCAGTGTGAACATGGTCTCACAAGTACCATGTATACCATCTCATACTCCGGCTCACTTTTTTGTTTTTTTGTTTTCCTTCTCCCACTTGTCTGACAGTGCTTGATTCCTGTACCGTAGGCCTGGGGTGAGAGTAATGCGTAGATGTCGTGGCACAATGGAGGCTTTTATATAACTCTCCAAGCTCTGCACCTCCCACCAAGAACAGATCTGATCCTTGTAGACTTTAGTCAATTCTTTAAAGACTGAACTGTAGGCCGGAGTATATCCTGGTTGGATGAACTCACGGTCTGAGAAAACGTCCCTTGAGGAAACGCGTCGGGAAGGAGGACATTGAGTTTGTTACCTTAGGGGTACTGTGTGGCGCGTTAGTGAGTCGCCCCCCCGTATATTGTAAGGTAACATATGGTTTCATTGGTGAATAGTGGGATAGACGGTGAGCATAAGTCCCACTACCACCAATGATTGCACTATTTTGCACTTTTTGAGCACCAGTTTTACAAAAACCATTGTTTTTCCTCCCTGATTATACCCCAGTGTTTTCTGTGATCTGTGGATAATCTTTGTATTTGCATGTAGCCACTTTAAAAAGAGTGTTAATCTAAGGGCAAGAGTACAATTTTGGGAGGATCACGGTTTTTTGCACAATGTCACTTTAATCATTTGGATGTATATATCTGAACCGGGAGGACCGTGAGGGAATTGGATATAACTCCTGTTGATATATTGTATGCATCCAATCTGTACTTTGTGTTTTTTTGTTTTTTTGTTTACCTTGTGGTATCACCTGATTGGTCCTATAATTTTAATAGAGAAATTAATAAAGGTTACATTTTAAATACCAGTGCTATACACAACTTCTCATATTGGTATTACCCCCTCATATATAGACTCATTGGTATGGCAGGTTTTCTGGCAACGGGCTTGGATGTCAATAGCTGGATATCCGAGGCAAGGGATGTTTTCTCAGACCGTGAGTTCATCCAACCAGGATATACTCCGGCCTACAGTTCAGTCTTTAAAGAATTGACTAAAGTCTACAAGGATCAGATCTGTTCTTGGTGGGAGGTGCAGAGCTTGGAGAGTTATATAAAAGCCTCCATTGTGCCACGACATCTACGCATTACTCTCATATTGGTATTACCCCCTCATATACAGTTATTAGGTTTAAACCAAAATCTTGCTTCTTTGTTCTCTCTGTATTCTGTCTGTCCTTTTTTGGCTTTACAAGGTCTGCTTGCTTAAGGCTAGAAGACTCCTTGTAAGCCTTCTGGATAAGGGATTTAGGATATTCTCTCTCTATGAAGCGTTGCCTCAAAACTTCCACTTGACTCTTGAAGACAGTTTCTTGGGTACAGTTTCTCCTAATCCTTTTGTACTGATTCAGTGGGATGTTTTTTAGCCATTTTTTATAATGTTCACTATTATAGTGAATATATCCATTTGCATCCACTTTTTTAAAAAAGGTTTAAGTGCATATTTTGCTTCTCTCATGATAAACCACCAGGTCTAAAAAAAGAATTTTATCAGCATGAACTGTGGAGGTGAACTTTAAACCCCACTCATTATTATTCAAATGGTCCAGAAAAACATTGACATCAGAAGAATTGCTATCCCAGATAATGAATAAATCATCGATGAACCTTTTATAGAGTATGATCCCCTCCTTGAAGAGGCCATTCTCAATATGCACCATTTCGAAGACCCCATGAACAAATTAGCGTAAGAACACGCAGCCCTGGACCCCATTGCTGTCCCGAGGCATTGATGGTACAGTATATCAGAAAATAAAAAGTATTTATTATGAAGTATAAAACTCATGCTCCCAATAATGAACTCCTTTTGGGACAGGGGTATATTTTTATCATTTTCCAAGTATAGGGAGAGGCTAAATAGACCTAAGTGGTGTTGAATATTGGAATAGAAGGAGGCCACGTCAATAGTGACAAACATATAAGAGTCTTTCCAGGGGATGCCACTGATCATTTCAATCAGATGGGCAGAGTCCCTTAGGTGGATATTTAGGTCCAGTACATATGGTTGTAGGAGAAAATCTATATAGTTGGCTAAGTGGGATGTCAAAGAGTCAATAACTGAGATTATGGGTCTGCCAGGCGGTTGGATAGGCTTTTGTGGATCTTTGGTAAATGATAAAAGAAGGCTTTGGCCGGATTTTTTATCTATAGGAATTTTTTCTCTGCAGGATTGAGTATGTTGTCATCAACTGCCTTTTGAATGAGAACTTTGTAAGCAGTAATGGCCTGGTCATAATCCGCATCTTTGGCTGCTTCATAGTATGCTGTGTCAGACAAAATTCTATAGGCCTCCTTGAGATAGTCAGCCCTATTTTGGATGACTATCCCACCTCCTTTATCCGCTGCTCTAATGACTATCTCGCTGTTGTTTTTTAAAAGGAAAAGTGCTTCTCTTTCTAAATGGGATACATTTTTCCTAAGCCTCCTGTTTTGATTCACGACTCCCTTAAGGTCAGTCAAGACCAAGTCACTAAAGGTATTTAAAAAATGTCCCTTACTTTTGGTAGGATAAAAATTAGATTTCGGTTTTACTTCAGCGTGAATAAAGGAGTTAGTTTCAGGAGGGGCAGTAGGAGAATTTTCCCCTTTTATTAGAAAATGTCTTTTTAAAGTGAGTTTTCTGACATAATTTTGAATGTCTAAGAAAATGTCAAAGTCCTTGGTTTTGTAAGATGGGCAGAAAGATAAGCCTTTGTTTAAAACTTTAATTTCATTATTACTAAGTGGATAATCGGACAAGTTAAAAATATTACTTGTAACAATGGTGTCTTGGGAAACATTATTAAATATGCTGCTGGTGTTATTGTTTTCTTGAAGGTTTTTATATTTGTGCTCTTATTATTATTTTTGTTTATATTTTTATTTTTGTTGCTCCTTTCAATTGGGTCTATCAAGCAGCTCTCTTTTTGTTTAGATTTGGAACCTGCCCTGGTTCCTCTTCGGTATTTTTTCTCTTTTTGGTTGTTGAAGGTTTTAAGACTAAAAAATCCGTGATGACATTGGTTTTTTGCTGTTTAGCAGAGGGCAGGAAGGGAACAAGCGGTGATGCCATATTAGTATTATCAATGATAATTTTTTCACTGTCTACAAGAGTCCCAGAAGTAGTTGTGGGGGTGCATGTAGAGGGAATAGGATCATCATGGACGGACAGATTAAGAAGATCAATAAAATTTTCTTCTTGTGCCAAATCATTCTGCATTAGGGGGTCATTAAGATCTGCAAGAGCCCTTTCTTTTCTAATTTTGTCAATCTGCATTCTGATTCTAGCAAGCTGAGCTTGTGTTTCTTCTGGATTTTGGGGTATGTGCGCTCCTTTTTGAGGGTCACTATTTACATTAAAGGTGGAGGGGTCAGCATTTTTATTTTTATTTTCATTTTTTGATCCAGGGATATTGGTTTGCAAAACCACTTCATTGACAAGGATGTCAATATGATTGGGAGGTGAGGTTGGTTCCTGGACTGTATTCTGTATTGTTACCGCAGCCCTATTCAGGTCAACGGTAGTTTTTGGGCCAGCCCCATCTGGTCTATGGAATCTACTGTTCACAAAACTTCTTTTGTTTGAGTAGTTGTGATTGGTGGAATTGAGTCTCCTATAACTATTGCTTCTGGGTGCAGAAACAGGTGTTTTAGTAGTGGTAGTAGGATCAGTCTGGTGCTTCTCGTGCCTGTCTCTTTGAAGTTTTTTGGACTTCCTAATTATGGTGTCATGTTCAAGTTGTATATGCCTAGTATTGAGACTAGAATTAAGGTTCCTGTACTCAGGATGCAGTATAAAAACATTGAGTTCATCCTCCAATTTAATACAAGTAAAATATATCTTTGTACCGTGTTAGCCAGTAGAGATAAAAAAAATTGTTTAAAAGAACAGAGAGTCCTCAGTGGTTGATACCTTTTAATGGCTAACTGAAAAGATGGTAATAATTGCAAGCTTTCGAGACTACTCAGGTCTCTTCATCAGGCATGGTATAACACAAAATCTGAAGAGTCACGTATTTATACACAACAGGACTTAGAATATTATTCTAAGTCCTGTTGTGTATAAATACGTGACTCTTCAGATTTTGTGTTATACCATGCCTGATGAAGAGACCTGAGTAGTCTCGAAAGCTTGCAATTATTACCATCTTTTCAGTTAGCCATTAAAAGGTATCAACCACTGAGGACTCTCTGTTCCTCCAATTTAGAAATTCTAGACATAGCAGTTGCGGCAATATGAGTTCTTTTTTCATGCAAGCATAGCAACATACCTTGCATGCAGTCTCTGAAATGTTTGTCCCATTTGGCTGTGAAGATCAAATCCTGAGGGAATGGTGTGGTACGCTAGATTTGTAAACCTCTGGGACAAAGTTTCTCGTCCATATAGATAGATAAAAATCTGGCGTCCAAACTATAATGCATTTCCTCTTTCAGAAGGTCTTTAAGAGTGTGGAAAAGCTTCCTCACCTTGAAGTATCCTCTTCTGAGAAGGAGATTCCAGAATCCATATGTGTATCTGCGTCGAGAAAATCCTGGGTCCCAATAGTTTGTAGGATTAATCTCTCTCTAGATAACAAACGGTTGTTGTAGTAATCCATCGTAGCTGACGACCCTCTGCTGCCAAATCCCCAGGAGGATAAGCTCAAGAACGCCGAATCCCAGTGCCCGGAGGGCTTTGAAGGCTGCAACGGGGGAAAAGAGGAAAGAGCGCATGCGTGAAGAGACTAAGCAGGTTTCAGAGCGAACTGAGGTGAAATGAGTTCAAAGCGTGGGAACTAAAAAGAAAGCGCACGCGCAGAACAGCGAATGTTTCACAGTGGAGGTGACTCAAGTTCAGGGCCGTGAGAAAAGCAGCCCAAAGCACGGTCCTGGTTGTGGAAGGAGGACCAGCATAAGATACATAGATAAAGGAAGTCGTGTGAAAAGAGGGAACATGAGAGAATAATTAAATAAATAAAATTAAAATTGAAAGTGCGGTGCAGAGTGATTAACCATTACTCCAAGCTAACCGGTTTAAATGAAAGAAAGATGCCTAAGCAAAAATGAGGAAA
This sequence comes from Anomaloglossus baeobatrachus, assembly GCF_048569485.1. Classification (NCBI taxonomy): domain Eukaryota; kingdom Metazoa; phylum Chordata; class Amphibia; order Anura; family Aromobatidae; genus Anomaloglossus; species Anomaloglossus baeobatrachus. The sequence continues at coordinate 113,500,887 of NC_134362.1, read as the reverse complement.
AAAACGGTCAGCTTGGAGTAATGGTTACTCACTAGCCACCCCATGTAAAACTAAATGATCCCCTTTTTTTCAGGTTCGCAAATTGTATTAAATATGTATGTTTTTAACAGATTGACGCGCTCTGAAAAAATCAAACAGTGTTTTCATTTATGCCTTGATGTATTTATTTTTGTTTTTTATTTTTATGTGCAAATAGAAAACACTCCTTCTTTGCAGTTTCACGTGTCTATGAGTCACTCCGTTACCATGTGAGCAATGACGTCATAGACATAAACGTGGCAGTATAGACTCCCCTATAAGTAACCGGTCTGCAAACTGTGTGTATAATTTCTCTTTTCCCTGAAGAAGGAGACGTTTTTTGTCTCTGAAACGCGTTGTAATGCTGAAATAAAAAGAGATTTTTATTAATATCCTGGCAACAGTGGTTTTTTAGCGCGGCTAAAACCCGTTTTCCTATTTATATCTATATCACGTTGTACACGGGGCTGCTGCTTGAACCACGCGGACACTCACATGCTCATCAAGGGGTTGTGACTGGCACAACCTTACCAGGTGAGTGTACTTTTCTATACTTCTATACGGTAAATACCGGGTAAGACCCTATTGCGCCTTTTTGTCTCCCCGTCTCTAGCAGTCTTCAAAGCCCTCCGGGCACTGGGATTCGGCGTTCTTGAGCTTATCCTCCTGGAGATTTGGCAGCAGAGGGTCGTCAGCTACGATGGATTACTACAACAACCGTTTGTCATCTAGAGAGAGATTAATCCTACAAACTGTTGGGACCCAGGATTTTCTCGATGCAGATACCCATATGGATTCTGGAATCTCCTTCTCAGAAGAGGATACTTCAAGGTGGGGAAGCTTTTCCACACTCTTAAAGACCTCCTGAAAGAGGAAATGCATTATAGTTTGGACGCCAGATTTTTATCTATCTATATGGACGAGAAACTTTGTCCCAGAGGTTTACAAATCCAGCGTACCACACCATTCCCTCAGGATTTGATCTTCACAGCCAAATGGGACAAACATTTCAGAGACAGCATGCAAGGTATGTTGCTATGCTTGCATGAAAAAAGAACTCATATTGCCGCAACTGCTATGTCTAGAATTTCTACATGGTATGATGAACTCAATGTTTTTATACTGCACCCTGAGTACAGTAACCTTAATTCTAGTCTCAATACTAGGCTTATACAACTTGAACATGACACCATAATTAGGAAGTCCAAAAAACTTCAAAGAGACAGGCACGAGAAGCACCAGACTGATCCTACTACCACTACTAAAACACCTGTTTCTGCACCCAGAAGCAATAGTTATAGGAGACTCAATTCCACCAATCACATCTACTCAAACAAAAGAAGTTTTGTGAACAGTAGATTCCATAGACCAGATGGGGCTGGCCCAAAAACTACCGTTGACCCGAATAGGGCTGCGGTAACAATACAGAATACAGTCCAGGAACCAACCTCACCTCCCGATCATATTGACATCCTTGTCAATGAAGTGTTTTTGCAAACCAATATCCCTGGTTCAAAAAATAAAAATAAAAATAAAAATGCTGACCTCTCCACCTCTAATGTAAATAGTGACCCTCAAAAAGGAGCGCACATACCCCAAAATCCAGAAGAAACACAAGCTCAGCTTGCTAGAGTCAGAATGCAGATTGACAAAATTAGAAAAGAAAGGGCTCTTGCAGATCTTAATGACCCCCTAATGCAGAATGATTTGGCACAAGAAGAAAATTTTATTGATCTTCTTAATCTGTCCGTCCATGATGATCCTATTCCCTCTACATGCACCCCCACAACTACTTCTGGGACTCTTATAGACAGTGAAAAAATTATCATTGATAATACTAATATGGCATCACCGCTTGTTCCCTTCCTGCCCTCTGCTAAACAACAAAAAACCAATGTCATCACGGATTTTTTAGTCTTAAAACCTTCAACAACCAAAAAGAGAAAAAATACCGAAGAGGAACCAGGGCAGGTTCCAAATCTAAACAAAAAGAGAGCTGCTTGATAGACCCCATTAAAAGGAGCAACAAAAATAAAAATATAAACAAAAATAATAATAAAAGCACAAATAAAAACCTTCAAGAAAACAATAACACCAGCAGCACATTTAATAATGTTTCCCAAGACACCATTGTTACAAGTAATATTTTTAACATGTCCGATTATCCACTTAGTAATAATGAAATTAAAGTTTTAAACAAAGGCTTATCTTTCTGCCCATCTTACAAAACCAAGGACTTTGACATTTCTTAGACATTCAAAATTATGTCAGAAAACTCACTTTAAAAAGACATTTTCTAATAAAAGGGGAAAATTCTCCTACTGCCCCTCCTGAAACTAACTCCTTTATTCACGCTGCAGTAAAACCGGAATCTAATTTTTATCCTACCAAAAGTAAGGGACATTTTTTAAAAACCTTTAGTGACTTGGTCTTGACCGACCTTAAGGGAGTCGTGAATCAAAACAGGAGGCTTAGGAAAAATGTATCCCATTTAGAAAGAGAAGCACTTTTCCTTTTAAAAAACAACAGCGACATAGTCATTAGAGCAGTGGATAAAGGAGGCGGGATAGTCATCCAAAATAGGGCTGACTATCTCAAGGAGGCCTATAGAATTTTGTCTGACACAGCATACTATGAAGCAGCCAAAGAAGCGGATTATGACCAGGCCGTTACTGCTTATAAAGTTCTCATTCAAAAGGCAGTTGATGACAACATACTCAATCCTGCAGAGAAAAAATTCCTACAGATAAAAAATCCGGCCAAAGCCTTCTTTTATCATTTACCAAAGATCCACAAAAGCCTATCCAACCCGCCTGGCAGACCCATAATCTCAGGCATTGACTCTTTGACATCCAACTTAGCCAACTATATAGATTTGCTCCTACAACCATATGTACTGGACCTAAAAAGCCACCTTAGGGACTCTGCCCATCTTATTGAAATGATCAGTGGCATCCCCTGGAAAGACTCTTATATGTTTGTCACTATTGACGTGGCCTCCCTCTATTCCAATATTCAACACCACTTAGGTCTATTTAGTCTCTCCCTATACTTGGAAAATGATAAAAATATACCCCTGTTCCAAAAGGAGTTCATTATTGGGAGCATGAGTTTTTTACTTCATAATAACTACTTTTTATTTTCTGATATACTGTACCCTCAATGCCTTGGGACAGAGATGGGGTCCAGGGCTGCGTGTTCTTACGCTAATTTGTTCATGGGGGTCTTCAAAATGGTGCATATTGAGAATGGCCTCTTCAAGGATGTTACGGGGGGACCAGCAGATTAGGACCAGGGGGTATATATCCTAATCGCCAGTCGGGGCCCACCGTGCTCCAGATGACAAAGGAGCTGCTGGAATCTGAGGGTTAGGCGGAGACTATGGAGCTGGATGGCTCTGAGATAACCCAGGAACTCTGGGAACCGGTCACGTGTGTTGGGACACGTCAGACCGGACGACAATCCGATTAGCGTTTTGGTGCACCTAGCGCTACACCAACCACATGTGCAGGAAACACGTCAGCCCGGGTGGTAACCAGGTAGCGTTGACCGGAAGACCGCCACGAAAGCGCCCTGTCGGCCACGTGTGTAGGACACGTCAGGCCGAGCGGTCCTCCGATTAGCGTTTCTGGCCACCTCTCGCCTGGCCACGTGTGTGTAGGACACGTCAGGCCAGATGGTTACACCAGTAGCGTTGACCGGGAAGCCGAGGAGGATAAGGAACACCCTGTTAACTCCACATGGGTCCTGGGGTACGCTGTCCGTGCGCGTAGGGGACACAACCGGACAGGTGGCGCAGCAGGTGCGTTGTCCGTGTGCGTAGGAGGCACAATCGGACAGGTGGCGCAGCAGGTGCGTTGTCCGTGTGCGTAGTGGGCACAATCGGACAGGAAGCACAGCAGCCGCAGCCCAGTTAACGCCACTGGGCTGCTATAGCAAGACTGGAACGGCAGGAGGGAAGCACGGCGCCTGACCTCTGGCCGCCTGGGCCTCTGCAAGCCAGTCCGGAGTTGCCACGTCATCAGGACACCTGACACCCTCTGCCCTATCAGGGCCTGCCACCTCACGGACATGCTCAGTGAGGTCCTTACCGGACCTAGCCTCTGATGCACTGAGTGCCTGAGCATGCTCAGTAGCCTGAGCCACAGGCTTAGAAAGCAGACTATCAGTTTGAGCATGCTCAGTAGGCACATCCCAGAACTTAGACACAGCACGAAGTCCAAGTACCTGTGCAAAGAGGCTGTTAGGGTTAATTGTGGGAGCATGCTCAGTAGCCTGAACTGAGGACTTAGTCTCAGACATAACACAAACAGGCTGAGCATGCTCACTAGGCAAAACACCGGGCTTAAACTCTGGCTGGGGTAAATCGGCGCACGCATGCGCACTAGCCACCTCTCCACACTTAGACGTGGTGGAAGGAACAGCCAACTGGACGACCCGAGGCACGGCCAAGAACGGCAGCTGGCGCCTTGGCGCAACAGGAACCGCAGCAGGCTGCTTGCGGCTATGGCGGCGCCGGTTCGTAACAGTACCCCCCACTCTAGCGGCCCTCCCACTCGAATGGTCTATAGTCGCCACAGATACCACTGAGCGACGGGCGGAAGATGGAGACATGCAGTGGGAGCTACAAGCCTCGCTCCACCACGGAATCACCCCAGACGACCAGTCGATATGTGGGGAATGTTGCTTCAACCAAGGAATACCCAGCAGAATATCATCTGCACCCTTAGGGAGAACCAGAAATGAAATGGTCTCCCTATGCCCAGATGACATGGCAAGGGTAATGGGCACTGTCTGCTGGTGAATTACCTTGGGCAACAAGGACCCATCCAATACACGGACTCTCACTGGCCTTGGCATTTGCACCAGTGGGATGGCATACCGCCGGGCAAAAGAGGAGGAGATGAAACTATCCCCAGCACCTGTGTCCACACTTGCCCTTCTGGACCATGTTGACCCCTTAAAGGAAATGGACGCGGGAAATGTCACCCTAATGGATGACGCAGAGTCCAGTCTACCTTCAGCTATGGTCACCAATCGCGGTCGCTTACCCTGACGCTTTGGGCAACGGTTGGCATAATGACCATACTGCCCACAAGCGAAACAGGAAATGCCCTTGCGACTCGAAGACCTAGCAACACCAACCCTAGCGATGTCCATAGGGACAGAGATGTCCTCTAAGGGAGGTGCAGTAGGAGAGACCACTACAGTGGCTGAACGGCCCTCTGACCTGCGCTCCAGCTGACGTTCGGAGGTCCGCAGGTCAATGCAGGTAGCCAGAGTCATGAGGCCCTCAAGGGTAGTTGGTACCTCACGCGACGCTAATGCGTCCTTCACGTGCGAGGCTAATCCCCTCCAGAACAGTGGAATAAGAGTCCTCTCTGACCACCCCAGTTCTGCAGCAAGTGTCCTGAAACTCACAGCATATTGACTTGAGGAGGTACGCCCCTGCTCCAAAGTCAGTAGCTGTAGGGCCGAGTCGTGAGTGACCTGAGGCCCCAGGAACACTTGTCGCAAGGACTCCAAAAACTCCTTAGAGTCCTGTACTACGGGGTCATTACTCTCCCACAATGGTGTAGCCCACTCCAGTGCTCTATCAGAGAGCATGGAGATGATAAACCCCACCTTCGACCTCTCTGTAGGAAACCGTGCAGCCAACAGCTCTAGATGGACTGAGCACTGGTTCACGAATCCCCTACATGCCTTGCTGTTCCCCGTAAACTTGTTGGGTAGCAAAAGGTGAGGGAGGGTTGGAGTAGGCTTGGTGACGGACACCATTGCAGCCGCTTGAGCCACCACATCATCCATATCAGCAGCAAGAGCAGACTTCTCCAGAGACCTCACTCTGGCATCAAGCTGCAGCATGAACTGACGTAGCTGCTCCATCTCCGCCATGCCAGCCAGACCCTGGCGCAGTCTTACTGTTACGGGGAGACCAGCAGATTAGGACCAGGGGGTATATATCCTAATTGCCAGTCGGGGCCCACCGTGCTCCAGATGACAAAGGAGCTGCTGACACCTGAGGGTTAGGCGGAGACTATAGAGCTGGATGGCTCTGAGATAACCCAGGAACTCTGGGAACCGGTCACGTGTGTTGGGACACGTCAGACCGGACGACAACCCGATTAGCGTTTTGGTGCACCTAGCGCTACACCAACCACATGTGCAGGAAACACGTCAGGCCGGGTGGTAACCAGGTAGCGTTGACCGGAAGACCGCCACGAAAGCGACCTGTCGGCCACGTGTGTAGGACACGTCAGGCCGTGCGGTCCTCTGATTAGCGTTTCTGGCCACCTCTCACCTGGCCACGTGTGTGTAGGACACGTCAGGCCAGATGGGTACACCAGTAGCGTTGACCAGGAAGCCGAGGAGGATAAGGAACACCCTGTTAACTCCACAGGGGTCCTGGGGTACGCTGTCCGTGTGCGTAGGGGGCACAACCGGACAGGTGGCGCAGCAGGTGCGTTGTCCGTGTGCGTAGGGGGCACAATCGGACAGGTGGCGCAGCAGGTGCGTTGTCCGTGTGCGTAGGAGGCACAATCGGACAGGTGGCGCAGCAGGTGCATTGTCCGTGTGCGTAGTGGGCACAATCGGACAGGAAGCACAGCAGCCGCAGCCCAGTTAACGCCACTGGGCTGCTATAGCAAGACTGGAACGGCAGGAGGGAAGCATGGCGCCTGACACTGATGTGCCGAGCCACGAATCTTGGCGTGACAGGCACCGTTCGCCTAACCCTACCTACCACTTCCCAACATAGGCTTATGCCGCAATGAGGCTCTAACATGGAGGTGTGCTCTGACTGAGCAAAAGTGAAGACTGCGCACCTCCATGTTGTCTCCAGCCCCTTTTATAACCTGGGTCTGCCCCAAACCCAGGGTGGAACCACCAAGGTCCAATAGCAGAGTGCCATGTCATCAGTGACGTCACATGCAACCTATCCGGAAGCGCCACGTCATTGATGACCTCATGGCAGCCACGCCCCAAACACTTCACCAGTCATCGTCTGATGACCAATACTGAGGTGCCAGATCATAGCGGCGGGCCTCTGCGAGCCAGTCCGGAGTTGCCACGTCATCAGGACACCTGACACCCTCTGCCAAATCAGGGCCTGCCACCTCACGGACATGCTCAGTGAGGTCCTTACCGGACCTAGCCTCTGATGCACTAAGCGCCTGAGCATGCTCAGTAGCCTGAGCCACAGGCTTAGAAAGCAGACTATCAGTTTGAGCATGCTCAGTAGGCACATCCCAGAACTTAGACACAGCACGAAGTCCAAGTACCTGTGCAAAGAGGCTGTTAGGGTTAATTGTGGGAGCATGCTCAGTAGCCTGAACTGAGGACTTAGTCTCAGACATAACACAAACAGGCTGAGCATGCTCACTAGGCAAAACACCGGGCTTAAACTCTGGCTGGGGTAAATAGGCGCACGCATGCGCACTAGCCGCCTCTCCACACTTAGACGTGGTGGAAGGAACAGCCAACTGGACGACCCGAGGAACGGCCAAGAACGGCAGCCGGTGCCTGGGCGCAACAGGAACCGCAGCAGGCTGCTTGCGGCTATGGCGGCGCCGGTTCGTAACAAAGGAGGGGATCATACTCTATAAAAGGTTCATCGATGATTTATTCATTATCTGGGATAGCAATTCTTCTGATGTCAATGTTTTTCTGGACCATTTGAATAATAATGAGTGGGGTTTAAAGTTCACCTCCACAGTTCATGCTGATGAAATTCATTTTTTAGACTTGGTAGTTTATCATGAGAGAAGCAAAATATGCACTAAAACCTTTTTTAAAAAAGTGGATGCAAACGGATATATTCACTATAATAGTGAACATTATAAAAAATGGCTAAAAAACATCCCACTGAATCAGTACAAAAGGATTAGGAGAAACTGTACCTAAGAAATTGTCTTCAAGAGTCATGTGGAGGTTTTGAGGCAACGCTTCATAGAGAGAGAATATCCTAAATCCCTTATCCAGAAGGCTTACAAGGAGTCTTCTAGCCTTAAGCAAGCAGACCTTGTAAAGCCAAAAAAGGACAGACAGAATACAGAGAGAACAAAGAAGCAAGATTTTGGTTTAAACCTAATAACTACTTCCAGTAGTGATAACATAGCTATAAGGAATGTTCTATCAAAGCATTGGTGCATCCTGCAAAGTGACCCCATTCTGAAATCTATTCTACCCCCTGTCCCAGGGATCACCTTTAGGTGGGCCCCTATGATTAAAAATATCCTTGCCCCAAGTAGACTGAGATCCAGATTAGCACAGCCTAAATTCCTTGCTACAGCAGGTTCCTACAGATGTGGCTCCAAACTTTGCTTATGCTGTAAGAGCATCTGTCATGGCAGGACCTCTTTTTGCTCATCTAATGGGGATGAATCATTTAAAATAAAAGATCGTTTGTCCTGCCAATCGAATTTTGTCGTATATCTTATAGACTGCATTTGTGACAAGCAATATGTTGGCAGAACAAGCCAAGCCCACCACGATAGGGTTAATTCACATCGCCATAACATAAGAGCTGGTTTTCTCCTACATGGACTTTCAAAACATTGTACAATCCAACACAACAAAAATTTGGATTTCAAGATCACACCCATTGAGCAAATCAGCCCCTTCGTGCACAATAGGTCCGAGGCTTTAAGTCGGAAAGAAACTTTCTGGATCCATAAACTCAATACTCTTAATCCTTTTGGTCTAAATGAGGTGGCTGACCTTTTTTTATTAGCTTTTAGATATCAGCCTTTTTGTCATTTTTCTATTAGACTTTATATTCAATGCTATCCGATTATTCATAAGGTCATAGCATCATCTAACCTCTATAAATCACCATCTGTATATTTGCTCCCTTTGAAATGTCCCTTTTATTTGTATATATATATATATATATATATATATATATATATATATATATACAGTGCCCACAAGTATTATTCAACCCCCTGCAGATTTAGCAGGTTTACACATTCGGAATTAACTTGGCATTGTGACATTTGGACTGTAGATCAGCCTGGAAGTGTGAAATGCACTGCAGTAAAAAAGAATGTTATTTCTTTTTTTATTTATTTATTTTTTTTAAATTGTGAAAAGTTTATTCAGAGGGTCATTTATTATTCAACCCCTCAAGCCACAAGAATTCTGTTTGGTTCCCCTAAAGTATTAAGAAGTATTTCAGGCACAAAGAACAATGAGCTTCACATGTTTGGATTAAGTATCTCTTTTTCCAGCCTTTTCTGACTAATTAAGACCCTCCCCAAACTTGTGAACAGCACTCATACTTGGTCAACATGGGAAAGACAAAGGAGCATTCCAAGGCCATCAGAGACAAGATCGTGGAGGGTCACAAGGCTGGCAAGGGGTACAAAACCCTTTCTAAGGAGTTGGGCCTACCTGTCTCTACTGTTAGGAGCATCATCCGGAAGTGGAAGGCTTATGGAACTACTGTTAGCCTTCCACGGCCTGGACAGCCTTTGAAAGTTTCCACCCGTGCCGAGGCCAGGCTTGTCCGAAGAGTCAAGGCTAACCCAAGGACAACAAGGAAGGAGCTCCGGGAAGATCTCATGGCAGTGGGGACATTGGTTTCAGTCAATACCATAAGTAACGTACTCCACCGCAATGGTCTCCGTTCCAGACGAGCCCGTAAGGTACCTTTACTTTCAAAGCGTCATGTCAAGGCTCGTCTACAGTTTGCTCATGATCACTTGGAGGACTCTGAGACAGACTGGTTCAAGGTTCTCTGGTCTGATGAGACCAAGATCGAGATCTTTGGTGCCAACCACACACGTGACGTTTGGAGACTGGATGGCTCTGCATACGACCCCGAGAATACCATCCCTACAGTCAAGCATGGTGGTGGCAGCATCATGCTGTGGGGCTGTTTCTCAGCCAAGGGGCCTGGCCATCTGGTCTGCATCCATGGGAAGATGGATAGCACGGCCTACCTGGAGATTTTGGCCAAGAACCTCCGCTCCTCCATCAAGGATCTTAAGATGGGTCGTCATTTCATCTTCCAACAAGACAACGACCCAAAGCGCACAGCCAAGAAAACCAAGGCCTGGTTCAAGAGGGAAAAAATCAAGGTGTTGCAGTGGCCTAGTCAGTCTCCTGACCTTAACCCAATTGAAAACTTGTGGAAGGAGCTCAAGATTAAAGTCCACATGAGACGCCCAAAGAACCTAGATAACTTGGAGAAGATCTGCATGAAGGAGTGGGCCAAGATAACTCCAGAGACCTGTGCCGGCCTGATCAGATCTTATAAAAGACTATTATTAGTTGTAATTGCAAACAAGGGTTATTCCACAAAATATTAAACCTAGGGGTTGAATAATAATTGACCCACACTTTTATGTTGAAAATTTATTAAAATTTAACTGAGCAACATAACTTGTTGGTTTGTAAGATTTATGCATCTGTTAATAAATCCTGCTCTTGTTTGAAGTTTGCAGGCTCTAACTTATTTGCATCTTATCAAACCTGCTAAATCTGCAGGGGGTTGAATACTACTTGTAGGCACTGTATATATTTATATATATTTTTAATTCATATTATATTATTCTATATTTTATCTCTTGTCAATTGTCCATGATTTAAGTATCAGCATTATTTTTATATATAGTTTTATATATATTATATTTATATATTTTATGTTCCATATGCGTACAGTCGTTTAACTTTGTTTTTAATTGTTTTATCCCAGCGCGTTTCCATGTATTACTCATATGTTCCCTTGACATTTTGTCCTTTGTAATAACATGTCAGTCATATCCCACTGATATCATGTTTTTCTATTGACGCTAGTTTCATCTGCACTGCACTTTCCATTTTAAATTTTATTCATCTATTTATCTAGTTATTTACTCATGTTCCCTCTTTTTCACACGATTCCTTTTTCATGTATCTCACGCTGGTCCTCCTTCCACAACCAGGACCCTGCTTTGGGCTGCTTTTCCCACGGCCCTGAACTTGAGTCACCTCCGCTGTGATACATTTGCTGTTCTGCGCGTGTGCTTTCTTTTTAGTTCCCACGCTTTGAACCCATTTCACCTCGGCTCGCTCTGAAACCTGCTTAGTTTCTTCGCACATGTGCTCTTTCCTCTTTTACCCCCGCTATTTATTCACACTACACTCTGCCCTCTAGGAATATTTTTAGCATTTCTAGCATCTTGGCTATGGTTTCATGGTATATTTTTTTATACAAGGGTATATTTATGTTTTTAACACACCTTTAATGTGCACACGCTTTTTCTATCAATTTATCTCACTAGATTTCTGGACAAAATATTTTCACATACTCTCACATGTTACCCCTTCCTCACGTTTTTTCCTCATTTTTGCTTAGGCATCTTTCTTTCATTTAAACCGGTTAGCTTGGAGTAATGGTTAATCACTTTGCACCGCACTTTCAATTTTAATTTTATTTATTTAATTATTCTCTCATGTTCCCTCTTTTCACACGATTTCCTTTATCTATGTATCTTATACTGGTCCTCCTTCCACAACCAGGATCGTGCTTTGGGCTGCTTTTCTCACGACCCTGAACTTGAGTCACCTCCACTGTGATACATTTGCTGTTCTGCGCATGCGCTTTCTTTTTAGTTCCCACGCTTTGAACTCATTTCACCTCGGTTCGCTCTGAAACCTGCTTAGTCTCTTTACGCATGCGCTCTTTCCTCTTTTTCCCCCGTTGCTTATCCACACTCTCTCCTGCTTTTTAGGAACATTTTTAGTATCTTGGCCATGGATTCATTGTATATATTTTTATACAAGCGTATATTTATATTTTTAACACACTTTTGGTGTGCACATTCTATCAATTCATCGCACTAGATTTCTGTATAAAATATTTTCACGTTGCTTTTTTCTCACGTTCTTTCCCCCATTTTTTGCTTAGGCATTTTTCTAAACTTTCCTTTCCCGTTCCACCAGAGGAATCTTCTCAATATTCATTACTTCATCCATTTCTTTTAAACCGGTCAGCTTGGAGTAATGGTTAATCACTAGCCACCCCATGTAAAACTAAACGATCCCTTTTTTTCAGGTTCGCAAATTGTATTAAATATGAATGTTTTTAACAGATTGACGCGCTCTGAAAAAATCAAACAGTGTTTTCATTTATGCCTTGATTTATTTATTTTTATTTTTATGTGCAAATAGAAAACACTCCTCCTTTGCAGTTTCACGTGTCTATGAATCACTCCGTTACCATGTGAGCAATGACGTCATAGACATCAACGTGGCAGAATAGACTCCCCTATAAGTAACCGGTCTGCAAACTGTGTGTATAATTTCTCTTTTCCCTGAAGAAGGAGACAGTTTTTGTCTCTGAAACGCGTTGGAATGCTGAAATAAAAACAGATTTTTATTAATATCCTGGCAACAGTGGTTTTTTAGCGCAGCTAAAACCCGTTTTCCTATTTATATCTATATCACGTTGTACACGGGGCCGCTGCTTGAACCACATGGACACTCACATGCTCATCAAGGAGTTGTGACTGGCACAACCTTACCAGGTGAGTGTACCTTTCTATACTTCTATACGGTAAATACCGGGTAAGACACTATTGCGCCTTTTTGTCCCCCCGTCTCTAGCTGAATTCATCCAAAGGCATAGTAAGCACTACAGGTGTTTCACAAAATGTTATATCTTTGAGCGGTGAACATTTTTCCCACTAAAATTTTGTTTTAACCCCAATTTTTACAAAGGGTATAGGTAAAAAATGCCCCATAATGTGTTACACAATTTCTCCTGAACAGGAAATACCCCATATGTGACGGTACAGTACTGTTTGGCCACACCACAGGACTGTGGAAGGAAGGAGCACCATTTGATTTTTGTAGATTTTCCTAGAATAGTTTGCAGACTCCATTTGCAGACCCCCTAAGTGCCAGTACAGAAGAAATCACCTCAAGTGCCCAGATTTTGGAAATTACATCCCTCTGGGAATTCATCTATGGGTGTAGTGACGATTTAGTCTCTGGAAAACCCCCATGAAGTTAAATGCAGTTAATGTTGCAGGTTTAAAAATTGCAAATAAGTCTTGTGCCTAGTACATTGTAGTGCCCATACATTGTGTCCAGCTCATGCTTATGGAAACCTGCACATTGTAAATTAAGCGAGCTCGCCTCAATACAACAATGCCAAACATGTGGATGTTATAGTGGGCTTTACACGCTACGATATATCTAACGAGATGTCGGCGGGGTCACGTCGTAAGTGACGCACATCCGGCATCGTTAGTGATATCATAGCATGTGACAGCTACATGCGACGGTGAACGAGCAGAAATACTCACCTTCTCGTTCATCGTTGACACGTCGCTCATTTTCTAAAATTAGAACGTCCAGTTGTTTATTGTTCCCGAGGCAGCACACGTCGCTCCGTGTGACACCTCGGGAACGATGAACACAGCTTACCTGCGTCCCGCCGGCAATGCTGAAGGAAGGAGGTGGGTGGGATGTTTACGTCCCGCTCATCTCGCCCCCTCCGCTTCTATTGGCCGGCCGCTGTGTGATGTCGCTGTGACGCCGAACGTCCCTCCCCCTTCAGGAAGTGGCTGTTTGCCGCCCACATCGAGGTTGTTTGGAAGGTAAGTACGTGTGATGGGGGGTTACAGCATTGTGCGACACGGGCAAGAAATTGCCCGTGCTGCACAAACGATGGGGGCGGGTGTGATTGCAAATGCAATCGTACGAGAAATCGACATGTGAAGCAGCCTTTACTGTTGGTTTAGGCACATTCTAGTGCTTAGAAGGGAGAAGAGCATTTAGATTTTGGAGTGCAGATTTTGCTGGATTTCTTTTTTGAGAGGGGAGCCATAGTGTTTTTCCAGAGCCTTTGTGCTACCAGTAACATGGAGGCCCCCTATATTTCCTTTAACAGATGACTGACCTGAGCGGGGACTTGTGTTTTATGTGTCGAGTTGAATGCTATTTGGTGGCAATCTGTTTATAGATCATTTTGTATCAGTTCACATTTATCCTGTGGTCTATGCTGAGCATTTACATCGGGATTTCCAACTACATCTCTGAAATACGTGATTCAGGTGAAACCCCTGATGGATCCATTCACTAATGAGACAGCTGAGTTACTCCGAACTCTGTTTGGCCTCTGTTCAGTGGTGTCCGTTTTTTCAAAGGAGAACAAAACTGTTGATCACCGCAATTTTGTGCACACCTACAAATGACGCATAAAAAGATGGACACCACCACACCATAGGCCAGATGAGAGTTCAAAATGACTCTCTCAGCTTCATTACAGTGAATTTTCCATTGGGAATTTTGCTTGAATCATGTTTTTCATTTATATACATGTAATAATACAGAAAAAGGGAAAAAACGGGTTTTAGCCGCGCTAAAAAACCACTGATGTTGAATTGATTAAAATTTCTTTTTATTTCAGCATTTCCAACGCGTTTCCGAGACAAAGTCCGTCTCCTTCCTCAGGGAAAAAAGAAATCAAGCAGCTGTCTGCAGTCCAATGCTTTAAAAGAGGATACAAACTGCCACGTTGACAGCTATGACGTCAATCACCCACTGAGCTCATGACTCATAGACACGTGGAGAACACACAATGAAAAAACACATTTTGATATATCAGACACTATAAAAAGCACATATAACATTATGAAATACCAGTTGAATAAAACTAAAATAAAAGTTAATTAAAATGATCTATATGTGGTTTATTTTTATCTAGTTTAAAATTATGGGCTTGGAAACATGATTTGAATGAAGGATTTAAAAGAAATTGAAAGGGTGCGAACCTGTGAATTAATGATAATATGCAAGGAAATCAAGCACACCTACCATTACTCTAAGTGCATCTCATTGAATTTAGTGGAGACCAGAATACACCATATACACATATATATATATATATATATATGTATGCGAAATATCGGCATAATTAGTATTAATATTAATATTAAAATGTATATTAATATTTAGTATTATAAAGAGTATAATATGATATGAGATGCAGTAATATGAAAATAATTGAAAAATTATTAAAAATTATTAAAAATTCTTTACGCTGTTTGTTCTTATTTTTATTTTCATTCTTATCATTATTATTTTTTATTTTATATTTTTATCTTTATCTAATTTAAAATTATAGGCTAGGGGCATAATTTCAATAAAAGATCTAAAAAAGATTGGAAGGGTGCGAACCTGTGGATTAATGCCAATATACAAGGGGATTGGTCATGACACTATTACTCTATATTCATATTTTTAAGATTAATGAGAATCAAAAATGAATGGTTGTTCAGTAACCTGAAACCATTTAATTAGGGACTAATCACTATAGGAACTGGGGACCATTCAGTGAATGTACCATATGTATATATAAAGATAAATATACATATGTAGAAAAATTGTGTGAACATATGGACATGATTAGTATTGGTGCGGTAACATTGTGATACATTTGAAAGATAACATCGTGATTAAAGACGAAAAGAAAACAAGTATAAGAAATATCGGGGTCAAGAAAGTTTAAACCGTGAGAACTCAAAAGGCTGCGCAAGCGCACAGAGCAAATATAAGCCTCCTAAGATGAAGAGAAGACAGAACGTGGGAAAATCAAAGACTGCGCTAAGCACACGAATCGATTATCACCCAGCTGAGATGACAGGAGGTTAGATCGTAGGCAAAGGTGTTCTATAAGACAGAGTGATGGGTGTATATACATATAATATAAGTACACTTGTACGTATGTACAAGGTAGTATTTTGTGCTA
Source organism: Anomaloglossus baeobatrachus (assembly GCF_048569485.1). NCBI lineage: Eukaryota > Metazoa > Chordata > Amphibia > Anura > Aromobatidae > Anomaloglossus > Anomaloglossus baeobatrachus. The sequence goes on along the minus strand of NC_134362.1, from coordinate 113,485,127 downwards.
AGAAAAATTGTGTCCATATGATTATTAAATATTAGAAATGGAGAGGGTCAGCATATTATTTATAAAAACCGCTACAAAAAGGAGGCATTGAATAAAAATGTATACTACATAAAGACTTAAATGATTATAAAAACTAATTGTCTAGTATAATGTGATGAAATAAACCGACATTTATTACTCAGTGCCTATTTAATATCACTGTTTATCATTCCTTTATCGTTCTTATAAAGAATTTTGACACAATACAGGTTAATAAAATAAATCAGAGACTTCATTTAGGCCAAAAGGTTTGAGGGTATTTAGTTTGTATATCCAAAAAGTCTCTTTCCTGCTGAGAGTTTCAGCCCTATTGTGCACAATAGGGTCAACCTGTTCTATTGGTGTGATCTTGAAATTTAGATTTTTATTGTGCTGTAGTACACAATGTTTCGAAAGACCATGCAAGAGGAAGCCCGTTTTTATGTTATGGCGATGAGAATTTAGTCTATTATGTAATGCTTGGCTCGTTCTACCTATATACTGCTTGCCACATGCACAATCAACCAAATAAATAACATAGTTCGATTGGCATGTCAAGTGTTTTTTTATCTTAAAAAATTCATTCCCATTTGGTGAACAGAATGATGTCCTGCCATGATAGATAGTCTTGCAGCACAGACAATTCCTAGAGCCGCATCTGTAGGCACCTACTGCGGTAGGACAAGTGATGATTGAAGTTGGCTTGGTTCTCAATTTACTGGGCGCTAAAATATTTTTGATGGTTGGTGCCCGCCTAAATGTTACACCTGGGGTAGGGGGAAGAATAGGGCTGAGAATGGGGTCATTTTGTAGGATCCCCCAGTGTTTGACCAGAATATTTTTGATCGACCCGCTATCACTGCTATAAGTTGTAATGAGATTTAGATTAAAATCTTGCTTTGCCTTTCCCCTGACTTGCTTACTGGGGTTAGCATTAATATGATGACCTCCAATCTTTTCCTGTTCAGTGCTCATGCAGGTTTTGATAAGGTCTTTTTGCTTCAGATTAGAGGATTTTTGATAGGCCTTCTGAATAAGAGATTTTGGATACCCTTTATCTTCAAAACGTTGTTTTAAGATTAAAACCTGTTCATTAAAATCAATGTCTTGGGTGCAATTTCTCCTGATCCTCTTGTACTGATTTAAAGGGATGTTTTGCAGCCATTTGTTGTAGTGCTCACTATTGTAGTCAATGTAGCTATTAGCATCCACTTTTTTGAAATGGGTTTTTGTCAGAATCCTATGATCCTGATGAAAGATAACCAAATCTAAGAAATTTATGCTATCATCACGTACTGATGAAGTAAAATTTAAGCCCCAATCATTGCCATCGAGGTCATCTAAAAGAATTTTGATGTCAGAAGAATTGCTGTCCCAAATGATGAACAGGTCATCTATGAATCTTTTATATAGAACAAGACTCCCTTTATAACGGCCATTCAGAATATAAACCATTTCAAAAATCCCCATAAAAAGGTTTGCGTAGGCACATGCAGCTTTCGACCCCATTGCCGTTCCGAGTCGCTGGTGGTATAATGTATTATTAAAAGTAAAATAATTATTGTGAAGAATAAAACTCATAGCATCAAGAATGAAGTCCCTCTGAGTTGGTGGAATTTTTGTGTCATTTTGCAGAAATAAAGAAATACAAAACAAGCCCAGGTGATGCTGTATGTTAGAGTATAGGGCAGCAACATCTATAGTCACAAAAATATAAGAGTCCTTCCAAACAATGTCCCTAATGTTCTCTATAAGATGAGCCGAATCCCTGATATGACTATTTAATTTTAATACATATGGCTGCAAAAGTAAATCAATGTAGTTAGCAAGGTTAGATGTTAAAGAGTTAATACCCGCAATAATCGGTCTACCAGGGGGATTTAGAGCATTTTTATGAAGCTTAGGTAGGTGGTAGAAGAATGCCATTGTTGGATTCTTAATTTGCAGGAATCTCTTTTCTGTTGGGTTAAAAATATTTTTTTCAATTGCTTTCTGAATAAGCATATCATAGGCAAAGATGGTTTGATCATATTCAACTTTTCTCGCAGTTCTATAGTAAATCGGGTCTGAAAGGATTCGATGTGCCTCTTTCATGTAATCAATACGATTTTGAATAACAATTCCACCTCCCTTGTCAGCTGCTCTAACAACTATATTGCCATTATTTTTCAAGGCTATCAGGGCTTCCCTTTCACGGTAGGATAAATTATGTTTGGATTTTTTCTTTTGATTAATGGCTTTTTTTAGATCTGATAAAACCAGATCACAAAACGTCTTTAGGAAATGCCCCTTGCTTTGTACTGGATAGAATCTGGTTTTTGGTTTGACCGCAACATGAAGAAAAGCGTTATCTTCAATAGTAGTGCTGGGTAAATTTTCACCTTTAAGTAGAAAGTGTCTTTTTAGTGTTAATTTTCTGATAAAGCTTTGTACATCTAAAAAGGTGTCAAAATCTCTTGATCTGAATGAGGGGCAAAAGGATAGACCCTTATTTAGTACTCTTGTTTCTGCCTCACTTAAAACATGGTTAGATAAATTGAAAATATTATTATTAATATTGCTTTTATTTTTAGTGGTATTCTTGTCAGAATAAGTGAGTGGTCCATTGATAGTATTACATTCGCCTTTAGTTCTGGCGTTTACACAATTCTTTTCTCTTTTTTGCTTACACTTGAGTCCTGCCCTTGTTCCTCTACGGTGTTTTTTCTCTTTTTGGTGGTAGATGGTTTTGGGGTTAAAAAATCCGTTCTAAGATTAGTTTTTGGGATTTTAACCGATGGGAGGAAAGGGACCAATGGAGCAGTTATTTTAGTGTTGTCAATGATAATTTTCTCAGCGCCCATAGAGGTCACTGGTACAAAAGTAGAATCTTGTGAAAGAGGGATTGACTCCTCATGAATGGAAAAATTCAAAAGGTCAATGAAGTCTGCCTCCTGATTTTTATCAACAGGCGATGGAGGGATTTCTGATTCTAATAATGCTCTTTCCTTCCTGATTTTATCGATCTGCAATCTGATCCTAGCTAAATGGGCTCTGGTTTCCTCAGGGATAGTTGGGATTGGCGGTACCCTCGGAAGTATCACAGTGCTACTGGAGGTGGAGGGGAGAGAGATATCTTGATTTTTATCACACCTGCCCATATCTGTTTGTGAGAATACCTCATTTACTAACTTGTCAATGTGGTCTGGGAATTTTCTGGATGAGCATGAGGTTGCAATAGCTCCATTAGTATTATCCTGCTCTGGTGTTGAATTTTTTTCATTTTTATCACAATGAGTGTGAGCATTAGAAACTGTTTTATCGACTTTATGGAATTTACTATTAACATAGCTCTTTTTACTGTAGTTATTATTATACTTATTGTAATTGGTGGAGCTGTGTCTCCTGAAACTGTTATTTCTTAAGGGAAGAGGTGCAGTACCTTCAGTACCTTCAGGAGTGGTAGAGTGGACCTGAAGTCTCTCATGCCTATCTCTCTGCAGTTTTTTCGATTTTCTAATAATAGTATCGTGTTCGAGTTGTAAAAGTCTGGTGTTAATCCCTGAATTAAGATTTCTGAATTCCGGATGTAGTGAAAAAACAGAAAGTTCATCATGTAGTGCTGAGATCTTAGCAATCGAAGCTGTAGCGATATCAGTCCTCTTTTCATATAAGCATGACAACATACCTTGCATGCATAAGGTGAAGAGTTTGTCCCATTTGCACGTAAAGTCCAGGTCTTGCGGGAACGGTGAGGCTTTATTTATTTGAAGACCTTTAGGGCACAGTTTTTCGTCCATATATATGGATAGAAATCTTGCGTCCAAACTATAGTGTAATTCTTCTTTAAGATGATCTTCCAAGGAATGAAAGAGTTTCCTCATTCGGGAGGAATCATCATCTGAAAAAATAATACCTGAATCCATGCAGGTGTCAGTGCTGGATTCTTCATGGGATCCGACAATCTGGAGTATTAGCCTTTCCCTGGATGACAGGCGGTTGTTATAATAGTCCATGCCGCCTATTGACGATAGGAGATGAAGGAGCCCTCTGCTGCCGTTAACCCCAAGGAGATGGGTCCAAAGGCCAATCTCAATATCCGTAAACTTTTGGGTACTAGAGGTGGGGGGAGAGAGAAAGGCGCAGATAGGGTCTTACCCGATATAACTCTGATTAATGTAAAGTAGGAAAACACTCACCTATTCCGGTTGTGCCAGTCACAACCCCTTAAATCGCATTTGAGTGTCAGCGTGGTATTTAAGCAGCGGCCCCGTACACGGCAATGTAATAATACAGAAAAAGGGAAAAAACGGGTTTTAGCCGCGCTAAAAAACCACTGATGTTGAATTGATTAAAATTTCTTTTTATTTCAGCATTTCCAACGCGTTTCCGAGACAAAGTCCGTCTCCTTCCTCAGGGAAAAAAGAAATCAAGCAGCTGTCTGCAGTCCAATGCTTTAAAAGAGGATACAAACTGCCACGTTGACAGCTATGACGTCAATCACCCACTGAGCTCATGACTCATAGACACGTGGAGAACACACAATGAAAAAACACATTTTGATATATCAGACACTATAAAAAGCACATATAACATTATGAAATACCAGTAGAATAAAACTAAAATAAAAGTTAATTAAAATGATCTATATGTGGTTTATTTTTATCTAGTTTAAAATTATGGGCTTGGAAACATGATTTGAATGAAGGATTTAAAAGAAATTGAAAGGGTGCGAACCTGTGAATTAATGATAATATGCAAGGAAATCAAGCACACCTACCATTACTCTAAGTGCATCTCATTGAATTTAGTGGAGACCAGAATACACCATATACACATATATATATATATATATATATATATATATATATATATGTATGCGAAAATATCGCATAATAATTTTTAATAATTTTTCAATTTATTTTCATATTACTGCATCTCATATCATATTATACTCTTTATAATACTAAATATTAATATACATTTTAATATTAATATTAATACTAATTATGCCGATATTTCGCATACATATATATATATATATATATATATATATATATATATATATATGGTGTATTCTGGTCTCCACTAAATTCAATGAGATGCACTTAGAGTAATGGTAGGTGTGCTTGATTTCCTTGCATATTATCATTAATTCACAGGTTTGCACCCTTTCAATTTCTTTTAAATCCTTCATTCAAATCATGTTTCCAAGCCCATAATTTTAAACTAGATAAAAATAAACCACATATAGATCATTTTAATTAACTTTTATTTTAGTTTTATTCAACTGGTATTTCATAATGTTATATATGCTTTTTATAGTGTCTGATATATCAAAATGTGTTTTTTCATTGTGTGTTCTCCACGTGTCTATGAGTCATGAGCTCAGTGGGTGATTGACGTCATAGCTGTCAACGTGGCAGTTTGTATCCTCTTTTAAAGCATTGGACTGCAGACAGCTGCTTGATTTCTTTTTTCCCTGAAGAAGGAGACGGACTTTGTCTCGGAAACGCGTTGGAAATGCTGAAATAAAAAGAAATTTTAATCAATTCAACATCAGTGGTTTTTTAGCGCGGCTAAAACCCGTTTTTTCCCTTTTTCTGTATTATTACATTGCCGTGTACGGGGCCGCTGCTTAAATACCACGCTGACACTCAAATGCGATTTAAGGGGTTGTGACTGGCACAACCGGAATAGGTGAGTGTTTTCCTACTTTACATTAATCAGAGTTATATCGGGTAAGACCCTATCTGCGCCTTTCTCTCTCCCCCCCACCTCTAGTACCCAATCATTTATATACATGTAATCCCTGGTATAGTCTCTCAGCATAGAGTGCAAGATAAATATGAGCCCTGCCATACTGCGATCTTTGGGAGGCAGTATAAACAAATCAACAGCAGTTTGAAGAACTGGCTTTATTTATTTTTTAACACCTTTCACCATATGATACAAATGATTAGGCTCCTTTATTCCTCTGGTCAAAATGATTACTGCAATACCAAATTTATATATTTTTTTTAGGGTTGGCTACTATCATAGTATCATAGTTTTTAAGGTTGAAGGGAGACTCTTAAGTAGAGATGAGCGAACCGGCCGTGGTTCGGCTCGATTTCGGTTCGTCGAACGGAGGTCCCGTTCGAGTTCGGTTCGGCAAACGTTCGATGAACCACTCGAACCGCATAGGAAACAATGGCAGGCAATCACAAACACATAAAAACACCTAGAAAACACCCTCAAAGGTGTCCAAAAGGTGACAAACAACTCACAACACAACACAAACACATGGGAAAGTGACAAGGACATATACTCATGCGAAAACAAAAGAGCAGGACAAGGAAAAAAAGGAGGAAACACAGATATAGGCATGGCACGCCCTTCTAAAATCATGTAAAACACCGCAAGGTGACTCCAAGCGGAGTTCTCCCTTTTTTCCAAAAATTGGGCCACACACACACCCACCCCTTCAGTGGCAGCACTTGTGCCCCAGCTGTACACTTCACAGCTAGATTTGCATCAAGCACATTCAAAAATACGCCATACTCAACCGTTCCCAGGATGACCCTGGGGTAGGTAGCAAAGTCTTTGCTGAACCATGACTTGTTCATCTTGGCTCCTTTTAAAAAACACAGCAAGCAACGGTTACTCCAAGCGGAGTCTCCCTTTTTTTTCAAAAAATTGGGCCCCACACACACCCACCCATTCAGTGGCAGCACTTGTGCCCCAGTTGTACACTTCACAGCTAGATTTGCATCAAGCACATTCAAAAATACGCCATACTTAACCGATCCCAGGATGGCACCGGGGTAGGTAGCAAAGTCTTTGCTGAACCATGACCTGTTCATCGTGGCTCCTTTTAAAAAACACTTCAAGCAAGGGTTACTCCAAGCAGAGTCTCCCTTTTTTACAAAAATCGGACCACACAGACACCCCTTCAGTGGCAGCACTTGTGCCCCAGTTGTACACTTCACAGGTAGATTTGCATCAAGCACATTAAAAAATACGCCATACTTAACCGTCCCCAGGAGGACACCGGGGAAGGTAGCTAAGTCTTTCCTGATCCCAGCTCTGTTCATCTTGGGTCCTTTTAAAAAACACAGCAAGCAAGGGTTACTCCAAGCGGAGTCTCCCTTTTTTCCAAAAATTGGGCCACACAGACACTCACCCCTTCAATGGCTGCACTTGTGCCCTAGTTGTACACTTCACAGGTAGATTTGCATCAAGCACAATCAAAAATATGCCATACTTAACCGTTCCCAGGATGACCCCGGGTTAGGTAGCAAAGTCTTTGCTGAACCATGACTTGTTCATCTTGGCTCCTTTTAAAAAACACAGCAAGCAAGGGTTACTCCAAGCGGAGTCTCCCTTTTTTTTCAAAAAATTGGGCCCCACACACACCCACCCATTCAGTGGCAGCACTTGTGCCCCAGTTGTACACTTCATAGGTAGATTTGCATCAAGCACATTCAAAAATACGCCATACTTAACCGTCCCCAGGAGGACACCGCGGTAGGTAGCTAAGTCTTTCCTGATCCCAGCTCTGTTCATCTTGGCTCCTTTCTTTTAAAAAACACAGCAAGCAAGGGTTACTCCAAGCGGAGTCTCCCTTTTTTTCAAAAAATTAGGCCCCACACACACCCACCCATTCAGTGGCAGCACTTGTGCCCCAGTTGTACACTTCACAGCTAGATTTGCATCAAGCACAATCAAAAATACGCCATACTTAACCGTTCCCAGGATGACCCTGGGGTAGGTAGCAAAGTCTTTGCTGAACCATGACTTGTTCATCTTGACTCCTTTTAAAAAACACAGCAAGCAAGGGTTACTCCAAGCGGAGTCTCCCTTTTTTCCAAAAATTGGGCCACACAGACACTCACCCCTTCAGTGGCAGCTCTTGTGCCCTAGTTGCAAACGGGATGTTTTGATTTGCATCAAGCACATTCCAAATCCACAAGCATTTACTCTCCCCAGGATGACACAGGGGTAGTAAATTCCTTGTGGATCCATGACTTGTTCATTTGATGAACGTTAGTCTGTCCATATTGTCACTGGACAGACGCTTGCACTTATCTGTCAGCACACACCCAGCAGCACTGAAGACACGTTCAGACACAACGCTGGCAACTGGACACGACAAAATCTCCAAGGCGTAAGTGGAGAGCTCTGGCCTTTTTTCAAGATTTGAAGCCCAAAATGAGCAAGGCTCCATTTGCAAAGTCATGGCATCGATGTTCATTTGGAGATACTCCTGTATCATCCTCTCCAGCCGTTGACTATGTGTCAGACTTGTTGTCTCTGGTGGCCTTGCAAAGGAGGGTCTAAAAAAATTATGAAAAGATTCAATAAAATTGCTGTTACCAGCACCAGTTACGGTGCTACTGGTACGGGTAGACTGTTGAAGATGACGAGACCGTCCCATGTTTGTCAAGTTACAACTGGGAGATTCACTCCCTGCACCACGGTTGTTTGGTGGAAAAGCCGAGCTAAGATCGAGTAACAGCTTCTGCTGATACTCCTGCATACGTGCGTCCCTTTCTATGGAAGGAATTATGTCACAAAATTTGGACTTGTACCGGGGATCTAATAGTGTGGCAAGCCAGTAGTCATCATCACTTCTAATTTTGACAATACGAGGGTCATGTTGGAGGTAGTGCAGCAAGAAGGCACTCATGTGTCTTGCGCAGCCATGCGGACCAAGTCCACGCTGTGTTTGTGGCATAGAGGTGTTAACCGTTATTTCTTCCTCTGACATCTCCCCCCAACCTCTTTCAACTGAAATTTGGCCAAGGTCTCCCTCATCTGCTGAGTCTTCCATGTCCATGGACAGTTCGTCCTCCATTTCTTCATGTTCTCCTGCACCTTCCTCAACATTTCGCCTGCTACCATGCGCCCTTGTTGATCCATGTCCCCCATGGTCCCATGCCTGCCGCGTTGGTGATGATGAACGTCTGGACCTTGGTGATGTTGTTATGTCTTGCGCATATGAATCCTCCTGTAGTTCCTCCCCTTCCTGTTGTCCCACCCCCTGACTCCGAATAGTGTTTAGCGTGTGCTCCAGCATGTAAATGACTGGATTTGTCATGCTGATAATGGCATTGTCAGCGCTAAACATATTCGTCGCCATGTCGAAACTGTGCAGAGGGGTGCATAGGTCCTTGATTTGAGACCACTCCATCAGGGTGATCTGCCCCACCTTTGCATCTCGTTGGCCCAGGCTATACGTCATGACGTATTGCACCAGGGCTCGGCGGTGCTGCCACAGTCGCTGTAACATGTGGAGAGTCGAATTCCAGCGTGTCGGCACATCGCATTTCAGGCGATGAACCGGCAGGCCGAAAGACTTCTGGAGCGATGCAAGTCGCTCAGCAGCGGTGGTTGAACGGCGGAAGTGAGCAGACAGTTTTCGTGCCCTGTTCAGAAGGCCATCTAGGCCGGGATAGTGTGTTAAAAATTGCTGGACAACAAGGTTCAACACGTGAGCCATACAAGGCCCGTGTGTCACCTTGCCCAGGCAAAGGGACGCACCCAGGTTTGCAGCATTGTCGCACACGGCCTTACCAGGCTGCAAGTTGAGTGGAGACAACCATTTATTAAACTCAGTCTCCAGAGCTGCCCACAACTCAGCCGCTGTGTGACTCTTATTTCCAAGACATTTCAAGATAAAGACCACCTGATGCCGTTGCGCTCTGCGGTCAGAATAGTAATGAGGGGTGCGTGATTCCTTCTGCGCAGTGAGAACGCTGGTGGCCTGACCAGGCAGGCTTGGGGCAGAGGTGGAGGACCCAGATGAAGTGGAGGAGGCAGAAGCAGTGGCGGAAATTGGACAGACAGAGGATTGACACACAAGTCGTGGGGACGGCAAGACTTGTGCAGCAGACCCTTCACCATCTATCACCATAGTTACCCAGTGCCCAGTCAGCGACATGTAACGTTCCTGTCCATGCTTACCTACCAAGTATCGGTGGTGAAATGCACCCGTTCACACACAGAGTTTCTCAAGGAAGCGGTGATGTTGTGTGCGACATGCTGGTGTAGCGCGGGCACACCTTTCTTAGAGAAGTAGTGGTGACTGGGCATCTGGTACTGGGGCACAGCGACAGACATGAGGTCTCTAAAATCCTGTGTGTCCACCAGGCGGAAAGGCAGCATTTCCGTAGCCAAGAGCTTACAGAGGGATAAAGTCAACCTCTTAGCCTCATGGGTCGCAGGAAATGACCTTTTATTTGTCCACATCTGAGGGACAGAGATCTGGCTGCTGTGTGTAGATGGTGTTGAGTAGGGTGTCCCTGGAAAAATGCAGGTTTGTGAGGAAAGTGCAGGCGTAGACATGATGTTGCCTTCATCCAACGTTGGTGCTATCGATGTCTGAGAGAGTTGTACACACGCACTTGTTTCCCCTTCCAAACCAACTGACGACCTACCAAGCAAACTGCCTGTTGCGGTTACAGTGGTGGAAGTTGTGTGTGGAAAACCAGGTGTGACAGCTGTCCCCACAGTCCTAGAAGATGAAGAGCGCGCGGATGCACTGGAAGGGGCAGGCGGTGGATGGTTCTCTCCGCTAGGCCGCATTGCAGCACGGTGAGCTTCCCACTTTGACATATGATATTTATTCATGTGACGATTCATGGAAGAAGTTGTCAAACTGCTGAGGTTTTGCCTTTTACTAACAGAATCATGACAAATTTTACAGATCCCATAATTTGGGCGATCTTTTGCTATGTCAAAAAAGGACCAGGCTAGGCAAGGCTTAGAGGGCATGCGACCTGCTGATCCACCCCGACTAGTGCTCAGAGGCAGATTGGTGGCTGAGGATGCAGTTGTAGATGTGCTACCAGTACTCCGACTCTGTCCAGGAAGGCGCAAGGTAACTTCGTCGTCGGTTGCATCCTCCTCCACCGCCTCTGTTGACCTCCTCGAGTGCCTGACTGTGGGTTGACAGTAGGTGGGATCTAGAACTTCCTCATCAATTGTTGTGTTTGCACTCCCCTCACCCTCAGACCGAGCCTCTTCTTGCCCTGACCGAATATTTAAGTTGTCATCTCAATCTGGTATCTGCGTCTTATCGTCATCAGTATGTTCCTCATTGTCTATAACAACAGGCGTTACAGTTTGTGAAAAAGGGTCAACATTATGCTCAGAAACTTGGTCCTCACGGCCTGAATCAGAGTCACAAAGGTTCTGGGCATCACTGCAGACCATTTCCTGGTCTGTACTCACTGTAGCTTGGGAGCAGACTTCTGATTCCCAGGCTATAGTGTGACTGAACAGCTCTGCAGACTCAGCCATCTCAGTTCCACCATACTGTGCAGGGCAGATGGAGACTTCAGAGCTGGGAGAAAGCAAGTGTGATTGGGCTGACAACTCAGAGGACTGGTGTTTTTTGGATGCGGTAGTTGAGGTGGCGGAGAGGGCACTTGTTGGACCACTTGAGATCCATTCAAGCATTTTCCTTTTTTGGTAATCATCTACCTTTGTTCCAGTTGTTCGTGTCCGTAAAAAAGGGAGCACATCGGATTGTCCACGGTAAGTAGTAGACATCTTACTTTTGCTGGAAGATGGTCTATCTTCAGCAGATGTTAATAGAGCTTTGCCACCTTCCCCACGGACAAACCCTTTTTTTCCTTTTCCAACACGCCTCTTCCCCTTTCCACCAGCATCTGTCATTTTGCCACTCATTTTGATTGCGACAAGATTGTGCACTTAAAATGTGGTAGTAAAAATTGAGAGGTGGTGTAAATTTCAGCGGTGGTCTAGATTTATTAACAGCAGAATAAACAACAATAATTATCCCTGACAATGCAACTACGGCCCTTAAACTGGCAGCATAGTTTGCTAGTATAATGGCTTAGTAACAATGAGTTTGAGTGTGCAATGCAGTGGTGCTGCAAATAGCTTTGCACCAGCGGGACAATAATGAAGTCCAACAGCCACTTTTAGGATGCCACTAAGTTTCCTCAGTGTTTGCTAGTATAATGGCTTAGTAACAATGAGTTTGAGTGTGCAAAGGGCAGGAGGGTACAGTGGCAGGGTTGTGGGTCTGGGTAGAGGAAAGAAAGCCTCACTTTCTATCCCTCTTAATGGGGAAATGCAGCGAGGAAATCCCTGACCTTAGCTACACAGACGCTGTCATCTTGTGTAGCTGTTAAAATCTGTTTTCACGGACCTGACTGTCACTTATGGCTCTGACCCTGCCGGTATTAGCCCTTACAAGGGCTGAAAGAAACTTCTATCCCTATTCTGTATAGCGCTGTGTATAGAGCGTACACAGCAGCATCAGAGACAGGAGCTACGCCAGCGGTGACTGACACCAAGACGCAGAAGGCAGATAATGGCGTGCTGGAAAAAAATGTCCGTTTTTATAATGCAGGGACATGTGACATGGACATCCTATCACACATGCCGTTGCTTCTCTGGCTAAAAGTCCACTTAGCTGTGTGTGTGTCTGGGATTGGCTGACATGCTGGCCCGCCCCACTACACGCGCGCGCTTAGTGAAGGAAGACAAGGAAAAAAAAAAATGGCGATCGCCATTATCCAAACAGCAGTGATGTGAATGCGCTTTTCCCACACACTATACGCTGAAATTTCATAATAGTGTGAGTTACAGCGGAAAGCCAGTAAGTAATTAGCTTGTCTTTTTGCTGCTAGAACCGTTCTCAAACGTATCTAGAACTATCGAGCTTTATCAAAAAGCTCGAGTTCTAGTTCGATCTAGAACAGCCCCCAAAATCACTCGAGCCGCGAACTGGAGAACCGCGAACCGCGCTCAACTCTACTCTTAAGTCCATCTAGTTCAACCCGTAGCCTAACATGTTGATCCAGAGGAAGGCAAAAAATGTGGCAAACACTATACTATGACACAAAAAACGCTTTATCACGAAATAAAGATTTTATGTATCACTGAATTTTTGAAGGCTATAGTTTTTTTTAATTTTCTGCTGACAGAGTCATGTGAGACATTGTTTTTTGGCGGGAGGAGTTACATAATTACATAGTTACTTAGGTTGAAAAAAGACCTAGATCCATCTAGTTCAACCTTCCTCCACCAGTTCTACATTTGGTCACTAAGTCAGTTATAACCAACAATGTTTTGTGTACTGAGGAAATCATCCAGCCCTTTTTTAAAAGCTGTTATAGTATCTGCCATTACTACCTCTTGTGGTAGGGTATTCCACAGTCTGACTGCTGTAACTGTAAAGAACCCTTTCCTATTTAGCTGTTTTAATTGCTTTTCTTCCACTCGCAGTGAGTGCCCCCTGGTCCTTAGTATTGTCTTTGGAAGAAATAAGCATGTGCCAGTCCTTTATATTGACCACACATGTATTTATACATATAAATGAGATCTCCTCTGAGACGTCTTTTTTCTAAGCTAAACATATCTAACTTTTTCAACCTGTCATCATATGGGAGGCCTTCCATTCCTTGTAGTAATCTAGTTGCCCACCTTTGAACTGACTCTAAATTCTGAATGTCCTTTTTAAAATGTGGAGCCCAAAACTGAATCCCATATTCCATATGTGGCCTTACAAGTGATTTATAGAGGGGTAACAATACGTTGGGATCACGGATCTAATCTCTCTTTTTATACACCCTAAAATCTTGTTTGCTTTAGCAGCTGCTGCCTGACATTGAGTGCTGCTGCTCAGCTTATTTGTAATGAGAATACCCAAGTCCTTCTCCTGTTCTGTAGTCCTGAGTTTACTTCCATTTAATGTATACGCAGTTATAGGATTACTCCGTCCTAGGTGCATTGCTTTACATTTATCAACATTAAATCTCATTTGCCAAGTATCTGCCCATTCTGACATCTTATCCAGATCTTTTTGTAATATTGTACTCTCAAGGTCAGTTTTTAATATCCTACATAGTTTGGTGTCATCAGCAAAGACTGATACTTTACCATCAATCCCATCCACAAGGTCATTAATAAAGAGATTAAAAAGAATTGGTCCTAGCACAGATCCCTGTGGCATCCCACTGCTGAGTATAGCCTATTTAGAGAATGTACCATTTATGACTACTCTTTGTTTCCTTTTAGCCAATTCCTTACCCAGTTGCATATAGTTTCCCCTAGTCCTTGCTTCTGGAGCTTTAGTGTAAGGCTATTATGTGGTACAGTATCAAATGCCTTTGCAAAGTCCAAATAAATCACATCAGCTGCATTTCCAATATCCAGGTTTGCACTTACCCCCTCATAGAACCCCAACAGGTTGGTTAGACACGACTTATCTTTCATGAATCCATGCTGTATGTCAGTTATTATATTATTTTCTGCAATATATTTTTGCATTTAATATCTCAGTCTTTTGTTTGTCCTCTATAACTAACTTGTTATTATATTTTAAGGGGCCAATACTATCCTTTGTTTTCCTTTTGGCATTAATGTATTTATAAAAGATTTTGGGATTTATTTTTATGTCATTGGCAATTTTTGTTTCAGTAGCTAGTTTTGCTTGTTTGATTTCTTTTTTGCATTTCCTATTGATATCTTTATACTTCTGAAATGCTATTTCTGTATTCTCAGCCTTTAAGATTTTAAACGCCCTTTGTTTTTGATTTATTATACTTTGTACAGCCTTATTTATCCATAGTGGATTCTTTTTATTCTTGGACATTTTATTACCAGAGGGTATAAGTTTTTTACAGAACTGTAGCAGTATATCCTTAAACTTTCCCCATTTATGTTCAGTATCCCCAGTTACCATAACTTTGTCCCAATCTAAACATTTAAGCTCTTCCCTTAATTTGTTGAAGTCAGCTTTCCTAAAATTCCAGGTTTTAGCATTTCCCCTTTGAAATGTTCTATTGAATATTACTTTAAAGCTTACCATATTATGATCGCTGGTGCCCAAGTGCTCCCGGACCTGTAGATCTGAAATTGTATCCGGTCTATTTGACAGGGCCAGATCTAGCAAATTATCTCCCGTCGTCGGTTCATCTACCATCTGAGAGAGGAAATTGTCTTGAATAGTAGATAAGAATTTACAGCTTTTAGCACAACCAGAAGATTCTATGTCCCACTGTATGTCTGGATAGTTGAAATCCTCCATAATAAGAACCCAATTATTAATATTAGCTGCCTTTTCAATTTGTTCCAGCATTTCGCCTTCTATTTGTTCAGGTATGTTAGGAGGCTTATAGCAAACTCCAATTAGCATTTTTCCATTATTACCCTCCCCATGTACATTTACCCATACTGACTCTACATTGTTGCAGTTCCCCCCAATGTCATCATTCAACACAGGTTTTAGGTTAGATTTGATAAATATACACACCTTACCACCTTTTTTGCCTTTCCTGTCCCTCCTAAATGTACTATAACCCTGTATGTTTGTCACCCAGTCATGGCTTTCATCCAGCCAGGTTTCCGTAATGCCCACCACATCATAATCCATGGTTGACATAAGAGTCTCCAATTCATTCATTTTGTTTGCAAGACTTCTTGCATTTGCCAGTAGACATTTAATACTATTAACACCTTTATTACTCCTAGCCTCCCTAATCCTTCATTGACCCCTATTGTCAAACTGTCTGTATCTGCTCTATCTATCCCCTTATTTGCTCCACTAACCTCCCTCCCCCCAGATCCTAGTTTAAAAGCTCCTCCATCCGTCTGACCATTTTCTCCCCCAGCACAGCTGCACCTTCCCTATTGAGGTGCAGCCCGTCAATACCGTAGAGCCTGTAGCCAACTGAGAAGTCAGCCCAGTTCTCCATGAACCCGAACCCTTCCTTCCTGCACCAATTTCTAAGTGACGTATTTATCTCCCTAAGCTCCGGCTGTCTTTCTAGTGACGCTCGTGGCACCGGTAGTATTTCTGAAAACACCACCTTGGAGGTCCTGGACTTCAGCTTCTCTCCTAGTTCCCTGTATTCATTTTTAAGGACCTTCCACCTGCCTCTAACTTTGTCATTAGTACCAATGTGCACCATGACCGCTGGGTTTTCCCCAGCCCCACCCAGCAATCTGTCTATCCGATTCGCAACATGCCGAACCCGAGCACCCGGCAGACAACACACTGTTCGGCATTCACGGTCTCGACGACAGATGACCCTGTCTGTCTGCCTAATTATAGAGTCCCCTACCACCAACATCTGTCTGGGCTTTGCTGCACTCCTATTTCCCTCCTTCTTACAGCAGTCGTTTTTCTGGTTGCTAGGAGCAACGTCCTGCTGTAGTGACCCTAGTCCTGGCCCTGCATTCCTAATATCAGCCAAAGAGGCATATTTACTAGGTTGTGCCAGGTCAGGACTAGGCTCCCTGACACATTTCGCCCTTCCTCTGGAGTTTTTATTGGTACCATGGGCCACAGGCATGCTGCAGGCATGATCTCTGAGACTTTCCGTAGTCAGGTGACCCACAGATGCACTGAGCAAAGAGGAGAGGGAGCACAAGCCCTCTCCCAGTCGCCTAAGTGCTGCAATTGTGGTGCTCCTGAGGCTCCAGTCGTCACAGAGGTACTGCACCTCAGCCAGAGGTGTGGTATCCCATTCCTGGTTAAGGAGGAGGTCACAAATCGGTATACACACAACCTCAGACATTCTTAATTTAGTGACACTCCACCAGGCCATGGTTCTGTTGGGGTTTAGTTAGTGGGAGCACACTGTAGAATGTTAGTCATTCAGGAAGTGGATGCGGAAGTGGATGCGGAGAAGAAAAGTCCAGGGGTCTGGAGCTGGACCAACTTGTCCCAGGATCAGGGAAGAAGGAGTCTCAGAACCACGGGAAGTGCACCATACACCCGTGGGCTTTTATCCACAGTCGGTATACCGGTGTGGAGGGACTAGGCCGCAAAGGGGACCAGCTCCTCAACTAGTGGAGAATTACAAAGCTCAGCTAACAAACCGGAAGCTAAGGTTACTGCAAGTACCAAAGCCACATCCACACACATCCAGTGAAAAGGTGACCACATAGGACCAAGGGACAAGGCAGAAAAGCCACCCCTAAAAAGGATGCGTGGACACTGGCTCAGGGCTCTGTGTGCGTAGGCGCGGGGCAGGCAGGAGAGGCCAACTCAGGAAAACGACCAGGGAAGGAACACAGAATGGTGAACCGGGTTGTGCCACTGAACTATTTAGCTCGGGCCAATCACAGCAGGACTCAGCACTCCAAGGGCAGTACTTGACCAGCCTTTCTAACCTGGAACTCTTAACTGTGAGTAAAGACTTTGTAACTGCATTCCTGTGTTGCCCAGCTATTGTCTGGGCCTCCAGCCCTGCACCCCACCATTGCATCTCAACACCATAGACTCCAATCTCCCATCGACAGCCCTGGGGCTCAGCTATAACTGTGGAGAGCTATACCAACTTAGCTGCATCACCACCGACCCACAGGGAACTGAATAGCAGCAGCAGCACCTATCTTGCCGCAAACCACAGGTGGCGCCACAAACTATTATTCCCTGTAAATAATCACCACATCATTTAAATAATGACACCGCCAGGGTCACGGAGTCGGGCCCTGTCGCCGTCACATCCTCCAAGCAGAACAGAGTTGGTCCGGTAACGAGTAACCCCAGGCCCCAATCGATATTGATTTCCTTCATGTAGGGAGTTAAACAGCCAGGGACGGCACGGGCACCATCCCTATCTTTGAGAGCCGAGGCTCGGCTGTCGGGAAAACCTATTCCCCGGCGGCGATTGCGCTGGGTACAGTGCCAGTGCCCACGCGATTGCCAGAATGTACGTATACTGTACGTCTTAAGTCAGGAACTACTCCCTTTCTATGATTTATGGTGGTGAAGGTTGTTAAAGAAAAAATAACAGGTTTGTGAGAGCAATAATTCTTATTGGTTGGTAAGTGATCAAATTCTTGTTTCATGCAGCAAAATGCTAGTTAATTATTTAAAAATCATACAATATGGTTTTTTGGATTTTTTGTGGGGATTCTGTCAGTTACAGTTGAAGTCTACATATGATAAAAATTGCAGACCCCTCCATTCTTTGTAGGTGGGAAAACTTGCAAAATTTGCAGTGCAAATACTTATTTTCCCCACTGTATATACAGGATCAGAACAAACAATAGCACAAGAATACATCATCAGAACCACTATCAGTACAGAAACACATCACCAGAATCACAAGCAGTAAAGAAATACATCACTAGAACCATCAGCAATACATGGTATTGCTATAATGTCAGGTCAGTCCCATATACATTGCCCCCTATACATTTATATCGCATGAACCTACAACTTCAATTATGTTCTTAAAAATGGTAAAGAGATACTGGGAGTTGCTATCAGTCATCATCAGACAACAGACTTGAGATGTGGTCAGTATAAAAAATAATCATTTACATCCAGGTACCTTATAGATCATGTTGTCTCTGATCGAAGTTGTTCTCTTTATTTTATTCATCTTGTTCAGACACTATGATGACTTTTCATATCCATAGGTCACCTCTGCAGACTTCCATCTTACCAAGCCTTCTACAACACATCCATACACGATCCCATTAATATAGCAGAATCATTATGATACTGTTGAATAAAAATATAAATAATTGCCCCTCTCTCTATTCTCTGCACAAAATATGTACTGTGTAGACATACATCCCCCATAATGTTTCCTCAAAATGCCCTTCACTCTCTCTACTGTGTCTGCACCCATCCCCCCCTCTGATATTGATTTCTCTTACATCCCCCTCCTTAATCCTCACATTGTCTACTCAAATTTTGCCTTTCCCCTTCACTCCCCATACTGTCTGCTCATATCTCCCCTTGCTCTGCATTCTGTGTCTGCACCCTTCCCATCCCCCTTGCTCCCATACTGTGTATGTGTGGTGGAAAGCACGGGGCAAGCAGCGGCAATAGTTGTGCATACAGGGGGAACAACAGATCAAGAACACAGCCTGTCATTAACCCCTCGCCTCCCCTTCACCGCACCACACACAGGAGAACTCCGTAACAGTTTCAGGCAACACCACATTCACTCTACGAAAATAAAATCCAGTAGCAACCTCTTTTTTTTATTTTTTCAAAAATAAAACAACTTTATTTTGCTTTTTCTTCAACAACATCTCGGTCTGCGCTTCGCCGATACCGTTATTCTTCCCATAGGGGTTCCTTACATATTTTCTTTCATATGTAATTTAGCAGCAGTCCATATCTCTGGCACCTGGGCACTCTCTGTCACCTCTAAGCCTCTCCTTCCATCACTACACATCACACTGGCATGAAACAACATGAAGTCCATTGGGCATCTTCACCCACCCACAGGGGACATTAACACATAAGAAAGACCGCAACCGACAGGGCTCTCCATACGTGCCCAGGCCATCCAGCCATACCCTTCTATCTGAGGGCACATTGAACTTTCCATGAGTGAGAAATTCTTTGAGTTTTAGCAGCCAGATGAAACAGACGCTAGACCCCCGACTGTAAGACTACACCCCTCTTCTTGGGGGACACGGTTGATCAATCCGGACCGGATCCCGCATGTCACAGCCGCAGGGGTGACCCATAGGATCAGAATCTTCATAGTGGGGATTACCTCTTACATCTTTCCATAGACTATCCTGCTGTCTACTTCCTATATCACCCTTTTAAACATGCTGCTCTCCTCCTCTTCCCTAACTATTTTCCTGTTCACCCAGGTGCCAGGACAGCTGTGCTACAACACTGCCACATGGTGGCTTTTTATACAATTCACATGCACATTATACATTACACTTACATTTTGCACATTATACATGGATCATCAGTGTGTCGGCTACTTCTGCAGGGGTGGGCATAACCCTGACCCCTCTACATTTCCCCCTTACTTAAACTAGGCCATCCCGGCCAATTACATACAGGGGCCGGCACACACACTTGACCCACCACCCAGCCCAGCAGATACCCCAACATTTACTGAGCAGCTTTGCCTACCTGCTCCAGGGGTCCAGGTTAACATTCTCTGCAGCTGGGTCCTGCTAATCAGCAGTTACATTTTCTACCCAACAATGTCTCATCACATATGTACATATACACACACCAATATTTCACAATACAAATAACTTTAATATTAACACTATGGCCTAGAAGGCTGAACATCTTTCCTTCAGGCAAGCTGCCCCGCACAAAACTGCCTCAAAAACAAAAAAACGCAAAAACTAACCAAAACCGAACTCTGAAGAATCCTTAAAGGAGTTCTCAGGGAGTAAGTCCTCCTCCATGGGCATCATCTTGAACGTTACAAACCAGGTAACCATCCTCTCGCTGTCCAGCTCAGCAACCTCCCCCTTCCTTGAGGCTGGCAGTCAAGGGGTGTACAGCAACAGAACCAACACAGTACTTGACCATAACAATAGGGCAACCGTGCCCATAAGCCATCATCTTCAGCTTAGTCCTTGTTCCCCAAACTTAGGTCCCCTTGGGAGATTCCTAGGACTGCCGTTGCTGTGGAGACTTCCTGTACCCCCACACGCTGATGTCCTAGTGGAGCCAGGGAGGGCGGCAACTTCACCTTTACCAGGGGAGGGGTACGGTCCTCACTTAACCCTTCCCGGTCGTCTGTGACTTGTAAGCCCCTGGGCTTTGGTGCCTCCTCTGCTGAGCCTCCCAGGCACTCTGTCCACTTCCACGGTTGCAGTAGGACATCCACCGGACCTCCCGTCCATCAACAAGCCCAGGTCTTCTCTCTTGCTTGCTCTCCATCTTGTTTTTCTGCTTCACTCTGTCTCCTTCTGATTTCCAAGGTACAGGAGGGAATCTCCATGTACCCGGCCACTCCTCCAGAGGTGCAGTCTTTTCTTTAAACCGCACCCAACTTTCTCCTTTTCGTCCTGCCCGCTGCATCCTGTACTGTAGCTACGGGTGGGGTTTTCTCTCAGGCTCATCCCGCTGGTTTGACCAACATTCACTGTATCTCCAGGGGGTGGGCTGCTGTTTCGCGCCACTATGCCGTTGCTCTGCCCATGCTGGGCTCATCGCCTTTCTCTCATCACCACTGCCATCTTGCTTCCTCTAAGGCGTGCATGGTCAGGGGAACTTTCTCTTCTCAAAACCGTGCGGGCAGGGACAAGGCACAAGAGTCCATCCTGCCGACTACGCCAAAATATGGTGGAGGGCATGAGGCAGGCAGCGGTAGTAGTTGTGTGCACATGGGGAACAACAGATCACAGCACAGCCTCCCTGTTGCCGCACCACACACAGGAGGACTCTGTAACAGTTTCAGGCGACACCACATTCCTTTTCTCTGGAAATAAAGTCCAGTAACAGTCTCTTTTCTCAAAAACAAAACAACTTTATTTTCCTTTTTCTTCAGCAACATCTCGGTCTGCGTTTCGCCGCTACTGGTATTCTTCCCATAGGGGTTTCATACATATTTTCTCTCATATATAATATAGCAGCAGTCCATATCTCTGACACCTGGGCACTTTCTGTCACCTCTAGGCCTCTTCTTCCATCACTACACATCACACTGGCATGAACCGGGTCATGAAGTCCATTGGGCCTCTTCACCCCACCCACAGGGGATACTAACACGTAAGAAGGACCGCAACTGACAGGGCTCTCCATACATGCCCAGGCCATCCTGCCATATCCTTCTACCTGAGGGTGCACTGACCTTTCCGTGAGTGAGGAATTCTTTGAGCTTTAGCAACTAGACGAAATGGACGCCAGACCCCTGACTGTAAGACTAAACCTGTCTCCTTTGGGGACGCGGTTGATTAATCCGGACCAGATCCCATGTGTCACAGCCGTAGGGTTGACCCATAGGATCAGAATCTTCATAGTGGGGATTATATCTCTTACATCTTTCTAAGGACTCTCCTGGTGTCTACTTCCTATATCACCCTCTTGTACATGCTGCTCTCCTCCTCTTCCTTAACTCTTTCCCTGCTCACTTAGGTGCCAGGACAGCCATGCTATAACAATGCCACCTGGTGGCTTTTTATACAATTCACATGCACATTATACATTACACTTACATTTACATATTACACATAGACCATCAGTGTGCTGGCTACTTCTGCAGGGGTGGGCATAACTCTGACCCCTCTACATATGCATACAACCCAGCTCTCATACTCTTTCCTCGTACATGCCGTTCCTCGCTTCCTATACTGTGTTCTAAAATGTATTTCCCCACTCGATTACCAACTGTGTCTGCCCCCATCCCATTCCTCTCGTTCCCCATACTGTGTCTGCATACATTCCCCCATCGCTCCCCATTATGTGTTTGCACCAATCACCCCTCACTTACCATACTGTGTCTGCAACCATCCATGTCTTGCTCCCTATATTGTTCCTATATTGTCTTTGCACCCATCTCCCACCTGCTCCCTGAACTGTGTCTGCACTCATCTCATCCCCCCTTGTTGTGAATGTTAGTTATGTTTTGGCTGCTGGGAGGCTCTCTCTGGTGGCCAGGAATGGTTTGGACTTGGACCAGGTGTGTTGTGCAATGGGCGTTTCCTTTGCTAACTCTCTGCTTATTTAATTCCTCGTCTGATAGCTGGCTATGCCGGATGTCAGTTGTTCTTTGTATCACCAGCCTGCTTCATTCTGCTCCACACCACATCTACCCCAGATAAGTGCTTGCTCTTTATTTATTGTTTGGTTCTTTTGCTCTTATCTGGGTATGTCATTTGCTGTGGTTGTTTTCATTTTTTTTGCATGCAGGGATTTTCCCCTCAGTTGCTTGGCTGGGAAACTCCCTGCAGTTCTGTTTGGAGTATAGCTCCTTTGGGTCCAGGTGTTTGTGGCTTGTTGAATTTGTTATGATTCTTGTTTTCTGTTCATTGGTATGACAAAAGCACCTGGTATAGGACGGAGTTCAGATCGTGCGATCTGAGGGCCTTTTTGTACTATCAGGAATTTGGAATTTTGCAGGGTTTTACTCTGGCCACCATCAGTCCCTTTCCTGTCCTTTCCTATTTTAGTCAGTTGAGGCCTCATGTTTTGCTAATCCTGTCATCTATCTGTGTATTGTGTTTTTCCTATATCACCGCAGTCTTTGAATGTGGGGGGCTTGCTATTCTTGTCTATTTTCTGAGGCAGAGGGTTATTCATCTTTCCTTCCTTTAGGATAGTTAGTTCTCCGGCTGGGTTCGCGGTGCACAGGATGTTAGTTCACCCCTCGGCTACTTCTAGTTGTGATGGTTAGTAAGGGGATGGCGGCCAGATTAGTTGCCAATGCTCTTGTCACCTTTTACCAATGATTTGTGGTGGTCTTCCATGGTTCTGGATCATAACACCCCCTCCTCTCCATGCTGTGTCTAGATACATTTCCCCATTGCTTCTCATAATGTTTCTTCATACATTCCCGCCTCGCTCCACCATACTATGTCTGCACTTATTTCCTCCCCCTTGCACCCCGTACTTTGTCCACACCAATCCCATCCCCTTCACTCCTCATACTATTTCCTCAAACATTCCCCCCTCAGTCCCCATACTGTGTCCGCACCTATCCCTCCTTCATTCCCCATGCTGTCTGTACCCATCTACTTACTTGCTTCCCAAGCTGTGTCCTCAATTGATTGCTGGGAGTCAGTGCTCTGCACTTTCTCTGATCCAGCTGTCAGCTTGAATCCCTATCCAGCAGGGTAACAAAATGCAGCCACCGAGGAGACACCTCAAACCTTCGCATCAAAGACCTGATGACTGCCCCATGCACCCGAGGCCTATGCATTACTCGTTCCCTCCTGGATACACCTCTGACCCTGACTGTAACCCCCTTTCCGGCGTCACTGCATTGTCCTACTCCCCTCCACCAGCAGGAACGTTGTTACTCTTTCTTTTCCAGCCGCTCAGTTGTGGCTGCCCCGCCCCCTGTCCCTGCCTCTGCCACCTGGGACCTGTGCACGCTGCACGGCCTTCTGGGAGTGGTTAGGGCGCACACGTGCACCTTGTCTTAAACAGTCAGTACACCCTAACCCGGAACTGCAGCTCAGTCTATGGATGAGAGGCATCAGGTACTTAAGGCACCTTCCCCTTAAGGGAGGTGTCTGGGCAATGTGGTCTATATATTGCTAGTTGACAGGTCCTAACTGCTACTGTTACTGTGCTGGGTGCTATATTGCTGATACTTTTCTATGTTCCACTGCATTACATATTTGCTCGTGCTGCTGCATCCGTCCATCCTGGCTGCATGTATGATACTGGCTGCTGCTGCTGCATCCATCTATGCCAGCTGGACCTACCATACTGGCCGCTGCGGCTGCATCCATCCATGTTGGTGCACCCACCATACCGGCCATTGCATCCATCCATCCATCCCGGCTGCACCTACCATATCGGCCGCTGCTGCTGCATCCATCCATCCATCCCATCTGCACCTACAATCCCAGCCTCCACTGCTGCATCTTTTATCAGAGACTGCCTGTGCCCATTCCTCTGGCTCCAGATGCTGAGGTACCAAAATCCCTTGGTGCTGCCCCTGGTGGCTACCTACCAGCAGTAGCCTATCTCCACCACCTGGGGCTTTAGCAAAGACTTGGTAGCCGTACATGTATGCTCTTCCAAGTCAAAGATGCCTTGGTCCAGTGGATACAAATCTGACACCCCTGACTAAGGTCGTTGAACCCCTGACACCTTTGATTAAGATCACTTGGGAACACTGTAAATGTGGAACCATTACTGCACTGCTGGATATACAACACACATGCAGGAGAGGTATAATGCAAGATGGTTTAATTCAACATGTTTCGAAGTATACCCCACTTCTTCATCAGGAAATCCACCAGTATGACCATATACTTGTGATACACAACCCAATAAGGTGAGCACATTCCCTTATTATTTTTATTTCTTGTTACTAATGGAGTAAGCTGGCATGTGCACAGATAGCACATGGATCATAATACAGATGAAAAACTTTTTTCTGTGGATGAAAAACTGATAGTTCTTAATATGTGTCTGCGAAATAAAGGGTACTTTACAAACTGCGATCTCGCTAGAAAGATCGCAAGCGATCGTACCCACCCCCGTCGGTTGTGCGACATGGGCAAATCGTTGCCCATAGCGCACAACATCGCTTACACCCGTCACACGAACTTACCTGCCCTGCGACGTAGCTCTGGCCGGCGAACTGCCTCCTTTCTAAGGGGGCAGTTTGTGCAGCGTCACAGCGACGTCACACGGCAGGCGTCCAATAGAAGCGGAGGGGCGGAGATGAGCGGGACGTAACATCCCGCCCACCTCCTTCCTTCCGCATTGCCGGTGGAGGCAGGTAAGGAGATGTCATCGCTCCTGTGGTGTCACACATAGCGATGTGTGCTGCCGCAGGAACGAGGAACAACATCGCTAATAAGCAGAGAATGATTTTTGGTTTCAGGACAACCTCTCCGCGGCAAACGATTTTGACCACTTTTGCGATCGTTTAAGGTCGCTCGTACTTCCTACACACTGCAAAATCGTTAATGACGCCAGATGTGCGTCACAAACACCGTGACCCCGACGATAATTCACTAATGATATCGCAGCGTGTAAAGCCCCCTTTAGACACATAAATGTAAAGCAAAATATACACTCTAGCTTTTGGCACAATTTATTGCAGGTTTCTGTTGCATTTTTAATAATTGGCCCATCATTCATCCTTGAACCTTCCTTACCTTGATTCCTTACTTGATTCCTTACCAAAATTATATTAATGGAATCTGTTAACAGGATTTCACCACCAAACTACAGTTGAAACGAGACATTTGCATAAAATATCTAAAAAGACACATATACATTTTTTTCTCACTATTAGAGTTGAGCGCGGTTCGCGGTTCGAGGTTCTCCAGTTCGCGGCTCGAGAGATTTTGGGGGCTGTTCTAGATCGAACTAGAACTCGAGCTTTTTGCTAAAGCTCGATAGTTCTAGATACGTTCGAGAACGGTTCTAGCAGCAAAAAGACAAGCTAATTACTAGCTGGCTTTCCGCTGTAATAGTGTAAGTCACTCTGTGACTCACACTGTTATGAAATTTCAGTGTATAGTGTGCGGGAACAGTGCATTCAGATCACTGCTGTTTGGATAATGGCGATCGCCGTTTATTTTTTTTTTCCTTGTCTTCCTTCCCTAAGCGCGCGCGTGTAGTGGGGCGGGCCAGCATGTCAGCCAATCCCAGACACACACATAGCTAAGTGGACTTTTAGCCAGAGAAGCAACGGCATGTGTGATAGGATGTCCATGTCACATGTCCATGCATTATAAAAACGGATATTTTCCTCCAGTACGCCATTATCTGCCTTCTGCGTCTTGGTGTCAGTCACCGCTGGCGTAGCTCCTGTCTCCGATACTGCTGTGTACGCTCTATACACAGCGCTATACAGAATAGGGATAGAAGTTTCTATTAGTCCTTGTAAGGGCTAATACCGGCAGGGTCAGAGCCATAGGTGACAGTCAGGGCCGTGAAAACAGATTTTAACAGCTACACAAGATGACAGCGTCTGTGTAGCTAAGGTCAGGGAGTTCCTCGCTGCATTTCCCCATTAGGAGGGATAAGAAGGGAGGCTTCCTTTCCTCTACCCAGACCCACAACCCTGCCACTGTACCCTCCTGCCCTTTGCACACTCAAACTCATTGTTACTAAGCCATTATACTAGCAAACACTGAGGAAACTTAGTGGCATCCTAAAAGTGGCTGTTGGACTTCATTATTGTCTCACTAGTGCAAAGATATTTTCAGCACGTCTGCCTGCATTGCACACTCAAACTCATTGTTACTAAGCCATTATACTAGCAAACACTGAGGAAACTTAGTGGCATCCTAAACGTGGCTGTTGGACTTCTGTATTGTCCCACTAGTGCAAAGATATTTGCAGCACGTCTGCCTGCATTGCACCCTCAAACACATTGTTACTAAGCCATTATACCCAGCAAACACTGAGGAAACTTAGTTACATAGTTACATAGTTACATAGTTACTTAGGTTGAAAAAAGACCTAGGTCCATCTAGTTCAACCTTCCTCCACCAGTTCTACATTTAGTCACTAAGTCATTTATAACCAACAATGTTTTGTGTACTGAGGAAATCATCCAGCCCTTTTTTAAAAGCTGTTATAGTATCTGCCATTACTACCTCTTGTGGTAGGGCATTCCACAGTCTGACCGCTCTAACTGTAAAGAACCCTTTCCTATTTAGGTGTCGGAATCGCTTTTCTTCCACTCGCAGTGAGTGCCCCCTGGTCCTTAGTATTGTTTTCGGAAGAAATAAGTTATGTGCCAGTCCTTTATATTGACCACACATGTATTTATACATATAAATGAGATCTCCTCTGAGACATCTAAACATATCTAACTTTTTCAATCTGCCATCATATGGGAGGCCTTCCATTCCTTGTAATAGTCTAGTTGCCCGCCTTTGAACTGACTCTAACTTCTGAATGTCCTTTTTAAAATGTGGAGCCCAAAACTGGATCCCGTATTCCAGATGTGGCCTTACAAGTGATTTATAGAGGGGTAACAATACGTTGGGATCACGGGATCTAATCTCTCTTTTTATACACCCTAAAATCTTGTTTGCTTTAGCAGCTGCTGCTTGACATTGAGTGCTGCTGCTCAGCTTATTTGTAATGAGAATACCCAAGTCCTTCTCCTGTTCTGTAGTCCCGAGTTTACTTCCATTTAATGTATACGCAGCTATAGGATTACTCCGTCCTAGGTGCATTACTTTACATTTATCAACATTAAATCTCATTTGCCAAGTATCTGCCCATTCTGACATCTTATCCAGATCTTTTTGTAATATTGTACTATCCAGGTCAGTTTTTAATATCCTACATAGTTTGGTGTCATCGGCAAAGACTGACACTGTACTATCAATCCCATCCACAAGGTCATTAATAAAGAGAGTAAAAAGAATCGGTCCTAGCACAGATCCCTGCGGCACCCCACTGCTGACTATAGCCCATTTAGAGAATGTAGCATTTATGACTACTCTTTGTTTCCTATCTTTTAGCCAATTCCTTACCCAGTTGCATATTGTGTCCCCTAGTCCTTGCTTCTGGAGCTTTAGTATAAGGCTATTATGTGGTACAGTATCAAATGCCTTTGCAAAGTCCAAATAAATCACATCAGCTGCATTACCAATATCCAGGTTTGCACTTACCCCCTCATAGAACCCCAACAGGTTGGTTAGACACGACTTATCTTTCATGAATCCATGCTGTTTGTCAGTTATCATATTATTGTCAGGCTTACTGGACGGTAGTTGCCTGGAACTACCCTCTTACCTTTCTTAAATATCGGTACCACATCAGCAATCCTCCAATCCTGAGGCACCAACCCTGTTACAAGTGAGTCTAAAAAGATGAGATACAGCGGTCTGTCGATTACGGAGCTCAATTCCCTCAATATTCGTGGATGACTGCCATCTGGCCCTGGGGATTTGTCAATGTTTAATTTACTCAGACGTAGGCGTACTTCATCTTGTGTTAAATTAATTATATCGGGTGGTGGACTTTGATTTTTCACTTGTTGAATGATCCCTGGTACAGTCAGTTCCTTGGTGAATACAGATGAGAAATGCCTATTTAATATCTCAGTCTTTTGTTTGTCCTCTATAACTAACTTGTTATTATATTTTAAGGGTCCGATACTATCCTTTGTTTTCCTTTTGGCATTAATGTATTTATAAAAGATTTTGGGATTTATTTTAATGTCATTGGCGATTTTTGTTTCAGTAGCTAGTTTTGCTTGTTTGATTTCTTTTTTGCATTGCCTATTGATATCTTTATACTCCTGCAATGCTATTTCTGTATTCTCAGCCTTTAAGATTTTAAACGCCCTTTGTTTTTGTTTTATTATACTTTGTACAGTCTTATTTATCCATAGTGGTTTCTTTTTATTCCTGGACATTTTATTACCAGAGGGTATACGTTTTTTACAGGACTCTAGTAGTATATCCTTAAACTTACCCCATTTATGTTCGGTATCCCCAGTTACCATGACTCTGTCCCAATCTACACATTTAAGCTCTTCCCTTAATTTGTTGAAATCAGCTTTCCTAAAATTCCAGGTTTTAGCATTCCCCCTTTGAAATGTTCTATTGAATATTATGTCGAAGCTTACCATATTATGATCGCTGGTGCCCAAGTGCTCCCGGACCTGTAGATCTGAAATTGTATCCGGTCTATTTGACAGGACCAGATCTAGCAAATTATCTCCCCTGGTCGGTTCACCTACCATCTGAGAGAGGAAATGGTCTTGAATGGTAGATAAGAACTTACAGCTTTTAGCAGAACCAGAAGATTCTATGTCCAACTGTATGTCTGGATAGTTGAAATCCCCCATAATAAGAACCCGATTATTATTATTAGCTGCCTTTTCAATTTGTTCCAGCATTTCACCCTCTATTTGTTCAGGTATGTTAGGAGGCTTATAGCAAACTCCAATTAGCATTTTTCCATTATTCCCCTCCCCATGTACATTTACCCATACTGACTCTACATTGTTGCTGTTCCCCTCAATGTCATCATACAACACAGGTTTTAGGTTAGATTTGATAAATATACACACCCCACCACCTTTTTGGCCTTTCCTGTCCTTCCTAAATGTACTATAACCCTGTATGTTTGTCACCCAGTCATGGCTTTCATCCAGCCAGGTTTCCGTAATGCCCACCACATCATAATCCATGGTTGACATAAGAGTCTCCAATTCATTCATTTTGTTTGCAAGACTTCTTGCATTTGCCAGTAGACATTTAATCCTATTAACACCTTTATTACACCTAGCCTCCCTACGTTCCTTGTATGTCCCATCCCCCCCTAATCCTTCATTGACCCCTACCGTCTCCCTGTCTCTATCTGCTCTATCTATCCCCTTATTTGCTCCACTACCCTCCCTCCCCCCCAATCCTAGTTTAAAAGCTCCTCCATCCGTCTGACCATTTTCTCCCCCAGCACAGCTGCACCTTCCCCATTGAGGTGCAGCCCGTCCCTACCGTAGAGCCTGTAGCCAACTGAGAAGTCGGCCCAGTTCTCCATGAACCCGAACCCTTCCTTCCTGCACCAATTTCGAAGCCACATATTTATCTCCCTAAGCTCCCGCTGTCTTTCTAGTGACGCTCGTGGCACCGGTAGTATTTCTGAAAACACCACCTTGGAGGTCCTGGACTTCAGCTTCTCTCCTAGTTCCCTGTAATCATTTTTAAGGACCTTTCACCTGCCTCTAACTTTGTCATTAGTACCAATGTGCACCATGACCGCTGGGTTTTCCCCAGCCCCACCCAGCAATCTGTCTATCCGATCCACAATATGCCGAACCCGAGCACCCGGCAGACTACACACTGTTCGGCATTCACGGTCTCGGCGACAGATGACCCTGTCTGTCCGCCTAATTATAGAGTCCCCTACCACCAACATCTGTCTGGGCTTTGCTGCACTCCTATTTCCCTCCTTCCTACAGCAGTTGTTTTCCTGGTTGCTAGGAGCAACGTCCTGCTGTAGTGACCCTAGTCCAGGCCCTTCATTCCTAATATCAGCCAAACAGGCATATTTACTAGGTTGTGCCAGGTCAGGACCAGGCTCCCTGACACTTTTCCCCCTACCTCTTCTTCTAACTGTTACCCAGCTACCTACCTCTGGGTCCTGATCTTCCCCACTTCCACCCTCCTCCATATCACTGGCCCCAGTCAGAGAAAGCTCAGTGAGCTCTAAACTCCTCTCCAGGTTTGCAATGCCCCTTAGTGTTGCAAGCTGCTTATTTAGATCAGTTACCTTGGCTTCCAAATACGCAACATGCTTGCATCGAGTGCAGACATATTCACCCTCGAACGGCTGCTCAAGGCATGCATACATCTGACAAGATACACACCTGGTAGCATTGTCCATGGAGCACCTATCAAATGGGGATCTACAGTAAAGTAGAAAAACAAAGAGAAAAAAACGAAAGAAACCCAATGGGAAACGTATAAGGATAAATTCAAACTATGTGCTTGTGTCAAACTATGTAATTGTGTTGAAACTATGCACTTATCTTAATTTCAGCACTTTACTTCAGTTCAGCACCTCGCTCGCTCAGCCCCTCGCTAGTACTGGCTGGTTTATATAGATGTACAATGACTATCAGAAGCTGCTGGAAGCTTCTAGAAACAGGTGTGACTAATCCTACTAATTAAATCACAAGACTAACCTTTTTTTTTTTCCCTTTTCACAGAATCACAAACAGACACACAATTCCCTAATGAAATTCAACAATTATAGTTATCACCACTATGTAATTGTGTTGAAACTATGCACTTATCTTAATTTCAGCACTTTACTTCAGTTCAGCACCTCGCTCGCTCAGCCCCTCGCTAGTACTGGCTGGTTTATATAGATGTACAATGACTATCAGAAGCTGCTGGAAGCTTCTAGAAACAGGTGTGACTAATCCTACTAATTAAATCACAAGACTAACCTTTTTTTTTTTTTTTTTTTCCCTTTTCACAGAATCACAAACAGACACACAATTCCCTAATGAAATTCAACAATTACAGTTATCACCACTAGGTAATTGTGTTGAAACTATGCACTTATCTTAATTTCAGCACTTTACTTCAGTTCAGCACCTCGCTCGCTCAGCCCCTCGCTAGGACTGGCTGGTTTATATAGATGTACAATGACTATCAGAAGCTGCTGGAAGCTTCTAGAAACAGGTGTGACTAATCCTACTAATTAAATCACAAGACTAACCTTTTTTTTTTTTTCCCTTTTCACAGAATCACAAACAGACACACAATTCCCTAATGAAATTCAACAATTATAGTTATCACCACTATGTAATTGTGTTGAAACTATGCACTTATCTTAATTTCAGCACTTTACTTCAGTTCAGCACCTCGCTCGCTCAGCCCCTCGCTAGTACTGGCTGGTTTATATAGATGTACAATGACTATCAGAAGCTGCTGGAAGCTTCTAGAAACAGGTGTGACTAATCCTACTAATTAAATCACAAGACTAACCTTTTTTTTTTTTTTTCCCTTTTCACAGAATCACAAACAGACACACAATTCCATAATGAAATTCAACAATTACAGTTATCACCACTATGTAATTGTGTTGAAACTATGCACTTATCTTAATTTCAGCACTTTACTTCAGTTCAGCACCTCGCTCGCTCAGCCCCTCGCTAGTACTGGCTGGTTTATATAGATGTACAATGACTATCAGAAGCTGCTGGAAGCTTCTAGAAACAGGTGTGACTAATCCTACTAATTAAATCACAAGACTAACCTTTTTTTTTTTTTTTTTTCCCTTTTCACAGAATCACAAACAGACACAATTCCCTAATGAAATTCAACAATTACAGTTATCACCACTATGTAATTGTGTTGAAACTATGCACTTATCTTAATTTCAGCACTTTACTTCAGTTCAGCACCTCGCTCGCTCAGCCCCTCGCTAGTACTGGCTGGTTTATATACATGTACAATGACTATCAGAAGCTGCTGGAAGCTTCTAGAAACAGGTGTGACTAATCCTACTAATTAAATCACAAGACTAACCTTTTTTTTTTTTTTTCCCTTTTCACAGAATCACAAACAGACACACAATTCCCTAATGAAATTCAACAATTACAGTTATCACCACTATGTAATTGTGTTGAAACTATGCACTTATCTTAATTTCAGCACTTTACTTCAGTTCAGCACCTCGCTCGCTCAGCCCCTCGCTAGTACTGGCTGGTATATATAGATGTACAATGACTATCAGAAGCTGCTGGAAGCTTCTAGAAACAGGTGTGACTAATCCTACTAATTAAATCACAAGACTAACCTTTTTTTTTTTTTTTTTCCCTTTTCACAGAATCACAAACAGACACAATTCCCTAATGAAATTCAACAATTACAGTTATCACCACTATGTAATTGTGTTGAAACTATGCACTTATCTTAATTTCAGCACTTTACTTCAGTTCAGCACCTCGCTCGCTCAGCCCCTCGCTAGTACTGGCTGGTTTATATAGATGTACAATGACTATCAGAAGCTGCTGGAAGCTTCTAGAAACAGGTGTGACTAATCCTACTAATTAAATCACAAGACTAACCTTTTTTTTTTTCCCTTTTCACAGAATCACAAACAGACACACAATTCCCTAATGAAATTCAACAATTATAGTTATCACCACTATGTAATTGTGTTGAAACTATGCACTTATCTTAATTTCAGCACTTTACTTCAGTTCAGCACCTCGCTCGCTCAGCCCCTCGCTAGTACTGGCTGGTTTATATAGATGTACAATGACTATCAGAAGCTGCTGGAAGCTTCTAGAAACAGGTGTGACTAATCCTACTAATTAAATCACAAGACTAACCTTTTTTTTTTTTTTTTTTTCCCTTTTCACAGAATCACAAACAGACACACAATTCCCTAATGAAATTCAACAATTACAGTTATCACCACTAGGTAATTGTGTTGAAACTATGCACTTATCTTAATTTCAGCACTTTACTTCAGTTCAGCACCTCGCTCGCTCAGCCCCTCGCTAGGACTGGCTGGTTTATATAGATGTACAATGACTATCAGAAGCTGCTGGAAGCTTCTAGAAACAGGTGTGACTAATCCTACTAATTAAATCACAAGACTAACCTTTTTTTTTTTTTCCCTTTTCACAGAATCACAAACAGACACACAATTCCCTAATGAAATTCAACAATTATAGTTATCACCACTATGTAATTGTGTTGAAACTATGCACTTATCTTAATTTCAGCACTTTACTTCAGTTCAGCACCTCGCTCGCTCAGCCCCTCGCTAGTACTGGCTGGTTTATATAGATGTACAATGACTATCAGAAGCTGCTGGAAGCTTCTAGAAACAGGTGTGACTAATCCTACTAATTAAATCACAAGACTAACCTTTTTTTTTTTTTTTCCCTTTTCACAGAATCACAAACAGACACACAATTCCATAATGAAATTCAACAATTACAGTTATCACCACTATGTAATTGTGTTGAAACTATGCACTTATCTTAATTTCAGCACTTTACTTCAGTTCAGCACCTCGCTCGCTCAGCCCCTCGCTAGTACTGGCTGGTTTATATAGATGTACAATGACTATCAGAAGCTGCTGGAAGCTTCTAGAAACAGGTGTGACTAATCCTACTAATTAAATCACAAGACTAACCTTTTTTTTTTTTTTTTTTCCCTTTTCACAGAATCACAAACAGACACAATTCCCTAATGAAATTCAACAATTACAGTTATCACCACTATGTAATTGTGTTGAAACTATGCACTTATCTTAATTTCAGCACTTTACTTCAGTTCAGCACCTCGCTCGCTCAGCCCCTCGCTAGTACTGGCTGGTTTATATACATGTACAATGACTATCAGAAGCTGCTGGAAGCTTCTAGAAACAGGTGTGACTAATCCTACTAATTAAATCACAAGACTAACCTTTTTTTTTTTTTTTCCCTTTTCACAGAATCACAAACAGACACACAATTCCCTAATGAAATTCAACAATTACAGTTATCACCACTATGTAATTGTGTTGAAACTATGCACTTATCTTAATTTCAGCACTTTACTTCAGTTCAGCACCTCGCTCGCTCAGCCCCTCGCTAGTACTGGCTGGTATATATAGATGTACAATGACTATCAGAAGCTGCTGGAAGCTTCTAGAAACAGGTGTGACTAATCCTACTAATTAAATCACAAGACTAACCTTTTTTTTTTTTTTTTTCCCTTTTCACAGAATCACAAACAGACACAATTCCCTAATGAAATTCAACAATTACAGTTATCACCACTATGTAATTGTGTTGAAACTATGCACTTATCTTAATTTCAGCACTTTACTTCAGTTCAGCACCTCGCTCGCTCAGCCCCTCGCTAGTACTGGCTGGTTTATATAGATGTACAATGACTATCAGAAGCTGCTGGAAGCTTCTAGAAACAGGTGTGACTAATCCTACTAATTAAATCACAAAACTAACCTTTTTTTTTTTTTTTTTTCCCTTTTCACAGAATCACAAACAGACACACAATTCCCTAATGAAATTCAACAATTATAGTTATCACCACTATGTAATTGTGTTGAAACTATGCACTTATCTTAATTTCAGCACTTTACTTCAGTTCAGCACCTCGCTCGCTCAGCCCCTCGCTAGTACTGGCTGGTTTATATAGATGTACAATGACTATCAGAAGCTGCTGGAAGCTTCTAGAAACAGGTGTGACTAATCCTACTAATTAAATCACAAGACTAACCTTTTTTTTTTTCCCTTTTCACAGAATCACAAACAGACACACAATTCCCTAATGAAATTCAACAATTATAGTTATCACCACTATGTAATTGTGTTGAAACTATGCACTTATCTTAATTTCAGCACTTTACTTCAGTTCAGCACCTCGCTCGCTCAGCCCCTCGCTAGTACTGGCTGGTTTATATAGATGTACAATGACTATCAGAAGCTGCTGGAAGCTTCTAGAAACAGGTGTGACTAATCCTACTAATTAAATCACAAGACTAACCTTTTTTTTTTTTTTTCCCTTTTCACAGAATCACAAACAGACACACAATTCCCTAATGAAATTCAACAATTACAGTTATCACCACTATGTAATTGTGTTGAAACTATGCACTTATCTTAATTTCAGCACTTTACTTCAGTTCAGCACCTCGCTCGCTCAGCCCCTCGCTAGTACTGGCTGGTTTATATAGATGTACAATGACTATCAGAAGCTGCTGGAAGCCTCTAGAAACAGGTGTGACTAATCCTACTAATTAAATCACAAGACTAACCTTTTTTTTTTTTTTTTTTTTCCCTTTTCCCAGAATCACAAACAGACACACAATTCCCTAATGAAATTCAACAATTACAGTTATCACCACTATGTAATTGTGTTGAAACTATGCACTTATCTTAATTTCAGCACTTTACTTCAGTTCAGCACCTCGCTTAGTGGCATCTTAAAAGTGGCTGTTGGACTTCCATTAGTGCCCCACTGGTGCCAAGCTATTTCTAGCACCTCTGCATGACACCCTCCTGCTCTGTTTTTAATAAGCTATAATGATAGCAAAAAATGCTGCCATTTAGTGGCATACAAGAACTGGCTGTTGTACTCCATTAGTGCCCCACTGGTGCAAATCTATGTGCAGCACCTCTGCATGACACCCTCCTGCTCTGTTTTTAATAAGCTATAATGATAGCAAAAAATGCTGCCATTTAGTGGCATACAAGAAGTGGCTGTTGTACTCCATTAGTGCCCCACTGGTGCAAATCTATGTGCAGCACCTCTGCATGACACCCTCCTGCTCTGTTTTTAATAAGCTATAATGATAGCAAAAAATGCTGCCATTTAGTGGCATACAAGAACTGGCTGTTGTACTCCATTAGTGCCCCACTGGTGCAAATCTATGTGCAGCACCTCTGCATGACACCCTCCTGCTCTGTTTTTAATAAGCTATAATAATAGCAAAAAATGCTGCCATTTAGTGGCATACAAGAACTGGCTGCTGTATTCCATTATTGTTCCACTGGTGCCAAGCTATTTCTAGCACCTCTGCATGACACCCTCCTGCTCTGTTTTTAATAAGCTATAATAATAGCAAAAAATTTGCAGCACGTCTGCCTGCATTGCACACTCAAACTCATTGTTACTAAGCCATTATAATACCAAACACTAAGTAAACTTAGTGGCATCTTAAAAGTGGCTGTTGGACTTCATTAGTGTCCACTGGTGCAAAGCTATTTCTAGCACCTCTGCATGACACCCTCCTGCTCTGTTTTTAATAAGCTATAATGATAGCAACAAATGCTGCCATTTAGTGGCATACAAGCACTGGCTGTTGTACTCCATTAGTGCCCCACTGGTGCCAAGCCATTTCTAGCACCTCTGCATGACACCCTCCTGCTCTGTTTTTAATAAGCTATAATAATAGCAAAAAATGCTGCCATTTAGTGGCATACAAGAACTGGCTGTTGTATTCCATTATTGTCCCACTGGTGCCAAGCTATTTCTAGCACCTCTGCATGATACCCTCCTGCTCTGTTTTTAATAAGCTATAATGATAGCAAAAATGCTGCCATTTAGTGGCATACAAGAACTGGCTGTTGTATTCCATTATTGTCCCACTGGTGCCAAGCTATTTCTAACACCTCTGCATGACACCCTCCTGCTCTGTTTTTAATAAGCTATAATGATAGCAAAAAATGCTGCCATTTAGTGGCATACAAGAAGTGGCTGTTGTACTCCATTAGTGCCCCACTGGTGCAAATCTATGTGCAGCACCTCTGCATGACACCCTCCTGCTCTGTTTTTAATAAGCTATAATAATAGCAAAAAATGCTGCCATTTAGTGGCATACAAGAAGTGGCTGTTGTACTCCATTAGTGCCCCACTGGTGCAAATCTATTTGCAGCACCTCTGCATGACACCCTCATGCACATTTTGCTATGCTAATTTTATAGAAAACTCAGGGAATTCCTTGCTGCATTTGATCATTCGGAGGGATAGAAAGTGAGGCTTCCTTTACTGTCCTGGTACCCACAGAACACGGCCACTGTACCCACCTGTCCACTTTTGCCGCGCTATTTAATTTGCCCAAAGAGCTGACTCTTTTTCTGCCTTCCTAAAATTGTCTGTAATTCTAAGTTAGTGTTCCTTTGCTGCCAAGCAAGGTACAACACATGTGCATTCTACACTCCTTTCCATTTCTGGAATGCAATTATTAAGTGCAGGTAGTCCAGCCAATCTGTGACGAAGGTGCAGGTGTGGATATAATGTAGCCTGCTTCCAATGTTGGTTTTCTCGATGTCTGACAGCTCAACAATACCATCTGTTTCCACTTCCAAAACAAGTGATGACCTGCCAATCACACTCCCTGTTGCGTGTAAAGGGGTGGAAGTTCAGTGTGAAAAACCATGTGAGACTGCTGTCCCCACAGTCACATAGGATGAAGAGCACGCAGATGCACTTGATGGGGCAGGCGGTGGTTGCACAGGCACGCTAGGCCGCATTGTAGCACAGTAAAATTCACATTGCGACTTATGCTTCATTTTAAGTCGTGTACAGGGTGGACTCCCCAGTATGCAGCAAAACCAGGCAACAGGAAAAGGACTCTAGTCAGTTGGGTTGATAAATGATTGTTTAACTTTACCAAAACAAACAATAAGAACCATGCATACAATTTAAATAATTGAACAATCTATTCTGTTGCCTACAACCTGCTAATCCCTCTGCGTAGCAGTAATTGTGTGTTTGTGCGTGTGTGTGTGTGTGTGTGTGTGTGTGTGCGCGAACACGACTTACCAGTGGCGCATCACAAGAGATTCCCAGTTATCTACCTAAACATAGACAAAACACATTCCCCACCCTGAATACCCTTGTTAGCTGAAGCCTCACAGATAAGGCAGATGATAACAGTGTGAATGCAAACCATACAGCTCTGCAACACAGTCATGGAAATCTTGAAAATCAACAGTCAATGGAAACATGTGTCGCTGTCCCTCTTTGATTTAAACTGTACGTGACAATTTGACAGTGCAGAGGCAGCAAGTCTTATTGTCTATAAATAGTCGGCCTACCCAGAACAGATATGTGTTTTGCTAATAAAACAAAGTGTTGCGTGCCCGCATTTTTGTCTGGGCACAGCCTACCGTACCCGGGTACTGTGATGTCCAGTTGCCAGAAATACAGACTTTACGCTCCTCTCACGGTAAGCAGTATAGACAGCACCATAAGAATGTTGGTCTGTGGCACAGGATGCTGCTCACTGGCATTACAGTACTCCTCACCAAACTCCAAAATGACTCCCCTCACAATTGAACGAAGTGTTTCCGCGGTGGCTCCTTGCTGTAACACACACCTTTAGCTTTTCCTTCTGTTCATAGACAGCATCTCCAAGTCCACACCCGAAGAGCAATTTCTCCTCCACGTCTAAGTGTGGAGAGGCAGCTCGTGCGCATGCGTGTGCCGATTTACCCCAGCCGCAGCCTAACTACAGTGTTTCGCCTAGTGAGTTTGCTCAGCCTGACTGTGCCATTCCTGAGGCTAAGTCTTCATTTCGGGATACAGCGCATGCTCCCACACTTAGTGCGAAAAGCCTCTTTGCACAGGTACTTGCATTCCGTGCCGGGTCTAAGTCCTGTTTTGTGCCTAGACACCATGCTAAAGCTGATAGTCTTTTTTCAGAGACTGTATTTCATGCTACTGAGCATGCTCAGGCACTTACTGCATCAGAGACTAGGTCCGGTAATGAACTCTTTGGCCCTGCCCCTGATGTGGGGGGCCCATATAGACCACAGGGCATCAGGTGTCCTGACGATGTGGCCAGGCCACTCCCAAATGGCTTGCAGAGGCCCGCCCCTATGACTTGTCACCTCATTATTGATGGTCAGACGATGACTGGTGAGGTGTTTGTGTCGTGGCAGCCATGAGGTCATTATTGAAGTTGCGGTTCCAAATAGGACGCTAGTTATGCCACTCATGATGTGTCACTCTGCTTTTGTCTCCAGGAGGTGCATTGTGGTCCACCCTGGTTTGGGGCGGACCCAGGTTATAAAACGGGCTGGAGCCAACAAGGAGGTGCGCAGTCTTCTATTATGCTCCGAAAGAGCACACCTCCATGTGTTGAACCCATTGTGGCTTTAGGCCAGAGGTAGGCAGGGATAGGGCGTCGATGCAGGCCGCCACCACAGTTGGTAACGCAGAATGGTTAAGACCAGCTCCTGTCCTACAAGTCCTGCTTGTGCATCCCAGTGGCATTAACAGGCCTGCTGCTGCTGATACGCCTGCTGTCCACAGGTGTGGCCCCAATGCACACGGTCAGCGTACTCAATGGCCCCTGTGATGTTAACAGGGATTTCCTGGGCTGGGTCGGCGTGTGGACCCTGTGACGCTAACAGGGCTCCCAGTCTCCAGATCCGAGTGGCGTCTAACTCGGTTCAGGCTACTATTAGTTTCATAGCCACACAGCTCTGTATCCTCCACCTAACCTTCCAGTTGCCAACCTCTCTTTTTCCATCTGGGAGCATGGGGGACATTGAATGCTGATGGGGATATATACCTTTCTCTTTCTTTTCTTATTAATTTTCGTTATATAGCGGTAACATAGTATATGCCACCTTATCCAAATCTGCCAGTCCCACCGTAACAGATGGTGTTTCTTCAGCAAATGTTACTTTTGCTTAACCACCAAACCCATGGACAAAAACTTTTCTCCCCTTTCCAACACACCTGTTCCCCTTTCCACCAGCATCTGTCCTTTTTCAACTCATTTTGGTATATGACCAAAAGTGCAACTCTGCAGGGACACCGTACTCAACGCCATCTCAGCACAGCAGCCAGCCCTCGGTCCCTCAGATGTGGACAAGTAAAAGACCATTTCCTCCTATCCATGACAAAGCGTTGAGATTCACTCTGTGCAGCACTGGTGTTTAGTGGAAAAGCAGATCTAAGATTGCGTACCACCTTCTGCAGATACTCCTGTATACGTGCGTCCCTTTCTATGGCAGGAATTATTTCGCCAAATTTTGTCTTGTACCGGGGATCTAACAGTGTGGCAACCCAGTAGTTAGCATTACTTCGAATTCGTACAATCTGAGGGTCATGTTGTAGGTAGTGCAGCAAGAAGGCACTCATGTGTCTTGTGCATCCAGGAGGACCAAGTCCTTGGTGTGTTGGTGGCAGAGAGGTGAGAATCGTGCCTCCTTCCTCTGCCCTCTCCCCCCAACCTCGCACAACCGAAATGTGAACAAGCTCTCACTCATCTGCTGAGTCTTCCATGCCCATCGCCAGTTCATCCTCCATTTCTTCATGGGCTCCTGCACCTTCCTCAACACTTTTTGCTGATACTATGCACCCTTGTTAATCCCTCTCCCCCACCATGACTGCCGCCTATGTGCCGCTGACCATCTGGACCTCGTAGATCATGTTATCCCTTCCGCATATGACTCCTCCTGTACTTCCTCCCCTTCCTCTTGTCCCAACACCTGACTCCGAAT
Source organism: Anomaloglossus baeobatrachus (assembly GCF_048569485.1). NCBI lineage: Eukaryota > Metazoa > Chordata > Amphibia > Anura > Aromobatidae > Anomaloglossus > Anomaloglossus baeobatrachus. The sequence continues at coordinate 113,444,277 of NC_134362.1, read as the reverse complement.
AATGATTACAGTGTGCTCCATCATGTAGATGACCAGAATTGTCACGCTGAGAATGGCATTGCCAGTGCTAAACATCTTCATCGACATTTGTAAACTGTGTAGAAGGGTGCATAGGTCCTTGATCTGACACCACTCCAGCAGCGTGATCTGCACCACCTCTGGATCAAGTTAGGCCAGGCTATATGTCATAACGTATTGCAGCAGGGTTCGGCGGTGCTGCCACAAACGCTGCAACATGTACAGATTCAAATTCCTGCGTGTGGGCACATCGCATTTCAGGCGTTTAACCACCAGACCTAAAGACTTCTGGAGCGATGAAAGTTGTTGAGCTGCTGTGTGCGCACGATGGAAGTGAGCACATAGCGAGCGTACCCGCTGCACAAGGCCATGTAGGCCAGGATGGTGTTTTAAAAATTGCTGGAGAATTAGATTCAACACGTGAGCCACACAAGGCACATGTGTCACATAGTCACGGCGAAGGGCCGCACCCATGTTTGCATCATTGTCACACTCGGCCTTCTCTGGCTGCTGGTTGAGTGGAGACAACCATTGATGAAACTTGGTCTCCAGAGCTAACCGTCCACAACTTCTCATCGGTGTGACTCACATTTCCCATACATTTCAAAGTAAACATTTGACCGCATGATGTCATTGAGCTCTGCTGCCAGCATAGTAAGGAGGAGGTGTGTGGTTTTCCTTGTGCGCAGTTACAAGGAAGGGTGCCCTGACCACACAGGGTTTGGGCCGAGGTGAAGGACCCACACGAAGTTGAGGAGGCAGAAGCAGTGTATTAACTTCTACATACAGAGGAAGGATTGATACAACTCGTGGGGACAGCAAGACTTGTACAGCAGACCCTTCTCCATCTCTCCCCATAGTAACCCATTGCCCAGTCAGCGACATGTAAGGCCCCTGTCCATGCTTACTGGGCCAAGTATCTGTGGTGAAATGCACCCTGTCACACAGTTTCTCAAAGAAGCGGTGATGTTTGGTGCGACATGCTGGTGTAGCGCATGCACGCCTTTGTTGGAGAAGGAGTGGCGCCTGGGCATCGGCTCTTGGGGCACTGCGATGGGCATAAGGTCTCGAAAATCCTCGGTTAAAAAGGTTGGAAAGGAAGCATTTTGGTAGCCAACAGTTTGCAGATGCTGAAAGTCAAGCTCTAAGCCATGTCATGCCCTTCTAAAAGCATGTAAAACACAGCGAGGGGACTCCAACCACAGTCTCCCTCGTTTCCACTAATTGGGCCACACACACCCCACTTGACTGGCATCAGTTGACCCCCATTTTCAAGATGAAAAAGATGCTTTGCATGACGCACTCTCAAAAATATGCGTGCATTTCACCTCCCATGGATGAGCCAGGGGAAGATAAGTCCTTTGAGAGCCATGACTTGTTCATCTTGGTTCTTCTTTCAAAAGCGAGGGGACTCCAACCACAGTCTCCCTCGTTTCCACTAATTGGGCCACACACACCCCACTTGACTGGCATCAGTTGACCCCCATTTTCAAGATGAAAAAGATGCTTTGCATGAAGCACTCTCAAAAATACACGTGCCTTTCGCCTCCCCTGGCTGAGCCAGGGGAAGAAAAGTCCTCTGAGAGCCATGACTTGTTCATCTTGGTGAACGTTAGTCTGTCCACATTGTCAGTGGACAGATGCGTGTGCTTAGCTGTCAGCACACCCCCAGCAGCACTGAGGACACGTTCCGAGAAAACGCTGGCTGCGGGACACTACAAGATCCCCAAGGCGTACGTGGTGAGCTCAGGCAATTTATCCAGATTGGAAGCCTAAAATGAGCAGGGCTCAAGTTGCACAGTAATGGTATGGACGTTCCCTTGCATATACCCATATCTGTGTCTCCTCCTCTTTTTCCTTGTCCAGCTCCTTTGTTTTCGCATGAGTATATGTCCTTGTCACTTTCCCATGTGTTTGTGTTGTGTTGTGAGTTGTTTGTCACCTTTTGGACACCTTTGAGGGTGTTTTCTAGGTGTTTTTATGTGTTTGTGATTGCCTGCCATTGTTTCCTATGTGGTTCGAGTTCGGTTCGTCGAACGTTCGCCGAACTGAACTCGAACGAGACCTCCGTTCAACGAACCGAACTCGAGCCGAACCACGGCCGGTTCGCTCATCTCTACTCACTATCTGACATGAAATCAGAATAAACCTTTCCCGTTTTCGGTCAATTTGGAATACCAAAATTATATTTGCCAAATGCCAGAATAATGAGAGAGAGAGAGAGAGAAAGAGAGAGAGAGAGAAAATATTTTAAGGCATTTTATTACTTTCTGTAAAGTCAAAAGTTTACATACACTATGAGACTATGAGTACTATGCCTTTATACATTATCGCACATCCCATATGATCATGTCATGTCTTTGCAGGCATCTGATAGGTTTATTGGCAATATCTGAGTTAATTAGACACACAGCTGTGGATGCATTTTAATGCACACCTGAAACACACGGCTTCTTTGTGTAGCATCATGGGAAAGTCAAAAGAAACCACCCAAGATCTCAGGAAGAGAATTGTGGATTGCACAAATCTAGTTTATCCTTGGGTGCAATTTCCCAATACCTGAAAGATCCTTGCCCAACTGTGAAAACTATTATACGCAAGTACAAACAAGATGGGTGGGTGGGTGAGGTGAGAAGGAGCCAATCCGTCCCGTCCCGGTTTTATATGTGCAACGTTTAAGAAAAGTGCCAACCGTAAGGGAAGAAACCAATTATGCTTAATGTAAATATGTTAGTATACTTGTATCTGTTTTACCCTTTTCTTCTTTTCCAGTTCAATAAATGTTAGTGGTTGGACAGCCCGCGGACGGTCTGTATTAAACCAAGGGGGAATGTGATGCCCTGGCAAAACCAGGTAGTCACAGATAGGCCCCTACACAACACCATCCCCCACTAAGGAAACACACAGCCAACCTGAAACCCTAGTCACCCCCCCCTTAGGGAAAGACAGACACACCAGTGGGCATGACCAGGCGGTTGGACACACCCACCAAGGGGTCTAGACAGCCCGGGGCGGGAAAACAGGAGCTAGTCTAATCTGTAGTTCAAGTGGAGAGGAGTGTGGGCTGGAGCTAAGTGTAGCTCCAGCAGAAAAAGTTCAAGTTGAACGGTACCAGGGTAGGAGCCCTGGTGCCTTTGGCTATTAGGCAGACGGTGGTCTCTGTCAGCAGGAGATGGGAAGACGGCTCGGCAGAACCGAGGTGGACCGGGACAGGGTTGTAGCCCGCCGGTACCAACACGGGGAACCGACCCACAAACCGGAGCACAAAAGGGGATACTCAGACCCTGAAGCCAGGACCGGAAACCAGCAGCCTGGTTAATTAACCGATTGAGGCCAGGATTATAGGTCCTGTCCCACCGAAACTCCCTCATAGAAGACAACAGCCCACCGATAAGGATAAGAGGTTACCGCCAGAGCCCATAGATCCCACGGACCAGCGTCTGCGGGCACGGCTCCTTAGGCCACATCCAGCCGGGAGCGGACTCCTGAGTTCCAGACTAGGAAGTCCACCTTACACAAAGTCAGTGCAGAGAAAAAAGATAGAGACCACAAGCCCGGGTGGGGGATCCGAATGCAACCAGTTGCGGCACCAGCCACCAGCACCTTGGTTTACCAGAGACTCGTGTAATTTATTTACTGTGAATACTCAAACATCCCCCATGCCGTCGCTACACCCTGCACAAAGACACTGGGCCCCGGGGCAACCATCCCTACCCACGGAGAGGTTAACATCCAGCTGCCGCTACATCTCCCCCGGGTGCCCCATAATCGGAGCGGTGGTGTCCCAACTCACCACACACCGTGGGTGGCGTCACAAACTTAATATGGCCTAGCCCGTACATCTACGTCCCCCCATTTTATTCGGCGTGTCCGCGAGATCCCCGGGTCCGGAGACCCTCAAGCCACTACCCCCTACAGGCCCGGACCCGAGCAGTGCCGACTGCTGGCACGGGGGCGGCACATATGTCCCCATCATTGCCCCATCATGGTATCCCTATCATGGTATATATTGCCCCATCATGGTATATATGGCCCCACGATATCCCCATCCTAGTATATATACAACTGCATCTCAATAAATTAGAATATCATCAAAAAGTAAATTTATCTCAGTAATTCAATACAAAAAGGGAAACACATATATTACATAGAGTGATTTATTTCAAGTGTTTATTTCTGTTAATATTGTTGATTATGGTTTACCGCCAATGAAAATCCAAAAGTGATTATATCAGAAAATTAGAATAATTACCACAAAACACCTGCAAAGGCTTTTTAAGCATTTAAAATGGCCCCTTAGTCTGGTTCAGTAGGTTACACAATTATGGGGAAGACTGCTGACTTGACGGATGTCCAGAAGGCAGTCATTGACACACTCAATAAGGAGGGTAAGCCACAAAAGGTCATTGCTACAAAAGCTGTATCCAATTATATTAATGAAAAGTTGAGTGGAAGTAAAGATATATTGTGAATTCCTTTTCTTTATTTTCACAGGTCTACGCGTTTCAAAGGCATCTCCGCCTTCTTCATCAGGACAAAAGTCAGAAAAGAACAGCACTGATGCTGTTCTTTTCTGACTTTTGTCCTGATGAAGAAGGCGGAGATGCCTTTGAAAGGCGTAGACCTGTGAAAATAAAGAAAAGGAATTCACGATATATCTTTGGATTGTGGTTTTTAGCGCAGCATTTAACCCGATTTCTTTTGATCATCCCCCATCCTGTTGCAATAACGGGGCTGCAGCTGACCACTTTTGTATTCATTTACCATTTTCCGTGCTGACAAGGAGTTGTGCCTGTCACAACTGAAGCAGGTGAGTACCCGTCCTATTCCCTGCACCTATCTCTATCGGTTAAAACCCTTTCTTTCCACAGTTTTTGCTAGGAATCAAAGCTTCAAGAGCCACCACACACAGATGTATCCAGGACATGGGCTTCAACTGTAGCATTCCTTGTGTCAATCCACTCATGACCAATAGCTAACGTAGATAATAGATAATTCTCTTACCTGGGCCAAGGAGAAAGAGAACTGGACTGTTGCTCAGTGGTCCAAGGTGTTGTTTTCATATGAAAGTAAATTTTGAATTTAATTTGGAAATCAAGGCCTCGGAGTCTGGAGAAAGAGTGGCGAGGCACACAGTCCAGGCTGCTTGAAGTCTAGTGGGAAGTTTCCACAATCGGTGATGGTTTGGGGAGCCATGCCATCTGCTGTTGTAGGTCCACTGTGTTTTAACAAGACCAGTCAGCACAGTAGTCTACCAGGAAATTTTAGAGCACTTCATTCTTCCCTCCGCCAACAAGCTTTTTGGAGATGGAAATTTCATTTTCCAGCAGGACTTGGCACCTGTCCACACTGCCAAAATTACCAATACCTGCTTTAATATCCACAGTATCAATGTGCTTGATTGGCTAGCAAACTCGCCTGACCTAAACCCCATTTAGAATATATGGGGTATTATCAAGAGGAAGATGAGAGACATCAGACCAAACAATGCAGATGAGCTGAAGGCTGCTATGAAAGCAACCTGGGCTTCCATAACACCTCAACAGTGCCACAGGCTGATCACCTCCATGCCACGCCACATTGATGCAGTAATTCATGCAAAAGGAGCCCCAACCAAGTATTGAGTGCATTTACTGTACATATTTTTCATTAGGCCAACCTTTGTAAGTTTAAAATATTTTTTTTCAGTTAGTCTTATATAATATTCTAATTTTCTGAGATAATGGTTTTTGGGTTTTCATTGGTTGTAAGCCATAATCATCAACATTAACATAAATAAACACTTGAAATAGATCGCTCTATTTGTAATGACTCTATATAATATATGTGTTTCCCTTTTTAGTATAGAATTACTGAAATAAATTAACTTTTTATTGATATTCTAATTTTTTTAGATGCACTTGTAGCTTCATCATGTCCCCATTTTGGTATATATGGCCCCATCATGTCTCCATCCTTATATATAGCCCCATCCTATTATAGGTCTCCATCCTGGTCCTATCCTGGTATATTGCCCCATCCCGGTATATAGCCCCATCCTGATATATGCCTCAACAGGTCCCTATCCTGGTATATAGCCCCTTCATATATGTCCCGATCATGTCCCCATCCTGGTATATACAGCTTCATCATGTCCCCATCCTGGTAAATATGGACCCATCATGTCACATCCTGGTATATATGGCCCCATCATGTTTTCATCATGGTATATAGCCACATCCTAATATATGTCTCCATTCTGGCCACATCTTAGTATATATCCCCATCCTGGTATATAGCCCAATCCTCATATATGTCCCAACATGGCCCCATCCTGGTATATAGCCCCATCCTGATATATGTTCCAATCATGTCCCCATCCTGATACATAGCTTCATCATGTCCCCATCCTGGTATATATGGCCTCATCCTGTACCCATCCTGGTATATAGCCCCACCCTAGTAAATGTCCCCATCCTGGCCACATCCTGTTATATAGCCCCATAATTGTATATAGCTTCATCATGTCCCAATCCTGGTATATATGACCCCATCCTGTCCCCATCCTGGTATATAGCCCCGCCCTAGTATATGTTCCCATCCTGGCCACATCCAGGTATATAGCCCCATCCTGGTATACAGCCCCATCCTGATATACAGTACAGACCAAAAGTTTGGACATACCTTCTCATCTCTAGAACAACTATTAAGAGGAGACTTTGTGCAGCGGGCCTTCATGGTAAAATAGCTGCTAGGAAACCACTGCTAAGGACAGGCAACAAGCAGAAGAGACTTGTTTGAGCTAAAGAACACAAGGAATGGACATTAGACCAGTGGAAATCTGTGCTTTGGTCTGATGAGTCCAAATTTGAGATCTTTGGATCCAACCACCGAGTCTTTGTACAAAAGGTGAACGGATGGACTCTACATGCCTGGCTCCCACCGTGAAGCATGGACGAGGAGGTGTGATGGTGTGGGGGTGCTTTGCTGGTGACACTGTTGGGGATTTATTCAAAATTGAAGGCATACAGAACCAGCATGCCTACCACAGCATCTTGCAGCGGCATGCTATTCCATCCGGTTTGCGTTTAGTTGGACCATCATTTATTTTTCAACAGGACAATGACCCAAACACACCTCCAGGCTGTGTAAGGACTATTTGACTAAGAAGGAGAGTGATGGGGTGCTACGCCAGATGGCCTGGTCTCCACAATCACCAGACCTGAACACAATCGAGATGGTTTGGGGTAAGCTGGACCGCAGAGTGAAGGCAAAAGGGCCAACAAGTGCTAAGCATCTCTGGGAACTCCTTCAAGACTGTTGGAAAACCATTTCCGGTGACTACCTCTTGAAGCTCATCAAGAGAATGCCAAGAGTGTGCAAAGTAGTAATGAAAGCAAAATGTAGCTACTTTGAAGAACCTAGAATATAATACATCTATTCAGTTGTTTCACACTTTTTTAAGCATTTCATTCCACATGTTTTAATTCATAGTTTTGATGCCTTCAATGTGAATCTTCAATTTTCAGAGTCCTGAAAATAAAGAAAACTCTTTGAATGAGAAGTGTGTCCAAACGTTTGGTCTGTACTGTATGCCCCAACATGTCCCCATCCTGGTATATAGCCACATCCTGATATATGTCCAAATCATGGCCCCATCCTGATACATGGCTTCATCATGTTCCCATCCTGGTATATATGGCCCCATCATGTCCCCATCCTGGTATATAAAACCAGGAAAAGCTAGATTCAGCTCACCTCTCTTCACTCCAGGATCCACCACTGATGCACGGAACGCCCTGGTCCAGGCGGGAAGGCACAATCAGAACACGAAAAAATCCAGCATCGCATGTGAGGAGAATAGTTGAATAAAACTATGAAAATGTATTGAATCCAGTAAAAACATGAAAAACACATGGGGAACCACAGGGACACAAACAGATGAGTTCAGGGACTTTCGTACGCGTTTCAACCTTGCGGTATCAGTCATGGATTGTATGCTATCTACAAAGAAGGTTATTTAAAACACATACATCTGGCCTATTGGTTAGTACAAGGTCTAGTAGTGCTCCCCCTCTTGTGGGGTCCTGTACCATTTGTGAAAGGTAATTATCTTTCATTGTTATCAAAAATCTATTTCCTTTGCTGGAACTGCAAGTTTCTGTTCCCCAATTTATATCAGGATAGTTAAAGTCCCCCATAATAATTACCTCTCCGAGACTCGTTGCTTTATCAATTTGCTTTATGAGGAGATTCTCTACCTCTTCCATAATATTCGGCGTCTTATAACACACCCCTATCAGTATTTTATTATTCATTCTCCCCCCCCTTATCTCCACCCATAGGGACTCTACATTCTCAGTACCCTCACATATGTTGTCACGCAGGATGGGTTTTAAGGATGATTTTACATATAGACACACACCTCCCCCTCGCTTATTTGTACGGTCATTCCTGAATAGGCTATAACCCTGTAAATTAACAGCCCAGTCATAGCTCTCATCCAGCCATGTCTCTGATATCCCCACTATATCATAATTTTCTTCCAACAATATTAATTCTAATTCCTCCACCTTATTTGTGAGGCTTCGGGCATTAGTGTACATGCACGTTACGTATGACTCTGTACCTATATTCCTGCTTACTGTATTGACTGTCCTAACCCTTCCCCCCGTACCACCCCCAATTTCATTACTTGTGCCCTGGTCACTATCTGCACTACATTCCCCTTCTATAAAGTGAATACCCTCGCCCCCCATTCCTAGTTTAAACACTCCTCCAACCTTCTAGCCATTTTCTGCCCCAGCAGAGCTGCACCCTCCCCATTAAGATGCAGCCCATCCCTAGCATAGAATCTGTAGCCAACTGAAAAGTCGGCCCAATTCTCCAGGAACCCAAAACCCTCTTTCCTACACCAATTCCTGAGCCACCTGTTAACCTCCCTGATCTCTCTTTGCCTCTCTGGTGTGGCTCGTGGCACAGGTAGTATTTCCGAAAATACCACCTTTGAGGTCCATGCTTTAAGCTTACAACCTAATTCCCTGAAATCATCTTTAAGGACCTTCCACCTACCTCTAACTTTGTCATTTGTGCCAATGTGTACAATGACCGCTGGGTCCTCCCCAGCCCCTCCCAGTAATCTGTCAACCCGATCAGCGATGTGCCGAACTCGAGCGCCAGGAAGACAACACACTGTTCGGCGATCCCTGTCTTTGTGACAGATTGCCCTATCTGTCCCCCTAATAATTGAGTCCCCCACTACCAGTACCTGTCTTGCCTGCCCTGCACTCCTATTCCCCCCCTTACTGGAGCAGACACTCCTCTGGCGTTCAGAGGTCATGCCTTGCTGCAGCAATGCTACCCCTGTAATGACATCCCCCTCATCTGCCAAGTTTGCAAACCTATTGGGGTGTGTCAGTTCAGGGTTAGCCTTCCTAGCACTTTTCCCTTTACCCCCCTTTCTAACTGTCACCCAGCTACCTACCTCACCGTCCTGCCGCTCCCTACTACGATCCTCCCCCACATCTGACCCAGCAAGCTGCTGCTCAGTGAGCAGCAAACTCCTTTCCATATTGCTAACGCATCTCAGAGTTGCCAGCTGCTCATTTAGATCCAGTATCTGGGCTTCCAAACGTGCAACTTGCGCACATCTCGAACAACAGTATGTACCCTCGAACGGCTTTTCAAGGACTTCATACATGAGACAAGATGTACACTGGATCGCATTAGCAATAGTGGAGTACATTTTCTAATGGGGATAGCACTAAACAAATGTTAAGTAATTAAACAACTAAATACAAACAATTCTACTCACACTTACTTTTGCTCACACTTTGCTCACTCACGCTCACAATGAAGAAGACAGGCTAAAATCCTAGCGGCGCGCGGCTTTCATGTCGCCTGATACGATTTTTCAGGGGACCCCCTGTACATCCGACATATTGAATTTTGCAGACAGTGCATTCGACAAGATAAATTACATAAGGCGTGTTACAGTTAATGTAACTTTTTATATTGTACAATATGCCTGTGTATGTAGAAACAAAAGTTTTGCTCTTGTTGACATAATTGCACGAAATGCAATAGTTGTGTCCGCAGCGGTAGAAGCGGTATTACTAGCCAAGTTCTCCCAGATGTTTGGCTAGTAATAACACTCGGTGAGAGTATGTTAGCAAGGCTCATTGCCCGTTTGGCTACAAAATTGATTTGATATTTATTAAGAATTGTATTAAGATTTGCATCTTGATATAGCAAGGGCAGATATTTTTTGATAATTTTAATAATTTCATTGTATTGTGGAGAAAACGTTGTACTAAATGTAACTCTGTTTTAAGTCTGATTTCTGTTTTTGTTTTTACATTTAAATAGATCTGCCCTTTCTATATCATTGACTATTGTTTGTGCTCTATGAAGGCACCAATCTGGATAACCTCTGTTTCTTAACCTGACTAGAGTTTTTTTAGATTCAAGAGGGAATACATCCGACCTGGAGCAATTTCTTTTAACCCTAATTAGTTCTCCTAAGGGGATGTTCTTCACAGTGTGTGGAGGATGGCAGGAGGTGGCTTGCAGAATAGAATTGCAATCTGTTTCGTTTTGTAGGGATAAACTTCTATATTTTTGGAATTGCTTGTCTAGGTAAAATCTAAATAGTTAATCTTATTAGAATGGGTGGAAAAAGTGAATTTGAGGTTGAAAGGGTTTATATTGAGGTAATCAACAAAGTTTTGTACTTGTTCTGGACTACCTTTTTATATCATAAGTAAACCGTCGATGTACCTTGTATAAAAAACAATATGAACTGCAAAGATGTTATTATGATTATTTAAAATGAATACCTCCTCAAATATAGCTGTGATGCCCTGGCAAAACCAGGTAGTCACAGATGACTTTACCCCCCATCAAGGGTACAGGAATCGCCTCCTCCTTGGGAATTAACACCACGTCTCACACACAGGAACGCCAGACACAAAGCCTAGTCGCCCCCCCATGACAGCCAGGACACACTAGTGGGCGGGACCAGGCAGATGGGAGCACCCACCTAGGGGTCTTGAGGTGACAAGGGGAGGGAACACAACAAGAGAAAATATGGCACTGCATTACTGCAAAAGAGAGTCATTTAGTTTATGTATTGGCCAATGCATGTAAGCCCGGAACCAACGGCAAGGTATATCTCTGTAATCCGGGAACCTAACTTAAATGCCACTATCTAGGTTAAAAACATCCGTATCTGGACAAAATGCCACTATTTGGACTACAAATCTCCGTGTATGGGCAGCTAGGCTCCTGCTACAATGGTTAGGAACACAGCCAGGTCTTAGGGCGGAGTGCCCAGTCAGAAAGAGACTCACTAGAAATATAAAAAAACTGACCCACACATCCAACAAATGTGAACAGGTGCTAACTGAAAAAACATAGTAACTATAAATGCATACAGTTGCACACTGAAAAAGCTAAAAATGTACAAGGGAAAATATGGCACTGCATTACTGCAAAAGAGAGACATTTAGTTTATGTATTGGCCAATGCATGTAAGCCCGGAAACCAACAGCAAGGTATATCTCTGTAATCCGGGAACCTAACTTAAATGCCACTATCTAGGTTAAAAACATCCGTATCAGGACAAAATGCCAATATTTGGACTACAAATCTCCATGTATGGGCAGCTAGGCTCCTGCTACAATGGTTATGAACACAGCCAGGTCTTAGGGCGGAGTGCCCAGTCAGAAAGACTTTTTCAGTGTGCAACTGTATGCATTTATAGTTACTATGTTTTTTCAGTTAGCACCTGTTCACATTTGTTGGATGTGCGGGTCAGCTTTTTTATATTTCTAGTGAGTCTCTTTCTGACTGGGCACTCCGCCCTAATACCTGGCTGTGTTCATAACCATTGTAGCAGGAGCCTAGCTGTCCATACATGCAGATTTGTAGTCCAAATAGTGGCATTTTGTCCAGATATGGATGTTTTTAACTTAATAGTGGCATTTAAGTTAGGTTCCCGGATTACAGAGATATACCTTGCCGTTGGTTTCCGGGCTTACATGCATTGGCCAATACATAAACTAAATGTCTCTCTTTTGCAGTAATGCAGTGCCATATTTTCCCTTGTACATTTTTGGCTTTTTCAGTGTGCAACTGTATGCATTTATAGTTACTATGTTTTTTCAGTTAGCACCTGTTCACATTTGTTGGATGTGTGGGTCAGTTTTTTGATATTTCTAGTGAGTCTCTTTCTGACTGGGCACTCCGCCCTAAGACCTGACTGTGTTCATAACCATTGTAGCAGGAGCCTAGCTGCTCATACATGGAGATTTGTAGTTCAAATAGTGGCATTTTGTCCAGATACGGATGTTTTTAACCTAGATAGTGTCATTTAAGTTAGGTTCCCGGATTACAGAGATATACCTTGCCATTTGTTCCGGGCTTACATGCCTTGGCCAATACATTAACTAAATGTCTCTCTTTTACAGTTATGCAGTGCCATATTTTCCCTTGTACATTTTTGTCTTTTTCAGTGTGCAACTGTATGCATTTATAGTTACTATGTTTTTTCAGTTAGCACCTGTTCACATTTGTTGGATGTGCGGGTCAGTTTTTTGATATTTCTTTTGGTTTACAGTACAGACTCTGTGTGGATTATTCCTAATCATGAGTACACCGGTGTCATCCGGTCCAACCTGCCGATAGCGCCCCAGCACTGCTCCCTACCTACACCTGGGCCCCGGGACTACACCTCCCCTACCCGTGGAGGGGATACCACCTTGCTGCCCAACACCATCGGTCCCGGATGCTGGCCCCAAGAGGCAGCAGCGGTGCCACCATCCCATCACCGCAACCTATGGGAGGCTTCACAGACAAAAACTATCTCCCCTGTAAATACCCCCCTTCTGGAACTATTGCGGGGGCGGGCGGTTGCACGAACCCGGGGTCCGGTCACCACTTGAGCCCCAGACACGATCCCGGACCCGAGCACCACTAGAGCAGCTCCTTTGCCGCAGCATAGGCGGCACCCCTCCGCGACATACCCACCACAAGATTAGCTAGAGAGGTGGGAAAATTTCCCCCCATACTAACTCCACATTTCTGTAAAAAAAATTCCCTATCGAAAGAGAAATAGTTATGCGTAAGCAAAAAATTCACTCTCCTATATATGTTCCCACTGTCAAAAAAGATATATAAACAATCGCTACTCAGGCATCTCCTTCAGGCAGCCAAGACTGTTATACCTCGCCACTGGAAGACCACCGAGTCGCCTTCTGTGGAGGAATGAATAAGTGAGGTGGACATAATCTACCGGATGGAAAGAATTCTGGCCCAATCTCGTAATGACATGGAGACCACCGCTACCAAGTGGTTCCATTGGGAATCTCTCCTGACTAGTCCTGGTTTCTGTAACGGGAGGTAGAATGGGACACGCATTCATGAGAACAGAGTAATATTTTCCTGAGTGCTCTTTAATTATGGGTCTTGGACCGGACGGGTAGGGGTGTTCGTGGCATATCTCTCTCCTTCTCTATTATCCTTCCTTCTTCACTCTTTCCTTCTCTCCTTTGTTCTTTTCTTAAGTTATTCCTGCCTCTGTTGCAGTGGAGGATCGAGGGAAGAGATTGTCGGACTCGGGTACGTTCGGTACGAGCCAAATGTATATAATGTGATCATCTGAGTTGCAAGACTATGTGATTTACTGACTATAGATTGTTGTTATTCATGGTACCATGATGCTATTTTTTCTATTTCTCTATTTTTACATATCAATGATTGGAATTGCTTTTGTTATGAAAACCAATAAAAATGTTACATTAAAAAAAATAAATAAAAAGAAATTCACAGCAGAGATGATGAAATCCTGAATATTAAGTGGATAGGAGCTGTGTCTCATGAGGAATTGTTGTATGCAGTCAATAGTCACATGATGTGGGATAGATGGGTAAAGACTGACGATTTCACAAGTTATCCATATATAGTCTGGTTGCCAGGTAATGGAGTCAAGATTGTAAAGAAGCGCTTTTGTGTCTATTAAAAATCCAGGAAGTTCTTTAACCAGAGGATGTAGAAACAAATTGATCCATGATCCCAATTTTTCACCTAAAGACCCAATACCCGAAATAATTGATTTAAAGGCGGGGGACCCCTTGTGTATTTTGGGGAGGGCATGATATATTGGAATTACAGGATGATCAACCTTTAGGTATTCTTAAATCTTTTGTGTGAATACCCCTTTAATAAGTCCCTGCTCCTAAAGTTTGTCTATTTTTTCTTTGAAGAGGTTGGTGGGATCTCCTCTTAGATGTATGTAAGTATTGTCATCCTCTAAAATTTCTTTATTCATTTTGAAATATAGTGTGGAGTCCAAAATCACAATTCCTCCCCCTTTATCAGACTCTCTGATAACCAGGTTAGTGTTCGATTTGAGATCTTTTAAGGCTATTTTCTCCTGGGGGCTGAGATTATCATGTCCGACTTTATGGATATTGTCTAGGTGAACAAGATCTAGTTCGATTTTCTCTTGAAAAACGTCCAGGATAGAAGGTCTAGACTGTAAAGGATAAAAAAACGGATTAGAAGTCCTGAATGATTGTTCTGGTAGTTGATCATAAATCCTGGATTCCGTTTCAAGAGCTCTCAGACCCGTAAGTTTTAGTAACTCCTTGAATTCTGGAACGATATTTCTTTCTGTGGTGTCATCATTAAAAAAACAGTCAGTATTCATATCTGATGCCGAGTCAATATCAAAATGACAATTAAGCGTTAGATTCCTCGCAAATTTGGTAATGTCAAGTAGTGTTTTACAAATGTAGAATTTATTTGTGGGGCAAAAATTTGAGACCTTTAGATAGGACCGAGATCTGATGTTGTGATATGATTTGAGCCCACAAATTCCATACTGGACATGTCAATGTTTCTTCTTCTTTTTGCGGCGGTCTGGATATCGGGTGTTTCCTATGTTTTCTTCCTCCTCTTCGTGGATGTTTTTTGTAATCAAGTTTTTTGTTGTTTTTTTATTATTATTTTTACGTGTTTCATCCAATTCTTCTGAAGATGAGTCTGAGGAATCATCTACTATATAATTAGTAGATATTGAGGAGGCACTTGTTTCTCCAAAACTGACCATTCTGTTGCGATTTTTTTGAGGAAACTTTTTTATATTTGTTATTTTTTAAAATTGTAGAGGATTGATATGAGGACTGCCATGTGTAAATCTTATTCATTTTGTAGTCAAGAACGTCTCTTTCAAATATATTCCTTTTTCTGTCGGCAATATTATCTTCTAAGGTAGTCAAACGTTTATGTAAGGTTTCCTGTATCATTTTAAAATCCTTATGATCTTTGAATTTTTCCAATGCTGTTTCTGTTTCCATGAGTGGTTTTTTAACATTATCCAGTTCCGATTCCTCATGTTTCACTATTAATTCCATTAATTTCATTGAGCAGCCAGATAGGATAGAATTCCAACTGCTCAAAAATTCTTCGGTGTATGAAGAAAATGTCGGGGGTCTTTAAAATTCTCAGACCACGGGAATCATATTTTTTTGCAACGTAGGAACGTAAGGAGGTAGAGTCCCACCATAAATTAGTTTCTTTAGTTTTGATTTTTTCAAGTAGTTTGTGAAGTAGTAGAAAGTCCTCGTTCACCTGTGTTTGTGTATCCCCTGCTCGCTGATCAGATGCTGTTTGATCAGCCTGTGTGTTAAAAATAGCATCAAACTTGGATCTCCTATTGTTAGGTGGATCCATAGTGGAGTGGAAATATTAAGAGTGGAAACCACTACACATTTATATGTTATAACACTAACGTGTTATGGGGAGCACGAAAAAGAGCAAACCAAATGAATATGAAACCAGGAAAAGGTAGATTCAGCTCACCCCTCTTCACTCCAGGATCCACCATCGATGCACAGAACGCCCTGGTTCCGGGCGGTAAGGCACAATCAGAAGAGGAAAAAATCTAGCATCGCATGTGAGGAGAATAGTTGAATAAAACTATGAAAATTTATTGAATCCAGTAAAAACATGAAAAACACATGGGGAAACACAGGGACACAAACAGATGAGTACAGTTTTATTCAACTATTCCCCTCACATGCGATGCTGGATTTTTTCCCATTCATCCTGGTATATAGCCCCATCTTAGTATATGTCCCCATATTGGACACATCCTGATATATAGCCCCACCCTGGTATATGTCCTTATCATGGCCGCATCCTGGTATATAGCCCCATCCTAGTATATGTCGCCATTTTGGGCACATCCTGATATATAGCCCCACCCTGGTATATGTCCTTATCATGGCCGCATCCTGGTATATAGCCTCATTCCGGTATATGTCCCCAGCATGTCCCCATCTTGTTATATAGCCCCATACTGGTATTTTTCTGCATCCTGATAGTTATGATCCCCCAGTGTGTTGCACACAGTAAAAAAAACAACTGAACGATTATACTCACCTTCCCACCACTCCCACTTTGATAAAAGGTACTTAATAACACTGTTTTTGATTGGAATGTTACTATTACTATTTAATTACTTGTTTGTGCAGTGGGACCCTCTTCTGACTGCCCTGTGTCCTGTCCTGTGCCTTCTGCTTCATAGCTGGGCACAAACACGGTGAAGTTCCATAGGTCGGAAGGTTGTAGCAGAACGTTTGCAGGTGACTGGTATCTGATCTCCCAGCTCAGGAGCTTTCAGTCAGGGGTATCAGAGGCTACTGAGACTTTAATTAAAGGTGTGTAGAAAACTGGAGGGAAAAGAGCGCAATAGGGTCTTCCCCAAGGTGATTGTTCCGGGTGGAAGCACACCATAGTTAATCAAAGAGCAAAAAGGGAAAGAAACTCATCCAGCTTAACACCTTCATGACCGAGGACATACTGGTACGTCCTAAGTCATGTCAGTTTAATCACTGCCAGTTGCTGTGGTTAGCCAGCGATGATGCCTGCACGTGTCTGTTGATTTGAACAGCAGACATTTGGGGCTATTAGGCGTGGGTGGATCCGCAATCCACCCGCACCTATTAACCCCTTAGATCGTGTTGTCAAAATGTGACAATGCAATTGAAATGGCTGCGGCGGGAAACACCACTTTTCCTGTTGCCATTGGAGGCTCCGTGATGCGATCACGAGGAGCCAATGGTTGCCATGGTAGCCACACGTCATGTGATGGCTCCTCTCACTATCATGATGTATTTCCTGTTAGAGCCGACAGAGCAACGGCTCTAACTGGACCGCTGCATTGCTGCTGATCAGAGCTGTGTAGCTCTGATCAACAGAAATGAACAATAACAATAATCTAGGGTTTAGTAGCAGCTGTGGGCTGTTATTAACCCCTGCTATTACCCCAATTACCACCACACCGGGGCAACGGGAAGAAAGCTGCATGCGTTTCCTCTTCTTTTGATACACAGCCAAGAATAAGCACAGGACTGGGTCGGCAGCTTGTAGCCATGGGTATTATCTTTGCTGGGTATCAGAATATGGGGGGGACCCTATGCCAATTGTTTTATTTATTTTTATACCTCGGTACTGACCCAGGTACAGCACCTGTCAGTGATTGCAGGCAAACGCTGTTACACAGGCTGGGGGCGAGTGTGACTGCAAGCAAATCACAGACGACAGGATGGCTGGTGGGCGGGGAAAGCAGTGCATATGAAATGAGCTTAGTGCATGGCACAGGAAGTGAAAGCACGACCTGGAAGCAGTATTCAGCCATGACGAAGCATTGGTAAGTATGAAGCGCTCACTTCATTCTTATTTTCTTTTTTTCCTTTTTTTTTTTTTAATTTCTCGAGTGACGAATTCGAATCAAACACCTGGAATCCCAGGCACGGGCCCAGCACCCGAGTACCTTTGAAACCGCATGGATCCGGACTTTTACAGTCCGGGTCTGCCCATCCTTAAAAGGAAGTCTACATGTGTGCAATCTAAGTGTCTTGTGGTCTGTTATTATATACACAACTTTTCTGAAAGGCCACAGAGGCTGCAACACCATTATGCAAGAGGCACCACTAACCAAACAACACAATGAAGACCAAGGAGATCTCCAGAGACAAAGTTGTTGAGAAGGGCAAGTCAGGGTTGGGTTGTAGACAGATATAGCCCTTTTGGAGTATGCTTTTAGCTTTTCGGGAGGAGATAATTTATGGCTATTGTAATCCTCATTTTAATCCAGTTCCAGTTAATCTTTTAATCCAGTTCACAACAGTATTTCTTGAAGCCTTCTTCCTTTTACGCGTCCATAGTAATGGATGGAGAGATTTTCATTAGAGATGAGAGGACCCATGCAAGTTCGGGTTCTGCGGGTTCCGCCAGACTTGCAGGAAAAAGTTTTATTCTGGACCTGGACTTGACCTGAACCGCATTGGAAGTCACTGATAGGGCAGTTTAGCTCTCTGCCCACTTGCAACCAGACATAAATAGATCACTTCCGGAGGAGGGAGGGCGGGTTTTTTCATATTTTTTTTTTGTACATACTACATCCAATAACTCCAATAACTCTGATTTTCCCCTCAGAGCAAGTTATTCAAATACTGTAAGTGGTTCACCTTGGGTCGAGCTCTAAACTCGTCGGTGCGAATATTGTACTTTAAAGTTGGATCCTTCCTCTAGGTTCTCAATTCTTGTAGCTAGTTAAGAATAATGCTGTATATGTACCGCCCCGGGGCTCGGCCGGCCGCCGAGCCGCTCGAATCCGTGCTCGTCGGTGGGTGGCACGAGGTCCTCACGGACCCGGGCGTCACGTCGCTCTGAAAAGGGGTTGGTGCTACACATAGGGACTTTTCTTTCTGTTTCTGCACCGCTCTACTCTCAGGGGGCGGGGCTTCACTTTCACGCCCTTTTGCTTGGAGAAGACGGCTTGGGCGGGAAACTTCGCGCCACTGGACAGTGACAAGATGGCGGATTCTGGGATTTTTCAACGGGACTCCGCTGACGATAACTTCAAGGCGCACTTCCACAGGTAAGTGGATGGGTTCAATCCTGTTTGTTATGCCAGAAGAGCCGATGTGTACCGCCCCGGGGCTCGGCCGGCTGCCTAGCCACTCGGATCCGTGCTCGTCGGTGGGTGGCTTGAGCTCCTCACGGACCCGGGGGTCACGTCGCTCTGAAAGGGGGTTGGCGCTACACGTAGGGACTTCGATGGGGAGGTCCACGGCTGCGGTTGTTTGTAGGGGATTTGAGTTCGTGATGCCACCCACGTGTTGTGGTGAATGGATGGACACCACCGCTGCCGTTGACTAGGCTCCCGGGGACGGTGTTGTGCAGCTTGGTGTTGACCCCTCCATGGGTAGGGGGATGATGGTCCCGGGGGCCTGAGGGAGGTGTTGAGGCAGGGGATTGGATGTGTGCTGGCATGTTGGTGTGGTGCGGCGCGATGTGCGGCCCAAAGGCACTGTTGTACTCACTATTACAAACATGCTGGAGTCTCTAGTAAACCAAACAAGATGGTGGACAGTGCCCGCAGCCGGCTGTGCTTTTTTTCCTTTTCAGGTTGGTGGTTTCCGCCTTTCTCCTGCACCTCACTTTTGTAGAAATGATGACTCCTATGCCTGAGCAACGGTAGTCCGCTCCCCAGCCTGGTGTGTGGCAGTAGAGCCCTTTTGCCCACAGACGCTGGCCCATCGGGTCTCGATGCCTGGGCGGTGGCTTTCTACCCCTATGGTTGGGCTGTTGTCTTCAGTCGGGTCTTAGGTGGGAATGGGCCTAAAGTGCAGTCCTCAATCAGTTGATTTGACTCGGCCCGGCTGTTTCTGGGCTTCGTACTGGGTCTGAGAACCGCTCCGGTTTCCAATCGGTTCCCCGGTTCGGTACCGGCGGGCCACCACCCGTCCCTGGTCCTTACGGTTCCACCGGCTGTAATCCCAGCTCCTGCAGGTGGCCACCACCGTCTGCCTCCTTGCCAGAGGTGACTGGGCTCCAACCCAGACACCTGGGGTTAGACTATAGCAGACCTGGGCACAGATCTGCACTTGAACTCCACTCCACTGTCAAAGCTAATCTCTCACGTTCTCCTGCCTTAGGGCCTGTGAACTCCTCAGTGGGCAGAGCCAACCACCTGGCTCCGCCCCTGCTGGTGTGAACATAAAACCCGGAGGGAGGTGACAAGTTTTTTGCAGGTTGGCTGATGTCACCTTATTAAGGGGGGAGGTGTTTGTGTAAGGGCCTACCTGTGACTACCTGGCTAGTCCAGGGCGTCACATTCCCCCTTTGTTTAATGCAGACCGTCTGCGGGCTGCCCGTCCACCACCGGTTTATTTTGTTTCTTTGTAACTGGAAAAGAGTAAAACATATTTACAAGCATAATAAACTTTGTACAATTCAAGTATATTTTTAACTCTTCCCTTACGGGAGGCATATTCTTAAATGTTGCAAATATCAAACATTTTTATTAACAACAGTAACGGGACCGGGTGCTTCTGTTTGCCCACCCAAACAAACCTAGACTTAATAGAAAAGAAACAAGGAGAAAAATTGTAGGAAAAATACCCTGACTATAAATAAATAAATTGCAAGTGCTTAATAACAGGGTACTTAGTATATACATTTTTGCAAAAAGGTAAGAAGCTGTCTCACCTCGTAACGGTGTACCCATCTGAGACAGTCCCTAACCTACTAAAGTTAAAAACATATTCTGTACCTGACTTGTGTCATGTCAAAACTTCAATATGAATGGTAAAGTGGTCAGCTGGGTCCCAGATTAAATACACAGCAAAAATGAGAAGCAAGTAGTTGTTCAGCCTCAGTATCAAAAAAACACCAAAAAACTGAGCTGTAACAAATGTTCAATAAACATGCAACATTACAACCATGTGAATTGCAGCCTTAAGACTAGAAAATAAACAAGGAGAAAAATTGTTGTTTTTTTTTTCTAGTCTTGAGGCTGCAATTCACATGCTTGTAATGTTGCATGTTTATTGAACATTTGTTACAGCTCAGTTTTTTGGTGTTTTTAAACCTAGCCTAAATGCTGCCCCTAAGAAACGGGCAGCACCCCTTTTCCCCAGTCCAGGAACGGGCCCAGGTGTTGCTTTACGGGACGGGTACAGTGTTTCACACCTGGTTGTCTCTCAGAGGCCCCACGTCCAGGGAACCCCTGACCCGGAGGATCGCCACTGGTTGCATTGGTGACGGGGCCTTGGCCATAACTTTCCCTCAGGCCCATCCTCCAGTCTGCCTCTCTGGAGGTCGTGAAACGGGATAGGTCGGTCCAGGAATTATTTACAAACCCAAACGTTTTTGGGTGGCCTGCAAGTTCTCAGCCGTGTCTATATTAAAATGGGGCAAAAACAAAGTCCCAACGGGCAGTATGGTCCCAACGGGGACTTTTCAACTTGGCAGCCGGGATCCGCTGCCTTTAATTTTCATCTTAATGAGGTGAAAGTCTCGGATGATTGGTGCTCACTCATTCAGCTATTTACACAATCAACATGTTGCACCCCTAGATGGCAGTCTCCCTGTACCTAAGCGGGGGCCTACCTAGGTTGGGGCGTTTGGACCTCCTGGGCCCAGTGTTGTCAGGGGGAGGCAGTGGGACAGAGGGACAACCGGTCCCTCTTTCCGTATGTCAGGTATAGCGGGTAGAGACCTACGGGGGCGTGGTATAGGTGCATCCCTGGGCGCTTGTTCAGGTGGCTCGCTGGCGGGCGTCTCTGTCTCTATTCCTTCCACGGGTTGTGGGAACATTATTACGGGAACAATTACCGCGCCATTCTTCATAGGCCAGGCTGCTGGGATGTCACCCATCACGGTATGAATCACCTCTTTCTTCTTTTCCCCGCTTGGCACGGGAACCGGAGCCTCATCTACCAGTCTCAAGGGATACGGGCATCTCTTCAGGTGGTCTCTGGAAACGGTAGCCGTGGTCTTCCCCTGGTCGCGACTGATCAGATAGGTCTTCTCATTCTCCCATCCAGTGGGCTGTATGACATATGGGGTCCTCTCCCATTGATCGTTGAGCTTATGCGTCCTTCTCTTGCACTTCAGTACCACATCCCCAGGTTCAAAGGGGGCAACCGGAGCCCGCTTGTTGAAGCGCTGCTCCTACTTTTCTCAGCTCTGGCGCAGATTCCTCTCCACATACTCCTGGATCCGTCGGTACTGCATCTGTCGCTTGGCATCCCAGTTGACGGTGGAGGGAAGTGCTTCGGGTGCCTCTATGTCCATTTCTAGGTCCACTGGCAGCCGTCCTGGTCGGGCTCTCATCAGTTACGCGTGGGTGCACTTAGTGGAACTACAGGGGATGTTGTTGTACATGTCCACCAGATCAGGCAGCTTCTCCGGCCACAGATTCCTTTCCTCCAATGGTAGTGTCTTGAGGAGGTTCAGAACCAGGTGGTTCATTTTCTCGCACATTCCATTAGATTGGGCGTGGTACGGTGTGGTTCGGATATTCTTGCACCTGTACAAGTGGCAAAACTCCTGGAACACCTCTGCTTCAAAGGCCGGGCCCTGATCCGTGAGCACCTTTTCCGGGTAGCCATGCGGTCAGCAAAAGTAGGCCTGGAAAGCTCTAGCTGCAGTATGGCCCGTCAAGTCTTTAACGGGGACAACCACCATGAAGCTGAGTAGTGGTCCACAATGGTCAGGGCATAGGTATACCCGCTTCGGCTGGGCGTGAGCTTTACATGGTTCAGGGCGACCAACTCCAGCGGCTGGTAGGTGATGATCAGCCGCAGAGAGGCCTTCTGGCTGGCCTCGTCCCGCCTTCTCAGTGTACAGGGGCCACATTCTCGACACCAGGCCTCCACAGACTCTCACATCCCACTCCAGTAAAACTGCTCGCTCAGCAACATTTCCAGCTTTTTCCAACCGAAGTGCCCTGCGCCATCATGGTAGGCCTGCAGGACCTTGGGGACCTGGCCTGGGGGACCACCAGCTGGCGAACCTTCTCATGGGTCTTCGGGTTGATCAGCTCTCTATACAGCTTCCCTTGATGTAAGTGCAGCCGGTCTCTCTCCTTCCACAACCGCTGAGCCTCTGAGGGGGCTGCGGGGTCCATCCTGGAAGAGCCCTGCGCAATCATAGTTTTGACCAGTTGGACTGCAGGTTCTCGGTCCTGAGCTTCTTGCCACCCTTGGCTGGGCAGCGGATCAAGGTTCGCCTGCTGTTGGTTAACGCAGGGCTTCTCATCCCGTGGCCGATGGAACGCGGGTAGCTCAATTTCCTCAAGGTCGTTGTCCTCCACCCCTTCATCGGGTAGATGCGGCATCCAAAACAGCGCGTCCGCGTTGGTGTTCTTCTGGCCAGCCCTGTACTTGATAGTGAAATCGTAATTGGACAGTCGAGCCATCCACCGCTGCTCCAGGGCGCCCAGCTTAGCTGTATCCAGATGTGTCAACGGATTGTTGTCCGTGTAGGCAGTGAACTTCGCCGCCGCAAGGTAATGCTTAAACCTTTCAATTATTGCCCACACGAGGGCTAAGAACTCAAGCTTGAAGGAGCGTTAATTTTCGGGGTTCCTTTCCGTTGGCCGGAGTTTTCTGCTAGCGTAAGCGATCACTTTCTCCTTCCCGTCCTGTACCTGGGACAGGACCGCACCCAGGCCCACATTGCTTGCGTCGGTGTAGAGGACGAATGGGAGGCCGTAGTCGGAGTAGGCCAAGATTTCTTCCCCTGTCAGGGCTGACTTCAACTGGTGGAAAGACTCCTCGTGCTTCTCGCCCCAGACAAACGGGGGCCCAGGGACTCTCCCATTCTTGGTCTGTCCCACAAGGAGATCTTGCATGGGCGCGGCCATCTTCGTGTACCCCTTGATGAAACGGCGGTAGTAGCCCACCAGGCCCAGGAGCTGCCTCACCTCCTTCACTGTGGTCGGTCGCGGCCAGCTCTGGATAGCAGCAACCTTCTCAGGATCCGGGGCTACACCTTCTGCGCTCACCACGTGCCCGAGGTACTGCACCTTGGGTTTCAGCAAATAGCACTTGGAGGGCTTCAGCTTCATCCTGTACTTGGAGAGGGCCGCAAACACTTCTGCCAGGTGCTCCAGGTGGGCCTCGTACGTCTTGGAATACACGATCACGTCATTCAAATACAATATTACAGTCTCGAAGTTGAGATGCCCCAAGCAGCACTCCATGAGCCACTGGAAGTTCCCGGGGGCACTGCACAGCCCAAATGGCATACTGTTGAACTCGCAGAGTCCCATGGGGGTAGCAAACGCGGTCTTCTCACGATTTTCCTGTGCAACCGCCACCTGCCAGTATCCAGTGGTAAGGTCAAGGGTAGAAAAATAATTAGCAGTTTTTAATGCAGCCAGTGACTCTTCGATGCGGGGGAGAGGGTAGGCTTCTTTATGAGTTATCTGATTGATCTTCCGGTAATCCACACACATTCTCATGGTACCATCCTTCTTCTTTACCAGCACCAATGGAGCTGCCAAGGGACTACAACTATCCCGGATGACCCCTGCCTCCTTCATGTTCCTCAACATGTCTTTGGCGCATTGATTGTGTGCTGGTGGGATCGGCCTATACCTTTCTGTAATTGGTGGATGTGTGCCTGTGGGGATATGATGTTGAACCCCCCTTAATCCTCCCGAAGTCTAGCGGGTGCTTGCTGAAAACCTGCCCATACGCCTGTACCACCCTGTATACCCCGTCTTTGTGGTGTATCGGGGTAGACTCAGTGCCGACATGTAACTCCCGGGACCACTCCTCTAGCTGCATGGATGGGGTGTCACTGCTCATGTTGGGTGCAGGGGAAGTGGGGATGGTTTCATGGAAGGCGTGGGTGTCTATGGTGAACAGCTTAGCTATGGTGGCGTAGCGGGGGAGCCTAACCTCTTCCTCCCCGCAATTCAGCACTCTCACAGGCACTCTCCCCTTCTTCACGTCAATCACCCCCCTGGGTGCCAGTACTGTGGGCCAGTGCTCTAAAAGCGAGGGTACCACCATCGCCGGGTAATCCCGTCCCTGGGGGCCTACTGCTGCCCTGCACCAAATCCTCATCTTGCTCCTTGGCGGGACCACCAAAGGGGCTGCGTCCATCACCCGCACTCCACCAATCTCTCTACCCGTCAGGTTCACTTGCTGCCAATGCAGGAGGGCCCGGATCTCACGCTGTAGTGCCCTCTGCCGACCCCCTCCTCCAGTGGCAGACAGCTGCTGCAACAGGCTCAACACTTCTCCCATACAGTGCTCAAACACGTTGGTCCCTAGGACCACTTTCGGGTTACGGTCACTGGACTCATTCAGCACCACAATCATCCCTTGGCGTTTCAGCTGGGTCCGTCCCACAGTCAGGGTCACCTCCTTGAATCCCACCTGGGTCATAGGGAGCCCATTGGCTGCAATAATAGTCATGCTATCGTCGGGAGGGGCAAGTTCACTATCGGCCCAGTATCGCTGGTACAATGAATAAGGCATAGTTGTTACCTGCGATCCGGTGTCCAACAGGGCCATGGTCGGGACACCATCCACCGCCAGGGAGATGATGGGGCAGCCTCCAACATAACGGTCTCGCCAATCAGTCTGGCCATGAGGGTCTACTCCTGAGGATTGTCCCTTGGCCTCAGTAGTTGCGCGTTTAACGGGCATCGCCTAGAGTAATGGCCAGGCTTGTTGCACCTGTAGCAGTCAGGTGGCCCATACCGCGGGTCATTGTTCTTCCTCCGCTGCATCCAAGGGATGTCCTCTGGGCTGTCAGCGAGCTGGATCTTCTCCTAGGGCTTGGCTCTCGTCGGTAGCTGGAGTGCGGCGAGGATCCGGGTGAGGTCTTCATTCATGTGTCGGACCTGTGAGGCCAGCTCTTCCACCGTCCCGACAGGCGTACCAGGGGCCGGTAGAGCCAAGCGAGGGGGCGCTATCGAGACAGGAGCGGTCTCGACCGGCCAAGGGGTCGCATCAGGAACGCCGGTGGTTGGTGCTTGCAGGGCCTTGATGGCCCGCTCCTTTAGTACGCAAAGTCTAGGTCGCGTGCTCCAAAGTCCATAGCCGCAGCTGTTTGCGGTCTTCAGCAGACCCCAGTCCTTGTAGGAACTGCTCCACTAGCATCTTAAAAACACCAAAAAACTGAGCTGTAACAAAAAAAAACAGTAAACATGCAACATTACAAGCATGTAAATGGCAGCCTCTAGACAAAAAAAAAAACAGAGAGAAAAATTGTATGAAAAGTACCCTGAATAATAATGAATAAACTGCAAGTGCTTAATAACAGGGTACTTAGTATATACATTTTTGCAAAAACGTAAGAAGCCATCCCACC
The DNA here is from genome assembly GCF_048569485.1 of Anomaloglossus baeobatrachus. Classification (NCBI taxonomy): domain Eukaryota; kingdom Metazoa; phylum Chordata; class Amphibia; order Anura; family Aromobatidae; genus Anomaloglossus; species Anomaloglossus baeobatrachus. Next base: position 113,418,090 of record NC_134362.1, on the reverse strand, counting down.
TCGTCACGGTGTACTCAACTGGGACGGTCCCTAACCAACTAAAGTTAAAACCATTATACATACCTGACTTGTGTCTATCAAAACTCCAATGTGAATGGTAACAAGTGGTCAGCTGGGTCCCAGATTAAATACACAGCAAAGTGGGAAGAAATTAGTTGTTCAGCCTCAGTATAAGGAGGGCTGCGCCCCCAACTTGCAATAAAGCAAGATAGCAGACAAATAAACACCAAAAAACTGAGCTGTAACAAAAAAACCAGTAAAAATGCAACATTACAAGCATGTAAATGGCAGCCTCTAGACAAGAAAAAAACAAAGAGAAAAATTGTGTGAAAAATACCCTGAATAATAATGAATAAACTGCAAGTGCTTAATAAATTTTGCAAAAATGTATATACTAAGTACCCTGTTATTAAGCACTTGCAGTTTATTCGTTATTATTCAGGGTATTTTTCATACAATTTTTCTCTTTGTTTTTTTCTTGTCTAGAGGCTGCCATTTACATGCTTGTAATGTTGCATGTTTACTGCTATTTTGCTTTATTGCAAGTTGGGGGCGCAGCCCTCCTTATACTGAGGCTGAACAACTAATTTCTTCCAACTTTGCTGTGTATTTAATCTGGGACCCAGCTGACCACTTGTTACCATTCACATTGGAGTTTTGATAGACATGAGTCAGGTATGTATAATGGTTTTAACTTTAGCTGGTTAGGGACCGTCCCAGATGGGTACACCGTGACGAGGTGGGATGGCTTCTTACGTTTTTGCAAAAATGTATATACTAAGTACCCTGTTATTAAGCACTTGCAGTTTATTCATTATTATTCAGGGTATTTTTCATACAATTTTTCTCTTTGGTTTTTTCTCTACTAGCATGTTGTTGCTGTCGGCCTCACTGATGGTGTCTACCCGCCTCAGCGTCCAGAGGGCTGTCCGCAGGCTCAAGGCATAGTCTTTTATACTGTCCGCGGGTCGCTGCCGACATTGGTAAAACTGCATCTGCAACTCAGCCTCAGTGAGGGTTTTGAAGGCGGTCTGGAGTTTCTCAAAGATGGTGGTCACCGTCTGCCCAGGTCTCCGTCTCCTGTTCAGCCGTGCCGGTCAGCTGCCCTAGCACTATCGTCGCACGCTGTCTGCCGGTCATGGCATACAAGTCAAGGATCGTGCTTATCTTTTTCCGAAACACCTGCAAGGCATCGGGCTTCCCATCGTACTGGGGTAGCCAGGTAGCACCGGGCATGTAGGGCAAGAAGATCGGCGTTACCTGGGCGACCGCTGGACCCGCGGCCTCCCCCACTCCTGCGACTGGAGCAAGGGCCACTATGTTCCCGTCTTCGGGCGCCGCCACTCCCGCAGCTGGCGCCCCTCCACCATCCCCATTAGGCGCGGACATCTTCCTTCTGTCCCCCCTTGGTCTTTTCGGGGCACTCCGTTTTCTTTCTGCACCGCTCTACTCTCAGGGGGCGGGGCTTCACTTTCGCGCCCTTTTGCTTGGAGAAGACGGCTAGGGCAGGAAACTTCGCGCCACTGGACAGTGACAAGATGGTGGATTCTGGGATTTTTCAACGGGACTCCGCTGATGATAACTTCAAGGCGCACTTCCACAGGTCAGTGGATGGGTTCAATCCTGTTCGTTATGCCAGAAGAGCCGATGTGTACCGCCCCGGGGCTCGACCGGCTGCCTAGCCGCTCGGATCCGTGCTCGTCGGTGGGTGGCTTGAGCTCCTCACGGACCCGGGGGTCACGTCGCTCTGAAAGGGGGTTGGCGCTACACGTAGGGACTTCGGTGGGGAGGTCCACGGCCGGAGCCGCGGTAATTTGTAGGGGATTTGAGTTTGTGACGCCACCCACGTGTTGTGGTGAATGGATGGACACCACCGCTGCCGTTGACTAGGCACCCAGGGACGGTGTTGCGCAGCTTGGTGTTGACACCTCCGTGGGTAGGGGGATGATGGTCCCGGGGGTCCGAGGGAGGTGCTGAGGCAGGGGATTGTATGCGTGCTGGCGTGTCGGTGCGGTGCAGCGCGATGCACGGCCCGAAGGCACTGTTGTACTCACTATTACAAACATGCTGGAATCTCTAGTAAACCAAACAAGATGGTGGACGGTGCCCGCAGCCGGCTGTGCTTTTTCCCCTTTTCAGGTTGGTGGTTTCCGCCTTTCTCCTGCACCTCACTTTTGTAGAAATGATGACTCCTATGCCTGAGTAACGGTAGTCCGCTCCCCAGCCTGGTGTGTGGCGGTAGAGCCCTTTTGACCGCAGACGCTGGCCCGTCGGGTCTCGATGCCTGGGCGGTGGCTTTCTACCCCTATGGTTGGGCTGTTGTCTTCATTCGGGTCTTAGGTGGGAATGGGCCTAAAGTCCAGTCCTCAATCAGTTGATTTGACTCGGCCCGGTTGTTTCTGGGCCTCGTACTGGGTCTGAGTACCCCTCCTGGTGCTCCAGTTTCCAATCGGTTCCCCGATTCGGTACCGGCGGGCTACCACCCATCCCCGGTCCTTACGGTTTCACCGGCTGTAATCCCAGCTCCTGCAGGCGGCCACCACCGTCTGCCTCCTTGCCAGAGGTGACTGGGCTCCAACCCAGACACCTGCTGTTAGACTATAGCAGACCTGGGCACAGGTCTGCACTTGAACTCCACTCCACTGTCAAAGCTAATCTCTCACGTTCTCCTGCCTTAGGACCTGTGAACTCCTCAGTGGGCAGAGCCAACCGCCTGGCTCCGCCCCCCCTGGTGTGAACATCAAACTCGGAGGGAGGTGACAAGGTTTTTGTAGGTTGGCTGCTGTCACCTTATTAAGGGGGGAGGTGTTTGTGTAAGGGCCTACCTGTGACTACCAGGCTAGTCCAAGGCGTCACACATACACCTAAGGAGTGGAAATTTTCTTCTCTGCTTTTCCCTGCATTTTAGTATATTTTTAGAGACTGAAAAGTCATCAGGTTTCCGCTTGTATATTGTCCATTGTATGTGATATACTTGTATTTTGTAATTTATTTTCTGTGGTTCTCTTATAGCGCCCTTGTCATTCATATTTATTTCTATATATGGGGAGTTGTTTGTCTTTGAACCTTTGGGGGGGGTTTATCCTTGTTTTGTAACTGTTTTTATTGTTAGTGCGTTTTAGCAGTTTCTTAATAAACATTATTTATGGTTATCCCTATTGTAGCAAATTTCTTTGCTTTATTTACATAACCTTTTTATCCACCAATGGTCCGGGAAGTCTTGATCGAAGTAAGATTAAGGGGCACTTTGCACACTACGACATTGCAGCTGCGATGTCGGTGGGGTCAAATCAAAAGTGATGCACATCCGGCGTCGCAGTCGATATCGTAGTGTGTAAATCCTTTTTGATACGATTAACGAGCGCAAAAGCGTCGTTATCGTATCATCGGTGTAGGGTCCAGCATTTCCATGAATTGGAAAATACCGATGTTACGATGTTGTTCCTCGTTCCTGCGGCAGCACACATCGCTGTGTGTGAAGCCGCAGGAGCGAGGAACATCTCCTACCTGCGTCCTGCGGCTCACGCCGGCTATGCGGAAAGAAGGAGGTGGGCGGGATGTTTATGTCCCGCTCATCTCCGCCCCTCCGCTTCTATTGGCCGCCTGCCGTGTGACGTCGCTATGATGCCGCACGACCCGCCTCCTTAATAAGGAGGCAGTTCGCCGGCCAGAACGACATCGCAGGGCAAGGTGAGTGCATGTGAAACTGTCGTAGCGATAATGTTCGCTACGGCAACTATCACCATGATATCGCAGCTGCGATGGGGGCGGGGACTATCGCGCACGGCATCGCAGCATCGGCTTGCGATGTCTAGTGTGCAAAGTGACCCTAAGGGCTGAAACCTGGACTTTCAGGGCCCTGGATTTCAATCCTTTTTCTAGACCAATTTGTAAAAAAAGAAAAAATCAAGAATTCTATTGATGTCTGAATGCAGAAGATACAAATGAATAGTACCACCCCAAAAAATAAAGTTTTTCATTATTTGTTATAGATGGTGCTTTTACATCTTTCCTACTTTTTAAGGTTTCAGAAGGCAAGCAACCAGGCATAACATTTAAGAATATGATGGCAGAGTGGACCCTGATGTGTCATCTCTTTTATCTGATTTCAGACAACAGGAGAAAAGCAGATTTAAATACCGCGCCAAACCACAGGAGTCCAGAAGAAGTTAGTAAATCTCTTTTCTTTATTTTCACAGGTCTACGTGTTTCAAGGACATATCCGTCCTCTTCCTCAGGACAAATGCAGAGAATACTATAGCGAAAAGGAGGCTACAGGCTCTCATATATGTATTGGAAAAAAGCCACGTATCCACTGATTGCGTCATCAGCCTCCTCGTGACTCATAGGCACGTGGAGGAGTGAATAAAGTTCAGAGTATTGACAGAGGAAAAAAAAGGAAGAAAAAAAGGGAGAAAAAAGAAAAGAAAAAAGAAGAAAAAAGGAAAGAAAAAAGGAAGAAGAAAAAAAGGGAAAAGAAGAAACAAGAAGAAGGAAAGGGGTGGAAGGAAAGGGGTGGGAGGAAAGGGGGATAAAGGAGAGAAGAAAAAAGAGGGGAAAAAAAGGAAAGAAGTGAAAAAAGGGAAAAAAATGGAAACAATGAAAAAATTAAATGAAATACGGTGATTAAGGCACAAAAATGGAAAAATATATATCTCTATAAATCGATGTAAAAACGTATGGATACACAAAAAGATGTATGCATACATTAATATGAATGTGTATAATGAAAAATTGCGTGTACTTAATAAAGTGAAAAAATGATGGATATGGACAAAAAAAATCGGGTTTTGATGATCATTACTATTTTTAGGATTAATATTTATATTACCAAATTAGTATGGGAGGAAAATGAGAACTGCACAATGAGAAAAAATGAATGAGGGATACAACGTGAGAAACATTATAATTATATAGAGTGATACAAAAATGAAAGGAACCAGTGAGATGGGCTCGCTATACCAGAGGAGTATAAGCGGCTCTGCGATGGAAACATTTAAAAAGAAAAAAAGTAACAGAGCGGGAACGATGTCAACCCGCTGGGGGAGTGAATGGAGGTTGACAGCGTGGGAAAGTGTGATGTGCGCCTGCGCGAAAGGTGAAATGAGGTGAGAGCGTGTGGAGAAGAAAAAACGGTGGGCGCCTGCGCGAAAAGGTGACTAAAGGTTGATACCGTGGGAAAAAAGCATTGCGCTTGCGCGGGAAGGAAAAAAAAGAGGGTAGAAGCCGTGTAGATGATAACCGCGATCAGCGGCTAGGGACTGAGATAGTGGTATGATGAGAGGAAACAGGAGTAGGTATAAAGAATAGTTTGGAGGAAGTTTTCACATCAAAAAAAATTGATGTGAAATAAGAGAAAAATACATGTGGGACCAAAGGGAGAAGAGACCAGGGAAGTCGTATAAATGGGAACAGGACTCTGAGTCAGGAGAGAAAATATGCGTTCGCTAAAATAGTGGGATCCCTGCAAAAAATATAGAACAAAAATGTTTGAGGGAGCATCAAAAAGACCTGGAGAAATGTGAGATATATAAAATATCTATAAAAAAAAAATTATTTATTACTATAAAGAATAAAAGGGAAAGGGAATTAAAATTTAATCAATGTGGTGGAAATCATGAAAAAATGTATAATGAAAATTGTAAATATGCGCATATGTACATGTAATGGTTAACCAAAAAGAAAGGGAAATTAAATATTGCTGGCAGACTAGTATAAAAAGTAAAAAAAATAAAAACCTATAAAACGTGAGTGATCAAGCCAAATAAAAATATATAATCTTTATTGAAAATCATTAAAACCAACATATAGAACAAACAATGATGAGGACACATTCAATTAACCTCAGGTAAACAGGAATATACAAGCAATAAATAGCAAATATGCATACTGGCCGTGTGTCAGAAAGGCATAGAATAGTGCACAAAAAAAAAAAAATAAAAAAAAAAAATGTCAAGTTTCTTGGGGAACCGAGAGTCTTTGGGTAGATACGAAATGTCCCAAAGAACACCTATGAAATAGGACTACATTGAATACAAGCTGAACAGAGCTTAGTCCTTCACAAAAGACTAGATGTATGAGATCCGCATTCCCATTACCGCAACACGTGGCATATATCAAGGGAAACCGAGAAAGCATATGTCTATGATATTGACAGGATTATAATCCTATAAGATGTAAGCGTGATGGTTATAAAAAAACATAGAAAAAACAAGTGGTATAACCACAAAGTGTTTCCCAAATGCCTACAGTCCCAAGGGGGAGGGGCAGGATCTCAACCACACATATGGAGATGAAGACAGAAACCGACACAAAAGCAAGTGCCAAAATGACACTTTAGCAACAGGGCTAGACTAAGGAAGTACTATTCCCAGTGTTATAATACATAAAGAGGATTATAACAGACAAAGAAGGCGGCATGGCCTGCAATACCAACAGTGTTTGCACCTTACAAAGGCACAAAACCAGCCATAAAGACCCACCTTAACACTGGGTTATCAGCCCACAATGACACACACCAAAAAGGATGTTAACCTGAGGGTAGAATACCCCGACACGTGTTTCGCAGAAAAGCTTCTTCCAAGGGGTGCTGATGCCAGTCAATACCCAGGTATATATACCCCCATCCATCAGCGAGATGTGTAGCAGCGGCGCTCAATCACAGCTCCACCATTGTGCACATGGGGTCTGGCGTCTGACATCATCATGCTCCGCCCATGTCAGACTCGTCATCACATGGGAGGAGCATGGCGAGGCAGGAAGACACGTCGCCCCATAGCACAAAGGGTGGGCGGAGAAATGAGCGCTCCACACCCGCTGGGATATACTGCCATAGAAACAAGGCAAAACAACAATGTGTCAGTGGCACACAACTCAGAGACCACTCATACAAACAAGAAACACACTAGGGTGCACGCAAGGTTCAAGCCCGAAGAATATAGGAAAAAAGAAAAATTAAAATACCAATTGTTTTAGAAAAGATTATTGATTTTATAATATTAAAAAAATATAAAAAGTGTGTGAATATCTCAGTATACATATATATCTTAATACAAACATGCATGCAAAAGCATGCACATACATGTCCCCACAAGGATTCTTCACATAAAAATACCATGTGGAAATTACATATATTATAAGATGTAAGTCTAACAGTGCATAATACAAAAAATTGCTGTTATTACACAATAGCAGTAAAAAGGTGCATGGTGCATATAAAACTGATGCAAAAGCGCATAATAAAAGTGTAAAGTGCAAAAATGACCAAACATGTATTAAAATGCATATGAAAAGCCCATGTGTAGTGGCGCACAACGAAAGTCAGCAAAACCAATGCTCAGTATATGTTGTGCAAAGGAAGGTGTTCGAAACCAATGTGGAGACAATGTAAAAAAAATAGAAAAAGATATAAATATACATACACAGAAGGGATAGAAAGACATAAAAGAACATGATATCTTTATTTATAAAAAAAAAAACAAAAAAAAACAAAAAACACATAAATGTAAATATAAAATACACATGCAAGAATGCATATGTATACCAATACGTGCACATGTGCATGCATACACACATAAAAATGAGAGGGAGAAAAAGATGTGCCAAAGATATTACATAAAAATTCAATACAAATAGTGCAAAAATACATAATGTGGTTTGTAGAAATCCACTTGTGAGGATGTCAACAGGGATGAAACTAAAAACAAAAACAAAGACAAGGGGAATTAAAAACAATTTTATTCAAAAAACATACAGATTAAAATATACCGAAGGGCATAGACTAAAAGCGAATGTTAAAATTATAGGAATGGGACAAAACTCATGACGTCATTAAGACCATGTGGACGAACAGAACCAATCTTAGAAATCCAACGGGTTTCTAGTTGAGCCAACCGCTTCTTAAAGTCGCCTCCTCTGCTATCCAGGATCACCTTATCAATTCCAAAAGCCTGCAACCCACTGCTGTTACAGCCGTGCTTAGACTTAAAATGTCGTGGGATAGGTTTTAGGGTAGAGGTATCCTGGACAGTAGCTGCCTTCTCAATGTCACGCACATGTTCTCTGATACGTGTTTTCAATGGTCTAGAGGTAAGACCAACATATATAAGATTGCATGGGCAAGTGGCATAATATACCACATGCGTTGTGTTACAGGTCATATGTTGAGTAATCCGGAATTCATGATTTCCGTCACTGGACTTGAAATTCAAAGCTCTGACCATATTCGGACATGCAATACAACTGCGGCAAGGATAGAAACCCCATTTGGGTCCCGCTGTTCCAAAAGAATTACTCTTAGGGCCTTCATAACAGCTATGTGTGAGGAGATCCTTCAGATTGGGAGATCTCCTATATGTGACAGCAGGGACCGGTGGAAGATATTTAGACAGAGTTGGATCAGACCGAAGGATAGGCCAAAATTTTTCCAAAATTATTTTAACTTCTTGCCATCTGTTATTGTAGGTAGAGATAAATCTTACCTGCTGATCGTTCTGCTTCTGCCTATGTGAGTGTAACAAGACTTCCCTCTTCATGTTCTTGGCTCTCAAAAACCCTTTCTTGATGCTCCTGTTTGAGTATCCACGATTTTTAAAGCGATCGCTCAGGTCCTCAGCTTGTTTGTAAAAGGCATCTTCGGACGAACAAATTCGTCGAGTCCTCAAAAACTGGCCTGTTGGAATACCAGAAATAAGGGAATAGGGATGCGATGAAGTAGCATGTAGCAATGCGTTGACAGACGAGGGTTTCCGAAAAACCTCAGACTGTAAAAAGCCATTGGCATCCTTAGAAACCAGAACATCAAGAAATTCAATACTAGATTGACTGTACTTATGTGTTACCTTGATGTTCATGGAATTCAAATTGAGTTTCTGCAGAAACATCACCAGATCCCCCTCTGAACCCTGCCAAATCATAAAAACATCGTCAATATAGCGGGTCCAAACAAGAACTTGTTCAATATACTCAGAGAAATCAGGTGAAAAGAAGATGCCCCTCTCCCACAGCCCCAAGAACAAATTTGCATAAGAGGGCGCAAAAGCCGCCCCCATTGCAGTACCTTGGAGCTGCAGGTAGAGGGCGCCCTTGAACAAAAAATAATTGTGAGTAAGGGCAAAATCGACAAGGGAGAGGAGAAAATGGATATCATCCAGATCCATCATGGTCATATTTAGAAAGGTCTCTACGGCTCTCATCCCATCATGATGACGTATAGACGTGTACAGTGACTCGATATCACACGTCACCAGCCACATATCATCATCCATTTGAATATTCTCAATTTTACGAAGGAAGTCATTGGTATCCTTCAGAAAGGATGGTAGATTTTCCACTATGGGTTTCAAGTGGAAATCTATATACCTACCCACAGTCTCACAAAGACTTCCATTTCCCGATACAATAGGACGTCCAGACGGTGACACTGTATTCTTGTGGACTTTCGGTAGTAGATATAGGCAAGCCGTCCTGGGAGACTTGGGAATGAGACCTTCTTTCATCTCCTTGTTGATTATACCATTCTCGCATGCCTCTTCCAAAATAGCAGATAACTGTGTGTGAAAAGAAGAAGTCGGGTTGAAAGTAAGTTTCTTGTAACAAGTACCATCATTCAGCTGCCTGAATGCCTCCTTTTCATACATCACGGTGGGCCATACGACAACGTTACCCCCTTTATCAGCGGGTTTGATGATTACATCCCTTCGTTTTTTCAAATCCTGTAAAGCCCTTCTCTGAGATTTGGAGAGATTGTCGTGTGGTACCTTAGTGGAAATTCTGCTAAACTCTTCAGAAACCAACCGCACAAATACATCTATGTCGGGATACATGGTAAGAGGAGGAAATTTCTTGGGTTTCGGAATCATAAACTTACCACATTCAGTCGGGACATCCTGTTCACCACCCAATTCTTTGAGAATTTCTATGGCCTGTAGTTCTTCACTAGACCAACCATCTGATTTTTCGTGGATTTTCTTTAAAACCAATTTGCGAGCAAAAAGGTGTAAATCCTTTATTGCTATAAAGGAATCAAACGAACAAGTAGGGGAGAAACTCAAACCCAAGCTCAAGACATCGATTTGGTCAGTGGTAAGAGAAATATCAGATAAATTAATTACCTTCAATTTAGTGTCCGGAAGATGAGGAGTCTTTTTCTGTACAAAACCCTTGCCAACATATTTGCGCTTCCCAAATCGATCATTAGTGTTGCTCCTCAAGTTATATGTTTCTGATTCATCTTCAGTAGAGGAAATAGACGTTGATGCTATAGATCGTCTATGATGTCCCTTATTTTGTGTTGTCCCCTGCCATCTATAGACTCTCTTAAGTTGATAATCCTGGAGATCTCTCTGGAATTTTTTAACTTTCTGTTCTTGAACCTCTTTTTCCCAAATAAGAAATTGTTTATCCACGTCTACTTTAAAAGATTCCATACTCAGTGTAGACAGGATCTCATTCAATTTCGTCTGGTTATTTTCAATCTCCTTTTCCACAGAGACTAAGCTGCTTTGATTAATTTCAATTAGAAGACGAATCAAATCCTTGGAGCAGGTATCACAGACTTGTTCCCACTTAGTTCTAAACTCAAGGTCTTCTACAGGGAAGGAAGGCAGAATTCTTACCCGAAGACCCCGAGGTATCAAATTTTTGCTCAAGTATTTTTCAAGGGTAGCTTTACCCCACCAGATCCTAAGTCGTTTCTTCAACAGATATTTCAAATTATTTTTAATTTCAGAGGAGTGTCCCATTCCTACTGTGTCACTGATCTTGACCTCATCATTAAATAGTGTATCAATACTGGACAACCAATTTTTGTCACGGGATTTAATATCCATAGTTGGGTCAATCTGTAACCACAGAAAAAGATATGAGAACCAATTAAATGACCAAAGGGTAAAGATAGCTACACTCATTCAATAATAAAAACCTATAAAACGTGAGTGATCAAGCCAAATAAAAATATATAATCTTTATTGAAAATCATTAAAACCAACATATAGAACAAACAATGATGAGGACACATTCAATTAACCTCAGGTAAACAGGAATATACAAGCAATAAATAGCAAATATGCATACTGGCCGTGTGTCAGAAAGGCATAAAATAGTGCACAAAAAAAAAAAATAAAATAAAAAAATAATTAAAAAAAAAATAAAAAAAAAAAAAAATGTCAAGTTTCTTGGGGAACCGAGAGTCTTTGGGTAGATACGAAATGTCCCAAAGAACACCTATGAAATAGGACTACATTGAATACAAGCTGAACAGAGCTTAGTCCTTCACAAAAGACTAGATGTATGAGATCCGCATTCCCATTACCGCAACACGTGGCATATATCAAGGGAAACCGAGAAAGCATATGTCTATGATATTGACAGGATTATAATCCTATAAGATGTAAGCGTGATGGTTATAAAAAAACATAGAAAAAACAAGTGGTATAACCACAAAGTGTTTCCCAAATGCCTACAGTCCCAAGGGGGAGGGGCAGGATCTCAACCACACATATGGAGATGAAGACAGAAACCGACACAAAAGCAAGTGCCAAAATGACACTTTAGCAACAGGGCTAGACTAAGGAAGTACTATTCCCAGTGTTATAATACATAAAGAGGATTATAACACAAAGAAGGCGGCATGGCCTGCAATACCAACAGTGTTTGCACCTTACAAAGGCACAAAACCAGCCATAAAGACCCACCTTAACACTGGGTTATCAGCCCACAATGACACACACCAAAAAGGATGTTAACCTGAGGGTAGAATACCCCGACACGTGTTTCGCAGAAAAGCTTCTTCCAAGGGGTGCTGATGCCAGTCAATACCCAGGTATATATACCCCCATCCATCAGCGAGATGTGTAGCAGCGGCGCTCAATCACAGCTCCACCATTGTGCACATGGGGTCTGGCGTCTGACATCATCATGCTCCGCCCATGTCAGACTCGTCATCACATGGGAGGAGCATGGCGAGGCAGGAAGACACGTCGCCCCATAGCACAAAGGGTGGGCGGAGAAATGAGCGCTCCACACCCGCTGGGATATACTGCCATCCTTTTTGGTGTGTGTCATTGTGGGCTGATAACCCAGTGTTAAGGTGGGTCTTTATGGCTGGTTTTGTGCCTTTGTAAGGTGCAAACACTGTTGGTATTGCAGGCCATGCCGCCTTCTTTGTCTGTTATAATCCTCTTTATGTATTATAACACTGGGAATAGTACTTCCTTAGTCTAGCCCTGTTGCTAAAGTGTCATTTTGGCACTTGCTTTTGTGTCGGTTTCTGTCTTCATCTCCATATGTGTGGTTGAGATCCTGCCCCTCCCCCTTGGGACTGTAGGCATCTGGGAAACACTTTGTGGTTATACCACTTGTTTTTTCTATGTTTTTTTATAACCATCACGCTTACATCTTATAGGATTATAATCCTGTCAATATCATAGACATATGCTTTCTCGGTTTCCCTTGATATATGCCACGTGTTGCGGTAATGGGAATGCGGATCTCATACATCTAGTCTTTTGTGAAGGACTAAGCTCTGTTCAGCTTGTATTCAATGTAGTCCTATTTCATAGGTGTTCTTTGGGACATTTCGTATCTACCCAAAGACTCTCGGTTCCCCAAGAAACTTGACATTTTTTTTTTTTTTTTATTTTTTTTTTTTTTGTGCACTATTTTATGCCTTTCTGACACACGGCCAGTATGCATATTTGCTATTTATTGCTTGTATATTCCTGTTTACCTGAGGTTAATTGAATGTGTCCTCATCATTGTTTGTTCTATATGTTGGTTTTAATGATTTTCAATAAAGATTATATATTTTTATTTGGCTTGATCACTCACGTTTTATAGGTTTTTATTATTGAATGAGTGTAGCTATCTTTACCCTTTGGTCATTTAATTGGTTCTAGTATAAAAAGTAGTGAAAGGGGTTCCAGACAAAGGGTAACCTTATGAATTCATAAGGATATAAGTGAGAATATATAAGTATATAAAAATATATATATATATGTAAAAAATATATATCTGTATAAAAAGGGTATAAACACATGTGTATGTGGGGGACTGTGCGAAAGGGATGTATATATGTATATTCATGTATGAATGAACAGAATAGAATAAGATAAAATGCGTGTGCATAAGTGAAAGGTGTGCATTAATTGGGCCAAAAGTACATAACAAGGCATATAAATGACAAATGTATAATAAAAGAATAAAAAATATATATAAAAATATATAAAAAATTACATGATATAAAAGCATAAGGAACATAAATGATGATAAAAAATAAATATATATAATGTTCAAAGTCCGATAAAAAATTTTTACAATAAAAACTAGAACGACAAGTCAGTTATCAAATTCAAGCCCATTGGCTTCAAAGTATCCAGTTTATGTATCCAGAAGGATTCTTTTTTGTTGAGAACATCCATTCTGTTGGGACTATTATGATGGATTTGCTCAATGGGCGTAATAGTAAAGGCCATGGTCTTGTTGTGGGACAAAGTGCAGTGTTTAGAAAGTCCATGGAGCATGTAGCCAATCCTGATGTTATGCCTGTGTGAGTTCAGACGGTTGTGAAGAGCTTGACATGTCCTACCTATGTACTGTTTGCCACATTTACAGTCAATGAGATATATCACAAAATTAGATTGACAGGTGAGATGAGTTTTAATTGGAAAATCTTCTGTCCCATTTGAGGACCTGAAGCTCGTGCGTTTATGGCAAATAGTTTTGCAGCATAGGCAATTTCTTGAACCGCATCGATAAGACCCTGAAGGGGCAATAGGGTTGACAGTTCTCGGGGGGGTAGTTCTGAGGCGGCTGGGGGCTAGAACATTCTTTATGCTAGGGGCTCTTCTGAATGTGATGCCCGGGATGGGGGGGAGAATAGTCTTTAGGAAAGGATCATTCAGGAATATACTCCAATGCTTGGTGAAAATATTCCTGATTTTTATATTGTCGCTACTGTAAGTGGTCAGAAAATTGAGATTAAAGGGACTCTCATTATTTTCAAGGACAGGGGTAGTGGGGATTTTCGGTGTAATCAAGTCCTTTTGTTCCAGAATGGCAGAATTGTGATATGCTTTTTGAATGAGGGTTTTGGGATATTTCTTTTCCAAAAAGCGATCTTTTTTTCTGATACTTTCTTTTTCCTGATACGTTTATATGGATTAGCTGGAATATAAACGTATCAGGAAAAATTGTTCCCGTCTGGATGATTTTAACAATCAGGTGAAAATCCTCAGGGATCGTTTTTTGGAAAAGAAATATCCCAAAACCCTCATCCAAAAAGCATATCATAGCGAGCCCATAGCATAGCGAGCCCATCTCACTGGTTCCTTTCATTTTTGTATCACTCTATATAATTATGTTTCTCACGCTGTATCCCTCATTCATTTTTTCTCATTGTGCAGTTCTCATTTTCCTCCCATACTAATTTGGTAATATAAATATTAATCCTAAAAATAGTAATGATCATCAAAACACGATTTTTTTGTCCATATCCATCATTTTTTCACTTTATTAAGTACACGCAATTTTTCATTATACACATTCATATTAATGTATGCATACATCTTTTTGTGTATCCATACGTTTTTACATCGATTTATAGAGATATATATTTTTCCATTTTTGTGCCTTAATCACCGTATTTCATTTCAGTTTTTCATTGTTTCCATTTTTTTCCCTTTTTTCACTTCTTTCCTTCTTTTCCCTCCTTTGTTCTTCTCTCCTTTATCCCCCTCTCCTCCCACCCCTTTCCTTCTTCTTGTTTCTTCTTTTCCCTTTTTTTCTTCTTCCTTTTTTCTTTCCTTTTTTTCTTCTTTTTTCTTTTCTTTTTTCTCCCTTTTTTTCTTCCTTTTTTTTCCTCTGTCAATACTCTGAACTTTATTCACTCCTCCACGTGCCTATGAGTCACGAGGAGGCTGATGACGCAATCAGTGGATACGTGGCTTTTTTCCAATACATATATGAGAGCCTGTAGCCTCCTTTTCGCTATAGTATTCTCTGCATTTGTCCTGAGGAAGAGGACGGATATGTCCTTGAAACGCGTAGACCTGTGAAAATAAAGAAACGAGATTTACTAACTTCATCTGGACTCCTGTGGTTTGGCACGGTATTTAAACCTGCTTTTCTCCTGTTGTCTGAAATTACTCCGTTTTTGCGGGACTGCTGCCTTCCACGTTACTTTCATGCTGTCAAAGGGGTTGTGACTGACACAACCGCATCAGGTGAGTGTTCCTGTTATACATTCACCTCCCATTGTTATACCGGGTAAGACCCTATTTGCGCCTTTCTTCCCACAGTTTTTTCATCTCTTTTATCTGGGAAGGCCAACGTCACACTGTTCAGGGTCCCAGACCAACTTCTCTTTTTTTTTTCAAAGAAGTGCTATAAGAATCGTTCTGATCTTTTCTATCCTGTTTTTTTGTGACATTCTTGTCAACAGGGAAATTGGAGGAAATGCATACTGTATTTCGAATTCCTAAAAACGAGCCAATACATCCACCATTATACAGGTCATTTTGTTTCAGAGAGAAGTATTTCTCTACCTTTGCATCTTGATAGGCCAAAATCAGGTCCACTTCTGGATAACCTCATTTTTTTGTCATCATCTAAAAGATTCTGGAATTCGGACTTTATTCCCCGGATGAAGGTCTTTCCTGCTCAGGAAGTCTGCTTGAGTGTTGGCCAAGCCATTTAAGTGAAGTACCAGTAGTGAAAGAATATGCTTTATGCTTTCCTGATGAAAGTGAGCCACCAGTCAAATTGTTGGAATAAATATTGACATGTATACCTTGTACCTTGATTACTGGCACCGGTGATTGCCTCTGATTCACCCGGGACCGGCTGGAGTCCATCCATGGTGGTGGAAAGCGGCAC
Organism: Anomaloglossus baeobatrachus; assembly: GCF_048569485.1. Lineage (NCBI taxonomy): Eukaryota > Metazoa > Chordata > Amphibia > Anura > Aromobatidae > Anomaloglossus > Anomaloglossus baeobatrachus. Next base: position 113,402,217 of record NC_134362.1, on the reverse strand, counting down.
CTCCGGGGAGCTTTAATAACCGTGAGTAAACAGAACTTTTAACCACAGCCCCCTGTGTCGTCCTTGTCATTGCCGGCGCCCCGCCCCGTGCTTCGGTGCCATCAGCCGTTCCCATCGTCCTCATCCTCCCTGGGGCTCACTCCACCTGTGAGAATCTGGACTATGTGTGCTGCGTTAACATCAGCCATGGAGCAGAGCAACATCTCGCAGCAGCGGCTAATTCCTGGCCATGCACCACGGTTGGCGCTACAGAGTATCCCCCATTGCCATCCAACACCGCCCCTGGAAGAGGAAAAGTCACAGGAGGGGATGGCGGCCGAGACCCCAGTCATCATTGCAACCGGTGACACTTCCCAGGGATCCTTCACCCTCCTTCCATCTTCCTTTACATTTTGCACCCGTTTGTTTGTCTTTTACATGTAGCCGATGGGGCCACGGAGCTGGGTCAGGCCAGTCACAGCAGCAACCCCACAAAACCACTGGCCCGGTGACGATTAAACCCCTTAGGCCTCGTGGGGTGCTACACTTACTTTACTTTATTAAGTCCCGGTAGCCCCTCTTCACCGGGCCCCATCACAGCCGCACTACACATGGCTAATTTGCATGCGAGGCACTTCAGGTGCCTCGCATGCAAATTAGTGCACATTGAAGGAGCACATGCAGCTCAAATGCATCGTGGAGCAGAGAGAATGTCATGCGACGTGGGAGGGTGAGAACATTTATTTTTCTTTTTGTTGCGGACATACAGTATATACCATGAAGAGCACAGGAGGGGAATTATATACCATATATAATTTATATGTGCCGGACACCTATCCCTAGCCCATTTGAGCTTAGTGGCTATTGAGGACTAGGTGTCTTTAGGACACGTTTTTATTTAATGACTTTTCTGTCATTTTTTAATGTATAACATTAAAAGTTATATTTTAGGTAGTTTTTCTTCCACAATAATGTATCCACCCTCTAGCTGTTTCTGATATTCCCTTTATAGGGTGTTATTTGTTGTTATTTTCTGCTGTTTATTTATTGAATTATATACCAGGTGTAAGACATATGTACCAGGAGGGGCCCAAGAGGCAGACATTTATACCCAGAGGCGGATATATATAGCAGGTGATTGATTGATTGATATATAGATATATATATATATCTATATATCAATCAGGAGGGGCCCAGGATGACTGACTGAGCCCCTCCACCTGTATCATCCCTGACTGACTGAGTCCACTTTTCCTGTATCACCTCTGTCTGACTGAGCCCCTCTCCCCGAATTACTCCTGACTAGTGACTATGTCCCCTCCCCCGGTATCCCCCGGACTGTCTGAGCAACCAACCCCTGTATCTGATGCACCCACGGGATCTGTAGAGGGAGGGCTACCTGTCACTGGGTCATTTGGGGATGTCACAGCGGCCTGGCCCAGTTCTGTGACCCAGTCGGTGTCAATGAAAAGGGATGATGGGAGTATTAGTTATTTGTGACGCCTTTAGTGACAGATTATACCTATTTCTAAAATCACACTTTATTAGAATAACCTCTTTAAAATCAGAAACTCAACAAAAACTACATATAAATACCTAAACACCATGTAGTGGCTGTCAAGTGTCAATATTCCCAGAAGATATTGTCAAAAAAAATCAAAAAAATTATATATATATACCACAGAGAGGAGAGGGGACCTTCGGGTGACTTTACAGAGTAACCAGGATATCCCAAAATGACTAAAGGGATATATGGGTATGGTTCTGTTCCTTTTCCCTAGGGCTGTTTGTCTGCCTGTCAATGGAGTACACCCTTATTTTTACGGTGCCCCCATTCCTCGACGGCTTTCCCTTTTCTGTCCCTTTGTGGGTATACAATAATTCAAAACGTTTTTGATTGAAGGTTAGTCCTCTTCCTCCTGTTTCTGGGTGGTGACAGTCCACTAAATAAACATCTTAGGTGTAATCACTTATACCCCAGAATGATCGTATAGTCAGGATCAATTACAATTCATTTCTTAACTGTCCCTAGATCTGTACCCTTCTTATCAATGGAGTACATTCTAATTTACACAATGCCCCCATTCCTCGGCGGCTGTCCCTCATTAATTTGCTGCCTTAAACAATGATGCAACATAGACCAGAGGTACGGGACCAAAATGATTTTCATCAGCTGACTTATCTGATATTTTTCTTAAATTGTCTCCCATATCAATCAGTGGACACATTTGAAACTCGACGCGTTTCCCTCCATCTCCATCATAGACAGAGTTCCTCAGGAGATTCAAAAGCTGGGCATAATAGCCACCTTCAGTGATGTGCTCTCCATGGGTCAAAAAATGGTCTGAGACACCCGCAGGTCCCCTCTCCTCTCTGTGGTATATATATATATAATTTTTTTCTGATATTTTTTTCTGATTTTTTTCTGATTTTTTTTGACTATCCTCTGGGAATATTGACACTTGACAGCCACTTATTTGTGACGCCCCCTGTGGTATGCGGCCAGGTATTAGCCACCGCTGTGGGAGGTCTCTCTCCTGAGGCAGATAGTGACGCAGCTTGGGTGTTGCAGCACTCATCAGGTAGAGCTAGGCCCCAGGGAGGATGTGGGGAGTAGTAGTCCACATTAATTAAGGAGCGCAGGGTGTGGGAAGGATTAAACGACACAGCGGTTGCAGTCTAAGTTCTTTACTCACTGAGATGTCACTGCCTTTGGACTGCCGGACTCTGCCGTCATGGGCTCCAGCCAATCACGGATAGTTCGGAGGTAAGAACCGGTGTTTCTTTCAGTGAGTCCTTCCTCCCTTCGCCGTGTTGTGTGAGTCCCTGCGGCTTGAAGCTACGTTGGGACCCAAGTCCAGGGGGTTGTTCTGTTCCCCGTCCCGTATGGCAGGCAGCGCGAGTCCGTAAATGGAGCTGCCCTATGGTCATGGCTCCTGGTTTTATATGCTGCTTTGCCCCAGGCACTCTGTGTGGGCCAGAAGACTTGAAATCATCTGCACGGTGGATTTTACTGGTGGGACTTGCAGTGCCCACCAGCCTACGGCTCCACACCCTGATGTGGGCGCCGGTTCTGAGGGAGCTATCAGCTCTCCCCTCAGCGACCGTGTCCTCCTGCGTCTTACTTGTTTCTTGTCCTGGACTAGACTGCTTGTACGTGTGTGTGTGTCACCTTGCTCCCTCAGTGTCTAGCCCCTCCCCCCGGGTTACTGAACTATTGAGCAGAGGGTCCACTACATTAGTGATGGCCACCCTCCAATGTCTCTACCCTAGTCCCAGTGAGGGGCATCTAACTGTGTGTGTTTTGGTGGATTGTGGTGGTTTTACCAGCCATGACCTCCTCGGTATCTGAGATGAATACTGCACCTTTGGGCATGATAAAGGGGGCAACTGAAGCCTCAGGGACGCCACATATCACTCTGGACTGAAGGAGTCCTCTCCCCCTTTATCATGCCTGTCCGACTGAGCCCTTTTCCTTGAATTACCCTTGTCTAGTCACTATATTCACTCCTCTGGTATCACCTCGGACTCATTGAGCCCCCTTTCCCTGATTCACTCTGTACTGATTGAGCCCCTCTTTCATATCACCGTTCACTGACTGCACCCCTCCCTCTGTATCACTCTGGACTGATTAAGCCCCCTCTCCCTTTATCATCCCTGTCTGACTGAGCCCTTCTCCCAGAATTACCCTTGACTAGCGACTATATTCCCTCCCACAGTAGCACCTCGGACTGACTGAGCACCCTCCCCTGAGTCACTCTGTACTGATTGAGCCCCTCTCCCATATCACCTCTCACTGATTGCACCCCCTCCCCCTGTATCACCCAGAACTGACTAAGCCCCCTCTCCCTTTATCATCCCTGTCTGACTGAGCCCCTCTCCCAGAATTACCCCTGACTAGTGATTATATTCCCTCCCCTGGTATCACCTTGGACTGACTGAGCCCTCTCCCCTGTATCACTCCGGACTGACTACGCTCCTTCTCCCTCTATCACCCCAGATTGACTGAGCCTCCTCTCCCTCTATCACCCCAGGCTGACTGAGCCCCTATTCCCAAATTACCCTTGACTAGTGACTATATCCCATCCCCCAGTATCACCCCGCCCTCTCCCCTGTATCACAGCAGACTGAGCACTTTCTCACCTTTATGACCTTTGGCTGACTGAGCCAATCTCCCATATTACCCTTGATTGACTGCACCCCCTTCCCCCTGTATAACCCCTGATTGACTGCACCCACTCCCCCTGTATCACCCCTGACTGGGCCCCTTCTTCCCTTATATCACCCATGACTGATTGTGTCCGCCTTTCCCTGTATCACTCCTGACTGACTGCGTCCCCTTCCCTTGTATCACCTCTGACTGACTGCGCACCATTCCCCCTGTGTCATCCGTAACTTACTGTGTCCCCTCCCACTGTGTCACCCCTCACTGACTGGTTTTCTTCCCCCGCCAGTAACAAAATGAGGTTTTTCATAAAAAGTTATGGCCGTATAGGTGAAAGAGAGATTTCCGTAAAGTGTATGGGGGATGTGAGGGAAAGCTCTCTTTCGCTATCACTCCAATGTCACACACAATTGATGTACTTTTAGTACACATAGTATGAACATTCACATAATGTATTTGCTGCAGAATTTCTACAATGGAAATCCCACAGCAAATTAACAGCGGTAATATCCACATAAATATTGTACAGATATTGCTGTGTTTAGTAGAACGCAAATGGTGCATTCACCTTTACCTCTGACCTCTTCCTTTGTGTTATAAAAGGTGAAATCAGTGGTGAATATCTGCAGCATAAATTGACACATTGTTCTTGTCAAATCTGCAGCGCCGGTGAATTTGTTTAGTGGTTAATACACATCAAGGGCCATTTATCATTGAGTTTTCTCCAAAATGTGAGCGCCAGCTGTTTCTCTTAAGGGGGCTTAAAACGCTACGATATCATTAATATTTTATCATCGGGGTCACGTTGTTTGTGACGCACATCTGGCGTCATTAACGATATCGTAGTGATATCGTAGTTTTGTGCGATCTAAAACGATCACAAAAGCGGGAAAAATCGCTTGTCGTGGAGAGCTCGTCCTAAAACCAAAAATCGTTTATTTCTAATTAGTGATGTTGTTCCTCGTTCCTGCGGCAGCACACATCGCTGTGTGTGACACCGCAGGAGCGAGGAACATCTGCTTACCTGCCTCCACCGGCTATGCGGAAGGAAGGAGGTGGGCGGGATGTTTACGTCCTGCTCATCTCCGCCCCTCCGCTTCTATTAGATGCCGGCCGTGTGACGTCGCTGTGACGCCGAACGACCCACCCCCTTAGAAAGGAGGCGGATCGCCGGCCAGAGCGACGTCGCAGGGCAGGTAAGCCGTGTGACGGGGAGCGCGATTTTGTGTGCGACGGGCAGCGATATGCCCGTGTTGCACAAACGAGGGGGCGGATACGCACGATAGTGATATTGTTACCGATATCGCTACCGTGTAAAGCCCCCTTAACATTAATGCTGTAATGTCCTGGGGGTGGATTCACGGGACCGTGCATCGGACTCCCCCAGTGAGGCAACCCGGAGCTAAACCCTATACAGGGACTGTCTGATCACCCCACGAGAGGGCCTAGATGCATGGTAGGTGGAACACTAGGGTTACGGGATAAGAGTCCTTCAAGGATCCAAACAGGAATGTCTCTGAGTCCAACGGGCACTGTAGGCAGGACGGATGACAGGGACCGGATACAGGTACCGGGAAGGAACAGCAGACGGGGTCCAGGTCCAATGAGACGTGCAGGCTGATGTTTACCAGGTGAAGTCGGGGATCGGTGACGGGTTCAGGCTGATGGGAGATGGCGGGATCCTCAGTAGACAGTCACCGGGGGAATTCCTGGGGAATCAGATGTCAGGACCGGGTTAGGGTGGCAGGCAAGCTCTGCGGAAGAGATAGGATTACACGAAGGCAAGGCACAAAGGGACCTGAACACCTAGCTCTGGGAACACGTTGATCAGGCACCACCCACATGGAAAGGAAGTCCTAATATCCCCTGTACCTGTAATTGACCATATCCTGTTTCCGGGATGCTGGCCCTTTAAAAAGAGCAGGAAGCGGTGCAGGAGATGCAGGGGGACCAGACAGAGCATTCTGTGTCGCAGGGAGACGCGAGACGCCGGGGCTGGCGGGCAGGAGGCACAGAGGATGCAGAGGAGGGAGAGTGAGAGAGGCAGCCGCGGGCAGAAGAATCGGGGACTGGGGCGGTGAGTGACAGACGGCGCCGGGACCCGGGGAGCGTGACAAATGCACCACTCCAGCATTTTGTTTTTTTCACCACTAGATTGGTGCTTTAAATCCAAGGTCTCTGCCAGGATCTTATACTCACTCTCTGGCATTTTCTTTTTTTTTTTTTTTTTTTAAGGTGCCATTTTGTGAACTCAACATACTTCACAAGTGCTCAATAAAAGTCTATGAGAGCCAGAACGAAGTTATTGGATTCCATCAAATGTTTCTACTTAAGAACGTGCAGGACGTCTGGGTTTGTACAAATGACATGTTTCGGCTAGCACTGCATAACTTCGGTTAAATAGCCTCAAGAGGAGACAGGATAATACTAATCTGTCCTCCAGTTTGTTATTTTTGTTTTGATTTCTTTTTGTCTGACACTTCTCTCGTAATTTGTCTAAGGCTGGAACAAACATATACTTTCCCTGCAAGGGACTAGAGCCAACTTGATGTGGAGGCCATGTCTTTCGCCACAAAGATAATCTTGTTGCATTCGATAGCACCAAGAACCTTGCTGCTTCTCTGACTGATTCTGCCCAGGCATAAGCCAAGAAACTTGTGGCTTTCTGGAGAAAGGGCAAGGAGGCTAACAAATCTTCTCTTGGAGTCCCAATTTTAGGATGATCTTCAAACTTGTTCAGCACTATACATAACATAGAGCTATACATAACAGTGGATACTATGTAATAAGAAACGGTGCTATATATACTCCAAGAGAACGCTATGTAGTATGGGATGGAGCTATAAATGACAAAAGGGAATTCTATATAATATGGGATGGATTGCTCAGTGAGCATTGATTAAAGGATTTATCTGAAACTAAATTTTATTTTCATTCTAAACTCTAATTTCATAATATAATCTCTTTTCTAATATACATTTATTAAAAATACTCCATCCTTCCCTCACTACTATAGCTTTATTTCATTTTTTACTGCTTCCTCTTTGACACATTGTTTGCGAATTCCAGTGCATGCCGAGATACTTAAAACGTCATAAGGGGCAGAGGCTCCAGTCATTGCCGCAACCTCTGCCCCCTCCCTGAAATGGAGCATCATCTGTGACCTCCATTTCGGGAGTTGGCTCATCTCTACTCTGTTGATCATGCATCAGTTTTCAATTTCTACGGGTGTTCAGTAGATTCCTGTCAGTGTGCACTGTTCTTCTCAGTGCACAGTGACAGTGCACTCTTTTGCCAGCTCTGATCAGAAGTGATGAGCCGGCAAGAGAATGTACTGTAAATTGCACGTTGTAAGGAAAAAATGAGCAAGCAGACCCAGGACACATCCTCACAAGTTATGTCATTTGCAAGGGTGACCTGTATAAGAAATCTCCACACATTCAAGGCATGGCCGGTACTCCATGAGGACAGATATCTGACGGCTGAGCTCCAGATCAAAAGACTCAAATTAGCACTTTAAATACCCATGGAGACCTTAAGATGGGGAAGAAGAGAGCTGATAAGCTCCACAAGGATCTCAGGACCCCCTCCCCACTCACAACGAGACTCTTACCTCATGAGGGAGCCCAGGGAAATCCACTGAGGCCTGCATGGCCTCCGCATGGAGTCGCGGTCCTCCTCCCATGTAGCAGTACTGCCTGTGGTTGCTGGTGAGTCAGGCCCTGTTAAAAATATACTCTTAAATATATTTTTCTTCAAATACGTGATAAGATGCATGAAAAATGGACTACAAAATGTGTAAAAAATAAATGTACTTTATATCTGATAAAAATGATTGCCAGAATCAGTTACAGAAAGGAAAAATCATATTCTTCATTAGCTTACGTAAATTGTTCAATGAGTCCATACAAATCAATAGAAATCTTCATCCATGTCACCTTGGTTTCCAAATAGAATCATGTTGCAGGCCTGACAGGCATGTCTTGCTTCTTGGATCAGGTGGCCGGACGCTGCAGCCTCAACATGTGTGAATTGACTCTCGGAGCAGGAGTGAGAGAGAGCCCCCTCCATTGTGTCATGTTATATGACAACTGTCCAAACCATATAGGGTATTTCAGCTGAACGCAGTTACATATGATGTAATCACTAGAAGCTTCCAGATGGATAAATATACCATACTATGTCAGCACTTATGGATATCTTAATATTTATTCCTTATAAGAACTTTATCGATAAGCTATGCCCTCCAACATAAATAGAACTGTGAACATATATAATATGTCCTATTTTGATAACTAGATGTATTAAGTTTAATGTTTTAACAATTCCCCCTTGAGGCGGGTAAATTATTAATTATTATTATTAATGAAACCCCGAAAATGTATTAATACATCATTAAAATAACAGATCTTCTTTCCTATTTTTTCCAATAATGGATTAATATCAATAATAATGATGAATAATACTCAATCTGCATTATTCATGTTGTATGTTCAATAATATAATAATGTGGATTCATGTTATGGTAGGCCGTGACTGATAATAATATAAAATATATAATTATACTTCCCTAAAGCTAAAAAGATGCAAAACAAATCCGGTCACCATATGATGTCCTCTGGGTTGATGTCTTCTTATCTCCGATGTAATCTGGCATGAACACAGTCTCTTAGAAATAAATCCTTTGATAAAAGATGAATGGTTACCAATTTAATACAGTCTCGTATTACGTTTATCATTGTTAGATCAAGTCCATAAACTTTATTCTTTATTACAAAGTCCATAGCCAATGTTGATAAACCACAGTTCATGAGTGTAGAAGAATAGCATAAGTCTTGGATGTCTATGCAGTGTAATTTACATTAGTCACCTTTATCCTCCGCGCTGCCTGTTGTCAAATCCTGGAACCGATGTTAAGAAGTTCTTGGTCAGCACGACAGGGGTTAACTTTAACACGTTATTGCTCTCCTTAGTAACTGTAGTGAGGTCTTAATGCACAAACCATGTGTCAAGGTTGTCCAACCTGGCACCATAAGATCACTGTCTTTCTGAGGTCCCGCAGTCGTAAGTGTATTGTATGTAACACAGTCTTATTTGAGACGTTACCTTTTGGACTGTTGAGTTTCAGCCTTTGAAACCTTTTTGTAGAATCCCTTTTAACTTTAGAAAAATTAATAAAAGTCTTTTATCTTAATCTTGATTGAAGACTTCATTCCCTAATCTAAATAATAAAAATATGGCAATAATTATCACTAATAACATCACGGCGTATCATAACTCTAATACTATAATACCATGTCATTATTATTATCGTAGAAATATTAATATAATTGATACTTATAATGATGTAATAATATTGCATAATGGTATAGACGATAGTATTCTCATGTAATGACCTTTTTTTTTCATTGGTGTAATTACCTTTCCAAACCCATAGGTGGCAATGTGTTCAATGTAACCAAAATGTAACATAAAATAATATAATATGTACCTATAACATGTACCATATTATAAATATGAAAGGCAACAATGTGGCTTATTTAGTTAGATCATTTGTAAAATTATAAACCAAAGCAAATAACCTTTTGGAGAAGACTGGATGATTCCATCAAAACACAATATTATTCATTATAAATGATTATTCTTGATTAAAAATATAATATATATTATTTGTAAATATAGGAAGGTAAACTTAGATGTACCTCGATCTTCCATCTTTATTACTCTAATTTAATTTATTTGATTTGTCTATTATTTATTAAATAACCTACTATATAAGAAAATGTGCAACTATAACCAATATTTCATCCTTATTGTGTTAACATACTAATATAAGAATAATGTATTACTAGGAAGTAAATAATTGAATACATTGATGAATGAATTGTTCTTTTCTTCCAAAAATTGGAACTTTCCCTTTTAATATGATTCATATTTAATAAAGTAATATTCTTATTTTAGATATTACTTAACTAAATATTGAAGTGTTTTCTCAATTGAGATATTTAAAATTTGAAGGAAAAAATAAAAATTGTATAATTAAAATTTTGATTACAAATTTGAATATTAAATAAAAATAATCAAAAATAAAAATAAGAATAAAAGGAAAAATGAAAATTGGAATAAAAATAAAAATAAAAATTGGAATAAAAATAAGGCCTTCTATGTATATGACACTTATGTCCTTAATAACACATAACCTTAATATTAAAAAAATATCTTGAATGATTTCCATACTTCAAATATTTTTTTTTCCAATTTTCCTTTTGTACTTGATTAATATTTATTATTAAAGTATTCTGTAGACACATATATTAATCAAATATAAATATGTAATTAAAACCCAACCTATTCCTTTTAATATCATGAAATATGATGTAATAAAAATTAATGTCAAGATTAAATTAAATTAAAATGTATGTTGTATATCTTTAAGACCATATTATAAATATTTCTTTCATATTTAAAAAGAAAATGATTACCAATCTGTGTATCAGTAAAAATAACACAAACCTGTATAAAAATCAAAACATTAAAAAAACCTTATTCTAGAATGTAATTCTTCAGAATAAACCTTTAATAAGGATCCTAACACATCTATACTAAAGAAATATGTCTATGAATAAGATATATTCTGTATAAATTCCTTCATTATTTATACTTATGTACTATAACTTATTTATTCTAAATAATATACATACATATACAGTCAGGGCCAGAAATATTTGGACAGTGACACAAGTTTTGTTATTTTAGCTGTTTAGAAAAACATGTTCAGAAATACAATTATATATATAATATGGGATGAAAGTGCACACTCCCAGCTGCAATATGAGAGTTTTCACATCCAAATCGGAGAAAGGGTTTAGGAATCATAGCTCTGTAATGCATAGCCTCCTCTTTTTCAAGGGACCAAAAGTAATTGGACAAGGGACTCTAAGGGCTGCAATTAACTTTGAAGGCGTCTCCCTCGTTAACCTGTAATCAATGAAGTAGTTAAAAGATCTGCGGTTGATTACAGGTGTGTGGTTTTGCATTTGGAAGCTGTTGCTGTGACCAGACAACATGCGGTCTAAGGAACTCTCAATTGAGGTGAAGCAGAACATCCTGAGGCTGAAAAAAAAGAAAAAAATCATCAGAGAGATAGCAGACATGCTTGGAGTAGCAAAATCAACAGTCGGGTACATTCTGAGAAAAAAGGAATTGACTGGTGAGCTTGGGAACTCAAAAAGGCCTGGGCGTCCACGGATGACAACAGTGGTGGATGATCGCCGCATACTTTCTTTGGTGAAGAAGAACCCGTTCACAACATCAACTGAAGTCCAGAACACTCTCAGTGAAGTAGGTGTATCTGTCTCTAAGTCAACAGTAAAGAGAAGACTCAATGAAAGTAAATACAAAGGGTTCACATCTAGATGCAAACCATTCATCAATTCCAAAAATAGACAGGCCAGAGTTAAATTTGCTGAAAAATACCTCATGAAGCCAGCTCAGTTCTGGAAAAGTATTCTATGGACAGATGAGACAAAGATCAACCTGTACCAGAATGATGGGAAGAAAAAAGTTTGGAGAAGAAAGGGAATGGCACATGATCCAAGGCACACCACATCCTCTGTAAAACATGGTGGAGGCAACGTGATGGCATGGGCATGCATGGCTTTCAATGGCACTGGGTCACTTGTGTTTATTGATGACATAACAGCAGACAAGAGTAGCCGGATGAATTCTGAAGTGTACCGGGATATACTTTCAGCCCAGATTCAGCCAAATGCCGCAAAGTTGATCGGACGGCGCTTCATAGTACAGATGGACATGAGTCCATGACAGGAGTTCATGAGTGCAAAAAAGTGGAACATTCTGCAATGGCCAAGTCAATCACCAGATCTTAACCCAATTGAGCATGCATTTCACTTGCTCAAATCCAGACTTAAGACGGAAAGACCCACAAACAAGCAAGACCTGAAGGCTGCGGCTGTAAAGGCCTGGCAAAGCATTAAGAAGGAGGAAACCCAGCGTTTGGTGATGTCCATGGGTTCCAGACTTAAGGCAGTGATTGCCTCCAAAGGATTCGCAACAAAATATTGAAAATAAAAATATTTTGTTTGGGTTTGGTTTATTTGTCCAATTACTTTTGACCTCCTAAAATGTGGAGTGTTTGTAAAGAAATGTGTACAATTCCTACAATTTCTATCAGACATTTTTGTTCAAACCTTCAAATTAAACGTTACAATCTGCACTTGAATTCTGTTGTAGAGGTTTCATTTCAAATCCAATGTGGTGGCATGCAGAGCCCAACTCGCGAAAATTGTGTCACTGTCCAAATATTTCTGGACCTAACTGTATATATATCTCCTCGAAGTTAAAACAAAAAAAATCTTTTTTTTTCTTTTGGAAGCTTCAAAGACCTCTTAAACAAGTAATTGACGTCGGCAGCTGCTCAGACAGTCAATCATTCATTCATAGACACATCTATGTACACAAGACTGTCATGGTTCTTTAACATATACATCCACATAGAAAACATTGACAGACACATATCCCTGTTTTTCCAATTTTCCTATGTGCATTTCAAAAAATATGATTCCAATTTATTTCTTACTCATGAGTAACAGGTCCCTTTAATAGTCACATACTGTACATTTGGCCATAGGACAGACAGACATTTATTATTAGCTCAGTAAATCAAGTGTCACATGCTCTGGTTACATACAAAGAACATTCCATTCCAACACAGCAAACAGTTTAAGTACTCCATTCCAAAACTCAGATTACACCTTAAATAGCACCAAGGAAAACATATGTATATTCATATTCCTGAAAGAAACGTTAAAAACAACTGATCTTCCTCTTGATGATTGCTTCCTGAGAAAAATAATTATCATTATGCATGCTTTAACGATTAGCCTTATGCAAATATAAGATATATGTTACCTGATTGAGGATAAGAACAAATTTATAAATAAAAAGTTAATACTTCATCAATCTGCTTTACTGATAAATTCTGAGGGAAATAAAAGAATAAAATTATTATCAGATTTATGATAAAAATGAAACACTTAAAATAAGTTATACTTTTTCTTATTAATTTTTTTAAATATTATTATTATTCAAATAGCAAAATTAATTTATCCAGATATCCCCTTTTATCCAGCTAAAAACCAAACCTCAATTTCTGCAAGATTCGATCTATTACAGTAATTTCCAGAATATTGGAACTGAAATAATTTTGTAACTCAATTTTTTTCTTTAAATGAGAAAAAATGTCTTTCTCCGAAAAACCACCCAGCTGTCACTGGCTGTCAAATTCTCTAGACTACATTTTTTCTTTCAATAGTGACAAGGGGAGAGAATTTGCACAAGACACCTGTTTCTGTCTTTTAGGGCTTTTAAAAATCGCTTGTCTGAGATTGTCAGTATCAGATTTTGTGACAATTTTCTCTTTCATTGAAGGTGACAAGGAAAGAGGGGGGGTATATGATTTATAATTTACATGCAATTTCCTGCGAATTTCATACATTTTGTCACAGAAATATTTGGATCTGGGAGACACTTAGTTTTTCACAGAATCTCTCCCTTTTTTGTGTTGGTTTTTCAGAATTATTTAATTTCTGTTTTGATTGACTTTGGTGATTTCTAACAAAATCGATAAATGTCGTATATTCAAATAGGGACTTTTTCTTTAATGCCACATTACAGGCTGTATCATCAAGGAAATTAAATTTCTGGACGAATAAATGTATCATTCCATTCAGTCTTGCTTTGAATATTTCCCAGGGGGCATTGCTCTAGAATCACTGCGCTGAGAAACACGTGATGGTGTCTCCGCAGTGGTGGATGTTGATCTCCCTAAGGTCAACCATCCTTGCTCACATAGTCTTTTACTAGGCAATGTCCCACTAGCCAGATTCCTACTCCACACTGATGAGGGGCAAATACCCCGAAACGGCTGTCTGTGGATGGATACCATGTTTGGCATAGGTGGTCTCCTTGACTGGAGACTGCCCTTCCCGTGGTTGTTCCTTCCCGGTGAAAGACCTGGCTAGTTTCCTGCCAGCGTTGAGAAACATGTGATGGTGTCTCCGCAGGCCTTCTTGCTTTGAATATTTCCCAGGGGGCATTGCTCTAGAATCACTGCGTTGAGAAACACGTGATGGTGTCTCCGCAGTGGTGGATGTTGATCTCCCTAAGGTCAACCATCCTTGCTCACATAGGCTTTTACTAGGCAATGTCCCACTAGCCAGATTCCTACTCCACACTGATGAGGGGCAAATACCCCGAAACGGCTGTCTGTGGATGGATACCATGTTTGGCATAGGTGGTCTCCTTGACTGGAGACTGCCCTTCCCGTGGTTGTTCCTTCCCGGTGAAAGACCTGGCTAGTTTCCTGCCAGTGTTGAGAAACATGTGATGGTGTCTCCGCAGGCCTTCTTGCTTTGAATATTTCCCAGGGGGCATTGCTCTAGAATCACTGCGTTGAGAAACACGTGATGGTGTCTCCGCAGTGGTGGATGTTGATCTCCCTAAGGTCAACCATCCTTGCTCACATAGGCTTTTACTAGGCAATGTCCCACTAGCCAGATTCCTACTCCACACTGATGAGGGGCAAATACCCCGAAACGGCTGTCTGTGGATGGATACCATGTTTGGCATAGATGGTCTCCTTGACTGGAGACTGCCCTTCCCGTGGTTGTTCCTTCCCGGTGAAAGACCTGGCTAGTTTCCTGCCAGCGTTGAGAAACATGTGATGGTGTCTCCGCAGGCCTTCTTGCTTTGAATATTTCCCAGGGGGCATTGCTCTAGAATCACTGCGTTGAGAAACACGTGATGGTGTCTCCGCAGTGGTGGATGTTGATCTCCCTAAGGTCAACCATCCTTGCTCACATAGGCTTTTACTAGGCAATGTCCCACTAGCCAGATTCCTACTCCACACTGATGAGGGGCAAATACCCCGAAACGGCTGTCTGTGGATGGATACAATGTTTGGCATAGGTGGTCTCCTTGACTGGAGACTGCCCTTCCCGTGGTTGTTCCTTCCCGGTGAAAGACCTGGCTAGTTTCCTGCCAGCGTTGAGAAACATGTGATGGTGTCTCCGCAGGCCTTCTTGCTTTGAATATTTCCCAGGGGGCATTGCTCTAGAATCACTGCGTTGAGAAACACGTGATGGTGTCTCCGCAGTGGTGGATGTTGATCTCCCTAAGGTCAACCATCCTTGCTCACATAGTCTTTTACTAGGCAATGTCCCACTAGCCAGATTCCTACTCCACACTGATGAGGGGCAAATACCCCGAAATGGCTGTCTGTGGATGGATACCATGTTTGGCATAGGTGGTCTCCTTGACTGGAGACTGCCCTTCCCGTGGTTGTTCCTTCCCGGTGAAAGACCTGGCTAGTTTCCTGCCAGCGTTGAGAAACATGTGATGGTGTCTCCGCAGGCCTTCTTGCTTTGAATATTTCCCAGGGGGCATTGCTCTAGAATCACTGCGTTGAGAAACACGTGATGGTGTCTCCGCAGTGGTGGATGTTGATCTCCCTAAGGTCAACCATCCTTGCTCACATAGGCTTTTACTAGGCAATGTCCCACTAGCCAGATTCCTACTCCACACTGATGAGGGGCAAATACCCCGAAACGGCTGTCTGTGGATGGATACCATGTTTGGCATAGGTGGTCTCCTTGACTGGAGACTGCCCTTCCCGTGGTTGTTCCTTCCCGGTGAAAGACCTGGCTAGTTTCCTGCCAGCGTTGAGAAACATGTGATGGTGTCTCCGCAGGCCTTCTTGCTTTGAATATTTCCCAGGGGGCATTGCTCTAGAATCACTGCGTTGAGAAACACGTGATGGTGTCTCCGCAGTGGTGGATGTTGATCTCCCTAAGGTCAACCATCCTTGCTCACATATTCCATTCAGTCTGACATTTGGAATGACCGCCCTATATAAACGTTCAAAAACAGACATAAATGAGAATGTACTTTCATTCTGTTCAATTTATAATTCCTTTAACATCTCATAATTTGGACTCGCTTCATTCCGTTCACAAAAAATGAGATTTCTCAGCCTTGTGATGTCATCCTCAGTTGGACAATCAAAAGTCTCATTGTCAGAAGATTTTTTTAATGCTAGCTGTCTGAAAAATTGCTGGGGTAACCACATATCAAATATTTGAGTCTTCTGACTATTGGTTACATTTAATTTTTCAACGGAACTTTCAAATATTTCTGAATTTCTGCATACTGTACATGTATTTTAGGATCGTATGCGGGAATTAATTTGCATAAGTCCAATAGATTCTTCCTAAGTTTAAGTTCTAACGTAGCCTGTTCTATTTTTAGACACTGATCTCCGCCATGTTCTCTGACTCCTCCTCCTTCTAGCTCCACTTTGTCATTTCCTTTTCTGACAATTTTTTTCACCTCTCCTATTCTGGCTCCTCCCCCTTCTGACTTCTCTATGTCATTTCCTGCGTCTTCTCCAAAGTCCCGAAGACATGGCACATGTCTACGGCCATCTTGATTACAGTCAGAATTCACAATATCACCTACTGACATTTCAGGTTCTAAGCAGTCTTTGGATTTCTCTATCACTGACTTTCCTGACAATTCAGCTTGTCCATTTCCACCATTTTTACATTTTTCTAACACTAACTTGTGAAATTCATAGACCAAATGACAGACATTTCTGATTTTCTGTTTCTCTCTATTAAAAGACATTGCACATTCTACACGTGAATTCTCAAGTTCACACTCCCCATAAAGGCCCAAAGCTGCTCTACATTAGAAATATCTGAGTATGTGAACTGAAGTTTACTTTGCTTAACATAAGAAGAGATAAAATCCATTTTCTTACCTGAAATGATCAGATGATCTGATGGATGATCCTCTGAGACTTGATTCACCTTGTTCAGCACGTCCAATACTTCTTATGGACTGACTTATTCTTTCTTGCTCAAAGACACGTCAAAGGTTAACTTCTGTGGCTTTGTAACTCTTTAAAGTTCATTTAAAACATTCATGCGGCTTGACTTATCCGTATTTTCTAGGTTCTGCGTGATTTTTATAAATTGTCAATTCCTGATCCTTTGCAAAAGGCATCCGTCTCTGTACCCCTTATGCAAAGTGAAGGAAGAAGTACAAAAAATGGAAAAAAAATCACGAATGTCTGGCTCTCCAAATGTTAAAAATATACTCTTAACCCCTTCACGACCATGGACGTATCTTTCCGTCATGGATCGTGACGCGGTAAGCCCAGCCCCCTGCCGCGGGCAGGCGGAGTGGATCGGCACACATATCAGCTGTTTTCAACAGCTGACATGTGTGCCTACATGTTCCGAGTGGAATCGCATTCCACCGGGAACATTAACCCCTTAGATCTCGCTGCCAAAGTCTGGTAGCGAGATCTATATGCGCGCGGCCATGTTTTTTACTTACCGCCGACCCCTCCGGACGTCACGTGAGTGATCACGTGACGTTCGGTGGTTGCCATCGTAGCACAGGGTCATGTGATGACGCCTGCTGGTACGAAGTTTCACTTTCATTCTTCCTCGGTCGGGAGCAGAGGAAAAAAGAAAGTGACTATTTCTGCTGTTTACAGCGGTATAGCTGTGATCAGCAGATAGCGATCAGCAATCGGATTGCTGATCACTATAGCCCCCTAGGGGGACTAGTAAAATAAAATAAAAAAAGTAAAAAAAAAGTTTTAAAAAAAAAAAAAATAAACAAAAAACCTAAAAGTTCAAATCACCCCCCTTTCCCCCCATTGAAAATTAAAGGGTTAAAAAATAAATAAATATACACATATTTGGTATCTCCGCGTTCAGAAATGCCCAATCTATCAAAATATAAAATCAATTAATCTGATTGTTAAACAGCATAGTGGCAAAAAAATTCCAAACGCCAAAATTACGTTTTTTGGTCGCCGCAAGTTTTGCGCAAAATGCAATAACAGGCGATCAAAACGTAGTATCTGCGCAAAAATGGTACCATTAGAAACATCAGCTCGAGACGCAAAAAATAAGCCGTCACTGAGCCATAGATCCCAAAAAATAAGAACGCTACGTGTTTCGGAAAATGGCGCAAAACGTGCGCCACTTTTATTGGACAAACTTGTGAATTTTTTTTTAACCCCTTAGATACAAGTAAACCTATACATGTTTGGTGTCTACAAACTCGCACCGACCTCAGGCATCATACCCACACATCAGTTTTACCATATAGTGAACACCGTGAATAAAAGATCCCAAAAACTATTGTGCCATCACACTTTTTTTGCAATTTTTCCACACTTGGAATTTTTTTGCTGCTTTCCAGTACACCATATGGTAAAACGTATGGTTTCATTTAAAAGTACAACTTGTCCCGCAAAAAACAAGCCCTCATATGGCAAGATTGACGGAAAAATAAAAAAGTTACGGCTCTCGGAAGAAGGGGAGCAAAAAACAAAAACGGAAAGTGCCCCGGGGCTGAAGGGGTTAAATATATTTTTCTTCAAATACGTGATAAGATGCATGAAAAATGGACTACAAAATGTGTAAAAAATAAATGTAGTTTATATCTGATAAAAAAGATTGCCAGAATCAGTTACAGAAAGGAAAAATCATATTCTTCATTAGCTTACGTAAATTGTTCAATGAGTCCATACAAATCAATAGAAATCTTCATCCATGTCACCTTGTTTCCCAAATAGAATCATGTTGCAGGCCTGACAGGCATGTCTTGCTTCTTGGATCAGGTGGCCGGACGCTGCAGCCTCGACATGTGTGAATTGACTCTCGGAGCAGGAGTGAGAGAGAGCCCCCTCCATCGTGTCATGTTATATGACAACTGTCCAAACCATATAGGGTATTTCAGCTGAACGCAGTTACATATGATGTAATCACTAGAAGCGTCCAGATGGATAAATATACCATACTATGTCAGCACTTATGGATATCTTAATATTTATTCCTTATAAGAACTTTATCGATAAGCTATGCCCTCCAACATAAATAGAACTGTGAACATATATAACATGTCCTATTTTAATAACTAGATGTATTAAGTTTAATGTTTTAACAGGCCCAGACCTGACCAGACCTGGATAGCAGGGAAGAGGCAAGGACGTTGTTGGTTCGGGGCCTCTGGACGCAGGTGGCCATTCCACGCTCCCTCCATCCAACATGGCACCCACCGCAGAGTCGCATCTAGAGCCTCACTCTCTGCAGCTGGAACGGGCCTGGGACAGCCCTGAGGGACACTCCATGATGCCGGATCTCCAGTGGGAGAACCTGATCTCTCCTTCACTGCCAGAATCTCCCAGGTATGATCTGTAACAAACGGGGGTGGTCTCACCGGTCCCCTATCTCACCCACCGCAGGACCTGCGGCCCTAGAGAAGAGGCTGCCGATGTTCCCCTTTTGCCCCTGGGGGACTTGCAGGCTGTAGCTGAAGAGACCATCCTGCTGTCAGTTGCTCCCCCTGATATCCAGTCTCACTGGGTTATTGTAGAGATCGAAGGGTTGGGGAATGGATGTTACTCCTGGGCAGACCCTCCAACAGCTGAACAGACCTCCCTGGTTGAAATCCTGTGCCCCGCCAATTCACAGAACTCTCAGAGGTTTGTAGCCCTATCTCAGGAAGAGGGGTCCAGGCTCTCCGGTCTTAATGATGTCCTCTGCAAATTCTGGGGTGCTGGCTCTTGCTCCAGGCCACAGGTTCAAAATCAGACTGTGTGGATTCTATGAGGCAGAAGGTGGCAGATCCTTTGGAGTTCCAGTGGCCCTCCCAAATGGAGGGCGACAAGAGCCAAGGTTCTGCGAGGTCCCTGATCATTCATCTCCTCTTTGATTGGTGGGAACATGTTCAGCAACTTTCAACCAAAAAAAACTTGCACTGTCAACATTTTTTCTACATGCTGGAAGTTTTTTGTATGAAGATTTTGTACATGCTTCACTTTTTAATGAACAGCAATAAACAAGTTGGAAATTTATCCTAAGTAGTGGCTGATACACTCCGTAGTGCCGGAATTTCCTTTCCTTCCAATAATTAGTTCTTTTTTACAGTGCCCTACAGACCAACCCATTACTATGGATTGAACGCAAAGGGTGTGAAATCTTGGAGGAAACCAGAGAGACATTATCTGTCATATAACCGGATATAATGGCCAAAGCCTGTCTGCCAAAACAAGTCACATACCGAGGATCACATAACAACAACGAAGAGCCCTTCAGCTGCTTTTTGACCACCTCAAGAGAGAATACCATACTATACAGATGGGGCTTCCCATTTAGCCTATCTGCATGACGAGGAGATAAATCGGCCACTCTGTGAATCCGATGGTATGTTGCACCTTCGACCTCATCCCACCAAACTTCCCAGATTAGACTACTCCTCTGCTGGTGCCTCCGATCTCGCAGACCTGGCAGCAGGTCACCCGCCGTAAATGTCGCTTTAGGGGTCCTAGGGAAGATGGATCAGTGAATATGACCTTTGACGTGCATTTGTATCTCTTTACAGCTCTTAAACTCTGTTTACAGCTATAAGCATATTCTAAAGCCCTTTTGCTTACCTTCCCTTTTCCCTGCCTCCTCATTACAGAGTTCCTGGAAGAACTGTTCTCGGGGTCCGCTGCTCACCTGCTACAAGAGTTGTAGTGTTTTATTCGCACTTCTTTTCCTAGTGCAGGTCATAGAAAGTGTAATTCTTCCTAACAGACTTTCTTCATTCAACTCTTATACCGGGACCACGAGGCCTCGGTTTAAACTCTCCCATTTTGTCTGCATACCTGATATGTTTATATTTTTGCTTGCTTATTATTGTATTGTTTGTTTACTGCCTGGAAAGATGTACCATATATTTCGGACTATAAGACGCACCGGACCATAAGATGCACCCTGGTTTTAGAGAAGGAAAATAGGAAAATAAAATTTTAAGCAAAAAATGTGGTCATGACACACTGTTATGGGGCGAGGATCTGCTGCTGACACTATTATGGGGGTAATGTCCCCAAATTCTCTACTAAGGTACCCCATCCTAGTAATGATCCTCCTGCCTTGTGTATCTATATATATTTATGTCCCTCATCCTGGTATAGCCCCATCTTGCTATATACTACATCCTGGTATGTGCTCCCATCCTGCTATATACGCCATCATCCTGCTCATATATCCCCATCATCCTGCTCATATACCCCCATCATCCTGCTCATATACCCCCATCATCCTGCTATATGCCATCATCCTGCTCATATATCCCCATCATCCTGCTATATGCCATCATTCTGTTCATATACTCCCATCATCCTGGTATATGGCCCCATCATCCTGCTCATATACCCCCATCATCCTGCTATATTCCATCATCCTGTTCATATACCCCCATCATCCTGCTCATATACCCCCATCCTGTGGCACACACAAAAAATAAATAAACGTTTACACTCACCTTTCCTCGTTCCAAGCAGCGTCGCTCCTCCTCCTGTCTGTGCAGGCAGCGCTGTGTTGAGTCTGCCACGGTCCCTGCAGCACCGCGATGTCCTCCAGTCTGCCGGCGCGGCTGTGAAGACACACGTGCGCACAATGATGACGCCATCACTGTGAGCACCGCTAGTCTCCAGTCCACACAGTGCGGCCGGTAGACTGGAGAACATCGCGGTGCTGCAGGGGTAACGGTGAGTACGTTGACTCACTGCACCCCGCGCTGATGATGATGCGCAGGGGGCAGTGAATACAGCCGAGCATGATCACTCCAGGCTGTAGTTGCCAGGGGTGATCACGGCCGGCTGTTAATTATGTGCGCGTC
Organism: Anomaloglossus baeobatrachus; assembly: GCF_048569485.1. Classification (NCBI taxonomy): domain Eukaryota; kingdom Metazoa; phylum Chordata; class Amphibia; order Anura; family Aromobatidae; genus Anomaloglossus; species Anomaloglossus baeobatrachus. The sequence continues at coordinate 113,380,304 of NC_134362.1, read as the reverse complement.
CCCGCCCATCATCCCGCCCACCTATCAGCCCCGGCTTCAGCGCTGAGAGATGGGCGGGAGGATGGGCGTGCATATGTAATGAGCGGACCCACGTGGTGACGGCAGGCGCTGATGCTGCCTGCTCGTACCCCCGATGACAAACTCCACCGCAGCACCCTCATTCCCCGCAGCCATGCCCTACATTCAGACCATTAGACGCACCCCCCACTTTCCCCCAACATTTGGGGGGAAAAAAGTGCATCTTATGGTCCGAAAAATATGGTATTCTCATTATGGAATGTTCTTTGCGGACCTATGGAAATGTCGATGCTGATTCATCGCTGCCTAGTGTGGGAATCCCACGAGACCACCGTAGTAACATGATTGGATTTAGGTTGAACCCTTTACATTAGCACTATTATACATGATCTTAAAATGATTAAACTACTTAGTGTTAATGATAAAGGGCTAAATTCAGATGTGAAATGACAGCTTGCCCTCCAGGAGCTGCGTAGATCCAGCAATGACATAGTTTTCCTTTAGGAAACTCATTTTACAGACAATTTTTTTCCATGATAACCACTAATATGTCTGCTGGGGTGGCTATATTGGTCTTCCGTCTCTGCCCACTACAGGTTCATAAAACAGGCATAGACACCTCAGAATTATACATGGCACCCTGAAATGTACCCTGGTACTTATATGTAACCTTTATGCCCCAAATTCAAACCAGGTTAAGTTCATGTCCTCTGTTCGGTCTCTTCTTCCCCTCGTTCGGGGTCTGGCTCATATCATAGACAGCGACTTTAATATGGCGTTCTCAGAACACACAGATAGCATTTCTATGCCCTCTTCCCCTCCTAGTTTCTAGAGACCTCCTTACTCCTCCCTTGGCTTTTGTAAACTGGCCTGCAAACACCAGCAATACAATCTCTGGAGGATAGATAATCTTACAGCAAGACAATACATATTTTACTCTCATCCTCATCGATCTCTGTTGGTTTGATTACTTTTTTGTAATGTTATTACCTTGCGAGCCCTTCATCAGACACACATAGCATCTCTTGGACAGACCATGCACCTCTATCAATGACTCTAAATCTTTCTATTACTCCCCCTAAAAATACCCATTGGTGGTTAAACGAACCTTTGCTAACTAATATTTCCTCCCGGGAGTCCCTACGGGACAGCACAATTACTTTATGGAAAACTCTCAAATTTTGTGGGAAGCTCACTAGGCAGTCCTTATGGGCGAATGTATTGCGATCTCCTCTAGATGGAAATAAGATTCCCAACAACTCTACTATTCCTGAGCGAAACAAAGCTGAGGCCTATCGAGGAATGCCTTCTAGGCCATCCTACTAAGGCAGTGTTTCTCAACTCCAGTCCTCAAGACCCACCAACAGATCATGTTTTCAGGTTTTCCTCAATGTTAGACAGGGAATAATTGCATCACCTGTGCAACGTTAAGGAAATCCTGAAAACATGATCTGTTGGTGGGTCTTGAGGACTGGAGTTGAGAAACATTGCACTAAGGGATGCTTGAAGAAGGTGATTGATCTTAGAGTCCAACTGAAGGACATTTCCCATGGGAGGGTGGAGAAGCTCCTCCAACATTCTTGCCAGAGATACTATGAGTATAGTAACAAGGCGTACATTCTCTTTACGCTACTGGGGAGTTAAATTCACCCCCAAATATAAGACAATGTCTTAAGCTAATTTTTCCCCTTTAATACGTGAAATAGAAACATAACTCAAAAAGTGGTCTTCCCTGCAGATTTCGTTCCTGGGTAGAATTGCCACCATTAAATGCCTGTTCTCCTCAGGTCTTTATACCTATTTGAAACAATCCCAGTAAAGAACCACATGATTTTGTTAAAAGAGGTCCAATCATCCCTCATGCAATTTATCTGGCATTCAGGGCGACATCGTATACCCGATTCGGTAATGTACACCCCCCCCCAAATCTCGGGGTGGTCTGGCGTGTTGTAACCTCATTCTATATTACTGCGCATCACATTTACACTGCCTCCCCTCGTGATCAACCCTCCCGGCCTACAATAAGTGGATGGAGATTGAGAAGCTATGGCTGAGCCCCCCACCATCCGTGTTCCCTGGTGTGGGACTAGCCATCTGATATGCCTTCTAAAAACTTGTTGGGGCCAGTGGTGTTTAAGAGAGACCTTTGGCGGCACTGTAGACTTAACCCCTTCAGCCCCAGTGCATTTTGCGTTTTTCCGGGGGGTTTTTCCCCTCTCTTTCTTTTGAGAGCCGTAACTTTTTTATTTTTCTGTCAATCTTGCTATATAAGGGCTTGTATTTTTGCGGGACAAGTTGTAGTTTTAAATGGAACCATAAGTTTTATCATATAATGTACTGGAAAATGACAAAAAAATTCCAAGTGCGGAAAAATTGCAAAAAAGTGTGATCGCACAATAGTTTTTGGGATATTATATTCACCGAGTTCACTATATGGTAAAACTAATGTGTCGTTGTGATGCCTGAGGTCGGTGCGAGTTTGTGGATACCAAACATGAATAGGTGTACTTGTATCTAAGGGGTTAAAAAAAATTCACAAGCTTGTCCACAAAAAGTGGCGCACGTTTTGCGCCATTTCCGAAACCCGTAGCGTTCTCATTTTTCTTGATCTATGGCTCATTGACTACTTATTTTTTGTGCCTCGAGCTGACATTTTTACCTGTACCATTTTTGCGTAGATGCTACATTTTGATCGCCTGTTATTGCATTTTGCGCAAAATTTGCGGCAACCAAAAAACGTAATTTTGGCATTTGGAATTTTTTTGCTGCTATGCCATTTACCAATCAGATTAATTGATTTTATATTTTGATAGATCGGGCATTTCTAAACACTGTAATACCAAATATGTGTATATTTTTTTATTTTTTTAATCCTTTAATTTTCAATGGGGTGAAAGGGGGGGGATTTGAACTTTTAGGTTTTTTTATTTTTTTTAATTTTTTAAAACTTTTGTTTTAACTTTTTTTTTATTTTACTAGTCCCCTTAGAGGGCTATAGCGATCAGTAATCTGATCGCTCTGCCATATCTCCAGATCACAGCTACAGAGCTAAGATCTGCAGATATGCTGCTTTACTTTCAATGCCGACAGTATTCCAGCATTGAGAGTAAATGATTCATGTTAGCTACAGGCGTCATCACATGACCCTGTGCTACCATGGCAACCACAGAAAGTCACGTGATCATGTCACATGACTTCCGATGGAGGCGGGGTAAGTCAGCATAATGGCAGCGCGCATATACATCTCGCTGATGCCAGATTTTGTCAGCGAGATGTAAGGGGTTAATAGTCACAGGTGGAAGCGATTCCACCCGCGACTAGCAGGCACACGTCAGCTGTTGAAAACAGCTGATATGTGCGCGGATCGCCACGGCCTGCCCATGGCAGGGGGCGGGGATTAATGCACACAATCCATGACGTACCCAGTACGTCATGGGTTAAGTGGTTAAATTCCAACTGGCGGCACATTCCTCCCTCTTGACTCCCTTCTTACACTCCATGACAGAAGTTCTGTCTCTTATCCATGTTGTGTAAATAAAAGCTTATAACCTGACTTTAAATTCATCTATTGGTTTTATAAATTACTCTTTTGAAAGCTGAAACCCTCCCAAATTTGGTTTAGGTTATGAAAATAAAGTTGCTGCAAAGCTGAAATATTGATAATTTAATGAATACAGAAAGTTCAGATTTTGGCAAGACAAATGTTTTGTCGCCCACAGAAAGTAATGTGAAATTCAAACAAATAATTAACTTCTAATACAAAGATATGTTGCATAACATTAGTAAATGACTTTGTGGTTCCACTAGAGCCATATTTAATATTTTGTGTGACTTCCATGAGCTTGAAGAACTGCTCCATGCGGTTCAACAATGATTCATACAATTTATTGATGAAGTCATCAGGAATAGCAAAGAATGCAGTCTGACATGCCTCCCAGAGTTCATCTAGATTCTTTGGTTTTGTCTTCCAAGCTTCCTCTTTTATCCTACCCCAAACATGCTCAATGATGTTCATGTCTGGTGACTGGGCTGGACAGTCCTTGAACACCTTGATCTTCTTTGCCAGGAGGAACTTGTTGTAGAGGTGGATATATGAGATGGAGCACCATCCTGCTGCAGAATTTGACTCATTTTATAATTGGGAATGTAAGAGTGGTCTGGTCACGGGCAGTCAGGTCCTCTGTTAACATCTTGTATAAAAAAAATCAAATTAAGATCCTGATGACATGGTACCATACCCCTCAACTACTTCATAAATGTAACCATACTTTGCCGGATAGTTGTTGGAGGTGTGGTGTGGGGGAGAGTCTCATTATACCATATATTTTCGACATGCCTTGCGATCTCTGGCTTCCGGAGGGATGTTGAGACCCTGATTAATAGAATTCTGGCTAGGCGGATTCCCAAAGATTCTATTGCTTATCTATTGAATATATTTCCGCTGCTCCTCGGCAGATTCGAGGCCAAACTGCTACTGCACCTCTTAACAGTGGCTAAATGTTTGGTTTCTTTGTATTGGAGGAAAGTGGTCCCTCCCTCTTTGATGGATCTGTATGTTTGCATAAAAGATATCTGAGTAATGGAGCGAATGACCGCTGTGATACATGATTCAATGGACATCTTCATTAGGATATGGACCCCTTGGGATTCGCTTTTGGACTCCTATCAGTTGTAATGTGCCACTCTGGAGCCAGGGCAGTGCTGAGATTTTGGACTGGGCCATTTTAAACCTGGGTGGGTTGCCCAACCCCTCCTCCGCTCACAGTTGCCATCGACATTGGTCCCATTCAATTTTCCTGCAGAATTGTTCATGTTTTGATGAGATACATTATTTGTTGTGCTTACCTCTGTAAACCTGTGATATATTGTTTGTCTTTCACTGTTTAAACTTTAAAACTTTTCAAAGAAAAAGTTGAAAGAACAAAAAAAGAAATCCCTCCACACTGCACTGCTGAATATAGCCATCCATCCACCATAGACACATCTGAGCACTATGTAAAAGCACAATATAGTAATATAAAAATGATGTGCTGGTAATGTAGACTATAATAAATAGTCAAGCACCATCAGACCAAATAAACCTACATCAAAAAGTGCAATGAAGACAAAGTTGTATATAAAAATAATTTATTAATTTAAGAATTAAACTTATATGTAGTAATACGCACAAATAGCCACTGGGTGGCACCATACTACTGTGATACAGAGGTATCTAGTATTAGTGATCCGACACAATTACATAGGCATTATGAATATGATATAATAACATAGGGAATATCCTCCTCTGTTAATAGAAATCCACAAATGTCAATGCAGGTGATTATTAGCACCTGTATCAGGAGAATGGTGCCCCCATAGCCAACACGCATTTCGGCGCTGTTTCTTCTTCCAGGGGAGAGGCCACCAACTCAACATCATAAACTTATATTGGACAAGTGACCAATGGAGAGGGATAACAGTTTGGGATGAGACTCTAATTGTAATTGACGCATGTGATCTCAGACGCACACCCTGCAAAGTGACATTCTGTGGCGCTTGTGGGTGATGACACAAGCCCCCAGACACGACCACAGATCATTTGAGCCAGGCCAGGTTATTGTGTCTCCATTGAATTTAAGATGGATCGGGTTATATTTGGACCCAAGTTCTTAATCTGAAATGGGATTGGGGAACTTCATTCAGGATGTGAATGATAACAATCTCAATATTAAACTTACCTACACATGTGACAGTTAAGCCATTGACCTTTTGTATGTGACATACAAATGTGATGAAAATATGATGTTGGAAACAAATATTTTCCATAAATAAACTTCTGTCAATTCTTTATTACACGCACCATCCTCACATCCTGCTCACATAATTAGATCTGTCCCCACAGGCCAATCCCTTAGATTGAGGTGAATGCATTCTACAGACTCTGATTTTTTTCAAACGAGCTGAAGATCTTAAGAACAGATTCCTGAATCGTGGCTTCAGATGCAGATTAATTAAACATGCCTACAACTGGGCGAGGAATTCATTTATTTATCTTGAAAGAAATCTGCTACTAATATGGTAAGAATGATAACCCAATTTCATTCTCAATGGCACTGTATGCGTAAAGCTTTTAACCTCAATTTTTTTAATTTCAGAAATAAGTCTTTCTATATGTGGAGAATTGGATATTATCACGTCCTGACTCGTGAATGTCCATAATCCCATCTGCAAATATTGTGATTTTGCATTATTTATGCTTATATATCCCCATCAGTAAGTACCGTATTTTTCGGACTATAAGACGCACCGGACCATAAGACACACCCTGGTTTTAGAGGAGGAAAATAGGAAAATAAAATTTTAAGCAAAAAATGTGGTCTTGACACACTGTTATGGGGCGAGGATCTGCTGCTGACACTGTTAGGGGGTAATGTCCCCAAATTCTCTACTAACGTACCCCATCCTGGTAATGATCCTCATGCCTTGTATATAGTATATGTCCCTCATCCTGGTATAGCCCACATCCTGCTATATACCGTCATCCTGGCATATGGCCGCATCCTGCTATATACCCAATCCTGGCATATGGCCACATCCTGCTATATAACCTATCCTGGCATATGGCCACATCCTGCTATATGCCCCCATCCTGCTATATGCCCTCTTCCTGCTTTATGCCCCCATCCTGCTATATGCCCCTGTGACGCCCTGGCGCTGCCAGGTGGTCACAGAAACACATTCACCCAAGATAACACCATCCTACATCAGGTACTATCTGCCACAAAATCCTAGCCACCCCCCTCAGGGTAAGGAGGACACACCAGTGGGCAGGACCAGGCGGATTGGGAGTGCCCACCTAGGGATCTTGAGGATCCGGGGGCGGGAACACAGAGTAGTTGAGTTCAAGTAGAAGTTTGGAGTGGAAGTTGGAGGTCAAGTTGAGAGGAGTGACAGACTGTCGAGGGAAAGCTGAGCCTAGTGAAGGGTAGCCAGGGTAGTGGCCCTGGTCTACTGGCTAGGTGGCAAACAGTGGACCGTGTCCAAAGGCGACGGGAGTCTGGGCACGGGAAATCCAAAGTGGACCGGGACAGGGTTGGAGCCCGCCGATACCGACACTGGAGATCCGGTCCGAAAACCGTGTACAGGTGGGGTACCTGGACCCTAGTTGGAAGACTGTTGCAAGCCCCTTCTCTAATTCACCAGGCCGGGAGCAAGGTTACAGACATTGCTCCAGAAGTGTTAGCCCAGATAGAGCGAAACGACAGCCCACCGCGGGGGATAGGGTATCCGCAAACACCCACTGAGATCCCAAGGGTCAGTTTTCGTGGGCACATCTCCCAACCAGAACATACCGGGAGTGGACTTCCCTGTTTCATACAGAGTTATCCAGAACTGAGGAAAATTACAGAGTGCCGGAGGAAGGGACATCGGTACACCAGCTGGGTGTGGGACCCAAGTACACCCGAACGCGGCAGCCGGCCACTGACACCTTGGTTTACCAACAGACTTGTGTGCAATTATTCAACAGTGAGTACACCAACACTCCCCGTGTCCTGGACACTGAGCCTCGGGGCATCCACCCCTACCCACGGAGGGGTTAACATCCAGCTGCCATTCCATCGCCTCCGGGTGCTCCCCAACAGCAGCGGTGGTACTCCATATTACCACACACCGTGGGTGGCGTCACGAAGTATCTCCAGCAATAATCCCTCGAGCCACTGCGGATCCGGATCCGAGCAGCCCGACTGCTGATGTGGGGGCGGCACACCCCCATCCTGCTATATCCCCCATCCTGCTCATATACCCCCATCCTGCTCATAATATACCCCCCATCCTGCTCACAATATACCCCCATCCTATGTGCCCTCATCCTGCTATGTGCCCTCATCCTGCTATACACCCCCATCCTGCTATATACCCCCATCCTGGTATACGGCCCGCATCCTGTCGCACATAAACAAAATAAATGTTCATACTCACCTTACCTCACTCCTTGCAGCATCGCTCCTCCTCCCGTCTGTGTCAGCAGCAGCGCCGCTGACCTGTGTGGAGCCGGCCACGATCCCTGCAGCATTGCGATGTCCTCTTGTCTGTGCCGGCGGCGGCTGCGAGTGGACACGTGCGCACCGCTAGTCTCCACCCAGCTGCCGCCGGCAGACAGGAGGACATCTCGGTGCTGCACGGATTGTGGCCGGTGAGTATACTGATTCACTGCACCCCGCGCTGATGATGATGCGCGGGGGGCAGTGAATACAGCCGCACATGATCACTCCAGGATGTTGTTGCCAGGGGTGATCAAGCAGGCCGGCTGTTTATCCCTCGCCCATCATCCCGCCCACCTGTCAGCGCCGGCTTCAGCGCTGAGAGATGATGGGCGGGATGATGGGCGTGCATATGTAATGAGCGGCTCCACATGGTCACGGCAGGCACTGCTACAGCCTGCTCGTGCCGCCGATGACCCGCTCCACCGCAGCACCCTCATTCCCCGCAGCCCTACATTCAGATTATAAGATGCACCCCCCCACTTTCCCCCAACATTTGGGGGAAAAAAGTGCATCTTATAGTCCAAAAAATACGGTAGTTTATTAGTTCATCAGTACACATTCATATGCATTGTATGTTACTTATGTGCATTGTACATTGTACAGTTGTGCTCAAAACTTTACATACCCCGGCAGATGTTTTGTTTTCTTGACTTGTTTTCAGAGAATAACACAAAAACTTTTTTTCCATTCATGGTTAGTGGTTGGGTGAAGCCATTTATTGTCAAACTACTGTTTTCTCTTTTTAAATCATAATGACAACCAAAAACATCCAAATGACCCTGATGAAAAGTTCACATAACCCAGTTCTTAAACATAAGGTGTCACGTTTGTTTATTTTTGTATCAATAATAGTGATTATTGAATCAGGTATTTTTAATACAAAATTAAATTCACTGTTTATTTAGTTTTTATTTCATTCTAGTTTTACTGAAACACTTGGGCTGCCATCTTGGATTTGCTGTGTGTAACGAGTTGCCTCAAATACGACAAGCTCTCTGTGCATAATAGACAGTTGTCGGGCTCTGACACTATACTTAACACAGAGACTGCATCTGCTGTGAGCTGGACTCGCACCCCGCTTGGGTTGTGTGAGTACCAGCGCCGGGCAACCGCCACTACCCCCTATCCCACGCCGCTACCCTCTCCCCCACTGCCACTCTCCCAGCTGCCACCCCCCCACCCGCCGCCGCTCTCCCCACCGCTGCTAACCTCTACCCCTGCCACTGCTCTTCCCGCCGCCGCCACTACCACCTCTCGTGTGCTCACCTTGGGCCTCCGCTACTAGCAGCTCATTTGGGCGCGATATACTGAGGAGCACAGTATACAGCAGAGCATCGAATACAGCGGAGCGCAGTATACAGCGGGGCATGGTATACAGCGGGGCGAGGAATACGGCGGAGCGCAGTATACAAGCAGGGGGCATGGTATAGAGCGGAGCGTAGTATACAGTGGTGCACTATGCCATCAGTCCTCGAAGATACTTTAGACATTAGGATCACTTTGCGGTCACCAACAAAATGGCTCCACACTGTGATCCTAAACTTCATATTCCCTTATCCTTTTGGAAACACCCAGATTGGGAGGGGGAGGTGTGAGACATCACACACGAGAGCAGATTCCGCCCACTTTTACTGCAGTTGTAATGTGAGCTAGTTCTACAGTAGGATTTCAGTAGCAGCTCCCCCTAGTGTTTAAGAGTGAAAAATAAACTTTTAAAACATTTTTTTATATATTTTTCTCAATTAAAAACAAATAATAATATTTAAACATAACATTAAAACATTAATACTTTACAGTTTTTCAGTTATTGAATTTTTTTGACAACACGTTCCTTTTCATACCGTGTATTGCCCTCTATAACATCAATGACAGCTTGAAGTCTTTTTGTGGTAGTTGTAAATGAGTCTCTTTATTATTTCTGATGGTAAAGCTGGCCATTCTTCTTGGCAAAAAGCCTCCAGTTCCTGTAAACTCATGGGCTTTCTTGCTTGAACTGTGCTCTTGAGTTCTCCCCAGAGTGGCTTAATGATATTGAGGCCAGGAGACTGAAATGGCCACTCCAGACTCATGTTGGAACATCTAAGTACGTCCCATGCGCAGCTTCTGGGCTGATGAGTGCAAATTTGTCTCCAGTATTTGCTGATAATGTGCTGCATTCAACATTTCTTCAACTTTGACCAACTTTCCTGTGTCTTTGTAGCTCACACATCCCCACATCATCAGCGGTCCACCTCCGTTCTTTACAGTAGGAACGATGTTCCTTTATTTAGTTTTTACTCATAATTATTTATGTATTTATTAAGTATATATCTTCAGATATGACATTCTTTTACCAACCCTTTATTGTCTGTCTTCATTCAGTTGCATACCACTAGCACTTTTTATATAATCTATTTATATATAAAACACTATTTATTACTGGATCCCAATTACACGTCAATTGATGCACATGTGCGCTGACGTATCATCGATGACATTCAGCTGAGGATTAGTGCTGCGATCACCTGGCTCAGCTCTGGCTCACATGATCTGTGGATGTGGTCGTGTCTGGGGGGTCCGTGTCATCACCAATAACGCACTATGGAATGTCATTTTGCAGGGTGCGTGTTGGTGATCACATGCGCCATTTAGAATTGGCGTCTCATTCCAAACTGTTATCCCACCTGTCCAATATAAGGATATTGGATGTTGAGTTGGTGGCCACTCCACCAAAAGAAGGCACAGCACTGAAACGCGTGTTGCCGACAGTGGCACCACTCACCTGATAAAGGTACTAATAATCAACTGCAAAAGCATTTTGCTATATGAGGATTTCAGGACTATTTATAGAGCAGGATATTCCCTATATTATTATGTTATAATGCCTATGTAATTGTATAGTATATTGGCTCACTATGATGTATATTCACTAATACTAGATACCTCTGTATCAAAGTAGTGTGGTGCCACCCAGTGGCTATTTGTGGTTACTACTAGTACATATTTTAATTTTTAAATTAATAAAGTATTTTTATTTACAATTTGGTCTTCATTGCACTATTTGATGTAAGTCTATTTATGCCCCACCATAGTAGTCCAGATTGCCTCATTATAACCCGCCTATGCATTCGCTTTGATGCTATAAGCTTTATACTTGGAAGTCATTTGTGATCTGAAAATATAGCATTATATAATATATACAATATTAAGGCATAATTTTAATTCTACACAAAAGTTACTTGAGAGTCAGCATCTTAAAGGTGTTTTCCCAACTTTTAACAAAGTAGACACCAAAAGCTTGCTCAAACTGCCGCTCCAATATCTGTATTGGATGCCGCTGTTAATACAGCACGCATTACCGCTACAGCCAATCACCGATTGGGGCATCTCTGCCAATGGAGACGGCATGAGTCGTTGAGCTCAGTGATTGGCTGCAGTGATTACTATAGCAATGATTGCTACAGCAGTGTTCTCACCACTACAGTGAAAACATAGATATCACAGCAGAAGCGGAGAGCTAGTGCTGACCCTGGGGAGGGTTGTGTACCATTTGATTTTATTATTTTTTCACAACAAGACATTTGAGATCCATGTTGTTGATAATGTGAAAACACTTAAAGATATTAACTGTTCTTGAGTAAGCAGTTTCGGACTGAATGAAAGCAAGGAATATTCAGGCATCTCTTTTGGAGTGAGGTTATGACTTTCTCTAAATGTGTCTCTTTGAAGACATACTACAGTGGCCAGCCATCCTTTAATCCACATATTAGATGAATTAAACAATGATTACACTTTATTATTTTTCAGTTCTGCATCTTTGTAATATACTTCATTACCATATTTTGCTTCCTTCCATTATTATCGCCATGCAGAAAGTGATGGCTTCTCGGTCTCTTCATGCGGTCTTAGTAACTGATTTGAGCTGCAGGTTCAGCTAAAGGCCATGTCACACTAAGCAACATCGCTAGCAACATCGCTGCTAACGAACAACTTTTGTGACGTAGCAGCGATGTTGCTAGTGATGTCGCTGTGTGTGACATCCAGCAACAACCTGGCCCCTGCTGTGAGGTCGTTGGTTGTTGCTGAATGTCCTGGGCCATTTTTTAGTTGTTGCTGTCCCGCTGTGAAGCACACATCGCTGTGTGTGACAGCGAGACAGCAACAACTGAATGTGCAGGCAGCAGGAGCTGGCTTCTGCGGAGGCTGGTAACCACAGTAAACATCGGGTAACCAAGAAGCCCTGTCCTTGGTTACCCGATATTTACCTTTGTTACCAGCCTCCTCCGCTCTTACTGTCAGTGCCGGCTCCTGCTCTGTGCACATGTAGCTACAGGACACATCGGGTTAATTAACCCGATGTGTGCTGTAGCTAGGAGAGCAGGGAGCCAGCGCTAAGCATTGTGCGCTGCTCCCTGCTCTGTGCACATTTAGCTGCAGCACACATCGGGTAATTAACCCGATGTGTGCTGTAACTAGGAGAGCAGGGAGCCAGCGCTCAGTGTGCGCTGCTCCCTGCACGTGTAGCTCCGTGCGCTGGTAACCAAGGTAAATATCGGGTTGGTTACCCGATATTTACCTTAGTTACCAAGCGCAGCATCTTCCACGCGGCGCTGGGGGCTGGTCACTAGTTGCTGGTGAGCTCACCAGCAACTCGTGTAGCGACGCTCCAGCGATCCCTGCCAGGTCAGGTTGCTGGTGGGATCGCTAGAGCGTCGCAGTGTGACATCTCACCAGCAACCTCCTAGCAACTTACCAGCGATCCCTATCGTTGTTGGGATCGCTGGTAAGTTGCTTAGTGTGACTGGACCTTAACGTTTATCCAGAGGTGAAGACAAAGTGATTGCTGGGATTCACATTACAGTCTTTCCTCATTGAGGTAGATCCAACGTAAGGTTTCTTTAGGGTTGTGAATAGAGATGAGTGAACCCGAGGTTTGGTGTTCTTACCAAACAGACTTTACAAAAAAAAAAGTTTGGGTTCGGATGCTTTACATATGCAAACCAATTGCGGGAACATCACTGTGCTGAGGTACGCTCGGTGCTCAGCCCAGTGTGAGCTGCTTGCAGTGTATGAATGGCTCACACTGGGGGTAACAACAGCGTGATCAGATGTAGTGTGTACCAAACAAGTAAAAAAACAAAACTCCCCGGGAAGCGATCTATTTATGGCTGGCTGTATGTGGGCAGAGACCCGAATGGCCCAATTAGTGACTTCCATTGGGGTTCAGGTCAAGTCTGGTTCCCAAACCAAACTTTATCTAAAGTCCGGTTGAACCTGCCGAACTGAACTTCCACAGGTCCGCTCATCTCTAGCAGTGAAACATTTCTTTTCTGGGTAAATCATAGAGTAGGAAGAGTGTAGATTATGCTTTTTTTTTTTTTTTACATAAAAAAAAATAGGCTCTTCGCTTATGATTTTTCACCGTGATTAAAATACATAATTTTCTCCCTATTACGTGTGATTTCCTCTCTATTTCCATATATTCGAGGATGTGACCTCTGTCGTTATTGTGGAACAGTTTAAAAAGATTTGGACATGGAGGCGCTCCATGTGGCAATGGCCATGAAGGCTGTCAGTGCGGCACGGCAAGGACAACATTTCTGCAATAAATTAGATATGAAACTAGATTTTACTGTTCTATGGGTGTGTTTTTCCAGGAAGCCAATTTCTCATTGTTCCTCTGTAATCTATTCTCAGGGTCAGCGTGTTGTGGGTCACAGGCGTTATCCTATCTTTATCTCTTCTCTCCACAGCGCTCACTTGTTTTTTTCATGTTATATCTCGTAAAAGAAAAGTTCTAGTTTTCACCCTCTATGTGTTTGATGAGGTCAGAACATGGCGACATTGTGAGATAGTCAAAAATCTTTCAGTGTAAATTCACTGTTCTCACAGGCTTATGAATAGCAGAAATAGCACCAGTCCCTCTTGGAAGTCTCCCTCTTCTTCCTCACAGTCACCCAACTTTTTACTTACTTGACTGGGGAAGAGATGTTTCCTCGGCCCTTTGACAAAGCCAGCTAATGTTCCTAACATTGACACAATATTGACCAACCTTTGAATTCTGTGGCCAATGGTTAATGTCCACATTTTTTATTGTTTCATTGCATTTAAAAATGAAAATAAAGCTAGTTTGAAAATAATCTGAAAGTGTAAATCATCTCATCATAATTAATGGCAGATGTCTGGAGTATAAAAATACAATATCAGCTAGGTCAGGTCTCTGGTGCATATAGCTAATCATTATCTGGCCACACATCTGATCAACCAGTGGTGCACACAGAGTGGGCCCCCATTAAATAAGGTTTTTCTTGGCCCACTTTCCATTCCCTAGGTGTTGCAATGCATCTCCAATGGTGAAACTCTATACCAAAGTGGATGCGACCAGCCAGGCTCCCACATCCCTTTTTAAAGCTTTTTTGCCTTAGTCACCCGGGTGGTCCTTCTGATGGACTTTATCATCTTACAGAATCTGTGAGGTTTATATCGATATTCGGTATATGCGAGACAAATGCCACGCAAGGTCCAAACATGTTTTACTTGTTCCCTAGTCACAGTGAACTGGTGACATGCTCAAAGCTGTTTTCTCCCAGGAAGATCTGTCATGCCACCAGCTGTACAAAGCAAGCTCTAATATTCAAGCCTGTCCCAAACACCGTGGCCTCTAGCCTGCTGAGCTGATGGCCACAGGTGACCAGTTATGGAACCCGGAATTTACTTTATTCCAATATTGTACCTTTGCGGCATCATGGCGTCGTCAGGTGTAAAACAACATGTATGTATGGTAGAGGCATATGTTAAGAAACATAAAAGACACAGAAAAAGTGTTGGAATTGCTGCAATATATATTTTAATTCAAAGTGAATTTAGACAATAATACACCATAAATTCATATTTTTGACACTCACCAAAATCGTTACCTGGAAAACCCGCTTTTTGTGACAAAGAACAGAAGCCTTGGTCACATTGAAAATCACTGAGAACTAGAGAGAAATACTATCGCAAACTGTAACAAGACATACATCCATAAAAATGTTTCCCAGTCCTCATATTAGAATATTGCACAGTGCAACTGCTACATGGCAAACTAGTGTAGCATAAAATCAAAAAGCCCAAAAATAAACTAAAAAGGAAATGAAAACAAATAATGAAAAAATTAAAGCCACAAAACTACCATTTGTTAAACATTAACAATTTAAACTTTTGTAATCAAATGAAATACGAAGCTGGATTTCTAGACAGTCCTATAACTTGCAGAATGATTACCTTTATCTGTCGCAAGCCAAAGTAAATCACAAGTATTGCAGTAAATACAGAGTTAATTCAAAACCCAAACCAAATCTGTTAGTACAGTAGCATACGTAATAACACCCTGAATGAGTTCTCTAAATACAACGAACCCGCAGAAAATAAATAAGAAGCTGCTTGTGAAGAAGCACCTCTGCAGCCATGCAGTGTTTTATTAGAAATGTTATCCACACCATGCTTGCAACCGAAAAAGTGTGATCTCTAGCTATTGACTAATCCGGGGGTAAGCCTGGCAGCAAGTGTTGAGTTTTCCTGCAGTGCCACCACATTGTACTAAAAATTAAGAGACAGGGAGAGTATATACAGAGCATTTGGGTCATGAAGCGAAGATCACCCTCACTGTCAGAGCTTCTCTAATCCATGTTGATACAGAGCATTATAAAAGTGAGTGGAGTAACACTGTGTATCTGAGTGATGCAATGTACCACGACGGCTCCCTCTGCTGGAAGGAGATAATATACAATTTGTAATACAGAAAACATTGCTTGATATTCTATTCAATATACTCTTAGGCCTCGATTCAGTACATTTTTTTGCATCAAATTCTGGCAAACACCTGCAAATGTCACAAACTTTTTATACAACCGGAAGTTACGCAAAAAAAATTGCGTTTTAGCGTTTTCATGCCAGTTTCGAGCAGCTCTACCAAAATGGCTAAAGCTGGGGCAAGATAGGGTGTGGCATCGCCTCTTAGTCAAACTCATAAGGCTAGTTTCGCACTTGCGTTGGACGGCGTCCGTAGCATTGCGTTGTGTTACGGATGCAACGGATGTGTTGCATAGAGTGGCACAACGGATGCTACGGATCGTACAAAACAACGGAAAGCTTTTTTTTTTTTCTTTACAGTTTTACCGGCAGCAGACTATTGTGAATGATCAGCTGATCGCTCTCACTAGCCGGCGGCCAGTCGCTCAGCTGAGCGCTGTCACTTGCCGGCGTCCGGGCGCTCAGCTGAGCGCTGTCCCTTGCCGGCGGGCGGGCGCTCAGCTGAGCGCTGTCACATGCCGGCGGGCGGACGCTCAGCTGAACGTTCGGCCACCGCAAGAGAAAAAAAGTTTGTGATAAAAAAAAAAAAAGAGCATGCGCAGTGAAATCCTGAGGATTCCGCTGCTCAATACAACGTTACATGCTGCGTTCCTCCCGCTGGGCGGAAGCAACGGAGCGTCGCCCAGCGGAAGCAACGCAGGTCCTTTTGGCACAATCCGTTAACCATACAAGTCTATGGGAAACAGCGGAATCCGTTAACGGATTCCGCTGTTTTCCAAACGGGCGGATTGTAACGGAAGGAAAACAACGCAAGTGTGAAAGTACCCTAATATTTCTGGCAAGGTGCACACCCCTGAGAAGATGCACCAAACTCATTAAATTGCATGCATCTCTTAATGAATTGAGCTTTTGTTATTCCTTCCTGCCGATCATTAAGACCGGCATACAAAATACCATTCTTAAAGGGAATCTGTCAGCAGGTTTTTGCTATGTAATCTGAAGACCGCATGCTGCAAGGGTTAAAATATAGAATTCAGGGATGTGTGTCTTGTTAAGGTCCAGTCTGTTGTTTATTTGCGATGTTTCTTTAAGAAGCAGGACTTATTGCAGGGACCTCATTGACTTGTGCACAGCAGTCTGACACCCCCCTCCTCCTGTGATTGGCACCTCACTGACAATGTGCAATCTCTATAGAGAGCTTGGTGTGGATTGGGGCAGCTTTTTCAGCTCTGCTGGATCGCTAAATCTAAAAATTTTGATTATGTTAGAACAGCTGCACCCAGTAATCTAAAGGGGGCTTTACACGGTAGCGATAACGATTTCGCTATCGTGCGTACCAGCCCCCATCGTTTGTGTGACATGGGCATATCGCTGCCCGTCGCGCACAAAATCGCGCTCCCCCGTCATATGGCTTACCTGCCCTGCGACATCGCTCTGGCCGGCGAACCGCCTCCTTTCTAAGAGGGCGGGTCGTGCGGTGTCACAACGACGTCACACAGCAGGCATCCAATAGAAGCGGAGGGGCAGAGATGAGAGGGACGTAAACATCCTACCCACCTCCTTCCTTCCGCATTAGCGGTGGAGGCAGGTAAGGAGATGTTCCTCGCTCCTGCGGTGTCAAACACAGCGATGTGTGATGCCGCAGGAACGAGGAACAACATTGCTAATGAGAGGTGAACTATTTTTGGTTTTAGGACGACCTCTCCACGGCAAATGATTTTGGCCGCTTTTGCAATCGTTTCAGGTCGCACATAAGTGTCACACGCTGCGATATCGTTAATGTCGCCGGATGTTCGTCACTAACGACGTGACCCCGACGATAAAACATTAACGAGATCGTAGCGTGTAAAGCCCCCTTAAGTGTTCTCAGTGCCTACATCATGCTGCTCTCAGATGAGGGAGCAAAAACCTGCTGACAGATTCCCTTTAATTGGGGCCTTAACATTAGAAATGTCACAAAGTACCTTTAGGTATATTTTCTATTCTTAAATAGTAAACAGACACTTCTGTTCTTAAAAGGAGTTGTCCACCTTTAGGTACAATTTATTTTTGTTTACAAGTATTTGCATGTATTTGGGACTAAAAATAATTTTTGCAATTGGGTTTCATAGGCATAGAAGTGGTGTCTAGGTATAGTAAAGTAGCCATGTGCTACGCAATGAAACCACCTATAGCGCCACCTGGTGGAAAACAACGAAGTTAGAATTTGTATTTCGAAAACGGAACGATATAGAGAAAAAAAATGAACTACAAAGTTGTAGGGCATCATCAATTCAATACGAATCGACACCTTGCTTACAGAAATGCTATGATTAGAACGTATAAAACTCACAAGGCTGCGGACGTGAAGAGATACCTCATGGAGTCCTTCCTACAAGTCATTGGGTATGGTGGCTGCGTGCAGTGGCCTCCACACTCACCTATCCTGACCCCATTGGACTTCTTTCTGTGAGGTCACATCAAACAGCAGGTGTATGCGACCCCTCCACCAACATTGCAGGACCTACGACGACGTATCATAGATGCTTGTGCAAACGTGTCACCTACTATATTACACAACGTGCAGCAAGATACAGTATGCTGTTCAGAGTCCAGATGTGCATTGCAGCTGACGGTGGCCACATTTAGCATCAAAGTTAAAGAGTGCCATATGCGTGACCAGCATTCATTCAATGTTTTGGGGGGGTCATATCATAGCATTTCTGTATGCAAGGTGTCGATTCGTATTGAATTGATGATGCCCTACAACTTTGTAATTCACTTTCTCTCTATCTTGTTCAGTTTTCGAGATAAAAATGCTAACTCCGTTGTTTTCCACCAGGTGGCGCATGGCTACTTTACTATACCTAGACACCACTTCTATGCCTATAGCTGCCGCCGTTCTCAAGTTAATGGTGGTGGACAGGATATGGGTGTACACACTGTATAAGCTCTTCTGTTTCCTGCACATACAACTTGATCTGTGGTAACAAATAAGCTGAGGACAGAAAAAGCAAACTTCAGTCAGGGTTTGTCCACACGCTTTTGAGAATTTTTTTTTTTCATGCGTAAAACATACTGTTTTACAGTACCAGCAAAATTAATGAGGTTTCTAAAATCTCATTTATATGGTACGTTTTTGTCCTCATGTCTTCTACAGCCATGGTGCATTTTTCTTTTTTTAAACAGCAGCATGTAAGTTTTCAGCATTTTTTCAGCAGTTTTTAAATAAATATTGCAAGTAAAAACGCATCAAACTGTGTGTATTGTACACTGTGCTTTTCCTGCAGATGTTTTAAGTGCAAAAACCCCCCCCAAAGAAACAAACCCCCAAAGACGCAGCTTGCGATTATACCCTAAGGGCACGTGCCCACGATCAATAATAGCAGCGTAAACCGACATGCAGAGCAGCTTTCCAAGCTGCAGCATGTCAATTTATGCTGTGCAGACGTGTGTTCTCCACAGGGAGAACACACAGTCCGAATCGGCCTATACACTGATCGTGGGCTTGGGCCGCTGCGGTCACCTGCGGAGAGAACTCGTGGTCCACGGGACAGGATGCTCTGCGTCCAGGCACATCATCTCCTGATTGTGGGCACCTACCCGTTACACTGTCTGAATGAGCAGACAGATTCTCAAATAATTTATTCTGCAGGCAGCAATAGAGCTTGTAACAAAGGAGCAACAGAAAGAAAATAGTACATTTATAAGAAAACCCAATGTAAAAAAAAATTTCTAGCTTCAAATACAGACAACTGAGAAAAAAAACTCCCAAGGTGGACAAGCAGTAGCTAAGTTAGAAGTATGATGAGTGCTACATACAGATTGCAGAAGCCAGCTGTTGAAGACAGAACACGAGCCTGCACTATTGGATGTATTTGTAATATATAACAAGGAGGTTAATTTGCAGATTGTATGTTAGAACCCAAGTTACTGTAGATCAAATAGTCCCAAGGGTTCCTAAATACTTTAGACATAGAGATATCCATCTTGTCACATTTACTTTTTGATTGCCAAAATGCACAGCACTGAAACGGTTAGACATTGAAGAAATTACAGAACAGTCAGAAAGACAACCAGTGGGCCACCTAGCTGCCCATACCTTTTGAGGACAAGGACCCAGGTGACTTTCCCTTGTCTCAAATGCACAGACATTTGGGGAGTTATAACGATATCACAGTAATTACCCAAACCAAAACGTAATTGAAAAAATATTCCATCAGTAGAACGCAATAAAGGAAAACTTTATTCTCTTCTGTACTCAAGACCAGAACAGCACCAAAACTGATGTCAGCCCAGGAAATAGTGAGACACTAGTAGGAAACAGTAGGTGGATCTCAGGTCACAGCAAGGTTACACTTTGATCATACCCACATATTAGAGTCCAGGCAGGGATAAACTGCATACAGTTAGGTCCAGAAATATTTGGACAGTGACACAATTTTCGCGAGTTGGGCTCTGCATGCCACCACATTGGATTTAAAATGAAACCTCTACAACAGAATTCAAGTGCAGATTGTAACATTTAATTTGAAGGTTTGAACAAAAATATCTGATAGAAATTGTAGGAATTGTACACATTCCTTTACAAACACTCCACATTTTAGGAGGTCAAAAGTAATTGGACAAATAAACCAAACCCAAACAAAATATTTTTATTTTCAATATTTTGTTGTGAATCCTTTGGAGGCAATCACTGCCTTAAGTCTGGAACCCATGGACATCACCGAACGCTACAGCCGCAGCCTTCAGGTCTTGCTTGCTTGTGGGTCTTTCCGTCTTAAGTCTGGATTTGAGCAAGTGAAATGCATGCTCAATTGGGTTAAGATCTGGTGATTGACTTGGCCATTGCAGAATGTTCCACTTTTTTGCACTCATGAACTCCTGGGTAGCTTTGGCTGTATGCTTGGGGTCATTGTCCATCTGTACTATGAAGCGCCGTCCGATCAACTTTGCGGCATTTGGCTGAATCTGGGCTGAAAGTATATCCCTGTACACTTCAGAATTCATCCGGCTACTCTTGTCTGCTGTTATGTCATCAATAAACACAAGTGACCCAGTGCCATTGAAAGCCATGCATGCCCATGCCATCACGTTGCCTCCACCATGTTTTACAGAGGATGTGGTGTGCCTTGGATCATGTGCCGTTCCCTTTCTTCTCCAAACTTTTTTCTTCCCATCATTCTGGTACAGGTTGATCTTTGTCCATAGAATACTTTTCCAGAACTGAGCTGGCTTCATGAGGTGTTTTTTAGCAAATTTAACTCTGGCCTGTCAATTTTTGGAATTGATGAATGGTTTGCATCTAGATGTGAACCCTTTGTATTTACTTTCATTGAGTCTTCTCTTTACTGTTGACTTAGAGACAGATACACCTACTTCACTGAGAGTGTTCTGGACTTCAGTTGATGTTGTGAACGGGTTCTTCTTCACCAAAGAAAGTATGCGGCGATCATCCACCACTGTTGTCATCCGTGGACGCCCAGGCCTTTTTGAGTTCCCAAGCTCACCAGTCAACTCCTTTTTTCTCAGAATGTACCAGACTGTTGATTTTGCTACTCCAAGCATGTCTGCTATCTCTCTGATGGATTTTTTCTTTTTTTTCAGCCTCAGGATGTTCTGCTTCACCTCAATTGAGAGTTCCTTAGGCTGCGTGTTGTCTGGTCACAGCAACAGCTTCCAAATGCAAAACCACACACCTGTAATCAACCCCAGACCTTTTAACTACTTCATTGATTACAGATTAACGAGGGAGACGCCTTCAGAGTTAATTGCAGCCCTTAGAGTCCCTTGTCCAATTACTTTTGGTCCCTTGAAAAAGAGGAGGCTATGCATTACAGAGCTATGATTCCTAAACCCTTTCTCCGATTTGGATGTGAAAACTCTCATATTGCAGCTGGGAGTGTGCACTTTCAGCCCATATTATATATATAATTGTATTTCTGAACATGTTTTTGTAAACAGCTAAAATAACAAAACTTGTGTCACTGTCCAAATATTTCTGGCCCTGACTGTATGTTAGGAGCCTCTCCTGCCCTCAGCAATAAATACATTCTTTCTGTATAATACACCATTATTGTTGCCATGTTTTGTAAAAGGCCATGGGCAATTTCTCTGGCCATACTCAAATCAAGGAGATGAAAGCCTCATCTTAAGGTACCATCCCACTTAGGGACGTTCTAGCGATGCCACCAGCGATCTGACCTGGCAGGGATCGCTGGAGCGTCGCTACATAGTCACTGGTGAGCTGTCAATCAGGCAGATCTCCACAGTGATCAGAGATCAGCCAGCAGCGACCCGTGTAACGACGCTGTGCTTCGTAACCATGGTACACATCGGGTTACTAACTAAGCAAAGCGCTTTGCTTATAGTTACCCAATGTGTACCTTGGCTACGTGTGCAGGGAGCCGGCTTCTAGAAGCTGCGGACGCTGGTAACCAAGGTAAATATCGGGTAACCAAGCAAAGCCTTTGCTTGGTTACCCGATGTGTACCTTGGTTACCAAAGTCCGCAGAAGCCGGCTCCCTGCACATTCAGATTGTTGCTCTCTCGCTGTCAAACACAGCGATGTGTGCTTCACAGCCGGAGAGCAACGACCAAAAAATGGTCAAGGACATTCAGCAACGACCGACGACCTCACAGCAGGGGTCAGGTCGTTGCTGGATGTCACACACAGCGACATTGCTAGCAAGATCGCTGTTGCGTCACAAAAAACGTGACTCAGTAGCGATGTCGCTAGCGATGTCACTTAGTGAGACGTGGCCTTAAAACAGTAGTAGAGCAAAGGGCCTTGAAGAGTACATAGGTAAAACAATTTGCTGTGTAAGGCCCTGTGCGCACTAGGAAATGGAAATCTGAAAGATTTCCGCACCCGCGGTAAAAAACAGCGGCAAACCGCACCCGAAAACCGCATGCGGTTTTACCACGATTTGACACGGTTTTACATCGAATTTTCCGCAGGTACCTGCGGTTTTTGACTATTATCTATGGCAAAAACCACAGGTACCTGCGGGAAAAGAAGTTACATGCAATTTTTTTTGCTGCAGAAAACATGCAGCAAAACCTGTTGGTGGAAAAAAACGCAGTGTGCGCACAGCATTTTTTTTTTTACCATAGGTTTTACTGGGGAAGGACTGCAGCAAGGTTATAAACAGTTTCTGCAGCAAAACATGCAGCAAAACCGCAGTAAAAACCGAGACGTGCGCACAGGGCCTAAGGAGGCATTCTGGATTCCCATATATACATAGTAAGAATCGCAGACCTGATGCGCTGCGCCAAGTATGTGCACCAGCTCATAGAGGCATTGCTGAGGTGCCACCTGTTGGGTCCCACTATAGAAATGATCACAAAGGCTGATTATCAACCTAAGGACTCGCTCACACCGTTTAAATCAGAAGAGTGCAATGTGAGAAACCCTCACACTGTACTCTGACCAATGTTAATCAATGAGGCAGGGCAGATCTGAGTTTTTTTTTTCTTATGCTGACTCGGCATCAGTAAACAATTGCTGCAGGCAGAGTTTAGCAGCGTCTCTCGACTCACGTGCATCCATACAAGTCTATGGGTGCGTCTGAAACATCGGAATGCATGGATGACAGAGTGCAGTGTGACATATGCAGAGACAGGCACTGGAGAAAATAGAGAAGTTAATCTCTCCGTCTTCTCTTTACGTGTGCTCCGATTCTTACACATGAGCGAATCGGATCACCGTGAATGACGCTCTGCTCACGCTCGTAGCAGATGACACTCGGCTCACGCTTGCAGCAGAATTTGAGCCGACTGTCAAGAGCATTTCACATTGGTTGGTATATGCTAGTGTGACCGCAGCCTAAAAGAACAGGTATAATATAACCGATCACATCTCTCCAGACCCACAGGATGTGCTAAGAGGAAACTGCCATGACCATGTGCAATCTCTTGACTCAACTTTTGTTAAGTACAGTCCTAATAAAAATGTAAAGTGCTGTGGACATAATCAGTGCCATAAAGATTTTACATTATATATATATATATATATATATATATATATACACTCCTGCTAGATTCAGATAACTCACGGGTTAGGCTTGCTCTACAACTAGAAGCACAGCATTTCATTCAGGTTTGTTACTACAGCACATGGTTAAAGCTAGGGGGAGCAATACACTTGCACTCTGCAGAAAAGTTGTAAAAAGGACACTAAACATAAAAAGCTGCAAATATTCATGCACATACATGTAAAAGAACTGGGAGCCAGGCAGAAATGGCTGATATCAGGGTAATAGATGTCAGCTCAGTGGTCAACACCGTTACTTTTGCAGTGCTGGAGTCCTGGCTTCAAAACCCATCAAGGATGACATCTGCAAGGAGTTTGTATGTTCTCCCCTTGGTTGTGTGGGTTTCCTACGGGTTCTCGGGTTTCCTCCCACTCTACACAGACATACTGATAGGGGACTTAGATTGTGTGCCCCTATGGGGACAGTGATGATGTCTGTAAAGCAATGTGAAATTAATGGTGCTATATAAACGAGTGAAATAAATAAAATGTAGCCTTTCATTTTAGTGTCCCTTTAATTTAGTTCTACATGGCTGTTCCTCTTAAATCACATACAGTATTCGGTTGGAGCTTCTCCGATATGCACATCCATGACGATTCCTAAATGCACCACAAGTAGAATTAAAACTGACAACCATTACATCTAACATCATCCATCAGTCACAAAGCATGGTGGGAACAGCCTGCACTCACATTTGCTTTACATGGGTTTCACAATATGTGGTTTAGTCATTTTATAATGATGCTAAGATTCTCATCAGTCCACCTAACTGACCTGACAATCTTACATTTGTTAAACACACAGGTAGATTATGTCCAACCTATTACCCCAATAACAAGGCTTTTTCACAAGCTAAAGGTACATCCAGAAAACCTACTCGAAAACACTTTGTGGACTCAAGTTAAACTGGTAACCAATCTTGTCTGCAAATGGTCAGAAGACTATAACATATTATCCAACTGCCGACAACCGTGCAACCGTACAGATCATTACTGACACATGAAGGCCAGTGAGGGCACACTATCCGCTGTGTGCCATACCCCAAACTGGTAAGCCCCACCGTCACCCCTCAATATTTCAGAAGTATAAATAATACAAAAGTTGTAAGCCGTGTCCTATCAGATGAAGGCCTCCACACAAACCAAGGAGCCAGAACTAAATATATAAAGCTTTCCTTCTGTCTGACTTGAGGTAAAGCTGCTAAATGAATATGGCCACACTCAGCGTTCATTAGACAAGATATGGTGGTAATAGGGGTGGGTCCCCCAATAGCAGCTGTCCTCTGTCTAGCTCACTGTGGACAACTGCTGGTGTCCATTATAATGTATTACCTCAATCAGTGCTATGTAACGCTAAGCCCTTCTAAGCAGGTTCCCCAGTGATGACAGCGATTTCTAAAAGGTTCTAGCAACAGGACAAAGTCAGCAATTCACAGGGGAAACCGCTGCTTCAGAAACAAGGTTTACAAAAAGGACCTTTACCAAAGCAACTTCATATGTAATCCAAGAATAAATAAGGATAGCCAAGAATAAAAAGATGTACAAAAGTATCCAAAGGCTAATTTCATAGACGGAAAACAGTTCAGAAGCCCTTGAAATAAAATCATGTAGAAGCCCAAAAGGACATTGGAAGTTCTAACAGTGATGTAAGCTGGACTTGTTTTAATGTACCAGTCAAAAGAGAAATGCATTAAAGGGATTTATCGGCTGTCCTGAAGTGTCTAAACATCATACTCATTCCCCCGAAAATAACATTTGGAGAGCATCCACTATTAAAACTTTGCATTGTGCCATTCCTGTCATTCCCACTGGACCTGTATTACCGTATTTTTCGGACTATAAGACGCATCGGACTATAAGACGCACCCTGGTTTTAGAGGAGGAAAATAAAACTTTAAGCAAAAAAAATTTGTCATGACACACTGTTATGGGGCGAGGATCTGCTGCTGACACTACCCCATCCTGTTCATATACCCCAATCCTGTTCATATACCCCCCATCCATCCTGCTCATATACCCCATCCTGTTCATATACCCCCATCCTGTTCATATACTCCCCATCCTGTTCATATACTCCCATCCTGTCCATATACCCCCCATCCATCCTGCTCATATACCCCCATCCATCCTGTTCATATACCCCCATCCCGTTCATATACCCCCATCCTGTTCATATACCCCCATCCTGTTCATATACCCCCCATCCATCCTGCTATATGCCCCCATCGTGCTCATATACCATCCTGGTATATTGCCTGTATCCTATATCACAGAGAAAAAAAATAAATGTTTATACTCACCTTTTCCTCACTCCCTGCAGCACCGATCATCTTCATCTCTGCGCCACTGACCTGTGTGTGTGGAGCAGTTCCCCTGCAGCATCGCGATGTCTTCCTATCTGTGCCGATCAGCTGATCAGCACAGATCAGCTGACCGGCACAGACAGGAAGACCTCGCGTGCTGCAGGGGGACGGCTCCACACACGGGTATGGGTGAGTGTACTGATTCACTGCACCCCGCGCTGATGATGACACGCGGGGAGCAGTGAATATAGCCGCACATGATCACGCCAGGCTGTAATTGCCAGGGGTGATCATGTGGGCCGGCTCTGCGCCCGTCCCCGCTCATCCTCCCGCCCACCTGTCAGTGCCGACTTCTGCGCTGAGAAATGGGCGGGAGGATTGGCGTGCATATGTAATGAGCGGGCTCACGTGGTCACAGCAGGCTGCTACAGCCTGCTCGTGCCCCCGATGACCCGCTCCACCGCAGCACCCTCATTCCCGGCCGCAGCCCTATAGTCCATAAGACGCACCCCCAACTTTCCCCCAACATTTGGGGGGAAAAAAAGTGCATCTTATGGTCCGAAAAATACGGTAATAAATGTAATTCTTCTTGTAAATATGTGTCCCTTAAAGTGTCTGTGTAGGGGACCCATCATTGTGCAAAGGGAATGGTGTCACTAAAGATGCCTTCCTGATGTATTCTGTCAGGTAGAAGCTTGTGTGTGCAATTCTCCCGTCACTATTGTGCCAAGACCCAAACCTCAAGTATTTGAGTCAGAGTGCTGGTCACTTCAGATAACGGCGGAAAAGAAAAGCCCTGATCACTTGGCAATAAAGCACCTAGTAAAATGACTTTCACTGGTGAGACTTTTATTAAATAGACAAGGACCCATGTATTGTGAATAACTGGAATATGACCAGATTATGCCGCTTTCTTGCCTTATGTTGCTCTTTAATTGCGGATTCCTTTCCCTTTCTTCCAGTCCTGTAAATTTTAGGGGTTTTTTTTATGTCAGCAATTTTAATTTTTTATATTTTGGTATTCGCTGATGTTTTGTTGCGTCAAATTTTTCAAAATGAACTTTCATTGAAAGTTCATGAACTTTTTGAAAAGTGAAAAGGGTATTTTTTCTGTCTTTGGTCACTTTTGCAACATTAGGAGCAAAAAGTTGCATCTTTTGCAAACAAAAAAAAAGGGTAAATAATTTCTGGCATACATAAAATCACTCCAGGGATGAACATTTGTTACAAGTTTTGCGACATTTGAAAGGTTAAAAATGATGAATCAAGCAAAAACATCAGGAATCCCTAAACAATGTACCCACTGGTAAACGTGGAAAATAAATAAAAAAAACACACAGCCGAACAAATAAAAGACATAATAAAGGCGCAAATGGAAAAATGAATTTAGTGCAAGCAAAAATAATTGCAAAATGGCAAAAACTTAACAACAAAGATGTGCAAGTACAATAATGAGTCGGGTTGTCTCCATGTTCTCTCTGTACTCCGCTCAGTTCAGGTATAGATATATAAGGTGGCGCATCCTCCATGCAGTGCACCTGTCCACACAGCCAAGCACTGGAGGCCAGATTCATTATTGCATTTGTGCCTTTTAATTTTCTTTCCTTAGGTTTTGGGTGTTTTTTTTTTTAATTTTTCATATACGCCTTATTAGTCTTTTAATTTGTGCATTTTGGAGGAAAATTTTCTGTGCTTGTCTGATTCATTTTTTTATGGTCACCATTGTGGGTGGGGTTTGGTGCTTCCAGATGTCGTTGACCAATTCATTAATTGCAACTGTTTGAAAAGTGGCAAAATTTTCATGCAGGTGTACTACATTTCTTCCCTGGAATGATTTTATGTAAACCCAAATAAAACTCTGCGACAGTTTAGCGAAATGTGACTTTTTACAATAAGAAGTTGCAAAAAAAGACAAAAATAAAAAGCATTTTTCATTTTGTGTAACGTCCATGAAACATGTATGCCATTTTGTAGAATTAGAGACAGAAAAAGTCAATCCCAAAAAAATAAGAAAAGTTAAAAACCCCCCACAAATGATAAATCGGGTGCTGTGTCTCTGTGAGTGGCGCTGCAGCATAGGAAGACTCCATGAGAAAAGTCCCTCTCCATCTTCATTCCACAGCATTTCCATAGATTGTCTACTAATGAGGAGTATTTGTATGGATAACAGAACAAAGATATTCAGTTTACAGGGCTCCATAGTCGACATATGAAGAGCTCTGCACTTTTTGCATTTCATTGTCTCAAAGACAACTCCTTTCAAATAGAACCATATGGACACCAAGCCATTCTTTCAGGTAGTTCGTGGCCAGGCAGCTATTTCCCATGCAGCAGTCGTTGCAGGAGAAATTCAGCATTAGATAATGGCTTTTCAGATTAATGGTCGTCCATGTAATGCGTGGAAGAGTCAAAGAAGCCAGAATGGAAGCAGCTCTACATTCTGGCTCATAGTGGGGGTCCTGGGTAGAGGGATAGCACAATGCACAGTTGTATGAAAAGTTGCTCTAGCATTCTTATTGAGTGGATAGTACAAGTATTTACTAAATAGATGAGTCAGGACCTGACATTGTTTTTCAAGAGGTATTCCCATCTTAAACATTTATACCATATTTGCAGTTCTCACCTCTGGGACATGCACCTATCTCCAAATCCCCAAAATGGGGTCTCCTCACTAGTCCACCAAGGTGACCACAACATCCAGACGGGAACTGAATAGAGTAGTGGTCAAAAGTGTTTGTGCGAATTGATTCACACGACCCAGTCCATCAGTTATGTCAGTAAGCTGTGACCATTGGATAGGCAGACATGACACAGCCTTCTACCACACGGCATCCCCAGTACTTCTTTTGCTTAACAGACTGGTGTGATGTCATGACACACTACAACGATGACATCACGCCAGGCCAACTAACGAAAAGAGCATCCAGCATCCACAGATTAATGACGTGGCTGATGGACCAGATCTTACAAATTGATTCTCACCAACTCTACGCATGTGTGAACACTCTCTTAATTTACTTTTATGGCAGTCACTGCTTAACTTCCTGCCTGGATGCAGCTATCAGCGGGGTCATCAGACAGATTCAGTTGCTAAGGTGGGGTCCACATGTTTCAGTTGAAATACCCCATGGAGAGGTCACAAATCTCTAAGGTGAGAATATCTCTGGCAGCATATGCAATATTTGTATATATTCAATATATCTGTATATCTGTAAATCAAATTAGTAAAGTCATAATTCAGGCAGGGGTGTACTAACATTACCAAAATAACAGAATGAGAGAGAGAACAGTCCATGATACAAAAAGATTTGTTTTACAGGGAAACAACATGTCCAGCAAAGAAAAGTAAAACTGGATCCTCAGCCCACTTTTTAGAATTTTTCATTAACACTTCTGTGTATTTTTATGAAAACGTTCTCTATTTTAGAAAATTATCGCTTAGGCACATTTTTGTTGAAACATTCATTAAAGATAACACTGCTTGTGTTAACACTATCCAGTGCTATAAGAGGCCAGTACATCACCCTGCCGCGCTTACACCCGTGAGGGTTATTGGAGTAAAGGGCAATGATAGTTTCTGGACAGTCGGGCAAGTGCAGTATATAGTGGTGTTCATGGGTTACACAACATAAATGCTATACACAGCCATACTACCTCCAGCCCTATAACATTTCATTATTCCAGTCACTGGCTTATATACCTTTATATAGATCACATTTAAAGAAAAATATATATTAAAAAAAAAAAGTTAAATCAAGCCTGCAAGGTACATTTCTTCTTTAAAAGTATACACAACAGCAATATGAAAACATAGAAAATAAAATTAACTTACATTGATATACCGACTTATATGCAGTAATGAGCTTAAAATTTATGGAGATAGAATACTGATGCATAAACACACACCCCAAAAAATAACATATGGAATTAGGATTCCATAATTCACAATACAGTAGTTACAAAGGACACGCCAAACATGAAAGGAAAATACAAAATAATAATAATAATCATCAGAAAACCCCACTACACTTCCAAATAGAATTAGACTCAAAAACAGAAGTAAGGCGACTATGTAGAAACTGATATGAAGCTAAAGTTCACAGCTATCAAAAGTGGCGTCTGTTATATATAGCAGCTTATCTATTATACATTCAAGATAAATGATAGAATTATTACTTGTTCAAAGCTAAAAACATTAGTCATAATACCATTTTTCTTAAAGCCCACCACTATACTATAGTAGAATTTAGGTCTATGATTAAATGTAGCCACCATCTATATCTATATATATATATATATATATATATTTATATATATATATCTATATATATATATATTATATATCTTTTTTTTTTTTTCTTTTTTGTTTTATAATTAGAAATGGATGATTTCCAAAGTCTTTGGTGCTGGATAAATCAACTTTATATGGACGATGCACTATTTAGAAATTGGTAAAATAAAAAAATAATTAAAAATATGCACATAATTTCATGTCCCTGACGGAATGTATTAAATAAGCAGTCACCACTCAGGAGAAAAAAAAAAAAAAAGACAAATAATAATAATAATAATAATAATAATGTAAATGAGGCTTGAAAACCGACATGCATAAAATCAAAGCTAAAAATTGCACACACAGAAATAAAAATTGAAAATCTCACATCTTATCAAAGTTCTATAGTAAATATTTCTTGATACAATATATTGAATACTGTGCGGTTTGTCCAACGCAGTCATGTGTTATAGCATTAACCTCTTCAGTGTTGGAAGCGCCTGCAAGACATTGTCCAGCAAAATGCTGCAGCCTCAGCCAAGACCGATAGAGGCCAAAATGTTATTTCTCGTAAACCTGACCATGACTCATGCCTTACTACAACTGGTTAATAGATACTACAAAATCCAGCCAATTGGACAAACGCTGTGACAATAAAAAGTGAAGAATCCACTTATTAGACAATATTGCAGGTTCCGTCAACTGTGTGATTACCGAAAAACATGCAGCCACCAACAAATCTAACTGAAAGAAAAAAAAAATCCCCCCAAAAAAACCAAACAAAAAATATCATCAAAAGCGCTCCAGGATATGTAATTCTCACTAAATATCTAGGTCATCTTGAAGAAAAAAAACAAGAAAAGAAAAGAAAGAACACACACACAAAAAAAAAAACTAATTTAAAATCTACAGCAACACAAATTTAAATAAAAAAAAAAGAAAACATGCTGTTCTCTTGGTAAGTAAAACATCTAAACCTAAAATCAAAGCACACAACCAAACAAAACAAATTAACAAACCCCTAGATCGAGCAAATACTCAAGTTATTCGAAAAAAATAGATATTTATATAATCAGCTGAGTTGAAGATTAAGTGCTGAAATTGACATTAATATATTAAGTAATAACATTAACAACCTCAAATATTTAAGGCACTATGTGTGGGAACAGCTTACGATGCAGCGGAATATTAGGACAACAACATTAAATAGCAAGGTCTAGGCAACTTTTTTTTTTCTTCTGCCCATGCAAAAGACACATGCAGTGTGAACATCAACTCAGTAGCCATGTGACCCAACACTGAAACACCAAGACATACGAGAACGGAAACAACGTACACCGTACTACTGACATTATGTGCATTTGTTGCGCTAAACCTGTACGCTGAATGGCTTCCCAAAGACGTGTCTTGCACTAGTTAGAAGGCAATTGTATAAAAAAATAGCAGGAGAGAAAGTGAACTTCTGCTCCTGTAAGTCACCTGTCTAAGAGTTACTATAGAAGAGAACAGGACCAGAGACGATTTATACCAAATTTGCAAAACACATTAAAAGTGAATTTTTCTTTTTCATTTTTTTTTTTAAAGCTCAAGATTGTTTTAAATTGCACCCAAGTCTATATGATTCAAAAATATTTATTTTCTTGTGCCATGGCCATTTTATTTTTTATTTTTATTTTCATTATCAAAAGCCATGTTTGTTTGTTTTTTTGTTTTCATTCTGCTTCAAACCAAGTGTTTGAATTTTTAAGCTTCCTTTGCAGGTTCTCAAGGTCTCACATGTACGGATACTGGTTGAGTTTCGTTGGGCTCATTGGAAATCCTGTGTAGGCTGGGGAGGCAGCGATGTACGAGTGGGATGGAAAAATTGGTTTGTATTGAGTCTGGTGCATGGTGGGAGAAGGTAAAAGCCTGGGGTTGATGCCCACTGCAACCTGATGAACGATTCCGCTGGGATGAGAGAGATTGTAAGCCGGATGCTGTAAAATCGGTCTTGAAGTACATGGTGAAGCAAGAAGATGTGCCACGGGCGCTGTGGTGGTCAGTGGAGCAGAGGGTGGATATGAAAGGATAGCAGGCTGCCCACCAAGATGAGCATGCACCGCACTGTGATTTGGGCTTCCATGCTGAAGAGTAAAAGGATGACTGGCAACAGTAGGTGCAATAAACGCCTGCTGTCTCCTGTGCCCATAGTTTCCATTCCATTCTTGATGTCCCGTTCCAAAATGCTGCATCTAAGAGACAGGAATTTTACATTTGTTATGTAATTTGTGCATAATATTATCTAATGAATACATTTGCCATGGAAAGAATGAACTGGACATTAAAAAGGGTCGTCTCATCAGAGAACTAACTTTTCATTACACATTTTACTATTCCAACATATGAAGGATACACCACACTTTCGGGCACACCTGACACTTACCTGGCTGAAACCCATAGGCTGCTGTTGGAATGCTGAGGTCAGTTTCTGCTGGCGATTCCCAAGGCCTGTAAAATGGTTTTTTCTCCCTGGGGCTGAACGACCTTTTATTAAGGGATGGCAAGCCACATCTGAGAACAAAGATCAAACCTCATTGAACTTACTTAGGCTACTTTCACACATCAGTTTTTTTCCATCAGGTACATTCCGGAAAAAAACGGGTAAAACGGATCCGGTACCACATCCGTTTTATCCCCATAGATTTGCATTGTTACCGGATTGTACCTGATGGCTTTGCGTTGCATCAGTTTTTTTCCGGATGCGGCAAAATTAGTTAAAGCGGCGGCCGGAGGCAACGTAGCTTGCAACGTTTTTTTGTCCGACAAAAAAACCGCATCGCGCCACATCCGGCTGCTGCGGCGCATTTTTCAATGCATGCCTATGGATGCCGGATGCGGCGCGATGCGTAAAAAAACGCATCCGGCCGCCGCATGCGGTTTTTCCACTGCGCATGCTCAGTAGCGTGCCGCAACCGGAAAAAAACGGACGGGCCGCATGTAAAAATTTATGCAAAGGATGCAGTGTTTTCGCCGCATCCGTTGCATAGGTTTCACTTCACAGCCGGATTGAGCCGCACTGCTCAAACCGGATGTGTGAAAGTAGCCTTAAAGAGGGATTTGCAATCCCTACCATTTTTATTGGTTCACTGACCTAGGTCCAAGTTCATATAAATAATTTGAAAATAAATCCTAAATTATGTTCTATTTGCCACTGCAACCAAAATTATGTTGCACACGCAAGAAATACTGCAGCCAGTGTAAGACGAGTGCATCTACCACATCCGCTGTGTCAGCCAAGTGATCAGATGCTGAGCACTGGCAGCCTGAGAAGCATTTCACTAATGCTACCAGTATGTGCAGAACCAGCTGGGAAGGGGCAGCATTGCTTTATTACACACCATTTAGATTGGCAACTTACACAAAAGGCTCCAGTGTAACGTCTCAGATACACAGTTACATTACACATTATCTTAGTCTTACAAAGTGAGATTGGTGGTTGCCTGACATCTAGGGGTGGAAAACCAATTGATCCTAAGAATAAAGGAGCAGCACAGCAGAGCTGGCTTAGCGTGGCAGTCCTTGCACCATTTTACCCTACAGTGCAGTGCTTCCAGTCACCAACTGGTTGGTAATCATAAACAGTTTCATTACATAAATGTAGAAGAATGCACACTTGGGTGGCTGGGGCATCACTGTGAGGGAAGACTTAGAAGGGGGACATCAGCAATGCCACCCCTTAATTCTCAGGACTGGTTAGTATACCTTCATATTACTCAGATTATATACAGTGTTGGCACCCTCGAAATTTTTCCAGAAAATAAATTATTTCTCTCAGAAAATTATCACAGTTACATATGTTTTGTTATACACATGTTTATTTACTTTGTGTGTCACAGAAAACCCCAAAATCTATATTCTGGGTAGCAACTTTGTTTCAAACATGTGATGTTCATTCAAATTCACCTGTGGCAAGTAACAGATGTGGGCAATATGAAAATCACACCTGAAACCAGATAATAAGGGGAGAAGTTGACTACATCTTTGCACTGTGTGCGCCATACTAAGCATGAAGAAAAGAAAAAATTGTCTGAAGACTGGAAAACAAAATTTGTTGAAAATCATCTCAAGGTTACAAGTTAATCTTAAGAGATCTTGATATTACCTTGTCCAGTGCGCACAAAATAATCAAGACGTTTATAACCCATGGCACCAAACCTAATCTCCCTGGATGTGGCTGACAGAGAAAAATTGATAAAAGTTTGCAACACATGATAGTCTGAATGGTACATAAGCAGCCCCAATCAAGTTCCAAAGAAATTTAAATCGGTCCTGCATGCTGAGGGTGCATCAGTGTCAGTGCAAACTATCTGTCAACATTTGAATGAAATTAAACGCTATGGCGGTAGACCCAAGAAGACCACACTGCTCACAAAGACATAAAAAAAAGCTAGACTGCAGTTTGCCAAAGTGTACATGAGTAAGCCAAAATCCTTCTGGGAAAGTCTCTTCTTAGCAGATGAGTCTAAGATAGGCATTTTTGGTAAAGCACATCATTCTGTTTACTGAAAACTGAAAGAGGCCTACAAAGAAAAGAACACAGTCAAATATAGTGGAGGTTCATAGATGTTTTAGAGTTGTGTTACGGACCCTGGCACTGGGTGCCTTGACTGTGTGCAAGGCATCATGAAATCTGAAAATTACCAAAGGATTTTGGTCACAATGTAGTGTCCAGTGTCAAAAAGCTGGGTTTGTGTCCTGGTTATTATAGCAGGACAATGACCCCAACATACCGTATTTTTCGGACTATAAGACACACCGGACAATAAGACGCACCCTGGTTTTAGAGGAGAAAAATTGGGAAATAAAATTTTAAGCAAAAAATGTGGTCATGACACACTGTTATGGGGCGAGGATCTGCTGCTGACACTGTTATGGGGGTAATGTCCCCAAATTCTCTACTACGGTACCCCATCTTGGTAATAATCCTCCTGCAATGTATATGATCCCCATCCTTGTATATATGTCCCTCATCCTGGTATAGCCCCCATTCTGATAAATACCCTCAACCTGCTATATACCCCCATCCTGCTTATAATATACCCCCTTCCTGCTTATAATATACCCCCATCCTGCTATATACCCCCATCATTCTCATAATATACCGCCATCCTGCTATATGACCTCATCCTGCTATATACCCCATCCTGCTATATGGCCTGTATCCTATGGCACAGAAAAAAATAAACGTTTATACTCACCTTTCCTCACTCCCTGCAGCATCGATCATCTTCCTCTCTGTGTCAGCAGCAGCGCCACTGACCTGTGTGGAGCTGCTCCCCTGCAGCATTGCGATGTCCTCCTGTCTGCTGGCTCGCTGATGTGTGTGGAGACTAGCGGTGCACACAGCGATGACGTCATTTCTGTGCTCACCGTTCTCTACACAGATCAGCGGGCTGGCAGACAGGAGGACATCGCGATGCTGCAGGGAAGTGACCGGTGAGTATACCGTACTTATTCACTGGCCCCCGCGCTGATGATGATCCGCAGGGAGCAGTAAATACAGCCACACATGATCACTCCAGGCTGTAGTTGCCAGGGGTGAACATGCAGGCCAGCTGCTAATTATGCATACATCCCCTGCCCAACATCCTGCCCACCTGTCAGCGCCGGATTCAGCGCTGAGAGATGATGGGCGGGAGGATGGGCGTGCATATGTAATGAGCGGGCCCACGTGATCACGGCCGGCGCTGCTACAGCTTGCTCGTGCCGCTGATGACCCGCTCTACCGCAGCACCCTCATTCCCTGTAGCCCTACATTCAGACTATAAGACGCACCCCCCACTTTCCCCCAACATTTGGGGGGGGGGGGGGGGGGAGTGCGTCTTATAGTCCGAAAAATACGGTACTTCAAGAAGCACCTACAAATAGATGGAAACAAAGCACTGGGGAATTCTGAATGTCAGCAAGGAGTCAGGATCTAAATCGCATTGAACACCTGTTAAGATCTTAAAATTACTGTTAGGAGAAGGCGCCTTAAAATATGAGAGACCTGGAGCAATTTGCAAAAGAAGAGTGGTCCAAAATTTTAGCTGACAGGTGTAAGAAGCTTGTTGATGGTTACAGGAAGCGAATGATTACAGTTATTTATTCCAAGGGTGTGCAACCAAATATTAAGTTGAGGATGCCAACAATTTTGTCCAGAAAATTTAGGGGGTTTTGTGTGAAATTATGTCCAATATGCCTTTTATTTCTTTGGGGTATAACAAAATGTGCCTAATTGCAATAATTTTTGAGGAGAAATACTTTATACTCTGAAACTATTTCACAGGTGACAACACGTTCAGCCATGACCGTATACTTTTTCCTGTTAGATGCATAGAGATTCTGACACAGGTATTGCTTCTAGGGGTGAATCTCTCTGTAATACAATGCTGTTCAGGCCTAGAGCTGCCATAAAGCCATACCTAATAGTAAATAGATATATTTAATTTTTATCTACAGTAACATGACATCACAAGGAACATTTTTACCTTTGTTGGTAGCCCGATGCGAGTTAAACTTGCGGTTTTCAATCCTGATAGGTGGAACCACTAATGTACACACTGCTGGTTTACTCTCAGTTTTCTCCGTTGCCCGTTTTTCTGTATTCTGGTTGGTATCCGTTACAAAGCTGCTCTTCACAAATGGGCTGTCATGGCCAGATGAATCAGAGCTTGGGGATCCATCTACTGTGTCACAACCACTCTCAGGCTCATCGTCAGACATACTGGAAAAGCAAGACAATAAGAAAGTCATAAGACAACACAGACGTCTGTTGTGTAGAGAGAGCTCCCCCCTCATACATTAACAAAAACCCAGTTAGTACAATGTTATGTGGTTTTTAGCCATCAGTAAATTTGGAAACCTATACCATAATCTGTTTCCCTTAATGAGGACCAGTTTTCACATATTAAATGGTCCACGTCATGGAAGAGCGTCTGCAGAGCTGAGTAAAACGTGGTTTTTATTTTGTAATTTCTCATTTCTATTAGATTGCAACATTTAGATTATAATTTCTGTAAATTTCAAATGGGCATTACCAGAGGTTTCTCTCTGGGGTGTGCACTTCTTCCCCCTGCATGAGGCTGACCAATCCAGCCTGTATGTTGTGTGAAGTCAGCACTGGGCAGAGAATAGAGCTGGAGTGACAGAGGCTTTAGATCTTCAGCCTTATTTGCATATCAATTCATATGGTGATTTATCAGTAATGGAGGAACAGATGAGCCATGTAAAGGTATTACATAGTTACTCAAGTTGAAAAAAGACCTAAGTCCATCCAGTTCAACCTTTCTCCGCCAGTTCTACATTTTGTCCCTTAAGCGGGCTTTACACGCTGCGACATCGCTAGCCGATGCTAGCGATGGCGAGCGTGATAGCACTCGCCCCTATCGTTATGCCGATATGTGAAGATCGCTGCCGTAGCGAACATGATCGCTACGGCAGCGTCACACGTACTTACCTGCTTGGCGACGCCGCTGTGACCGGCAAACCGCCTCCTTTCTAAGGGGGCGGTTCGCTCGGCGACACAGCGACGTCACTAAGCGGCTGCCCAATCAAAGCGAAGGGGCGGAGATGAGCGGTACGAACATCCCGCCCACCTTCTTCCTTCCTCATTGCTGGCGTGTAGCAGGTAAGGAGAGGCTCCTCGTTCCTGCGGCCTCACACAAAGCGATGTGTGCTGCTGCAGGGACGAGGATCAACTTCGCCCAAGCGACAACAGCGATAATTGGGAGAAGACCCCCATGTCAACGAGGAGCAATTTTGGACGTTTTTGCAACGATCCAAAATCGCTCCTAGGAGTCACACACAACGAGATCGCTACAGCGGCCGGATGTGCGTATTAAAATTTTAATACGCACATCCGGCCGCTGTAGCGATCTCGTAGCGTGTAAAGCCACCCTAAGTCACTTATAACCAACAATATTGTGTGTACTGCGAAATCATTCAGCCCTTTATTAAAAGCTGTTATAGTGTTTGCCATTACTACCTCTTGTGGTAGGGCATTCCACAGTCTGACTGCTCTAACTGTAAAGAACCCTTTCCTATTAGGTGCCGGAATCGCTTTTCTTGCACTCGCAGTGTATGCCCCCTGGTCCTTAGTATTGTCTTTGGAAGAAATAAGTCATGTGCCAGTCCTTTATATTGACCACACATGTATTTATACATATAAATGAGATCTCATCTGAGACGTCTTTTTTCTAAGCTAAACATATCTAACTTTTTCAACCTCTCATCATATGGGAGGCCTTCCATTCCTTGTAGTAGTCTAGTTGCCCGCCTTGGAACTGACTCTAACTTCTGTATGTCCTTCTTAAAATGTGGAGCCCAAAACTGTATCCCATATTCCAGATGTGGCCTTACAAGTGATTTATAGAAGGGTAATAATACATTGGGATCCCGGGATCTAATCTCTCTTTTTATACACCCTAAAATCTTGTTTGTTTTAGCAGCTGCTGCTTGGCATTGAGTACTGCTGCTCAGCCTATTTGTAATGAGAATACCAAAGTCATTCTACTGTTCCGTAGTCCCTAGTTTACTTCCATTTAATGTATACGCAGCTATAGGTTTACTCCGTTCTAGGTGCATTACTTTACATTTATCAACATTAAATCTCATTTGCCAAGTATCTGCCCATTCTGAGATCTTATCCAGATCTTTTTGTAATATTGTACTATCAAGGTCAGTTTTTAATATCCTACATAGTTTGGTGTCATCAGCAAAGACTGACACTTTACTATCAACCCTATCCACAAGGTTATTAATAAAGAGATTAAAAAGAATCAGTCCTAGCACAGATCCCTGAGGCATTCTTGCTCGACTTGTCTTTAAAAAAGCGACATGCACATAAAACAGTTGAAATAGGT
Source organism: Anomaloglossus baeobatrachus (assembly GCF_048569485.1). Classification (NCBI taxonomy): domain Eukaryota; kingdom Metazoa; phylum Chordata; class Amphibia; order Anura; family Aromobatidae; genus Anomaloglossus; species Anomaloglossus baeobatrachus. Next base: position 113,341,020 of record NC_134362.1, on the reverse strand, counting down.
GAAATTCTGCTGACAGTTAAAGCAAAGCGCTCTAACAAAACCTCTCATAGGACTACATTATGTGGGGCAAAGTTAGAATGTGCTTTTGCCGTTCACCAAAAAAAGGACAAATCTGAAAAAGTTTTGTGAAACTCGCTCTATCAATAGCTCATTGTCTTTTTTTTAACCCAGACATTGTGTACAGTCCTACATTCTTCATCCGGGTCATACTAGCATCCCATAATTTGCTATGGAGTAAATAGAATTTTCTGTAAAGTCTGAATGCAGATTCTAAGCAGTAGGAGTATGATATACAGTGTGGCATTTATATATGCTTGGTTTTAGTAATTAAATTACCTGTTGGGTCTTTTGCAGGGAGAAGGGCTGGACTGCCCTGAGGAGCTAGTGCTCAGGGTGCTATCTGGACTACTCAAGGAGCAGACACGATCAATATTCAGAGTACTCTGACAGGCCTCACAGTCCAGGCTGCCTTTACATCTAGGTAATAAATGAACGATAGTATTTACTCCACTGGATTACAGATCTAGGCCAACAGGACTCAAATAAGATCTTTGACTAAAAAGAAAATACAATGCACCAATACAATATGTTTGAAAGCTTACTCTCTCAGTGAGTGAGTCTGTGCTGAATCCTCGTCATCCGTGTCACTGCTTATCGTAATGACACTGACTGTGGGGCTTGGGGAATCAGCAATGACAATCTCTTGCCTTTGTTGATTTGACACATCTGGGACCCGCTCTTCAGATGTCTTACAAGATTCTACCTCCTGCTCCTCCAAGTTCTGATTGTCCTGGGGTAATGCACAAGTTTGAGACTCTGTGGTCTTTGCACTATTTGATATCTTTGGAGAGGTAAGTGCTTTTCTGTGGACATGTGTGTCCAGTACTGTGTTACTCCTACAAAAATAAACCAAGAGGTTACCAAAGCAATAATAAAAGATCAGGTTTTTAGAAGACAAATCATTGGCAATCAATGGAAATAAAAGGTTTTTCTCCAGTGGTTGGAGATTATACCTGTTTTGACAGATTTTATTCCTTTTATTAGCTGCAGGCTGAGGCCACACCACATGTGCGATGCCTAAACTGATAGGCTGAGGGGCTGATAGCGCCATTTGGTTAGTTAGAAGAGGCTGCAGAATCATGGAGCTGTAATGGTTTCCATGCTGAATCACTTTTCTGCAACAAAAAGGCAAAGAGAGAAACATAACATATGGCATTTGTAAACTGAATGCTTTGCAGAGCTGGCGGATATTTGGTAAAGGACTTGCAGCACTGATTCAAGAATGCGGCCTAAAGGCCGCTTTACACGCTGCGACATCGCTCAAGCAAACTCGTTGGGGTCACGGAATTTGTGACGCACATCCGGTCGCTTTAGCGATGCCGTTGCATGTGACACCTTTTAGCGATTTTGCATTGTTGCAAAAACGTGCAAAATCGCTTATCGGTGACATGGGGGGTCCATTCTCAAATATCGTTACTGCAGCAGTAACGAAGTTGTTCCTCGTTCCTGCGGCAGCACACATCGGTACGTGTGACACCACAGGAACGAGGAATCTCTCTTTACCTGCCTCCCGCCCACAATGCAGAAGGAAGAAGGTGGGCGGGATGTTACGTCCCGCTCATCTCCGCCCCTCCGCTTCTATTGGGCGGCGAATCAGTGACGCAGCTGTGACATCGCTGTGACGCTGAACGAACCGCTCCCTTAGAAAGGAGGCAGTTCGCTGGTCACAGCGACGTCGCAGGGCAGGTAAGTAGTGTGACGGGTCTGGGCGATGTTGTGCGCCACGGGCAGCGATTTGCCCATGTCGCACAACCGATGGGGGCGGGTACCCACGCTAGCGATATCGGTCACAATATCGCAGCGTGTAAAGCAGCCTTAAAGCTATGTGCGTACGTGTGCGTTCTGCACCGCACACAAAAGGTCCACTTCAGAGCGCAGCTGAAAAGCTCCGTTCTGAAGCGCCTGGTGTCTGCAGAATTTGTGCGCTCTGCATGCTGCCTCTCCCTATAGACAGCATGCAAAGCGCACGAAAGAAGTGGCATGTCACTTCTTAGAACGCACGCCTCGGGCAGCAGCCGAATCGCGGCGTTCTAATACGCCATGCTACGGTGCAGATCGCAGCGTAACTGCATGCAATACATTCACGTGCGCACATAGCCTAATTAGGCAGCTTTGTAATCTAGGTTATCATAGATCTGCCTCAGTTTCTTCTTTGACTGATTATTCAATTTTTTGGTAATATCTGTATTCAATGAAAACAGATTCCCATTACTGACTTTGGAGATGCCAGTTGCTATTCATAGAATTCTATGGAGGAGGGAGAGGAACTAGAGACAGACACTGACATTCTGCTGTAAGATCACTCAAAATAACAAACAGCTACACTTCCTTGGTCATTTTCTACCTTTTTGAGTTCCCAAAATAATTTTTTTTTTATTCGAAAAAAGTGTTATGTGGCCACGTGGTCTTGATTTTTGGGGGAAGTAGTTGTAGTTTTGAATGAAATTATTATTAATTCTACCATAAAATGTATAAAAAAATTAAACACAAAATCCAAGTTCAGTGAAATTTAAAAGAAAAAAATCCAGCTAATCTATTTTTGCAGCATTCACTTTCCAATAAAAATGACCTGATAACTACACTTTATGGGGCCATAGGATTATGAGGATTCCAAATTTATTTAGGCATTTGGGTTTTTTTGTAATTTATTTTAAATACTTAAAAAAAATAAAATAAACTTTAAAACATGCACACAAAAACAAACAAAAAATCAAACTAAATAAAATAATCTAATATATAAAGCTGAGTGTGTGTGTGTGTGTGTGTGTGTGTGTGTGTGTGTTTGTGTTTGTGTTTGTGTTTGTGTCCGGGATTGGCATCTGCATCGTCGCAGCTACAGCCACAAAATTTTGCACACTCACACGTCTGGACCCAGAGAGCGTCATAGGCTATGTTGTGAGGTGAAATGTTAGCCCCGCGCGTTCCAATTTACCAATCAATTTTGCCCCAATCTACATAATGGGGAAAAAGTGAAACGAAAAGTGTATCCGCACCGTCGCATTTACAATCACGAAATTTTGCACAGACACCTCATGTGACCCAGGGAACATCGTAGACTATGTTTTGGCAGGAAAATTTAACCCCGCGGTTTACAGTTACACTCCAAAAAACATGCCTCCATTAAAGTAAATGGAGCCTGGAACTATAGGTTATTAGTTATTATTAAGCTTATATGTGAGGTAATAAGATGTCAGTGGGGAGACAGATAGAGACAGACAGAGACAGACGGTGACAGAGACAGACGGGGAAAGAGACGGTGACAGAGACAGACGGGGAAAGAGACGGTGACAGAGACAGACGGGGAAAGAGACGGTGACAGAGACAGACGGGGAAAGAGACGGTGACAGAGACAGACGGGGAAAGAGACGGTGACAGAGACAGACGGGGAAAGAGACGGTGACAGAGACAGACGGGGAAAGAGACGGTGACAGAGACAGACGGGGAAAGAGACGGTGACAGAGACAGACGGGGAAAGAGACGGTGACAGAGACAGACGGGGAAAGAGACGGTGACAGAGACAGACGGGGAAAGAGACGGGAAAAGAGACAGACGGGGAAAGAGACGGGAAAAGAGACAGACGGGGAAAGAGACGGGAAAAGAGACAGACGGGGAAAGAGATGGGGAAAGAGACGGGAAAAGAGACAGACGGGGAAAGAGACGGGAAAAGAGACAGACGGGGAAAGAGACGGGAAAAGAGACAGACGGGGAAAGAGACAGACAGACGGGGAGAGGGGCAGACGGGGAGAGGGGCAGACGGGGAGAGGGGCAGACGGGGAGAGGGGCAGACGGGGAGAGGGGCAGACGGGGAGAGGGGCAGACGGGGAGAGGGGCAGACGGGGAGAGGGGCAGACGGGGAGAGGGGCAGACGGGGAGAGGGGCAGACGGGGAGAGGGGCAGACGGGGAGAGAGACAGACGGGGAGAGAGACAGACGGGGAGAGAGACAGACGGGGAGAGAGACAGACGGGGAGAGAGACAGACGGGGAGAGAGACAGACGGGGAGAGAGACAGACGGGGAGAGAGACAGACGGGGAGAGAGACAGACGGGGAGAGAGACAGACGGGGAGAGAGACAGACGGGGAGAGAGACAGACCTAGAAAGAGACAGACCTGGAACGAGACAGACCTGGAACGAGACAGACCTGGAACGAGACAGACCTGGAAAGAGACAGACCTGGAAAGAGACAGACCTGGAAAGAGACAGACCTGGAAAGAGACAGACCTGGAAAGAGACAGACCTGGAAAGAGACAGACCTGGAAAGAGACAGACCTGGAAAGAGGCAGACGGAGAACATTACTTGGCCAATTTAGTTAAATCTGTGTGGAATATCTGGGGTGTTGAAATATATGTTGTGAAATGCTTCTATTAGCTTAGTTTTTGCCTTTTAATAATTACATTTCTATTTGTTTTGTGGTTTTTGCGTGCAGAATACATTTTTGTTAATACATTCTATTTTGTTAACAGCAGTTATTAACCCGGGCAAAGCTGGGTAGTACAACTAGTATATAAATAAAAAATGGAAAATTCTGAGAGCCATAACGTTTTCTGGTTGACAGGAGTTTTAAGGTGGCCTGATTTTTGAGCAGTGATACCAAATATGATTTGATCTTTTTGTGTTTGGGAAAAAGAAAGATTTAACAAGTCACTAAAATGTATGGGTTTTTTTTTCACATTGTTTCATTAGTTTGTAAGTCCTTTTTTGGACAAGTTTCTTCTTTCCTGTTCAGAAAATATGATCAAAGTGGCCTCCAAACCCCTAACGTTTCCAGGCTGGCACAACAGCTGTATTCTGCATCTATGTAATTGAAGAACAGATTCTGTTTGCAAAGGGGGTGGCACCTCAGGACTGTGTTTGCGCCAGAGTAAGGCAGTGCTCTAATGTTGTCTCCTGCAAGAGCTCGCTGTTTAGCGCACCATGTCCTGCATTCTGGCATTACACTATGAGCGAGATACCAACACAGCAAAGAGAGAGGAGTGCTATATAACGGAGGTTGCACATGACTAGGTTGGCCTCCACATCCAATGCATACTGCAAATCCATCCAAGCTGACTGATAACAGTATCGGAGTCTTGATAGGGTGCAAAGGCCATTTACATATTTTTATCTTACCCCCAGTCTCCTAATCTCTGTGGTCCAGCCATAGAATCGGAGGCAAGTGTTGTAGTTGGCGCAACAGTTGTCACCTGTTGCCAGGTGGGAACCAATACTGGTTGTGTTCCATTTGACCATGTGTGCTGAAATGGTAACATTCAAAGGTTTTAATTACATTTTAAGAAAAAAAAAAACAAAAAACAAAAAACTTTCAGCGGTTTAAAAGAAAACTTACCTGGGAAAGGACACCTGGTCGTATCTGTAGGGGCTGAATGGCCGGAGCCTGCGTTACTAAGGGTAATGCATTATCTACTCTCACAGAATAACTTGTGGGCTTGCCATGATTTGGTGGGATTCCTGCAAGATTAATGAGCCTTATTTTATTATCAATTAAAGCAATAAGAAAGGTTAACGAGAATGAGAGAATATAAGTAAGTCAGACCTCTAAATAAAAGGGACATACTAACTGCTTCAGAACAGGAGTTTGATAATGGCTTATAACATACCTTGGAGAGCTGGGGGACAAAGTATCAGTGTCTGCTGAAAAGAATCATTGCAACCAAACTGAGCAGTTCCTGTTTGCACTGGGATCCCGTGGTGTATAACTGAATGCCCTGAAGTCGTTAACGCCTGAAATAAACACATTTCATTGTATTTAATAATAATAATGCAAATAAATAAGTTAAAGTCTGCAGTAACAAAACATGTGGATCGCTGGTGTAGGCCTTCATACTGGTTGTGTAGCATCTCCTTCTTTCACATGACTTAATATTGACTGTGTTGAGACACTACTTTCTAAAGGGCCAGAAGATACAGTAAGAGCCTTAGGCTATGTGCGCACTAGACCGTTTTTCCCGCGGATTTACCCGCGGATTTGCCCCGGAAATTTCTTGAGAAATGTCTGCAATCTTTGTGCAGACATTTCCCATGAAATTCAATGAGAAAAAAAAATAGTTGTGCGCACTGTGCGGATTTTTCTCAAGAAAATTTCTTGAGAAAATTTTCTCGAGAAACTTTCTTGAGAAAATGTGCATGTCCATTAATTTCCGCAGGTACCTGCGGTATTCCGGGGGTATTCCGCAGGTAGCAATGATGTGCGGTATACCACCGGAATAGCCGCGAATTACCTGCGGGAATGCCCATCGCTGCCTGCGGTTTTGCAGGAAGCGATGTCATTATGCCAGGAAGAGGAGCAGAGTAAACACACGTCACACTCCCTGGACGCCGCACAGAAGCACTTCCGTGCGACCTCCAGGTGCCCGTGCAGTGTGTGTCCTGCTCCGGCCTCGCGGCTGCCTGCACTGCAGTGTCAGTGTCTGCCCGCAGTGTCAGCAGCCTGTCACACGGCAGCGCAGGCAGACACTGACATCCTGCAGTGCTGGGAGCCGCGGGGATGACGATCGCTGCTGTCAGGAGGTGAGATCATTACCTGCTGTGACGATCTCCTGCCTCCTGACGTCACCGCGGTCACTGCTGTCTATGCCCGTCTCGCGAGCGGCCCGAGACTGTCACTAGCGGTGACGTCACGGGCTCTCGCGATAACTCAGTGACAGCGCTGACGTCAGCAGTACAGGAGATGATCACAGAAGGTAATGATCTCATCTATGCTCCTGATGGCAGCGCTCGTCATCCCCTGCAGTGACCTGAGCTGACCTATTGATGTTAGCTCAGGTCACTGCATTGCTCTCCCAGCCAATGGGGAACATTCTGTTTTTCATTGACTGGGACAGCGACTATGGTATGGATCGCCGTGCCCCCCCCCCCCCTTATTGGATTACGCCGGACGTGGAATTGATTGTGCTCTTTTCAATAAATTGGTTAAAGAGGGAATGTTTTGGGGAGTGTTTTTTCAAATAAAACTTTTTTTGTTGTCTATTTTTTAATTATTACTGACTGGGTTGGTGATGTCGGGTATCTGATAGACGCCTGACCTCACCAACCCCAGGGCTTGATGCCAGGTGACATTACACATCTGGCATCAACCCAATATATTACCCCGTTTGCCAACGCACCAGGGCGCGGGATGAGCTGGGGCAAAGCGCCAGGATTGGCACGTCTAATGGATGCGCCACTTCTGGGGCGGCTGCGGCCTGCTATTTTTAGGCTGGGGAGTGTCCAATAACAGTGGACCTCCCTAGTCTGAGAATATCAGACCCCAGCTGTCCGCTTTACCTTGGCTGGTGATCCAATATGGGGGGGACCCCACGTTTTTTGTTTTAAATTATTTATATAATTTAAAATAACAGCGTGGGGTGCCCACTGTTTTGGATTATCAGCCAAGGTGAAGCTGCCAGCGGTGGTCTGCAGGCTGCAGCCGTCTGCTTTACCCTAGCTGGCTACAAAAAATGGGGGGACCTCACGTCATTTTTTTTTAATTATTTATTTATTTTATGGCTAAATACAAGGCTAAGCACCCTTTAGGCTACTTTCACACATCCGGCTTGAGCTCTGCGGCTCAATCCGGCTGTGCAAGCTATGCAACGGATGCGGTGAAAACACCGCATCCTTTGCATAAGTTTTTCCTGTGCGGCTAGTCCGGTTTTTGCCGCTTGCGGCATGCTACTGAGCATGCGCAGTGGCAAAAACCGCATGCGGCGGCCGGATGCGGTTATTGCCGCATCGCGCCGCAACCGGCCACCATAGGCATGCATTGAAAAATGTGCCGCATCGGCCGAATGCGGCGCGATGCGGTTTTTTTTGCCGCACGAAAAAACGTGCCAGGCAACGTTCCATCCGGCCGCCGCATCGGCTACATCTGCCGCATGCGGCAAAAACCGGACGGAACGCAAGGCCATGCGGCACAATGCGGCACTAATTAAAGTCTATGCAGGAAAATTGCAACCGGCAGCAAAAAAAAAACGGTTGCGATTTTCATGCAAAGTGCCGGATTGTGCCGCATAGCAAAAACCGGAGGTGTGAAAGTAGCCTAAGTGCCACATGAAAGTCACTAAAGGGTGCCAGCTTAGAAAATGCAGGGAGGTGGAACATTATATAGGTTTTTCTCATCTATCTATCTATCTATCTATCTATCTATCCCTCTATCTATCTATCTATCTATCTATCCCTCTATCCATCTATCCCTCTATCTATCTATTCATCTATCCATCTATCCCTCTATCTATCTATCCCTCTATCCCTCTATCTATCCCTCTATCTATCTATTCATCTATCTATCCCTCTATCTATCTATTCATCCCTCTATCTATCTATCTATCTATTCATCTATCCATCTTTCCCTCTATCCATTATCTGTCTATCGATTATCTTTATTATTTATTGCAGGGACAAACCTGCGGTAAATCCGCGGTAAATCCGCGGCAAATCCGCGGCAAATCCGCGGCAAAAACGCATGCGGATTTGGTGCGGATTTTTTCCGCAGGTCCGGAAATCTTTCACTGGCAGAAGTTTCTCAAGAAATTTTCTTGAGAAACTTCACATTTCTAGTGCGCACATAGCCTTATTGTCCAGAAAACAACACATGTATGATTCCTTACAGGCATCAGAGGGTTGCATCAATAAGGCTAGTTTCCCACTTGCGTTGTGCGGCATCCGTCACAATGAGTTATGTGACGCATGTAACTGATGCATTGTAAATAGTGTGACAATAAAGGTAACGGATTCCTGTGAAATAACGTGTTGCGTTCTTTTAGTAGCCGAGAGAGAGACCCCATCATCACCGCACACACACCGGCACTACCGCCCCCATCATGACCGCACACACACCGGTACTACCGCCCCCATCATCACCGCACACACCCCGGCACTACCGCCCCATCATCACCGCACACATGCAGGCACTACCACACCCATGATCACCGCACACAAACCAGCACTACCTCAGTGACGTCACCGCTGACAGCGCGATTCACATCAGTTTCTGCGTGAAACTGACAGCGAGCGGCGGTGTTCTACTGCCGCTCCTGTCAGCTTCCGTGGTAGCAGAGCTGAAAGCGTCATAGGACCTCGTGTGGATTACGTCAGACCTGGAGGGGTATTTGGGGATTAAAAAAGTGGTGAAAGAGAGTGTGTTTTGTCTTTTTTTCCAAATAAAGGATTTTTTCAGTTGTGTGTGTTTATTTACTTTCACTTGAAGAGTAGTAATGGCAGATACTATAACAGCTTTTTAAAAAGGGATGGATGATTTCCTCAGTACACACAACATTGTTGGTTATAAATGACTTAGTGACCAAATGTAGAACTAGTGGAGGAAGGTTGAACTACATGGACCTAGGTCTTTTTTCAACCTAAGTAACTATTTAACTTACAGGTTAATCAGGGAAGGTGTCTCATAGACGCCTGCCATAATTAACCTAGGACTAAAGCTGGTGTCACACTAAGCGACAGCGACAACGACGTCGCTGTTACGTCACCATTTTCGGTGACGTAACAGCGACCTTGTAAGTCGCTGTTATGATCGCTGCTTAGCTGTCAAACACAGCAGAAGCAGCGATCATAACGTCGCTGTGCTACATGTGCAGAGAGCAGGGAGCCGCGCTTAGCGCTGGCTCCTTGCTCTCCTAGGTACAGTACACAACGGGTTAATTAACCCGATGTGTGCTGCAGCTACATGTCACAGTGCAGAGAGCAAGGAGCCGCGTGCACTGCTTAGCGCTGGCTCCTTGCTCTCCTTGCTACAGTATACATCGGGTTAATTACCCGATGCATACTGCAGCCACATGTCACAGTGCAGGAGCCGGCACTGGCAGCAAGAGCGGAGGCTGGTAACCAGCGTAAACATCGGGTAACCAGGGAAAGGTCTTCCCTTGGTTACCCGATGTTTACGCTGGTTACAGCTTACCGCAGCTGCCAGTGCCGGCTCCTGATCGCTTCATTTCGTCGCTCTCTCGCTGTCACACACAGCGATGTGTGTGTCACAGCGGGAGAGTGACGACCAAAAAATGAAGCTGGACATTCAGCAACGACCGGCGACCTCACAGCAGGGGCCAGGTCGTTGCTGGATGTCACACACAGCGACAGCGACGGGACGTCGCTGCAACGTCACAGAAAATGGTGACGTAGCAGCGACGTCGTTGTCGTCGTCGTTATGTGTGACACCAGCCTTAGTGGCAGTTATGGGCTGCCATTAACTCCTTATTACCCCGATTACCACCGCACCACGGCAATTCCGGATGAGCCGGGTAGTGTCCCGTGACTGTCGCATCTAATAGATGCGGTAATTCCGGGCGGTTGCTGGTTGATCTTTTTAGGCTGGGGGGCTCCCCATAACGTGGGGAATACCAGCCTTCAGCCGTGTGGATTTATCTTGGCTGGTATCAAAATTGGGGGGGGGGCGCACGCCGTTTTTTAAAATTATTTATTTATTGTACTGCACGATATAGACCCGCCCACCGGCGGCTGTGATTGGTTGGTCCAGCCATAGAATCGGAGACATGTCCTACAAATGGCTGTTCTATTCCTGATCTAAGGCTACATTCACACACAGCGATTTTGCTGCATTTTTTGAGGATACGTTTTTCAGCTGCAAAAGCAGATCAGCTTTTTAAAAAACCGCATCACCTGGAAGCTTTTTGAGCTCATAGATAATGTTTTCAATAGCAGATTAGAAAAATAACGGACAATGCTTCAAACGAGGGTGGATAAAAATCAATGTTTTTTTTAAAAAAAAATAAAAAAAAAAAAAATCGGATTTTTTTAATTTAAATCGGATTTTTTTCAATAAACTGCTTTTTGAGGAAAATATTTTACCATCCAAAGGTTCTTCCATCATGAGATAAAGCTGAGTTGTTTAACTCAGTAGAATAAAGGCTGTATATGTGTAACATTCACAATGCCATGCTTTTCCAGAGGTTTCTGTAGGATTAGTGGGCAGTTTCTTTCCTATATTATCACAGACGCTCGCTTTACTTACGCAGTTCTCAAAACTGAATTTGACTCCGCAGAGGTCCCAGCCTCTTCTTCACGGCAAAAATATTACAACATGAACAGAGTTGAGAAAAAGACCTTAATCCTATTGTTCTACAAACCTATGAATACAGAATCAACCCCTTCAGTGCCAAGTCCAAGAAGTTAGACAATATGTTTCTGATTGTTTGGAGTGGAATAGATCTGCACAACACAAGAAGAATGTGTATCTAAGGCTACTTTCACACATCCGGTTTGAGCCCTGCGGCTCAATCCGGCTGTGAAAACTATGCAACGGATGCGGTGAAAACACCGCATCCTTTGCATACGTTTTTACATGCGGCAGGTCCGTTTTTTTCCGGTTGCGGCATGCTACTGAGCATGCGCAGTGGAAAATATCGCATGCGGCGGCCGGATGCGGTTTTTTCCGCATCGCGCCGCATCCGGCCTCCATAGGGATGCATTGAAAAATGCGCCGCAGCGGCCGGATGCGGCGCGATGCGGTGTTTTTTGCCGGAGCAAAAAACGTTGCAGGGTACGTTCGATCCGGCCGCCGCATCGGCTAAATCTGCCGCATGCGGCAAAAACCGGACCGAACGCAAGCCCCTACGGCACAATGCGGCACTAATGTAAGTCAATGCAAAAAAAAACCGCAATCGGCGTTACAAAAGCCGGTTGCGGTTTTTCTGCAGAACGCCGTATTGTGCCGCAGAGCAAAAATCCGGATGTGTGAAAGTACCCTAAATGTGAGGAGGAGGAAGGGCAAGCAGACAAGAAAATGAAACTGAAACTTTGAGCACAATACTGCAGCATAGCCACAGACAGACAAGTCTGGATCTGTTTGTGTGTACGATCTGAGTTTTATTACATTCTTTCCTTATAATGGCAGCAGGCCGTAAAAGAGACCCAGTTTGGGAATATTTTAATGAAGCTCCTTCGCCTATCGGTAAGGCAGGCATGCGTGCAAAATGCAAACGATGCAACAATGAGATGCAAAGCCTGGTGGCGCGAATGAGGCAACATCATGAGAAGTGCGGTGATGAAGATGACCAAAGAAACACTTCTAAACAGGCAGGATCTTCAGGTTGGTAAACATTTTTATTGAATCCTATTTCTAAAGACTGAACTGTCATGTGTGAGAAAAATTATATTTCTTATTATTACTGCATGTTACTGTCATTTGGTACAGTTATGAAGAAAAACAAATATTCCTTTTGGGGCAGGGGCAGTGATGTGTTGTGTACAATAAGCAGAAATTGTATAATAAACAATAAAATAACAGCATTGACTTTTTTTGTTTAGGGGAATTCATGGATTCTGGAAACTATCCACCTCCAAGATCACCATCATCCTGTTCTACAGTTTCAGAGTTATCCATCCAGGTGCTTCATTAGCAGCAGCATCATCATCAGACACCCACAGCCACATATCACCATCACCCAAAAGGAAGAAAAAACCTTTACCTCCTGGAACCACCGTAGATAGGTTTGTGATAAGAACTAGCAGATTAGAAAAAGAGTTGATTGATGAAAAAATTGCCCAGTTTATTTATGCAACGAACTCTTCTTTCCGTCTGACTGAGAACCCACATATCATTAATATGGTTCAGTCACTGAGACCAGGATACAGTCCACCCAGCAGAGCTGATGTTGCAGGGAAACTACTGAATCAAGTGTATGACAGAGAAATGGAGCAATGTGCAACAGCTCTGGAGGGTAAAATTGTTAACCTAAGTATTGATGGGTGGAGTAATGTCCACAATGATCCTATTGTATGTGCTTGTATAACAACAGAAGAAGGTAAACAACTGATACGTCAGGAAATGCACACACAGCAGAATACTTACAAGAAGTGGCAGTAAAAGTTATAACGACATGTGAACAAAAATTCAAATGTCTAGTATGCAGTTTGGTCACTGACAATGCTGCAAACGTATCCAAGATGAGAAGAGATTTAGAAGAGCAGGGAGGGAATACAAAGCTGCTAATAACATATGGTTGCAGTGCTCATTTGCTGCATCTCTTAGCCAAAGACTTAAGTGTTCCAGAAATAAAGGTGAATGTTGTTCAAATTGCTAAATACTTCCGTAATAATCATTTTGCTGCAGCAGCTCTGAAAAGGATGGGTGGAACCAAGCTAATGCTCCCACAAGATGTTAGATGGAACTCTGTGGTGGACTGTTTTGAGCAGTATATCAAAAACTGGCCTATTCTGATGACACTTTGTGAAGAAAATCGAGATAAAATAGATGGCACTGTCACGGCCAAAATCCTCAACATTGGGCTTAAGAGAAATGTTGAACATATGCTGAGCTTCCTGAAACCCATCTCTCAAGCTTTAAACAAAATACAGAAAAATAGTTTAATTGCGGATGCTGTTGAAATTTGGAAGGAACTGAGTGAACACTTAAAAACAGAACTACAAATGGACAGAATTAAATTACAAGCAGTAAACAAACGAATGGGACAAGCACTGACTCCAGCTCATTTTTTGGCAAATATTGTCAATATCCAATATCAGGGTCAAAACCTAAGTGCTGAGGAAGAGGAGTTAGCTATGACATGGGTATCCAGCAATCATCCATCTTTAATGCCAACTATAATAAACTTCAGAGCTAAGGGGGAACCATTCAAGAAATATATGTTTGCTGAAGATATTTTAAGGAAGGTCACACCAGTAAACTGGTGGAAGTCACTTAAGCGCTTGGATTTAGAGACTGTTCAAGTAATGATTTCACTTTTAACAGCAGTAGCTTCTTCTGCAGGCGTTGAAAGAATATTCTCTTCCTTTGGACTCATTCATTCTAAATTGAGAAATCGGTTGGGACCCAATAAAGCAGGAAAGCTTGTTTTTCTTTTCCAGATTATGAATAGGAACAAAGAAGAAGATGATGAAGATGATGACAAGTGAGCTACAGAGGACAGTAGTATTTAAGTTTTTCATGTGTCGGCTGGGCTGACAGTCTAAGTTTGTTAATATATATATATATATATATATATATATATTTTGTTTAGCCAAATTAGTTAACAAACATGGATGTTTGTTTAAGCAAATAACTTATGCTGTAATGTTGTTATTGTTTCAGTTGAATAAATCTATTTAAATTGTTATTAAGGTCAGGATTATTTTTCTCCTTCCTAAGTACAACAGAACAGTGGTGTCCAAATATGAATGATTAACCCATTAAACTGGGGAGAAAAATGTAATATAAAAAGTGATTCTAAAAATCTTCATCTACTTGCATGTTAAAGTAGCAAGAACTAGTTTAGGTAAAAACTTTGATTTAAATCACTGATTTAAATCAAGCCTTACTGACTAGTGATTTAAATCGTGATTTAAATCGTGATTTAAATCAGTTAGATTTAAATCAAATCCACCCTGCTTCAAACATGATAAGTACTCTCATTCATCAGTTTAATTGTAATGAACAACAGCTAGAAGAAAATTTAGGATTCAGTATGTGTGAGATGGAAGGCCACAGTGCTGTTCATATAACAGGGAGAGGTAGAGAGGGGTGTTCAAATGCCGCGCCAAATGATCACTATTCAGATGATCAGATTAATGTATCTTTATTTTCATACAGGTCTACGCGTTTCAGGAGCTTCTGCCCCCTTCCTCAGGACCATCAAGCACAAAGAAAAACATCAAATCTGTCCCAGCAGAAACCAGCATACAAATAAATAGACATGATGACATCATAAAACCACCCCTTCTTAAAAAAAACGAGCAGGAAAAACGGTGCATACCCGTCCATAAAGTGACGTAATAAATGTATCTTCGTGGTAAAAACATAAAACACAACCAGTGTAACAGGATCAAACATGACAGTAATACTGCATATATTAAATAAAAAAAACAATTAAAATGAAAATGACAAAATAACATGTGTTTTCATTGATGTGTCCAAAAAAATATATATATAATATACATCTATATATATATATTATATATATATACACGTGTGTGTCAGTATGTATAACCATCTTAACCCCTTCAGCCCCAAGCCAATTTTGACCCTAAAGACCAGGCCATTTTTTTCAATTTTGACCAGTGTCACTTTATGAGGTTATAACTCTGGAAGGCTTCAACGGATCCCGGTGATTCTGAGATTGTTTTTTCATGACATATTGGGCTTCATGTTAGTGGTAAATTTAGGCCGATATTTTTTGCGTTTCTTTGTGAAAAAAAACGGAAATTTCGCGAAAATTTTGAAAATTTTGTAATTTTCAAACTTTGAATTTTTATGCTCTAAAACCAACGAGACATATGACAGAAAATAGTTAATAAATAACATTTCCCACATGTCTACTTTACCTCAGAACAATTTTGGTGAAAAAAAAAATTAAGGAAGTTATAGGGGTTCAAAGTTTATGAGCAATTTTTCATTTTTACAACAAAATTTACAAAGCCACTTTTTTTAGGGACCACATCACATTTGAAGCGATTTTGAAAGGTCTACATGACACAAAACACCCAAAAGTGACACCATTCCAAAAACGGCACCCCTCAAGCTACTCAAAACCACATTCAAGAAGGTTATTAACCCTTCTGGTGCTTCACAGTAACTAAAGCAATGTGGAAGGAAAAAATGAACATTTTACTTTTTGCAACAAAAATGTTAATTTAGCCTCAAATATTGCATTTCACAAGGGTAGCAGGATTAAATGAACCCCCAAAATTTATTGGGCAATTTCTTCTGAGCACGCAGATACCTCATATATGGCGAAAAAACACTGTTTAGGCGCACGGCAGGACTCGGAAGGGAAGGAGCGTCATTTGACTTTTTGAACAGAAAATTAGCTGGAATCGTTAGCCGCATCATGTTGCATTTGGAGAGCCCCTGAGGTGCCGAAACAGTGGAGCTCCCCCATATGTGACCCCATTTTGGAAACTAGACCCCTCATGGAATTTATCTAGATGTTTATTGAGCACTTTGATGCTCTGGGGGCTTCACAAAAGTTAATAGAGTTGAGCCGTGAAAATAAAATTTTATTTTTACCACAAAATTGTTACTTCAACCAGGTAGCTTTTTTTCCACAAGGGTATCAGGAAAAATTGCACCATAAAATGTAGTGTGCAATTTCTCCTGAGTACACAGATACCTCATATGTGCTGGAAATCAAATGTTTGGGCGCACAGCAAGGCTCTGAATGCAAGGAGCGTCATTTGACTTTTCAAACGCAAAATTGTCTGGGATAATTAGCGTATTCCATGTTGTGTTTGGAGACCCCCTGAGGTGCCGAAACAGTGGAGCTCCCCCACATGTGACCCCATTTTGGAAACTAGACCCCCCATGGCATAGAAAAAAAAAACAGGGCGCATGCACGAATGTTCTGCAAAAAAGGGGGGGGGGACTAGGTGGGATGGAAAAAAGAAGTCCTTTCCAAAGTCGAGTACGACTGCAGGACAATTGCTGATCAGGTACCTAATTGTTCGTTTTTTTTTGTTTTGTTTTGTTTTTTTATTTGGGGTGCACAAAAAAAGTAAAAACTAGAGCAACAATTACGTACCTGATCAGCCAATCACGTAGCTGATTAGCACTTGGCGGCAAGCAGGTGGGGGAGGAGGGGGGGGAGGGAGTGGGAGATGCGATTGGGGATAGTTAGAAAAGAGCCACGAACAATACTTACAGGATGGATCAGAACAGCGGCAAATGGAGGGCGGCAGATGGGGGGGGCAGCGGCATATAAAGGGAGCATCTGTGATTGTGAGACGGAGGCGGCTGGCATAGGGTGGGGGCGGATGGGAGAGGGCGCAGTGGATGCAGGAGCGGCAGAGGATGGGGTGAAGGGGGGATGAGGGGGATGGGGAGTGGGAGGTGAGATTGGGGATAGTTACCTTACAGGATGGATCTAGGCAGCAGGATCACAGGAGATGAAGGAGGCAGTAGATCGGGGAGGGTGAGAGGTGGGAGAGGGAGCGCAGCGCAGATCACGGGGGAGACAGGTGAGCAGAGCACAGATCATGGGGGTGAGAGGTGAGGGAGCACAGATCACGGGGGTGAGAGGTGAGGGAGCACAGATCACGGGGGTGAGAGGTGAGGGAGCACAGATCACGGGGGTGAGACGTGAGGGAGCACAGATCACGGGGGTGAGACGTGAGGGAGCACAGATCACGGGGGTGAGACGTGAGGGAGCACAGATCACGGGGGTGAGACGTGAGGGAGCACAGATCACGGGGGTGAGACGTGAGGGAGCACAGATCACGGGGGTGAGACGTGAGGGCGCACAGATCACGGGGGTGAGACGTGAGAGAGAACACATCACGGGGGTGACAGGGGAGGGAGCACACATCACGGGGGTGACAGGGGAGGGAGCACACATCACGGGGGTGACAGGGGAGGGAGCACACATCACGGGGGTGACAGGGGAGGGAGCACACATCACGGGGGTGACAGGGGAGGGAGCACACATCACGGGGGTGACAGGGGAGGGAGCACACATCACGGGGGTGACAGGGGTGACAGGGGAGGGAGCACACATCACGGGGGTGACAGGGGTGACAGGGGAGGGAGCACACATCACGGGGGTGACAGGGGAGGGAGAACACATCACGGGGGTGACAGGGGAGGGAGCACACATCACGGGGGTGACAGGGGAGGGAACACACATCACGAGGGTGACAGGGGAGGGAGCACACATCACGGGGATGACAGGGGAGGGGGCGGGTACCCGATCACGGGGGTGAGTGGTGGGGGGGAGTGGGCATCACATCACGGAGGGGAGGGGGCGCCAGCCGATCACGAGGGGGAGCAGCGGGCAGCGCATAACGGAGGAGAGGGGGCGCGCAGCGCATAACGGAGGAGAGGGGGCGCACAGCACATAATGGAGGAGAGGGGGCGCACAGCACATAACGGAGGAGAGGGGGTGCGCAGCACATAACGGAGGAGAGGGGGCGGGTAGCCGATCACAAGGGGGAGGGGCCGGGCAGCAGATCGGGGAGAGCGGTGACACTGTGCCAGACGGAGGGCAGCGGCGGATCGGGAGGGGTGGGGGTGCGGGCAGCAGATCACGAGGGGTGAGGGTGCGGGCAGCAGATCGGGGAGACAGGTGGCAGATCGCGGAGGGCAGCGGCGGATCGGGAGGTGTGGGGGTGTGGGCAGAAGATCACGAGGTGTGGGGATGCGGGCAGCAGATCGGGGAGACAGGTGACAGATCGCGGAGGGCAGCGGAGGCGGCAGATTGGGAGGTGTGGGGGTGAGGGTGCGGGCAGCAGATACGAGGGGTGGGGATGCGGGCAGCAGATCGGGGAGACAGGTGACAGATCGCGGAGGGCAGCGGTGGCGGATTGGGAGGTGTGGGGGTGAGGGTGCGGGCAGCAGATACGAGGGGTGGGGGTGCGGGCAGCAGATCGAGGAGACAAATGGCAGATCGCGGAGGGCAGCAGCGGATCGGGAGGCTTTTCGCCGGTTTCATACAGTGCAATGGCAGAGCAGCAACTTCCGGGTCCCATGCTCCGGTCACATAACAGCATGGGACCGGAGCTTGTCGCCCTGCCATTGCACTGTATACACTCACTGTGCTGGCGTGCTGCAGGGACGACAAGTGACGGTGACGGGGGCGGTCACCGGCAACAGGTCCATGGTGATTGGAGAGATCGGTCACAAGGCCGATCTCTCCAATCAGAGCTGCTGGAACTGGGGGAGGGTGATCCAGTGAGGTCACCCAGCTCCAGCCAATGGCCAGTTCTACAGCTGCACTGGTCAGGGCTGGATTTCAATGTTTCAGTCATTTTAAATGGCTGGAACATTACAGTGGCTGTGATTGGTTGAGCGGCGTTCGTCAGCCAATCACAGCCTCCGTAGGTCCGGGGAGGAGGCACCACCCCTCCTGAGGTCAGGTACAGGTCCCCTCCTCCCCGAATCTGCGGTTTATGCTAACTTTTCGCAGTCACCGGAGGCTCCGGTGCCGCGATTACGTCATGACGGAAAGATCCGTCCTTGGTCGTTAAGGCCCAGGGCACCATGACGGAAAGATCCGTCCATGGTCGTGAAGAGGTTAAGCAGATCAACAATCAACCGAAGAGAGCCAAGAACCCACTCCGTTGTGTTAGCGCTGAACAATAAGCGGACTTGAGCCTAATCGGTGGAAGCTTAAACTTGTGAGGCCACCCAAGTGTGTTACGCTTTAAGATGTGAAATATCCAGAAGAAGTAAGAAGGAAACACACATTTATAGTGAAAGATAGAATAGCAACCATAAAAAACAAGCTGGAAAGAATCCATCACATTAAAAATATCAGGAGTAGCTCCAGACCATTAGATCCTGAGAGCAGTTCACCCGAGTTCATGAGCGTGGGAACTAAAGATGTGCACCTGCGCCAAAGGTATGTATCAGGAATCTGCAGGTCAAATGAGTTCAGGACCGTGGGAAGAAAACACATGGCGCATGCGTAGCTACAAACCCCGCAGTCAGTGTACGGGACAGCATGTAGTGTACCATAGATCAGTGAAATTAAAACACGGGTGCTGGTGACAGCGCTCAGCATCAAATCGTAAACTGAAAACCATAGATAAGAGCAGGGTGGTGTGTAGAGAACAGAAAATATGAGGATTAAAAAAGATCTCCATCATAACAAATTAGTGTGGAGTGTTCGTGGTGACAGGTAGGAAACAGGCCCCAGTATGGATAGTGAGATAACACAGATACACAAAGATAGGAAAGGATCGTACCGCACCACCAGATCGGGCGGCACACAGTGGGAAAAAAACCCACTACCGAAGTGAGGATCGTCACATGGACAGTGATAGTAGTGACCAAGATAATGTGCTCGATACTAGAAAGGAGGTAAAAATGTAAAAATGAACAATATTACAATGATAAAAATAAAACAAAGTCCTACATTCATAGGAACAAAACAATAAAAAAAAGGGGACTGACAGGAGAAGGTATATACCCAGGAACAATAGGAATTATAAATATAAACCATATAATGTGAATATGGAGACATGGCTTAAAAAAATATATAATCACACAACAATAAAATCTCAGTGAGAGCAATAGACCTGATGATGTAAAAACATAAAACCAACAATAATAAAATGGACCTCTACTCAAGGTGAGACATGCATAAAAATCCGTATAAAAATGAACCGAGAGTAGTACCGACATAAAACTGGAATAAAAGCCGAATGGATAAGAAACATACTGAATATGATTTTAATGAAATAAATCTGTGATCTCATTGAGACCTTGAGGTTTTAGGGTGTTAAGTTTATAAATCCAATACGTTTCTTTTTTGTTTAGGACCTCCATCCTATCAGGAATGTGTGGGGGTATATGTTCAATTGGAGTTACTTTCAGCTTGATTTTTTTATTGTGATATAGAGTGGTGTGACGGGATAGTCCATGGAGCATGAATCCCACCTTAATGGTATGTCTGTGGGAATTGATCCTATTGTGCAGAGCTTGGATCGTTCTGCCTATATACCGTTTTTCACAATCACATTCAATTAAATAAATAACGAAGTCGGATTGACAAGTCAAATGTCCTTGTATCATAAAATCAGTGTCTCCCGTGGTCAAACCAAAACTGACCCTCCCATGCTGAATGGATCTGCAACATAGGCAATTTTTAGCATAACATTTATAAGCACCCATGGGTAAATTATTGACAATGGGACTAGAGAAATTCTTAAGTCTACTAGGGGCCAATTGTTTTTTTTAAGGTGGACGCTCTACGAAATGTGATACCTGGATGGGGGGTAGCACCTCTTTGAGGTATGGTTCATTATGTAGAATAGACCAGTGTTTCCTTAAGATACCCTTGATGGTATCCCCATCACAACTGAAGGTGGTGAGAAAATTAGAAGCAAACTTATTATCGGGGACAACCTTTTTACCAGGGGTATTGACTTTCATGGTGAGATCTATTTGTTTCAGGTCCCTATTGACTTGATAAGCTTTTTTTATGATGGTCAGGGGGTATTTTTTATCTATGAACCTCTCCTTTAGGACCGAGGCCTGATCCCTGAAATCCTTATCTAAAGTGCAATTTCTTCTAATTCTTTGGTATTGGTTTCTAGGGACATTACGCAACCATTTATCATAATGGTTGCTGGTAAAATTTATGTATCCATTACTGTCCACCCTTTTGAAAAAAGTTTTAGTGAGGATGGAGTCACTAGTGTGAGAAATGGTTAAATCAAGAAAGTCAATGGAACCTTTCTCCACCGTAGGTGAGAATTTTAAACCCCAAGTATTGTTTTCTATACCTTCTAAAAACAAGTAGTTATTTTCAGCATTATCATAAATAATAAATAAGTCATCTATATATCTCTTGTATAAAACCACATGTTTAAATAGTTCAGATGAATAGATATATTGTATCTCAAACAGCCCCATAACCAAATTAGCAAAAGTGGGTGCTGCCTTTGAGCCCATGGCAACCCCACAGCATTGATGATATATAGTATCCTGGAATGTGAAGAAATTATTCTTTAGAATAAACCTCATGCTCTCCAGAATGAACTCTTTTTGTATCACAGGTAGTCGGTCATCAACCTCTAAATATTGCCTGAAACATTGCAATCCTAAGATGTGGGATATATTAGTATATAAGGATGCAATGTCCAGGGTTAAAAAAAGAAACGAGTCTTTCCATACAATGTCTTTTAGAATATTTATGAGGTGAGGGGAGTCCCTAAGGTAGCTTTTTAAGTTGGTGAAATGTGTTCTCATAATAAAATCAACATATGCTGACAAATTCTCAGTGAAGGATCCAATCCCCGAAATGATGGGTCTTCCAGGGGGATTGGTAAGGCATTTATGGATCTTCGGTAGGTGGTAGTAAAACGCCAATCTGGGTTTTTTTTCTCCAAAAACTTATACTCATCCTTATTAAGGATCCCCGCCTCTGAAGCTTCTTTGATTAAGGTATGGTATTCAGAAAGGGATTGTGATATGCTGTAATCTCCACAATCTCATAATGTGAAGTGTTGGAGAGCATCCTTAGGGCTTCCTGGATATAACTGCTTCTATCCTGTACGACAATGCCCCCCCCTTTGTCGGCATTACGAATGACTAGATTGGGGTTATTTTTTAATGCTGAAAGGGCCATCTTCTCTTCCCTAGATATATTGGTCCTGGGGGGATTTTTATTAGTCAGAAGAGTCTTAATATCTTGTAGCACCAAGTCATTGAAGGTTCTGATGTGGTGTCCTATATTGTGTAAAGGATAGAAATTGGACTTCAATTTGTAACCTGTGTGTAAAAAAACCATCCGGTATACTCACATCTATGGGAGCAGACCTATTGATTTGAAAATGTCTTGTCAGGGTTAATTTCCTGATGAATCTTTGAAAATCCAGAAAAAGCTCAAAGTCGTTGGAAGACCTGGCAGGACAGAATGAGAGACCTTTCTTCAAGACACTGACCTCACTTTTAGATAGGTTGTGATTGGATAAATTAAAAATACCCGAGGTATCAGTACGTATTATGTGCTTTTTTTCTCTTTTTTGTTTGAGCTTATATCCTGCTCTAGTCCCTCTATATCGTTTTTTCTCTTCTCTCCTCTGGGAGTTAGAAAATTGGTGATAGGAACCTGTAGGTTCCTGGCCACTGGTAAAAAAGGAACACATGAACTTCCTTTTAGGGTATTATCGATGGTTATGGTTCCCTTGTTAGAACTGACCAGAGGAGTTACCGGGGGAGGTGGAGAGGAATTACATTCGTCAGATTCAGACGATCTAGGTAGAGGTATGTACTCTTCATGTAATGATAATTCTAGAAGATCAATAAAATCACTATCAGGAAGATCACTATTGGTGGGTAGAGTCTCAGGTACCTCCAGCTCAAACTGAAGGTCTCTGTTCTTACGAATTTTCTCAATTTGGGACTTCAGGGATTCTAGTTGTCTCCTTGTCTCCTCAAAATCTACGGATGTTTTAGTGGGTTTATGGGATACAGGGGTATGTTCAGTAGGAACCACCTCAATGGGGCTGATGACAGCAAGGGATTCAGTAACAGGTGCTACATAGAACACCTCATCAACACTCTTGGTAGCCGGTGGATCCCGGGTCTGGGAGCTCACTAATGTCTGGGGGATGGGAGCTCTATTGATAGGATCATTATGATTAGTGGTGTCCCTCCTAGTTAGAGAGCTCGCACTCCTCTTGTGGAACCTGCTATTAAAGAAATTTCTGTGATTGCTATGAGCTCTAGGTCTCTGGTTGGAGAGATTATTAGGTCTCTCAGCCGCATTTGAACCCTGAGTCTTATTGGGGATCATGTAAGATCTATCCTGCTGGAATTTTTTCGATTTACGAAAAATCGTATCCTGCTCCAATTGAATCAATTTGGTGTTGATGTCTGAATTTAAAATCTTGTATTCAGGGTGCAGATCATACTTATTAAGTTCTTTATAGAGCTCAGTAATATTAGTCGATGCATCATTAGCAATGGTGCTGCGCTTCTTAAATAGACATTGCAACATTCCTTGCATACAGTTATGTATTATATTGTCCCATTTACTGGTATACACAGGATCCGCAGGGAACGGCGAATCATGCTTGATTCTAAGGCCCCTAGGGCATAGTCTCTCTTCCATATAGGTAGTTAAAAACCGGGCATCCAGCCCAAACCGTAGCTCCTCTGAGCAAATCCTCCAGACGTAGGAACAATGTTTTCATAATACCAGTGTTTTCTTCCGAATAGATACTGGGCAAATCCAGATCCCAATCAACATTATGTATCTCCGGAGTACCTACTGTTTGAAGTATTAATTTTTCTCTCGATAGGCGGTTGTTAAAATAGTCCATATTGCAGAAAAAGACCCTCTGCTGCTATGTCCACAGATGAAGAAGATCTGGTCTTGCCAGGTCCAAAGAGCCAATGGAGAAGAGAAAACTGTGGAGAGAAAGCGCAAAATAGGGTCTTACCCCAATATGTACGGAGTGGAGGGGGGGAGTGAAACTACTCACCAATTGTAATTGTGAGAGTAACAACAACTGTAATTGCATGTAGAATTGATCACAGGCTGCAGCCACCCAAAAACGGCAGATAACAGGGAGAGGTAGAGAGCGGTGTTCAAATGCCGCGCCAAATGATCACTATTCAGATGATCAGATTAATGTATCTTTATTTTCATACAGGTCTACGCGTTTCAGGAGCTTCTGCCCCCTTCCTCAGGACTGTGAAGCACAAAGAAAAACATCAAATCTGTCCCAGCAGAAACCAGCATACAAATAAATGGACATGATGACATCATAAAATCACCCCTTCTTAAAAAAACGAGCGGGAAAAATGGTGCATAGCCATCCACAAAGTGACGTAATAAATGTATCTTCGTGGTAAAAACATAAAACACAACCAGTGTAACAGGATTAAACATGACAGTAATACTGCATATATTAAATAAAAGGAACAATAAAAATGAAAATGACAAAATAACACGTGTTTTCATTGATGTGTCTAAAAAAATATATATATATATATAATATACATCTATATTATATATATATATATATATATATATATATATATACGTGTGTGTCAGTATGTATAACCATTTTAAGCAGATCTACAATCAACCGAAGACAGCCAAGAACCCACTCCGTTGTGTTAGCGCTGAACAATAAGCGGACCTGAGCCTAATCGGTGGAAGCTTAAACTTGTGAGGCCACCCAAGTGTGTTACGCTTTAAGATGTGGAATATCCAGAAGAAGTAACCACACATTTATAGTGAAAGATAGAATAGCAACCATAAAAAACAAGCTGGAAAGAATCCATCACATTAAAAATATCAGGAGTAGCTCCAGACCATTAGATCCTGAGAGCAGTTCACCCGAGTTCTAGTATCGAGCACATTATCTTGGTCACTACTATCACTGTCCATGTGACGATCCTCACTTCGGTAGTGGTTTTTTTTCCCACTGTGTACCGCCCAATCTGGTGGTGCGGTACGATCCTTTCCTATCTTTGTATATCTGTGTTATCTCACTATCCATACTGGGGCCTGTTTCCTACCTGTCACCACGAACAAGCCACACTAATTTGTTATGATGGAGATCTTTTTTAATCCTCATATTTTCTGTTCTCTACACACCACCCTGCTCTTATCTATGGTTTTCAGTTTACGATTTGATGCTGAGCGCTGTCACCAGCACCCGTGTTTTAATTTCACTGATCTATGGTACACTACATGCTGTCCCGTACACTGACTGCGGGGTTTGTAGCTATGCATGCGCCATGTGTTTTCTTCCAACGGTCCTGAACTCATTTGCCTGCAGGTTCCTGATACATACCTTTGGCGCAAGCGCACATCTTTAGTTCCCACGCTCATGAACTCGGGTGAACTGCTCTCAGGATCTAATGGTCTGGAGCTACTCCTGATATTTTTAATGTGATGGATTCTTTCCAGCTTGTTTTTTATTGTTGCCATTATATCTTTCACTATAAATGTGTGTTTCCTTCTTACTTGTTCTGGATATTTCAGTTCTTAAAGCGTAACACACTTGGGTGGCCTCACAAGTTTAAGCTTCCACCGATTAGGCTCAGGTCCGCTTATTGTTCAGCGCTAACACAACAGAGTGTTGATTGATTGTAGATCTGCTTAAAATGGTTATATATACTGACACACACGTATATAGAGATATATATATATATAGATGTATATTATATATATATTTTTTTAGACACATCAATGAAAACACGTGTTATTTTGTCATTTTCATAGCTCCTTTTATTTAATATATGCAGTATTACTGTCATGTTTGATCCTGTTACAATGGTTGTGTTTTATGTTTTTACCACGAAGATACATTTATTACGTCACTTTGTGGACGGCTATGCACCGTTTTTACCGCTCGTTTTTTTAAGAAGGGGTGGTTTTATGATGTCATCATGTCTATTTATTTGTAAGCTGGTTTCTGCTGGGACAGATTTGATGTAATTCTTTGTGCTTGACGGTCCTGAGGAAGGGGGCAGTAGCTCCTGAAATGCGTAGACCTGTATGAAAATAAAGATACATTAATCTGATCAATTAAATAGTGATCATTTGGTGCGGCATTTGAACACCCCTCTCTACCTCTCCCTGTTATCTGCCATTTTTGGGTGGCTGCAGCCTGTGATCAATTCTACATGCGATTACAGTTGTTGTGACTCGCACAACTACAATTGGTGAGTAGTTTCACTCCCCCCCTCCACCTCGTACATATTGGGGTAAGACCCTATTATGCGCTTTCTCTCCACAGTTTTCTCTTCTCCACAGTGCTGTTCATGTAACTGAGGAACAAACAGATATTACAACAAAAGAACAGCAAAATTATACTTTAGGATTAGATGATCTTGTTGAAGCTGTTTCAGAACACTTTCATATTCATCACATGCGCTGTGTTGTGCACACACTGCAGCTGGCAATAAGAGAGAGTCTGCAACAGGGACATGCTGGAAATCTGATTGGAAAAGTGAGGAAATTAGTTATTGCCCCCAGAACCCATAAAATTGATTCCACCTTAAAGAGACATGCTGGGAAAGAGGCAATTGTCGATCAAGCCACTCGGTGTGGCAGCACTTATTTCATGATTGAGCGATTGCTTGAATAAAACCGTTTCTTATAGATATGGCGAACCCTCAGGTAACCCTAAATGAAGATCAATGGACAAAGGTGGCTGAATTGAAGGAATTGCTTAATCACCTATTTACCGTGACTAAAAAATTACAACGAAAACCACAAAGGTAAGTATTGAGGTAGTAATTATATCAAAAATACCACTACTATGACTACTCTCATAAAAATATTTTATTAAATTCCATAAATATTAAAATAGAACATCTGTAGTGTTCTTATCTTTCAATTTCGTACATCACATATATATACAAGTGCAAGTGTAAACCAAGGTTAAACCCACGCCTGAGCGTAGCTTTAGACAGTGGTTGATAGAGAGGGGGACAGGTGTTACTACGTCACTGTCCAGCTGGTAGTCGTTTGATATATACTGTATCTACCTCCCTATTAGGGAATATATACACTAATTTCACTCTACTATAAGGTAGTATAGCTGAGCAGGGGGATCCATAAGTTAAGTGGAACTCCAGGCTCCTACCTAACCTATCCAGCAACCTTTGATTAGGGAAACTATACCTAATATGAGAACCCTGGACAGCTAACGCATTACCACTGTTTGTTTGTCTACGGTTCGATTGTTTGCACTTTATCACTTTTCTGGTGGTGGTTATCCCTGCTGGAGTTTGACAAGGACAGTGAGGGCTATATACCTTATAGTAGAGTGAAATTAGTGTATATATTCACTAATAGGGAGTTAGATACAGTATATATCAAACGACTACCAGCTGGACAGTGACGTAGTAACACCTGTCCCCCTCTCTATCAACCACTGTCTAAAGCTACGCTCAGGCGTGGGTTTAACCTTGGTTTACACTTGCACTTGTATATGTATGTGATGTACGAAATTGAAAGATAAGAACACTACAGATGTTCTATTTTAATATTTATGGAATTTAATAAAATATTTTTATGAGAGTAGTCATAGTAGTGGTATTTTTAAAAAATTACAAGCTGAGGATTTAACTCCTGGCATTTTCATAAGGGAGTGGAAGAACTTGCTATTTCGCCTGTCCGAAAGAGGAGGTTTAATGGCATTGAATCACACTGTCAGGACCCAAGTCCTCTTGCGCCTGGCAGTCCTGTAGGCCACTCATCCTAACTGCTACCTCAGTCAGAGCTATTCCTTTAGTAAGCTGTTGATCATCAAGCAGTATACGATGACTTGGGTCCACATAAACAGCTGCCAGAAGAATGTTATTTTCCAATAGCTGTGTCTCTCTCCATTTCATTTAAGCAGAAATGCCATCTGCGATTAAACCTCCTCTTTGGGACAGGCAAAATAGCAATTTTTTCCTCAGAGTTAAATCCTCAGCTTGTAATCTTTTAGTCACGGTAAATGGGTGATTAAGCAAGTCCTTTAATTCAGCCACCTGTGTCCATCAATCTTCATTTAGGGTTACCTGAGGGTTCGCCATATCTATAAGAAACGGTTTTAGTTCAAGCAATCGCTCAATCATGAAATAAGTGCTGCCCCACCGAGTGACTTGATCGACAGCACGTCTCTTCAAGATGGAATCAATTTTAGGGGTTCTGGCAGCAATAACCAATTTCCTCACTTTTCCAATCAGATTTCCAGCATGTCCCTGTTGCAGACTATCACTTATTGCCAGCTGCAGCGTGTGCACAACACAGCGCATGTGATGATTATGAAAGTGTTTTGAAGTAGCTTCAACAAGATCATCTAATTCTAAAGTATCATTTTGCTGTTCTTCTGTTGTAATATATGTTTGTTCCTCAGTTACAAGAACAGCACTGTGGCCTTCCATCTCAAACATACTGAATCCTAAATTTTCTTCTAGCTGTTGCTCATTACTCTCATTCATCAGTTTAATTAAACTTGCGTTTAAAGCATTGTTTTGTGAGAATCCGTTTTTGGGCTCAAAAACGGATCCTCACAAAGAATGAGCATGTTAGTTTGTGTGGCGTTTTTCTAATCTGCTTTTGCTATTGAAAACATTATCTATGAGCTCAAAAACCTTTCAGGTGATGCAGTTTTTTAAAAAGCTGGTCTGCTTTTGCAGCTGAAAAACGTATCCTCAAAGAAACGCAGCAAAAATGCTGTGTGTGAATGTAGGTAGCCTTACATCAGGAATAGAACAGCCATTTATAGGACATTTCATAATTTTCCCAAATTCCTATGAAAAAATATTCAGCACATTCTGCATTGAACTACTGTACCCAATTTATTATATATTTTAGGAGTCTGAGTTGGTCTATTTTATACCGACTCCGACTACACCAAAATGAACACCGACTCAGACTCCACAGCCCTGGCCAAAAACGCAGTAAGGCCTCGTGCACAGTTGCCGGATTTTACCGCGGATTTCCCGGGGATTTGCTGCATGTTTCGCTGCAGAAAATGTTTATAACCTTTCTGCAGTGATTCACCAGCCAAACCTATGGAAAAAAAAAATGCTGTGCGCACTAGGCGGATTTTGACAGTTACCGGTTTTGCTGCGGGATCCCCGCAGCAAAAACAGTTGCATGTCACTTCTTTTCTGCAGGTAGCTGCGGCATTTCACTCCATTGACTGTAATATAATCGTGAAATCCCGCAGGGAATAACGCAGGTAGCAAATTCTGTGCGGTTCATTGCGTTTTCCTGCGTTATTCCCTGTGGTATTTCGCGGTTTTCGGGACATAATGTCACTGCCCTGCGTTCTGCAAGGAAGTAATGTCATTATGACAGGAAGAGGAAGCGGAGCAGAGAGTAAACACACACAGATCACACTCACACAGACATATAGAATTGAACATAGAAATCAAACGTACATATAAAAATAAAAAAACAAAAAAAACCCCGCGGGTTCCGCCGTATTTTTACCATCCAGCCGAGGTAAACACACAGTGGCGGCCCGGTATTCTCAGGCTGGGGAGGGGGAGGGCTAGGGTTAATGCCCCCCCCCTCTTTCCAGCAGCCGAGAATATCAGCCCGCAGCGGCCACGGGACTGTCGCATCCATTATGCGACAGTCCCGGAGTGTCCCCGGCTCTTCCAGATTGCCGTGATGCGGTGGCAATCCAGGTAATAACGAGTTAATGGCAGTGCATCGCTGCCACTAAGTCGAAGCTTAATCAAGGCAGCGTCTATGAGACAGCTTTCATGATTAACCCGTAAGAAAAGTGAATAAACACAAACACCAAAAAATCCTTTGTTTTAAAAAAAAACAAAACAAAACACAAAAAAGCCACTTTATTAGCCCACCCAATACACAGCTCCGGCGTAATCCACCGAGGTCCTATGACACTTGCATCCAGCTGCGACTGACACATACTCAATGCACCCTCGTAACGAGACTGCAGAGGTAATTACAGGTCATTTCTCACAGTCGGTAATGTGAACACATTACTGCTCGCAAGAACTGCAGTGTGTCCTCACAGGGACTCTATCTATTGATTGATCTGTCCTCTATATATTGATTATCTATCCCTCTATTTATCCTTCTATCTATCCATTATCTATCCATCTATCTATCCCTCTATTTATCTATTATCTATGTATCTATCCATTATCTATCTATCCTATCTATCTATCCATTATCTATCATCTATTTATTTATCCGTCTATCCATCTGTCTATCCATCTATCTATCCATTATCTATTATCTATTTATCTGTCTATCCATCTATCTATCCATTATCTATCCCTCTATCTATCTATTATCTATCCCTCTATCTATCCATTATCTATCCTTCTATGTATTTATTTATCTGTCTATCCATCTATCTATCTATTATCTATCAATAATAATAATAATAATAATAATAATAACGTTTATTCATTTATATAGCGCTATTAATTCCATAGCACTTTACATACATTGGCAACACTGTCCCCATTGGGGCTCACAATCCAAATTCCCTATCAGTATGTTTTTGGAGTGTGGGAGGAAACCGGAGTACCCGGAGGAAACCCACGCAAACACGGTGAGAACATACAGACTCCTTGCAGATGGTGTCCTTAATGGGACTAGAACCCAGGACCCCAGCGCTGCAAGGCTACAGTGCTAACCACTGAGTCACCGTGCTCTATCTATATCAGAAGGAAATTACCCTTTTTTTTTCAATGTGCTTTATTGCATTGACTGCATTAAAACACATGTTCCAACCCGCGGAAAAAACGCATCAAAACCGCACCAAAATGCATGCGGATTTCAGTGCGTTTTTTTTTTCCGCGGGTGCGGAAATGTTTCAGAGCTTACGGAACTTTCTTAAGAAAATTCCATTTTCTAGTGCGCACAGGGCCTAAAAGATGTAGTGTGTGAACATAGCCTTAAACTGAACATCTGTGGGGCCTCTTCAAACGGAAGATGGAGGAGCGCAAGGTCTCTAACATCCACCAGCTCCATGATGTCGTCACGGAGGATGGAAGAGGATCCAGTGGCTCCTGTGAAGCTCTAAGGAACTCTGTGTCCAAGAGAGATAAGACAGTGCTTGAAAATAATTTTGGCCACACAAAATATTCACACTTTGGGCAGAATTTGGCCATTTTCATCTAGAGGTGTACTCACTTTTATTGCCAGCGGTTTAAACATTAATGGCTATGTGCTATGTGTTGAGTTATTTAGAGAGCACACCAAATTTCCACTGTTATACAAACTGTACACTGACTACTTTATGTTGAATAAAAGTGTCATATCTTCAGTGTTGTCGCATGAAAAAATATAATAAAATATTTTGAAAAAATGGGAGGGGTGTACTCAGATTTGTGATATACTGTAACGATATTATTTATGTACACACAAGTAAACACAGTACTGTGTAAAATACAAAGTAAACGAACAAGAGGGAAAACTAAATTTAATACTTTGTTTCCCCGAAAATAAGACAAGGTCTTACATTATTTATTGCTTCGAAAGATGCACTAGGGCATATTTTCATGGGGTGTCTTATAATTTCCCATGAACAACAATCTATATTTATTCTTGAACAAAAAAAAAAGCAACATTTATTCAGATCTAATCTTGTCATCACATTCTGGAACATCAATGTTTTGTGTTAATCCTATTACTGGTTCAGATGCACATTTTCTCATCTGATCTGTGATTCTCATGGTACAGAACCAGTCCTATAGTTTTGGGTACATACCATATTTACAAAGGTTTAAATTACCTGCTTATATGTATCATACTCTATGTACGGCTAAGTTTATCCCCAAAACAAAGCAGATACCCTCTAGTCTAAAAGAATAGCACTTACCACACCCCAAACAATTATAGTTGGAATGGGAATAGGCTCTCACATACAAATCTCTGTTGCTATCTGTTCCCCTTGCGTTCTACGGCAGTGTGCTCCCCCTGGTGACTGGAAGCAGTATCACTCGCACTGAGTGATACTGGTACCCAATCTGTGAGAGCTGCATTGCAGCGACGCAGCTCTCTGTGTGAGAGCCCATGCACCATCGGCACTTGCCAACTGTGATGGTTTGTGATCTGGGGAGTGTGATTTTTTTTTATGGGTGGGTGGGTGTTGGGGAATCAAGTCTGTTTTCTTGGGGGGTGTCCGATTCCTGTTTCGGATGTCTGCCTCCTGTGATAAAGAGTCCTACTGTATTCTTTAACTTTTTTAACTACTTGGACACTTCCTTATGGAAGCGTAAAAAAGGCTTATTTTTGGAGTAGGGCTTATAATTCAAGCATACTCTAAAAAAAGCCAGAAAAAGCCTGCTAGGGCTTATTTTTAGGGTAGTTCTTTTTTTCGGGGAAACAGGTATTTGGTGTGACCACCTGTTGCCTTCAAAACAGCATCAATTCTTCTAGGTACACTTGTACAAAGTCAGGGATTAGTATTATAGCCAACTGTATGCATACCCAGTTATACCAAACAGGTGATGTAGGTCATAATTTTCATATGTAGGTTGAAATCATTTCACTAACTGAAACAGTTCTGTAAGAAGCTTAAAACTGAGAGAACATTCAAACTCTACTACAAAAGTGAGACACTTTCATATTACAAGTAATACAACATGGCAAAACTGAGCACAGCAACAAGACTCAAGGCATTTATACTGCACTAGCAAGATCTCTACCAGGCAAAGAAAACAAAAACACAAAAACAAAACTGGGTTTCAAAACCTGTTCAAGCTCCTTTGAAGAAACACACAAAAAATGTTAAGGACCATAGCTTCAGGGGTTGACAAAGGAAACTTCACACAGCAAGTGAAAGACATCAGCTTACGTCCTCTAACACTGGAAAAAGTACAGCAATGCCATCAGCTTAGAAATGGTATAAACGAGTGAGACCTACTACAGCCATGTACTAGTCTGAGAAGTCCAGTCAGAAGTGGTCTTCATGGAGGAATTACCCATACCTTCCACATGGAAACAAGGGCAAAACACACAACTATGCACAAAAACAACTGGGATGCAGAAAAATAGCAGCAAGTTGTGTGGACTGATGAGTCAAAGTTTGAAATATTTGGCTTAAACAGAAGACAATTTATTCCTCTAAATGTTGGAGAGCAGCACAATAATGATTGTCTGCAGAAACAGTGAAGCATGGAGGAGGGTCCTTGCAAGTTTGGGGCTGCATTTCAGCAAATGGAGTTTGGGATTTGGTCAAGATTAATGGTATCCTCAATGGTGAGAAATATGGGCAGATACCAATTATGTAATAGCATCAGGTAGGCGTCTGATTGGCTGTATGTTTGGGGTTGTAATCCTGCAGCAGAATACATTTTTAGCTAATGTCATTAGGAACTATCATCTTCACCATAGAGAAGAACAAGGAGTCCTGGAAGTGATGATCCAGCCCCCAGGGAGCATTGATCTCAACATCATCGAGTCTGTGTGGGATTACATAAAGCGACAGAAGGACTTGTGCAAGCCTATGTCCACAGAAGATCTGTGGTTAGTTCTCCAAGATGTTTTTAACAACCTCAGTGGAGACATTTTTCACATATTCTACAAAATCTGTGTAAGTGTAAACATACACACATGTATGTATAAAACCACCCGCAAAATAAATTTAAGGAAATAAAATAGAAAAATAAAGTCTTCACCACAAAAAAAACCTGTTTTTTTTTATAGAAAATACACTTTATACCTAGAAAATGTGGACAATTTTTTTCCTAATGCCATCCATTTTTTTTTTGCGCATCTATAGACTTGAATGGGCGACTCATCTGACACAGAAGAATCTAATGCATTCTGTTATTTTTTTTTTCCCAATGCACATTTGGTCGGTGTAAAACCCCCCCCCCCAAAAAAAACAAAAACAAAAACAAAAACAAAAAAGCCACTCATCTGCACTGCCCCATTGAATAACATTGGTCTGTGTGTTGTCCATGTTGAAAAGTATTTAGGCAAAAACCAAAAATGACATTGGGCAATGTGTACAAACCCTTAGTCATACATAAGCAAATGTGCAAAGTACTATTCAGCCACTAGATGGCACAATACTCATATATAGCACAAAGAAATGATTAGGAAAAACACAGCTGTTTACAAGATAGTGTCTGTAGCCCAACCAGGAAAAACATGCTAAGGCTTCATGTTACAAGTTAAAGAAAACCAATCTCTAGAGCACCCTAGATAATGACATTGCTCATTGGCGCTTCATACACTCTGAAGACTCCCAAACTGTTGAATGTAACAATAGGGCATACTGTATGTAGGATAGATAACACAGATTTCAGCAGCAATTTTGCACACACCTGACTTCTAACATTGCCAATTTTGGTAAACCCAGCGGAAAGGTTAGCTGCATTGGTTGAGGCAATCGGTCTCATGGCGGCTGTTTTATTGCGGTTAGCTGCGTCGCAGAGGTTTGGACGAGACTTGCAAACATCGATGATATGGAAACACGATTTTACACTGAAAAAGAAAACAAAAGAAAACAAACTTCATTTGGTGGTCAATGTAATTATATCATTAAAAAAAACATTTGTTTGTATTCTGTTACCTATTGGAAACCATTCTACTGTTCAAATCTACTAGTCGAGTACAATTCTGACTAAACTGCAGTATTTTTCTTGTATTGATCCTCAGATGCAGATTTTGTCACAAAACATTAAGGGAATTCTGATGTCAGTAAAGTCAATGAGAATCTTAAAGTCTTCCGCACACGTTGCTTATTTGTGACTTGTAGGTTTGGTGAAGAAAATAATCTGCAGCATGTCAATTGTTTCAGAGCTTTTGCAGCGTTTTATCACCCATGTCGTGCAATGAAGTCAGTCAAAGAACACTATTAAAACGCAGATATAAAAATTATTGGGGATTTGCTGTGGCTTTGCGGCGTTTTTGTTCTGTTTTTGCTTGCTTTTTTGCATTTGTTTTTAGACAGCAGTGAATGCTATAGAGATAGATAAAACCTATTTGGCCTCAGTGTCAATATGAGTGTTGAATGCCCCTTCGGCGGCCCTGGGGCCCATTCATATGGTACAATAGCTCAGTGGTTAGCACTGCAGTCTTGCAGCGCTAAGGTCCTGGGTTTAATTCCCACCAAGGAAACATCTGCAAGGAGTTTGTATTTTCTGCCCGAGTTTGCGTGGGTTTCCTCCCACACACCAAAAAAACCCCCATACTGATAGGGAATTTAGATTGTGAGCCCCAATGGGGACAGTGTTGCCAATGTATGTAAAGCGCTGTGGAATTAATAGCTCTATATAAATGAATAAATAGTATTATATATATTATTATACCTATGCTCCCGCATTGGTTATAGGTGTATTATATTATAATAGTTATGTGTGGTTGATATTTGATTTTGGACCTTGGTCTGCTCATTTGTATGCACTGACTTAGTTCTCTCTTTGTAAGACTCCCATACTTTCACATATTGGAGCCATTATACACACACACACACACACACACTGTTTACTTTATTTTGTCTTTATATATACATATTTACCTACTTACCCTGTGCATCACACTACGAACCATTTTTTTTAAAATGTTATTTATACAACCAATGTGATGGTTTGATTTAGACAACAATATTTTATATTGTGCCCTGGGTCTATTTTTTGCATCCTACACATTCTCCTCTTTTCTCTTTTTAACTGGTTTTAATATGTATATCCCTTTGAATTGATGTAACAATAAAGAATTTTTACATTAATTATTGGAGAAAAGTATCTTTATTTACGTCAGATCTATAGAGATATGGTAGATAGAAATAGATAGAGTGTGACAAACATATAATAAAATTGTGCCCTGTGGAGCTTATTGGACAGCTTTTTGATTAATTAAATAAATAAAAAAATTATGTGGGGTCCCTTCTATTTTAGATAACCAGCAAAGGTAAAGCAGACAACTTCAGGCTGATATTATCAGACTGGGAAAGTCCATAGTTATTGGGCCCTTCCCAGCCTAAAACTATCAGCCTGCAGTCGACCCAGAAGTGGCACATCACAATAGATGCTTTAATTCTGGTGCTTTGCTTCGGCTCTTGACAATTTCTCTGGTGCGGTGGCAATCAGGGTAAAGGTAGTTGGGCTTGATGTTAGCTGTGTAGTGTAAGCTTTCATCAAGCCCAGGGCAGTAAGTAATGGAGAGGAATCAGACACCCCCATTATAACCCAGTAAGTGAAAAGAAAAAAAAAACAAAAACAAACACTTTATTTAAAAAACACTCCCCACACTTTCCTTGGTTCACCACTTTCTTTGGAAAAAATGCAGAAAGCAAAAATCCCAGCTCCAACATAGTTCAGTGGTTCCTACAATGTTCCTTGATTACCCAGATCAAATTCTATGGAGAATAAGAAAGAGGCTCCATGACTTTGAGCAGGAGCCAGTCTCTGTTCTCGCTGCACACCGCAAGACCCGGGACACTGATGAGCGATAATGCTCCAGACGAGGAATGTTGTGGGAACCACTGGACTACATTGTAACTGGGAACCTTGCATTCTAATAAATTGGTGAAAAAGGGACACTGTATTGTTTTTATTTCTCTTTTTTAGGTTTTCATTTGTGGACTACATCGCAATCCCTGGACTATGGCAGACATGCTTTTTTTTTATAAAATAGAGAACCAGGGAAAGTGTTTGGGAGTGTTTTTTCAAATATAGCATTTTTGTGTATGTTTTTTTCTTTCTTTTCACTTACTGGGTTAGCAATGAGGGTCTCTGATAGCCGCCTCTACTTGACGAACCCTTGGGCCTGATACCAGCTGACATTACTCAGTTGACATCAACCCCAAGTACCATTACCCTGATTGCCATAGCACCAGGGCAATTGAGAAGAGTCGAAGCACCAGAATTGCCACATCTAATGTGATGTGATGCGTCAGGTCTGGGGTAGCTGCGGGCTGGTCTTTTTAGGCAGGTAAGGGCCCAAAAATCATGAACCTTCCTGCTTTACCTTAGATGGTTATCAAAAATAAGGGGTACCCCACATAAGTTTTTTCATTTATTTAATCATAAAAGGCTGTTCAATAAGCTCCACAGGGTGCAAATTTATTATATGCTGGCAGGTTGTGCAATTACATGCCTATATGTCTGTATAGATCTACCTATACTTATTATATATCTCTATAGCATTCATTGATGTCCAAAAAATGCTAGAAAAACGTATGCAAAAATGCATCGAAAAAGCAGCAAATTGTGGCAAAACACATTTATTGCAGCTGCGTTTTTTTCTTGCTAAGAGATACAGAAATGTTGCAGAAATGTTTGCATACAAATACTCAACAAGTGCACATAGCCTAATACTCTGCATTAAAGCAAGACACGTCAGGCATTCGCAGTGATATTGGGGTGAGCTGCAATCTGGTGAATCCTCTATTTGTTTACGGTCTGTTAGGGGCTAATGGTAGGCCTTACAATCAGTCACTCTTCCAGTGTTATGTTTTCATCTTTATTTTTTGCATAGAGCTTTAAAGGGAATCGGTCACTAGATTAATGTTGCCTGAACCAGGGGCACCAAGGATCAGCGCGCACCTGCATGATTACAGACAGGTATATTACACTCTGAAATGTTGCAGTTTTCAAAGAGAACAGTCTGGTAAAGCTCCAGACCAGTTCCTCACCACCCAACTCCAGTAGACAGACAGGTCTCTTCCATGTATGTACATATGGAGAGACTTGCTTGTCACCTGGAGCGGTGTGTGTAGAAGCCTGCCAGGGACTTCTTGGATTAGTCAGGTCTCTCTGTATAGTCCCCAGTCAGCTTTTCAAATTAAATTTTCTAAGAAATGCTGCAGTTTTTCAGAGTAATACCTAACTGGCTGAAATTGCTCTTGACAAGCTCTGATCCATGAATCTAGTGACAGGTTCCCTTTAAAATGTCCTTTCCATCCATTAATAATGAATTCAAGCTTCCTCCTTTGCATTGAACCTATGGCATTTTGGATGCAAAGAACAGATAAACCTTTTCAATCCTTTTGAAAGATCCAAATTTAGATTTTATTGTAGCAACAATCCATAAGAGTCATAACATTTTGGTCTTCTATAATCAGAGAATGAAATGTAAATAGTATACACTATGATGGATTTTCATTCTATCCATTGTTTATTCATTTTTCATTTATTCTATAGGAAATTAAATTACAGTGAATTAAGCGACTATATCTGTATTTTGTGTAATTTTGCTATCTGTACTATTTTTGATAAATTACATATCTCAGAAGGAGTGAAAAGTTCGG
Source organism: Anomaloglossus baeobatrachus (assembly GCF_048569485.1). Classification (NCBI taxonomy): domain Eukaryota; kingdom Metazoa; phylum Chordata; class Amphibia; order Anura; family Aromobatidae; genus Anomaloglossus; species Anomaloglossus baeobatrachus. The sequence continues at coordinate 113,302,864 of NC_134362.1, read as the reverse complement.
TCTATTCTTTGAGTCCTTGGGGTGGAATACTATTTGTGCACCCAATGACAGGAGTGAGGAGTATCTTGCTCATACAGTACAGACCAAAAGTTTGGACACACATCATCTCTAGAACAACTGTTAAGAGGAGACTTTGTGCAGCAGGAATTCATGGTAAAATAACTACTAGGAAACCACTGCTAAGGACAGGCAACAAGCCGAAGAGACTTGTTTGGGCTAAAGAACACAAGGAATGGACATTAGACCAGTGGAAATCTGTGCTTTGGTCTGATGAGTCCAAATTTGAGATCTTTGGATCCAACCACCGTGTCTTTGTGCGACACAGAAAAGGTGAACGGATGGACTTTACATGCCTGGTTCCCACCGTGAAGCATGGAGGAGGAAGTGTGATGGTGTGGGGGTGCTTTGCTGGTGACACTGTTGGCGATTTATTCAAAATTGAAGGCATACAGAACCAGCATGGCTACCACAGCATCTTGCAGCGGTGTGCTATTCTATCCGGTTTGCGTTTAGTTGGACCATCATTTATTTTTCAACAGGACAATGACCCCAAACACACCTCCAGGCTGTGTAAGGGCTATTTGACTAAGAAGGAGAGTGATTGGGTGCTACGTAACCAGACCTGAACCCAATCGAGATGATTTGGGGTGAGCTGGACCGCATAGTGAAGGCAAAAGGGACAAGTGCTAAGCATCTCTGGGAACTCCTTCAAGACTGTTGGAAAACCATTTCCGGTGACTACGTCTTGAAGCTCATCAAGAGAATGACAAGAGTGTGCAAAGCAGTAATCAAAGCAAAAGGTGGCTACTTTGAAGAACCTAGAATATAAGACATATTTTTAGTTGTTTCACACTTTAAGTATTTCATTTCACATGTTTTCATTCATAGTTTTGACGTCTTCAATGTGAATCTACAATTTTTAGAGTCATGAAAATAAAGAAAACTCTTTGAATGAGAAGGTGTGTCCAAACTTTTGGTCTGTACTGTATTTCGGAAGCGGTCATGTGACATTTGGTTTTATACATCCATCGAAAACCTTATGAGGAGTCACAATGTGCGGAGTTCACTGCTCTGAATTAGCTAACAGGCATATGGTATGTTCATGTTCAATGGCATAAATCGCAGTGCTACCATCTGTCTTGTCCGTTTAATCTATAGTTCATCTTTGACCTATTTAAAAATGCTGCTGTGCGACAACAGTTTGGTAAATATTTCAGTGCAGTCATATTTTCCATGTCCTGTCCGAAGGTAAATGCTCCAACTGGCATATTAAATAAATACTGGCGAGGAATCCAGAGCAGAGGGGATAACGGCCTGTGACGAAGAGAAGAGATTTGGCAAAAGAAGCAATGACCGAGTTTCCAGTCTAACTACGACTCTAATAAACTTTCTTTCCATGGTAATCTTTCATATGACTACACCAGTGAATGTAAAATATATTGGGCATCTACTTGTAAAAACTATCACCACTTCTGCAACCATTGTTTTTTTTATAAATGGATCGGAAATAAAAACAAAGTAACTTTATTTATTTATTTTTTTAAAGTAAACCCATTATTTTATTTCTATAGCACCTCCAGAGCGACAGACACCTGCAAACAAACCCTCTGTAGTGTAATCTTGAGGTCATATTTCAATCTATTCCGCTAATGTATGTATTGCAGATTAGCAAGTAGGACAAATAGAAAAGAGAATGATGGAAGGATCAGACTATACAGGGCTTGTCTGTGGTCTGTTACCATGGAGACACATGGGGCCGTATAGGAGCTGTAAAAATAAAAATGGGACATTTTGTATTGCCCCCTACACCATAATTGCTTTATTTCTCATTATTAAATGCATTGAGACATAAATAAATTCACATGGAGGAGATATCCTTTAACATTTAATTACATTTACTAAATTGAACCATTTAAAGTCAACAGTAACAGAGCTAATATATTAGCAGATATAACAGATCGATATTTGTTTTGCAATTGTATCGCCAAAAGCATTTGTAAGGTTGTAGAGAATGATCTGAGTCCCTCATACAGAAATGCAGTTTGTATGGATGAGATACATTGGCGGTAATGGACATTTCCCATCAGTAAGGTCTAGTGTTATCTGTGTCTATAAAGTTCAGACTCTGATCCCAATGGCTGGATCCACTGATTACTAATCATGGATTCTGTCTGACATAAAAGCAGCAGTGAATGTAACTTTTTTCCATTAAAATGCAGACACCTTGGTGAAGAACTAAAAGGACCCCTTTTAGAAATGTATTGGGGTCTTTAGGGCACCACTGGCACATGGAATGGTGTTAGCATTGCTGTATGGCTCCTGCAAAGACAAGCCACAAACTGATGTGAACAAAGCCTTAAGGGCACTTTACATGCTGCGATATCGCTATCGATATCGGTAGCGAGCGTACCCGCCCCCGTCGGTTCTGCATCATGGGGAAATCGCTGCCCGTGGCACACAACATTGCTAGGACCCGTCGCACGGACATACCTTCCCTGCGACGTCGCTGTGGCCAGCGAACCGCCTCCTTTCTAAGGGGGCGGTTCGTGCGGCATCACAGCGACGTCACACGGCAGCCGTCCAATAAAAGCGGAGATGAGTGGGCGGAATATCCCGCCCACCTCCTCCTTCCTCATTGCCGGTAGACGGAGGTAAGGAGATGTTCGTCATTCCTGCGGTGTCACACAGAGCGATGTGTGATGCCGCAGGAACGACGAACAACCAGCGGCATGCACCACCAACGATATTATGAAAAGGAGCAACGTGTCAACAATCAACGATTTTTGACGATTTTGTGATCGTTGATCGTCGCTCCTAGCTGTCACACGCTGCGATGTCGCGAACGACGCCGGATGTGCGTCACTAACACCGTGACCCCGACTATATATCGTTAGCGATGTCGCAGTGTGTAAAGCACCCTTTAGGGTATGTGCCCACGATCAGGACCCGCTGCGTCCAGGAAGTGGTGGGTCCTGACATGTGGGGCCGCAATTCTCCTCCACAGGAGATCACAGCTGCTCGTGCTCAAAATCAGGGTTTGGGGTGCTGCGGTATCTCTCCCTGTGGAGAACGCTTACATCTCCACAACAATTGACATGCTTGCGGCTTGGGAAGTCGCGCCGCAGGTCAGTTTACGCTGCAGGCAGTACACTCACTGTGGGCACAGGATTTCTAGAAATCCCATCCACTGTGCTTGTACTGTAAATCGCAGAATTTTGGGCGCAGCTGAAAGATGCTGCATCCAAAACGCTGTGAACACGGATCGTGGGTACATACCCTTACTGGTGAATTTAAAAATCGGTCTTCCTTTTTGTCAAAGTGTCAGTAACATTAGTGATGTCCATCACCGTGGTCATGGCTGCATTACAAGAGAAGCCATGATGCACTGTGAGCAAACCCTAAACTATCTCCCTTAAGCACAGCCCACAAGATCCGCTTTTCTGAAATATTTGTTTTTAGTTCTATTAATACCAAATTCTAAAGCCCAAAGTAAATAGACATCCATTTAAAAGCTTCACAGGCAAAAACAGGTAGACTGCATGATGTTTGGAGTTATTGACAAATACTCGTGAAAGTAGAAAACTAGAAATTCAGAAATTAATTAGGACATGAAAAAGAATCAATTCAGAGCCTTCATTACTGTACATGAAGTATAAATGTAACAGTCGATCAGACATAAGTCAGGCTTGTGGTCTCCACCAAACATCAGGAAGAATGCCTAAACCCCTGACCCCAGCACCCTGTAAATCTTTGGCACACACTGAACAAAACGGGACAAATCCCCTTTGTGCACGGAGACTGTGAAGGGCTATTTAATTCTATCAGACATAGAGAGACATCTCATTACCACTACACAAAGCGTGCTGTGCACAATTGTGGTGCTGCAGTCTTCTATAGCAGTAAAGGGAGCCATAAAGGACAACACTGTCCGGGATTTATGGCACAGCTCAGGAATCCAGAGGGGCAATTAAGTGACTTACTGGTTGCTGTGGGGAAAATCGAGGAGGTGCTTCATGGTAACAAAGGAGTTGCTTAGGGTGTCAGCCGGACTGATCCTCGAATCGGCATCGATAATCAACATTTTCTTCAACAGGCCCACAAATTCTCTCCTATCTGCTTTCTCCGCCACCAAGTCACTACCATCCAGATCCATCACCATGTTCACCTGGGAGCAATCCACAATGTCAGTCAGTCAGCTTTAATATAAACAAAAAAGTGTAAAATTGTGCACAAAATACATTTTTTAGAGGACCAGTCACAAGGATGGAAATTTGTAAATGATTAACCTGCCTGTTCCTGTAAAGCATCACTCTAGCATTTTTTTTTCAGCGTTGGAGTGTCACTTTCAATCTAAGTGCCCTTCCAAATGTCATCCACTCACCTTTCGGAGTCTAACATTTTTAAACATCACTCTGGTCTCACAGTGCCATTTTGACTGTCAGGAAGTCAGAAGTTACGTCACAGGCGCTCAATGCAAGTGTATGAGAGCCAGAACGAGGATCTCAGACTCTTATTGAGTTGTGACCTCCGGCGTGCTCCATGAAACACTGAAGCTACTGGCAGGTCACAAATTGCTGGAGCCCAAGCGGAGCAGCAGCAATAGAAAATGAAGACACTGGAAGGTCAGTATAAGGCAGGGATCTACATTTAAAGCAATGCAATACAAAAACCCAGCATGGTACATCAAAGTGCGCATGGCAGGAGTGACATGGAGGCCTCTCTGTGAATGACGCAGGACGCGTCATGCACACCAGGCTGAGCAGGAAGACAGTAATCGCATAAGATGGAGGAGGCCCTGGACAGAGACCAGCGACACCCATCGAAATGGACTGCCCCCCTAGGGGAGTAATAGAAAAGTGTTTTTTACGTTACACAGAGTGGACTGGGCACTTATATACAGCATTTTGGAACGCTGTATGTAAGGTCTCACTGGTGGTGGCCGCAGCTCATAAGGGGAAAAACCTGGTGACAGGTTCCCTTGAAACACAATTTTGTCCAGCAACAGCCCCGAAACCTGAAAGATCTGGAGAGGATTTGCATGGAGGAGTGGGCCAAAACCCCTGTTGCAGTGTGTGCAAACCCAGTTAAGAACTACAGGAAACGTCTGACCTCTGTAACGGCAAACAAAGGTTTCTGTACCAAATACAGTATTTAGTTCTGTTTTTCTATTGTATCAAATACTTATTTAATGCAATAAAATGGAAGCTACTTATGTGATTTTCTGGATTTTCTTTTTTTTTTTTTTTTTTTAAAGTGCACCTACGATTAAAATTACAGACCTCTCCATTCTTTGTAGGTGTGAAAACTTGCAAAATTGGCAGTGTTCCAAATACTTATTTTCCCCACTGTATGTAACAGGAAAATACTGACACACCTGGCGCATAAATGTGTGATAGAAAAAGGCCACCTAGTTTTTTCTTAGCAAAGAAAGCAACAGTGACACATAAGTCCCCAGAAGGTTAATACACACTTGAGGACACTTTACTCAAAATGTAACACGGAGCCTACAAATCGTAACATCGTGTGCATGTCAATGTGGGTTTCCTCCTTCAGGCCAAAAACATACTGGTAGATGGGTTTCCTATGAAACAGCTGTGTGTGTCAAACAGAAAAATGGCAATGAAAGTTTTGCAGTGAAGCAAAATATGATAAAGCGATTAGGCATAAAGAATAAAAAAAAAAAAAAGATAAGCTAAGACAACAGCAGCAGCCAACAAGTGCACATTTCCAGGAAGACACGTACACGTGACATCACAATCTCCGAAAAGAAACTCCTCATTATCAGGTCTGTTAAGTGGAAGGAGAAGATCTAGGTCACATTACAATATGTACAAAACTGAGGCCTTAAATTAGGAAATAAATGAGGGCTGCTACTGACACAGATAACGACCCAGTCATTAAATAATTATGTGAGGCAGGTAATGGGACAATTAATGGTCACCGATAGCAAGTCATATTAAGACGTAGTAACAAAATTAACCCCTTCCCGCTAAAGCCAGATTTCCCCTTCCTGACCAGGACATGTCAGTGTATGTGGTTATAACTAGAGCTGAGCGGATCAATGTACGTCAATGGGAAGAAGAAGGAAGAGGAAGAAGAGGAAGAAGAGGAGGAAGAGGAAGAAGAGGAAGAAGAGGAGGAAGAGGAAGAGGAAGAAGAGGAGGAGGTGGAGGTGGAGGAGGAGGAAAAGAAAAAATCCCAAACCCGGATCGTGCAACCGGATTCCCGGGTCCTAGTCGGACCCGGATCGGACCCTGAAACCGCGCGCATCCGAACCTTTACAGTTCGGGTTCGCTCAACACTAATTATAACTCTGCAGTGCGTCCACATCTCTGTTACCCTGAGACTTTTCTTGTTACACACTGTATGTTATTTAAGTGGTTACATTTGGTTGTTTTGCGTTTATAAAAATATCTGAAATTTAAAGAAAATTTTTGAAAATTGCAATTTTCAATCTTTACATTTGTAGGCCCTTTAAAACATAGTAATAGTAGACAAAATAGTAAAGAGATAACATTTGCCTTGTCTACTTTATGTCAGTAACATTTTTTTGTCAGGGTGATAGAAGGGTTAAAGGTTTAGCTGCCACTTTTCATTTTTTTTCAAAGAAAAAAGGACATTTTTGTGTACTCACCGTAAAATGTCTTTCTTGGAGCCTTTCATTGGGGGACACAGACAGTGGGTTATATGTTGTCTCCAGGGGAGGCTTGACACTATATTTAAAAAAAGAGTTAGCTCCTCCTCCCACAGCATATAACCCCAGCTAGGCGGGAACTAGCTCAATTTGGTGTAAAAGCAGTAGGAAAAGGATAACCAAAACCACAAGGGCGGGAGCTGTGTCCCCCAATGAAAGGCTCCAAGAAAGACATTTTACGGTGAGTACACAAAAATGTCCTTTCCTTTCTCGCCTTTTCATTGGGGGACACAGACAGTGGGACGTCCCAAAGCAGTCCCTGGGTGGGAACTGAACTATTAACAGTGTATAACATCAGACTAAGAGCTAACTAACAACTGCAACAGCAGTGAACTCATATGAAAACACTGTCAGAACCGAGCAGTGGCCACTTATAAATGGGCCACTGCCACTTGAAGAACTTGTCTTCCAAAAGCAGCATCCGCGGAGGCATGCGTATGCACTCTGTAGAATTTAGTGAACGTGTGCACACTGGACCAGGTAGCGGCCTTGCAAAGTTGGGCTGCCGAAGCCTGATGGCGGATAGCCCAGGAGGCACCCACTGCCCGTGTAGAATGCATGCACAGATTGAGGGGGAACGGCACCTCGTGCCTTGTATGCCTCACAGATGGCAGTCCTGATCCATCGGGAAATCGTGGATTTAGATGCTGGGTTGCCCTTCTTGTGTCCTACTGGGAGGGCGAAAAGGGCATCGGACTTGCGCAACGGCGCTGTCCTGGAAATGTAGATCCGCAAAGCCCTGACAAGATCCAGATTGTGAAGGGCTTTCTCAAAGGAGTGGACCGGGGCCGGGCAGAAAGACGGCAACACAATGTCCTCGTTCAGGTGGAAAGAGGATAAGACCTTCGGAAGGAAGGCAGGGGAAGGCCGAAGAACCACCTTATCATGATGGAATATCAGGTAAGGTGAACGACAGGAAAGAGCTGCCAGTTCGGACACTCGCCTGATAGAGGTGATAGCGACTAAAAAGGCAACTTTCCAAGATAGTCTTTGAAGAGAGATTTCTCTGAGAGGTTCGAAGGGAGGAAGTTGAAGAACTCCCAGAACCAGATTCAGATCCCAGGGATCCAAAAGGTGGCGATAAGGAGGGACCAAATGCACTACCCCTTGAAGGAAGGTACGGACCTGAGGGCGAGAAGCCAGCTGCTTCTGGAAAAAAAATCGACAAGGCAGAAACTTGTCCTTTAAGGGTACTGAGAGCAAGACCCGAGTCCAGACCGTCTTACAGAAAAGCAAGAACGTTAGGGATTGGAAAAGTCAGGGGTGACCGCCCATGATGGTCACACCAGGCAAGATACAGTTAGGTCCAGAAATATTTGGACAGTGACACAAGTTTTGTTATTTTAGCTGTTTACAAAAACATGTTCAGAAATACAATTATATATATATATATAATATGGGCTGAAAGTGCACACTCCCAGCTGCAATATGAGAGTTTTCACATCCAAATCGGAGAAAAGGTTTAGGAATCATAGCTCTGTAATGCATAGCCTCCTCTTTTTAAAGGGACCAAAAGTAATTGGACAAGGGACTCTAAGGGCTGCAATTAACTCTGAAGGCGTCTCCCTCGTTAACCTGTAATCAGTGAAGTAGTTAAAAGGTCTGGGGTTGATTACAGGTGTGTGGTTTTGCATTTGGAAGCTGTTGCTGTGACCAGACAACATGCGGTCTAAGGAACTCTCAATTGAGGTGAAGCAGAACATCCTAGGCTGAAAAAAAAGAAAAAATCCATCAGAGAGATAGCAGACATGCTTGGAGTAGCAAAATCAACAGTCGGGTACATTCTGAGAAAAAAGGAATTGACTGGTGAGCTTGGGAACTCAAAAAGGCCTGGGCGTCCACGGATGACAACAGTGGTGGATGATCGCCGCATACTTTCTTTAGTGAAGAAGAACCCGTTCACAACATCAACTGAAGTCCAGAACACTCTCAGTGAAGTAGGTGTATCTGTCTCTAAGTCAACAGTAAAGAGAAGACTCCATGAAAGTAAATACAAAGGGTTCACATCTAGATGCAAACCATTCATCAATTCCAAAAATAGACAGGCCAGAGTTAAATTTGCTGAAAAACACTTCATGAAGCCAGCTCAGTTCTGGAAAGGTATTCTATGGACAGATGAGACAAAGATCAACCTGTACCAGAATGATGGGAAGTAAAAAGTTTGGAGAAGAAAGGGAACGGCACATGACCCAAGGCACACCACATCCTCTGTAAAACATGGTGGAGGCAACGTGATGGCATGAGCATGCATGGCTTTCAATGGCACTGGGTCACTTGTGTTTATTGATGACATAACAGCAGACAAGAGTAGCCGGATGAATTCTGAAGTGTACCGGGATATACTTTCAGCCCAGATTCAACCAAATGCCGCAAAGTTGATCAGACGGCGCTTCATAGTACAGATGGACAATGACCCCAAGCATACAGCCAAAGCTACCCAGGAGTTCATGAGTGCAAAAAAGTGGAACAATCTGCAATGGCCAAGTCAATCACCAGATCTTAACCCAATTGAGCATGCATTGCACTTGCTCAAATCCAGACTTAAGACGGAAAGACCCACAAACAAGCAAGACCTGAAGGCTGCGGCTGTAAAGGCCTGGCAAAGCATTAAGAAGGAGGAAACCCAGCGTTTGGTGATGTCCATGGGTTCCAGACTTAAGGCAGTGATTGCCTCCAAAGGATTCGCAAAACAAAATATTGGAAATAAAAATATTTTGTTTGGGTTTGGTTTATTTGTCCAATTACTTTTGACCTCCTAAAATGTGGAGTGTTTGTAAAGAAATGTGTACAATTCCTACAATTTCTATCAGATATTTTTGTTCAAACCTTCAAATTAAACGATACAATCTGCACTTGAATTCTGTTGTAGAGGTTTCATTTCAAATCCAATGTGGTGGCATGCAGAGCCCAACTCGCGAAAATTGTGTCACTGTCCAAATATTTCTGGACCTAACTGTAACAGAGAGAGATAGTGGAGAGGGGCTTTAGAAAACCGCGCCAGAGATCCCAGATGTAAGCTTGAATCAATGTATTTTTATTTCGGCATAGGTCTACGCGTTTCAGGAGTCTCAGCTCCCTTCCTCAGGACCAGCAAGCACAAGATACATCAAAGAGAGATTTGATGTATCTTGTGCTTGCTGGTCCTGAGGAAGGGAGCTGAGACTCCTGAAACGCGTAGACCTATGCCGAAATAAAAATACATTGATTCAAGCTTACATCTGGGATCTCTGGCGCGGTTTTCTAAAGCCCCTCTCCACTATCTCTCTCTGTTATCTGCCACTTGGGGTACTGCTGCCGTTGATCCATATATATGCGGTTACAGGAGTTGTGCCTTTCACAACCCTAATCGGTGAGTAGGATTACTCTCTTTTATTATACCCCCTGTTTATCAGGGTAAAACCCTATGCGCTTTTTTTCCACAGGTTCTTTGCCTTTGTGGACCTAACTGTAGGTCTTCCAGGTCCTGTGGTAAATGCTGGCGTAAGAAGGCTTCCAAGCATTAAGCATAGTATGAACTACCCTGGAAGAAAACCCCGATCTGGCTAGAATCAGGGATTCAAGCGCCACACCGTCAAATGCAGCTGTGCCGTATTCTGGTGGAATATTGGCCCTTGCGACAGAAGATCCGGGCGGTCGGGAAGACGCCAGGGAGTGTCGCTGAGAAGTTGGAGGAGCTCTGGGTACCAGGCCCTCCTGGGCCAGTCCGGGGCCACGAGGATCACCGGAATTCCCTCCGCTTTGATTTTCTTGATTACTCTCGGAATGACAGGAAACGGAGGGAAGATGTAGGGTAGGCGGAACTGCGACCATGGAAAGACTAGAGCGTCGGAGCCTAACGCTAGCGGGTCTCTCGACCGCGATATGAAGGGACGTATCTTGGCATTCATTCGAGACGCCATGAGGTCCACATCCGGGAGCCCCCAACGAAGAGTGATCTGATGGAACACTTCGTCGTGGAGGGACCATTCTCCCGCCGCTAGACCTTACCTGCTGAGAAAGTCTGCGGCCCAGTTGTCTACCCCTGGGATATGGGCAACTGAAATAATGGGGATGTGCTTCTCTGCCCAAAGAAGAATCCTGGATACTTCCTTCATCGCTGCCTTGCTGCGAGTTCCTCCCTGACGGTTGATGTAAGCCACGGCCGTTTCATTGTCTGACTGGATCCGAACAGGGAGGCCCAGTAATAAGGGTTGAAGATTCTGAAGGGCCAGAAATATGGCTCTGATCTCCAGAACATTGATGTGCAGAGAGCGCTCGGAAGGAGACCAGCGTCCCTGAACAGTGTGGTGGAGAAAAACGGCCCCCCAGCCTATCAGGCTGGCATCCGTCGTAACAACCTGCCAGTGGACCGGGCGGAAGGACTTCCCTTGAGATAGGGATGAGGCTTGAGTCCACCAGACGAGGGAGCTGAGCGCAGACCGAGACAGGCGGACTGACCGGTCCAGGGAAGCTGGATTCTTGTCCCAGGAGGATAGAAAATCCAGCTGTAGAGGGCGCAGATGGAATTGGGCAAAGGACACGGCTTCCATGACCGCCACCATTTTGCCTAACACTCTCATTCCGTTCCGAAGGGATGTGTGACGGCGAGAGAGGAGGGATTGCGCAGCCCGAATCAGGGAAGCCCTCTTGTCCTCTGGAAGGAAAACCCGGGACTGAGCCATGTCTATCAGCATACCTAGGAAGGTGACGCGCTGATGGGGAATGAGGGATGACTTGTTGAAATTGACAAGCCACCCTAGCCTTGACAGGGTGTCTAGGCAAATCTGCACGCTTTCTGAGCAAACGTGAGGAGAGCTCCCTTTGACCAGAAGGTCGTGCAAGTAGGGAACGACCAGGATGCCTCTGGGGTGTAAAATGGACAGGACGGCCGCCATGACCTTTGTGAAGACCCGAGGCGCAGTAGCTAGTCCAAAGGGAAGGGCCCTGAATTGGAAATGACTGTGTCCTACGGCAAAGCGAAGGAACCGTTGATGAGAGACACATATGGGAATGTGTAAATAGGCATCTTGAACGTCTATGGAAGCTAGGAATTCTCCAGGTTCCATGGCGGCTAGCACTGCTCTCAGAGATTCCATTCGGAAAGTACGAATGCGTACGAATTTGTTTAGCCGTTTGAGGTCCAAGATAGGGCGGACAGAACCATCTTTTTTGGGAACAACAAAAAGGTTTGAATAGAAACCTTTGCCGCGCTGTTCCAGGGGCACTGGAATGATAACGTTTGCCTTTTGTAAAGAAGCTATGGCCTGAATTAAGGCCTGGTTTTGCGTCTTGGACTTTGGGAGACGAGAACGCAGAAACCTGGTGGCCGGCAGGGAATGGAAATCGATCTTGTAACCCGAGGTGACGATTTCTCGAACCCAGGCATCGTGAATGTGTTCTAGCCAGATATCCCGGAAAAGCAGAAGCTGTCCTCCCACAGGAGTTGGATCTGCGGGATACCTGGCGTCATGCTGAGGGGGCCTGTACAGATCGAGGTCCCTTGGATTTGGGCTGCTTGGAGTGGGAACGCCAAGAAGAGCCCCTTGAGGGACCGGATCCTTGATCTGAGCGTTGGGACGGTCCTTGGGCCGATGGCTTTTGGGGAGCCGGCCGAAAGGACCGCCTGCGCCAGGAAGATTTTTTGAAATTTCTGGCTACAGGCCGCTTTTGTGGTAGAATGGTACTTCTACCACCCGTCGCCTCAGATATGAGCTTGTCCAGGGATTCACCAAATAGACGAACACCCTGGAAGGGAAGTGTGGACAGGGACTTTTTGGAGGCACTGTCCGCATTCCAGATTTTTAGCCACAGAACCCTGCGGGCGAAGACAGCATTGGCTGCCGTTAGGGCTGACCAGCTGGCTGCATCTAGAGAGCTGTGAAGAAGATAATTAGAGCCGAGAGAGAACAAATCAAGAATCTCAAGAGCCTCCGGAGGAATATTGCAAGGGCGGAGCAACTTGCGCAAGTTCCTACTCCACATGCTCATAGCTCTAGCCACCCATGTTATGGCAAACAGGGGGCTTAGAGAGGAGCCCGAAGCCTGAAAAATAGATTTGACCGCAGCATCAACTGCGCGGTCAGACGAGTCCTTAAGAGACGCGTTGTCTGAAACAGACATAACCGTGTGTTTAGCCAGTCTGGATACTGGCGGATCCACCACGGGGGGTACCGACCAGGGCTTAACCATTTCCGGGGGAAAGGGATAAGCGAATGAAGACGAGGATTTTTTATTAAACCTCCTATCAGGGTGATCCCACCGTTTAGATACGATTTGATGAAAAATCGGATCTTGGGCAAAGGACTTAGGCGGCTTCTTGGCTCGCTTGATTGCCGACTCAGAAGTCGGGTCCGAGGGCTGATCAGAAATCAACAGAGAGTGATTGACAGCCGCTATCAGAGCGTCTTCCATATGCCTAGACTCAGAAGGGACATCTGAATCAGAGTCAGAGTCTCGGGAATCGTGACTACTAAAGGTCACGGAGTCTGAGTCAGACTGACCATCGTGTGAGTCAGATGAGGCGGAGCGATCGCAATGGCGCCTTTTGGAGACAGCCTTTTTACGTACTGGGGATAATATACCAGACGAAGGCGGGCTCCTCTGAGGGAGTTGAGCCGGGGGGAGGATGTGGGAGCCTGTGGAAGGCTGAGATATCTGAGCGGCCAGGTCATCTAACCTTTTAGACATCAGAAGAGCCCATGCAGGGATAGTACAGGTCCATAGAGGATGCCTGGGAAGCTTTATCACCCTTGCGGTTTTTACGCATGTCAGCAACAAACGTATAATTATACTGTGAGCCTTTAGCAGTATTACACTACTGTGGGTGAGGAGCTACTAGCAGTATTAGAAAGGGACTGCTATACGGAGCTGGTATATACCAATAGTAAAGTGGCACACACTGCCAAACAGTCAATATATACCTGCAGGCACAGTCAGTATATACCGCTGAAAGCTGATATACACCGCCAGCCAGCAGGCACACACCGCTAGGAAGACAGCGATATACCACTGAACAGAGCGGTATATAGTGCTGCAGAGTTGCAGAGCCAAGGAGGCGATCTCACTCGTGTCCTCCCCCCCCATGTGTAATGGCGTCCAAGATTCTCTGGCAGCATGGAGGGGAGAGACGGCCCACTAGAGGGAGCGGCTTCTAGAGCAGTGGAGGGGGCGTTGCTAAACATGCAGGCCGACGCCGGGAGCTAAATTAATGATGCTTCCCTGGGATCACGGCCTGCATCGCCCCACCGGCGCCAGCTCAGGCGGCAGTCTGAATGCAGGGGACGGGTACACGTCGTCTCCCTACCTGCCCTTGCTCCGTCTGAAGACGCGTCGGTCCTGGGATGCGGGGATCTCGGGGACGCATCTTCGGCTCAAGGCTAGCAGGTACTCGGTTCTGCCTAGCCCTCTGGAGCTACCTCTGTGAGGTGCTTCCAGGGAGCCTGGAGGGGTACGCAGACTTGGGCGCGAGGGAAGACTGACGGCTTTTGCACGTCAGGTTTCCTCTGCCCGTACTCGGGGGAACGGGGGTGGCGAGGCACCCTGGTATTGCCCCATAGTCAAAAATAGCAGAAAAATCACAAAGAAAAGAAATAAATAAACAAAAAACATGAACTGGCCTGGGGCTCAGGCCAGACGTGTCAGCCTCCCTGCTGACACTAAAAAGAACTGAGCTAGTTCCCGCCTAGCTGGGGTTATATGCTGTGGGAGGAGGAGCTAACTCTTTTTTTAAATCTAGTGTCAAGCCTCCCCTGGAGACAACATATAACCCACTGTCTGTGTCCCCCAATGAAAAGGCGAGAAAGGAAAGCCTATTTCTTTTTAGGGACCACATCATAGTTGAAGGGATTTGAGGGGCCTAATCCCAAAAATCCCAAACAAAATCCCATGTTAAACACTGCACCCCATAAGCATATATATTTATATTGAGGTCCCACGCAGGCGCACTTCAATACTTTGATCTGCCCTGCTTAGGGAAGATCAAAGTGCCCCTGCACAGGACCTCAATGCTGGCCTGTGTGCATGACATAGGACGCGTCATGCACGCCAGCTTCAGAAGAAGGAGGACAAAGATGGCCGAAAGAGGAGGCGCTGGTACCGGAGAACGGAGACACCCATCCGACCAGTCTGCACCGAACTGCCCCTTAGGTATTATAAAGTGATTTTTACCTTCTACACAGCGGCCTGGGCTCTTATATACAGCATGTTAGAATGCTATATATAAGAGCCCAGTGGTGGTGGCCAAAGCTTATAGGCCCCAAATCTGATGACAGGTTCCCTTTAACCCTTCAAGTTACAGGAATTAACGCAAACTTGCATAGAAGGGAAAAAAAAAAGAAAAAAAATGACAATTTTTCTACTAAAATGTTGTTTTAGCATCAAATTTTTTTTCATTTTCACGAGGGTAACAGGTGACCTCCCTCACCATTGTCTCTATACAGAATACGCCACACAGCCATAATATTGCAATCTCTTTTCTTTCACCTTTTTCTATTTTATTTTTAACATATTATGATCATTTAACATTTGTACACTTTTGTTTAATAAAATATTATATTTAATTATTATTTGGGCTATGGCTCATTTTTCTTTTTTGGCTCCATATATTCCCCCTGGGAGACGCCTTACATTACATATGTAATACATTGTTGGTGGTCTAACAGAATTTGCCCCACCATTTCCTGTGCAGTTTCTGCTGGGTACACCAATAGCCCATATGTGGTCAGAAACCATGGTTTGGGGCACGGCAGGGCTATGGACGGTATGAGCACCATTTGCTTTTTGGAGAGCAGATATGGCTGGAATAGATAGTGGGCAGCACGTCACATCTGCAGGGTGCTACTTTTACAAATATAAAAAAACTTTTTTTTTCTTACAAAAATATTTTGTGTGGCGATATTTTGAGAGCCATCAGACTACGTTTTTCTGACAGCAGAGCAATGTAAGGGCTTGTTTCTGTGGATTTGCTAAAGCTATTATTGATGCTATTGGGGTACAAATTATTTTTTGATTTCTTTTCGTTCTGATTTTGGGAGGCAGAATTAACAAAAAAAAAAGCAATATTTTTAAAATTGATTTTATTTTGATATTTTCCCTCTGTTGATTGTGTGGTAGAAGTGAGAAGACATATCTGATCTATGGAATATGAATGCCAGATTTAAATCACTTTTTGTTTTGCTTCTGCCTCTTTGAATGCATTTTATTCCACATTTTGCGTGGTGGTCTGATAAAAAAACAAACAAACAGCGTTTGTGTTAAATAATGTGACAATTTTATAGTTTGGGTTTTTATGGATGTGGAGATACCAAATGTGTTTTTTGTTCATTTTCCTATTTATATCAAACTGGATTTTAAATTGCAAACCATTTTTCCAGCATATATTTGCTTTGTTTTTTACACTTCGGTCCACTGTGGGACTTGAATGCACAATAGTGTGATTGCTGGTCAAATGCTCTGCAATTGTGTATTAGACCGGTAAGTGTTACAATAATCGGACGCCTATTAGATCCTGCTTATGGCATGGCTTAACAGGCCACTGTACCTGCCAGATATTGAGGCCATTGTTTGAAATTTGGTTGAGAAGGCAACTATTGGCTCCCTGCAATCACAGTGTGTCTTCAAAGCAGGAGAAGAGAAGGTGTTAACCCCGCGCATTCGCCAGAAAAGATGTAGAATTGTTGATTAGTAAATCTTATATTCCATAGGACTATGCGTTTCAAGGTATGAAACCTTTTCCTCAGGAAAATCACATTAGGTGACTGTATACTGTTATACCTTACTCCTCTGTTTATCTGGTAAGACCCCCATCAGCGCTTCTGTTTTCTAGTTTTATCACTGCAATCACGGTATGGAAGTGGTAATTTGGATAAAAGGAAGCCCCCTTCTTCTGAACCATCTAGATGCGGTATATGCTATTGATTATGGCACCTATAGGGGTAAACAGCCAGGATTGGTGCCGGCATTGACCTTGGCTGTAGTTGCAGCAATCTGGCTAACTGCTCATCAGAATAGCTTCTGTGCCTGCACTATCATCATGACATACCAGTATGTCCAAAAATAGGAACATCTTTCCAAATAGAATGTATCAGTATGTACAAAGTCAGGAAGGGATTAATTACGGATTTTTGGAACTCATTCGATAAAACTCATCAGAAAAATAGGAAAAGGAAAGTACAGTAGGCTACACTCAACTATACAGCATGTTGGCATTTTTGTATCTGCTTGGGATGATGGCTACATTCAGCAAAATGAGTGTAAGAGCAGGTGGTTTATGTTTCACCAAAAGTGTAGAAAACTATGTTACCAGTCCTTGATGTTTACACAGTGCTTTAGGATCATCTTTGTGCTTTAGGTTTGGGGGAAGGAAAGTTCTACAGCTGGGATTAGAAGACTTTTTCGATAAGCATTTTAATAATGCGAAGAGAAGAAATGAGTATGAATGGGCTTTGATGAGGCGACCTGCCATCGCTACTAGATCTTCTGTCTGGAGGTTTAGATTGATAATATAAGTCTGATCCATATGCATAAATAGGCAGAGAAGTATAAAACAGAATTGATTTCTCATTGCTTCCATGTTTAGTAACCTAACTACTCATGCCATTTTTTCTGTGGTAATGATAAAAAAAAAAAAAAAAGGCAGAACTGGAGCCGCTAAAAGCACAAGGATCAAACATTCATTATTCATTCCTCATCTACTTACATGCACTATATCATCCAAGCTGTTGAAAATATACTTCCTGGCTTCCTTAGACTTCATTCCTGTCTCAGCTTCATGTTCTTCCAAGGTCTGTTATTGAGAAAAGAATAAGACATTGGACACAACTCACAATGCTCGTCACATTATGCAGGCATTGCTTGTATCAGGACGTCAACCAGCCCCATCTCTCTGTGTGGTTACAATAAGCTAACCATGCGCATGGAGTTTACATCTTCTTCCCATCCTCATGATGAGCATCCTCCGGTCCACGACAGGCAGGACATTATGCTGCATGTTTCTAGTGCGATTGTCGGGATCTATAAGATGGATTGAAAACTGTTCCCCTCTCTGAGACACAGAAAAGCAAACACTGCTGATTGGATTTTCAGTCTGGATGGACCATGTGAGAGTGAGGGATTTAGGTCGGCCATTCACCCATCATAGAGGTAGGATGGCTGCTTGCTTGGCCGATTGGGTGATTTGAACGCAGCGAGTCCTGATCGTGGGCACATACCCTTAAAATGTCCTTCCTGTTTACAGCTTGTGATGATTAAGGATTGGTTAACACATAGCACGTCTTATTAATAAATCCAGGACAAGCTGTCAACCGATTAATGTTGCCCAAACCATGAATCAGAGTCGAGATGCACAATTGCAGGCAGGTTCATTAACATATGAAATGGATTAAAGAGAAAATATAGTCAGCAGGTCCGGGGATCATTATCAGAGACGAGACAAGTCCAGCGCTGCTTCACGCAAATTTTTCCCAGCGCCGCTCTAGTTGAATGACAGGTCTCTTGGTATGGGCAAGACCTGTGAATCACCTTGTACAGCGCCAGAAGGACTAGTCTCATCTCTGGCTATGGTCCCCAGCTGAACCTTCTAACTAAATTTGCTCAAAACAATCTGGGGATTGAGCAGCCAGGCTCTGTTGATTTATGCTGGCTGTGGTTTGGGTAGAATGATCAGCTGACAGGTTCATGTAAGGGTATGTGCACATAGCGTCTTTCAGTCATAGGCACTTTTTCAGGGGGTTTCCAGGCAGAATATGTCGAAAAAGGAAGCTGTGTGCACATACCCTAACAGCGGAGCAGAAATTCTCTTTTCAATTGTTCAGGCCCATTGAAATGAACAGTCAGCCACCATCACACACTATTATAGTCATTTGCAGACACTGCAAAATAGCCAGGAGCAGAGATGCAGCCTTTAGAAGAGGCAAAAAAAATCTAGCTCTAACATTGATAGAAAAACAAAAAAAAAAAAAAAAAAGTTACTGGTCCCCGACATACCAAGACAAACAATGTATTTATCATACTCCTCCTATAACCAGAAAAATCCTACGGCCAGGTCACTTTTACCATATGATGAATCCATGAAACCAAAAAAATAGCAGAATTGTATTTCTTTCACCTTTTACCACACAAATTTTTCCCAATTTTCAACGCGGTAACATGTTACATGGTAACGTTAATGGTGTCTTTCAGAACTACAACTTGTCCCATAAACATGAAGCCCTTCCACGGTTATGTTGGGGAGAAAGAAACAATATGGCTCTTGGAAAAAGGTAACTAAGAATGAAAGCATAAAAATAAACATATAAATAGTTACTTACTTTTAACCTCCAACAGGGGTACTGGGTTTCTGGGTCACGACAGAAGAACCTGGACGTTTTTGTACCCACATTTAACAGATGTTCTCCCGGCAATCCTTGCGTTTGGGAAATGAATCTGATCTAAATACAGAAGAGACAACAATCAGTGACTTCAAACCCGGATTTGAGCCCTGGCAAACAAAGTATAAGGCTATGTGCTCACGTTGCATCTTTGTGGTGACCACAAAGGTATAAGGTTTTGGCCCCCAAAAACCGTACCTGCGGCAAAAACGCTACATGTGAAGCTCACAGTGAGTGCCATAGAAAAGGACTGCCCGCTGTGAGCTCCACAAAACAACTGAAGTGAGCTGTGCAGTCATCAGTGACGTCACTCAGGTTACCCGCAGCCACAGCTGGAGTCCTCCACCTGTGACAGCAAATCACCCAAGTGATTGAAGTGAGCCGCACGAACAGCGATGTCACTTCGGTGATTTGCTGTCACAGCTGGTGGACTCCATCTGAGGCTGCGGGTAACCTGAGTGACGCCACCGATGATCGCGTGGCTCACTTCAGTTGTTGCGTGGAGCTCACAGCGGGCACAGTCTTGTTCTGTTGCGCTTGCTGTGAGCTTCAGATGTAGCAGTGGTGGAAGCGTCGTGAGACCTTCTGCAGATTACGTCAGATCTGCACGGGTGTTTGGGGGGGTTAATAAAGTGGTGAAAGGGGTGCTTTTTTGTCTTTCATTAAAAAAAAAAGGATTTTTGGGGTGTTTGTATTTATTTACTTTCATTTACAGACTAATGATGGGGGGGGGGTGTCTCAGACGCCTGCCATCACTAATCCATGACTTTTAATACTTATAGCCTATCCTCTGGAAAGGTCATCATACATAGATACGTGGGGGCTGACAGTTCAATCAATTAAGTACGCAATAAAAATGCCTATATAGTGAAGCACTGGCCATTATTATAGAATAGTATAGAGGGGTTTGTGTAAGCCTTGTGTGTACCGGCTTTAGTTGGTGCACCATGTCTGGATTCTCTGCCACTTTGATTTATTCTCCACTGATAAGGTTCTTCTAATGCAGATATTTCCCTTGCTTCATCATAAATACTCATGCTTGTATTTAGAGGTGTTTTCCAGTACTCAAAATCCTTCTCCATCCCTATCTCCCCCACCCACAAACAAAATAAAAGCAACTATACTTGCACTGCCTTTCCCAGAGATTATGTGGCATTGTTATGCCATAAGATACCTGCAGCCAATGTCATGCGATCCTTGGGAGACGCAGTGCTGACAACGGAACTGGAGGGGAGTATACGTTATTATTATTGGGGAAACACAATCTTTGAAAAGGGGCTGTCCAAGTAGTGGACAGCCCCTTTAATTGTTGCAAGTGACAGACCAGTCACAGAAATCCTTTCCTTTGTTGTATACAGACGTCTCAATGTGTGCATGCTATATGATGTATATACAGCAGTCTCAGTATATCGTGTCCAAAGTATACAGAGCAGACAGTGCATGCTATGTGATATACAGTATATGACAGTCTCAATGTCTCCTAGGTGATGTACAGGACAGTCTCAGCATCTCCTATGTGCTGATCTATAATAAGGATAAGGGCTCACGCCCAATTGCGTATAAAATGGACAGGTGCAATACGAGAAAAAAAATCAAATTGCACTCAGACCAATATTATTCAGTGAGTCAGTGCTGAACTGCATTATTTTCCTCAGCTGTAATTGGTCTCAGGAAAAAAAATCACAACATACTGGGTATATCAGCGAGACGTGGCAATGCAAGTCTATGGGTGAGAGAAAAAAAATGGACGGCATACGTCTGCTGTCACTTTTTTAAGGCTACTAATACCGTTCTGCAGCACAGAACACTGTAAATGGGCCTCTAAATGATTGTAGAATAATAGTTACCAAGAAAAAAAATGTATAACATACAGATGGCACACACATGTCATACAGATGCTAGGTGAAAGACAAAAATAAATAAAAATCGCACACTCGCAAACAACTCACATGACATACGGAAAACCAAACGGATTTCAGTCATCCAACTTTTCTGGATGAAAATGAGAGTGACTGTACATAAGCAAGTAAGAGGGAGCCCTAAGTTATCAATATCAAAGTATTCCACCACCCCTTTAAGTATGGCTGGCCCAGGCCATTCTAAGCTTTTTTAGGGCAGTATGCGATGCACCCGACTACCTAGAATATATTCTAACAGATTTAAATTGAACCCATTATTTTGTACATTCACTGTAGTTAACAGCTGTAGTTTAACATTTCCAGCAGTCATTTGTAAGGGTTGTACCAAGTCTTTTGACTTAGAAACAGAGGAAGTGAGAGTTTCAGATGTAATTCTGAACGATCGGTGATGAGTAGGGATAGGCGAACCCGAACTGTAAAGTTCGGGGTCCGTACCTGTCACGATCGGCGGGTGATAAGCGGAGCTCACACCCCTCCTTTATACCTCCCGACCGACAGACTGAGTACGTGACGCGCTCTCTAGCGCCCCTCTTATAGTCAGGCCAATTATGGAATTGCCCGAAAATAAGCAAGGAGGCCGCTATTCTACTGTGCCGATGCTTGAAGGGCACCCAGTGAGAGTAGGGTATATATTACCCCGACCTCCGTGGACGGAATATATAAAAACCTCCCCAAATCTCACTGGCTGCCCCACAATGGTCCCTGGCACAAACTCGCTGCCACCAACCGATTTACGGTAACTATTAGCCGAATACACGGACGTGGGATTCACGATCGAGATAACAGCACAGCCCAAGATTAATTATATAATTTAATCAGCCTAAGGCAAACTAGAAACTACAATATATACAATAGGGGTTCTACAGAATATATACATAGATGAGTCAGAGTACATATACAAGTAAGATATGGATTGCAAGCAGGCATACAATTCAAGCAGTTACCTTGTGCGTCTGGCCACAGGGGGGCGCTGTTAGACCAGGTTTCCGGAACTCCCTCACAGGTCTTTCCCGACCAGGCCCCCGAGCAAAGAACACTGGAAAATGGCTGAACTGGGGTTATCAACCTGGGCAAATCCAGGTCTCCTCCTACCTTTGTGACCTCACAGGGAAGCACTGCCACTCCCCCGGCTTTGAGTCAGAGTAATATTCCCAAGGGATTTATTAATCATAACTTTGCCTGGGAATGTCGTAGGCGGACGCCAATGCTCTCATTTTGACAGTTAAGAATTTAGCTGCAAAATGATACCACACATGGCTGGTCTGCGGATTCCCCACTGGCCGATAGCATGCCTGGGGTACTTACCAAGGTCCCACTCCCATAAAAAAAGGTGTGCCAGCATCGTCCGCATGCGGAGACACCATTTTTATGGTTGCTGTTTTTATCGGAAATATGGCTCACAAGATATTAACCATATTTTACCGAAGTCTTCCTGTCTGGGGGGTTTTCATAGCCTTGTAATGAAATAGGAACTCCTGTGGCAGGGTCACAGCAGGGGGTCATCCTCTGTCCATTGTTCACAGCTCATCTAATCTCCATATCAGAGGAGATTGCCTCTGATGTGTGACTGAGATGTGACACTTTTCTCTTGACTCTAGTCATCAAAGGATTCGGGTTATGTGTGAAGAAGGGAGGGGGGGAGTGTCCTGTCAGGAGTGACTGGATCATAATTTATCGTCATCTCTGGATTTACCTCACAGTACCGAACACATGGTGTTCATGCACAGAACCCCGAACACGAGCTTTCTGGGACGTTCGTGTTACAGTTAATGTTACAGTTTGGGTCCAGGGGTTGTTAAAAAAAAAAAGCACGTTATTAAAAAAACATTATGATCATTCTTACAGGTCCCGAAACGCGTCCTGCTGACTCTGCCTCCCAGCGCTTCTGCTTCCGCGTCCGTCCAATCATTGCTGTTCCCCCTGGTAAGCACCTCTAGCTAAAAGGACCTGCCGTGACCGTGACGTCATAGCCATGTGACCAGTCACGTGTGAATATTGTATTACCTCATTGGCTACAGACTGGTCACGCGAGTATGGCGTCATCAAAGGTCCTGGTGCACCGTGATGACACTCGCATCACGGCGCACAATCTCCCGACAGCAGCGGGTCAGTTGCATGTATTTTTATGCAGCTGAGGCGCTCTTGTCCTGAGATTGGGGTGATGCAATGCGAGAAGCAAGTGTAATCATCCCCTCACTGTCAGCCTCTGCTTCATTGCTCTGTCCAGAGCGATGTAGCAGACCTGACATGGCTCTCTTTGCTTCTCACTATATAGACACTGTGTGTGTACAGTGAGGAAGCAGAGTTGACTTTGCTCTTTGCTTCTCACTGTGTATAAAGTGTGCCTGTGCACAGTGATGAAGCAGAGTTGACTTTGCTGTCCCAGTGGATTACGTCGGACTAAGGATTTTTTTTATAATAAAGATGGAGTCTCTAAATGTTTTTTTTTGTTTTATTTGTAATAAAAAATGTTTCTCTGTGTTGTGTTTTTTTTTTCTGTTTCCTAGAAGTTCATGGTGGCCATGTCTAAGTTGGCTTGACACAATAAATTTCGGGCTTAGCACCATCTGAGAATACCAAGCTGGTATTATCCCGTTTATTACCCTGTGAGCCAAAGCCATCACGGCAGCTGGACGAGCCACGTGTAGCAGCTGGAAATGGCGCTAAGAAACAATGCGCCATTGGGGCGGCTGCGGGCTACCAAGAATCCCACCCCTCAGCTTTCTGGCTTTACCGGACTGTCAATAAAAATACGGCAGGAGGCCACGCATTTTTTTTTTTTATTATTTTTTTAAATAAAAAAAAAAAAAAACTAATGGGCTTCCCTGTATTTTGATTCCAGCCAAGGTAAATCAGGCAGCAGGGGTGGCAGCCCCTAGTCGTCTGCTTTATCTGCACTAATAATCAAAAATACAGCAGAGCGCTGCATAATTTTTTTTAATGATTTATTTATTTACAGTGCCGTGATGTCAGGCAATCAAAATACAGGAAAGCCCATTTTTTTTTTAGTTATTTAAAGAAAATTAAAAAAAATATGCGTGGGCTCCCGCTGCATTTTCTATTACTGGCAAAGAGTAATCAAAGCAGCTACTGACTGCTAACCCCAACAGCTTGGTGTTACCTTCACTGGCAATGGAAAATCCAAGGAAGTTTTTTTTTGGTTTTTTTTTTAAAGTTTTTTTTGCCAAAAAAACAAAACAAAAAAAATGATGTAGGCTTCGCGATATTTTTTTATGCTAGCCAGGTACAGCAGGTAGGTACGGGCTGCCCCCAACTCCCAGCTGCCTATTCCCCCAGCTGAGAACCAAAAATATAGGGAAGCCCTTTTTTTAATTATTTCATAAATTTCATGAAATAATTAAAAAAAAACATTAGCTTCGCCTAATTTTTGTGTCCAGCCAGGTACAACTAGGCAGCTGGGGATTGGAATCTTCAGCGCAGGTTGCCCCAAGCTTTCTGGGCCCCCCCGCTGCGAATTGCAGTCCGCAGCCACCCTAGATAATGGCAATTTCATAGAAGCGCCATCTTCTGGCGCTGTATCCAACTCCTCCAGTCGCCCTGGTGCCGAGTGGCACGCTGGGTAATAAGGGGTTAATACCAGCTTTAATTTACCAGCTGAAATAAAGCCAGAGATTCTTAATGTCAGCCAAGTTTGACCCGGCCATTAAGAATCTCCAAAAAAGGGTTATAAAAAAAAGACACCACACAGAGAAAAAATACTTCATTAGAAATAAATACACAGACACACTTAGGGATTCCATGTTTATTACTCCCTCTCACCCCTCCACAATCCTGGTCTTCTTTCTTCTGTCTTCTTTCTTCAACTGATGCCAGTAGTTGCTTGAGTTAAACTTAGCAATAGAAAATGCAGTGGGAGCCCACGCATTTATCGAGCGTTTTACTGCTCACTCATCCCAACTCCTAACCACACAGCCAGCAGAACAAGTAATCAGATCAGCTGACTCCAGTGTCGGCCAATTACTTGTTCTGTGTCCCCCCAGCTTGTGCGGGCTGTGAGGTCAGCTGAGTTCGGCCAGCACTGGAGTCCGCTGATCTGAACTCAGCTGACCTCACAGCCCGCACACTCTGCGATGAATGTAGGGGAACACAGAACAAGTAATCGACTGACACTGGAGTCAGCTGATCTGAACTCAGCTGACTCCAGACCACACAGCCCGCACACGGTCACACATGAAAGGCAGCAGGCACTGACTGCTGTTAATCTGCAATCATCGCAGCGTGTGCAGGCTGTGAGATCAGGAGTCAACTTACTCTCGATCAGCTGACTCCAGTGCCGACCGATAAATTCTGTGTCCCGGTAAAGTAACAATTGCGTTTGCATGCCTTGCACATACAATCTGCAGGATCTGCTCAGATGCGTTTTGCATTTTTGCCGAACGGCAAAAAAACGCTGATGTGAAAGCAGCCTAAGAGGGACATGCAGCAGATGAAAGTTCTGACCTCCCATTACGGTCACTGCTGAAGTAGATTACCCCTGAACATTATTGTTCTATTATAGCAAATTGCAACACTCTGAAGTAGTAATGTAAAAACAGCAATAAGGCTATGTGCGCACGTTGCGTATTAGCATGCAGTTACGCTGCGATCTTCACCGCAGCATAACTGCATGCGTCTTCAGCACAATCTATGAAGATTATGCAGGAGACGTGCGCACGTGGCGTATTAGAGCGCAGCGCTTCGGCTGCCACCCGAAGTGCGCGTTCTAAGAAGTGACATGTCACTTCTTTCGTGCGCTCTGCCTGCAGCCCCCCGCTCTGTCTATGGGAGGGGCTGCACTCAGAGCGCATGAAATCGGCTTTTTTTTTTTTCATTACGGACTCTTTCTCCAGCGATTTAAAGCGCACATGTGCTGTTCAAATCGCTGCAGAAATTTCTGCAGGGACAGAACGCTACGTGCGCAGATAGCCTAAATAACAGCAGTATATGTGATGTCAGCTTACACAGTTTCCACTAATGACGAATGCAAAAGCAATCCCTCATAATGGTCAGACATTCAACCGCTATATATAAGCTGAGGCAATGTCCACCCGCACCTGTAAGAAGAACGGTTATTACAATATCAATTATCATATGTAATTATCTCTGGTTTTGAAGCAAAAAGCATCTGTTACTGTCAGACATTAAGATCTACTGTAAGCATGTATGTGACTAGTAGATAAGGGTGCGTGCCCACGATCAGTGTTTGTAGCGTTTTGGACTTAGCATGTTTCAGCTGCGTCCAAAACACTGCGTTGTACAGTACAAGCACAGTGGACGGGATTTCTAGAAAGCCTGTGTCCACTGTGCTTGTTATTTCCGCAGCAAACACTGATCTGCAGTGCGTCTTTCCAGACCGCAGCATGTCAATTGTTTGCTGTCGATTCGCATGCGTCCTCCGTAGTGAGAACATAAGCGAGAGACAGCAGCGCACTGAACCCTGATTGTGGGTACGAGCAGCTGATGTCTCATGCGGAGGAGACGCGCGGCCCTGCAGGATAGGACCCGCTGCCTTTAGGACGCAGTGAGTCCTGATCGTGGGCACATACCCCAAGAGGACAACAAGTAAAGCTGTTATATTATGTATTCAAATGGGGCTATACATCGTACGTAGCTGCTATCCGAGTGCTCACAAACTATTGATCACGACATCCCCAATACACATGCAGGCTGGGCTCAAGATGGGGAGAGTGGAGTAAAGGTCTGAGCGAGGATCTGCGTTATACAGATGCCCATTGGAGAACATGTTTGACGATTAACAGTCGTTTAAGGGTACGTTCCCACTATCAATGTTTGTTGAGTTTTTGACAGTGCAGAATTTCTGCACCAGATTATAGCGGTATAAAATCATGCATAACGCTATGTGCGCACGTTGCGTAATTACATGCAGTTACGCTGCGCTTTCTAGCGCAGCGTAACTGCATGCGTCCTGCGTCCCCTGCACAGTCTATGGAGATTGTGCAGGGGCCGTGCGCACGTGGCGTCTTAGAGCGCAGCGCTTCGGCTGCTGCCCGAAGCGCTGCGTTCTAAGAAGTGACATGTCACTTCTTCCGTGTGCTTTGCCGGCAGCTCCTGCTCTGTCTATGGCAGGAGCTGCAGGCAGAGCGCATGGAATCGGCTTTTTTTTTTTTCTCTACGGACATTTTCTGCAGCGATTTAAAGCGCACGTGTGCTCTTCAGATCGCTGCAGAAATTTCTGCAGGGCTAGTACGCAACGTGCGCACATAGCCTGATTATAACCTTCACCATCTCATCTATATATATAATTGGCTTATTCTGTCTGTCTGTCTGTCTTGCTCCAAAATTCTGTCCTTACCGCGACAAGCGTCTCATTGGCCGCTCGCCTTGCCTCAGCTCCGCCCCCCGCACGGATTGGCCGCTCGCCCAGGCTCCGCCCCCCCACGGATTGGCCTCTCGCCCCGGCCCCCTGCACGCATTGGCAACTCGGCCACGCCCCGCCCCCCTCACGCACTGCACGCTCGCTCTGGCCCCGCCCCCCGCACGCATTCCCCGAACCGACACAGAGCCCCGACTCCCAGGTGAGTGCAGTACCCCCGGGAGCCCACATCAGCGTACGCCGCCAACCCAGCCGACACATACCCTCGCATTGCTGGGGTTGCCGGCGTACGCTGGTGTGGGCTCCAGTGCGAGCGGGGGGCGGGGTACGCTGGTAACCATGGTACACATCGAGTAATATTGTGTAGCATGGTTACCAGCGTACACCGGCTCCCAGGTGAACGCATCAAGGTCCTGCAGCGGCGGAACACACACACACGCACACACATAAGAACAGACACACACACACACACACACATCAGATCACACTCACTCTCACACACACCTCACACACACATCAGATCGCATCCACACACTCAAAACATCCAGTGATATCGCTTGCTTCTCGGCGGCGATACTGTGCGTGCAGTGACCTTCCAGGACCTGCCGGAGGATCACATGGCCAGAAGCATGTGGTATCTCCGGATGTTGTGAGTGTGAGCGCATATGTGCAATATCGTCAATGTGTGTGTGCGTGTATGCGATCGGGTGTGTGCGTGTATGCGATCGGGTGTGTGCGTGTATGCGATCGGGTGTGTGCGTGTCGGCAGAAGGCAGAGGTGCACTGCGTGCAGCACGGCTGCTGGGACTGCACACCGGAGGGCACAGGCAGAAGTGGGGTGTGAGTGTATGCGATCAGATGTGTGCGTGTATACCGTCTGATGTGTGACTGTGGAGCACGATGAAGAGTGCGCAGCATGGGGGATGGAGCACGATGGGGAGTGCGCAGCATGGGGGATGGAGCACGTTTGGGAGTGCGCAACATGGGGGATGGAGCACAATGGGGAATGCACAGCATGGGGGATGGAGCACGATGGGGAGTACGCAGCATGGGGGATGGAGCACGATGGGGAGTGCGCAACATGGGGGATGGAGCACGATAGGGGGTGCGTAGCATGGGGGATGGAGCACGATATGGGGGGGTGCGAGGCATGGGGGATGGAGCACGATTGGGGGTGCGCAGCATGGGGGATGGAGCACGATGGGGGGTGCGCAGCATGGGGGATGGAGCACGATGGGGGGTGCACACCTCCCCCCAACACACACACACACCCCACACCCACACAAACCGCGCAACACACACACAGCGCTCCACAAACAACGCAACACACAAACAACACCGCTCTCACCCCCCGCCACACCCAGACAACACCCAGAACATGTACAGCGCCCTACACAAACACTTGGTAACTACACACAACATCTATCTATCTATCTATCTATCTATATATATATATATATATATATAACAAAAATCATACATTAACTACACAATACGTAAATTCTAGAATACCCGATGCGTAGAATCGGGGAGCACGTTTGGTAGTGCGCAGCATGGGGGATGGAGCACGATGGGGAATGCGCAGCATGGGGGATGGAGCACGATGGGGGGTGCGTAGCATGGGGGATGGAGCACGATGGGGGGTGTGCAGCATGGGGGATGGAGCACAATGGGGAGTGCGCAGCATGGGGGATGGAGCACGATGGGGGGTGCGTAGCATGGGGGATGGAGCACGATGGGGGGTGCGCAGCATGGGGGATGGAGCATGATGGGGGGTGCGCAGCATGGGGGATGGAGCACGATGGGGGCTGCGCAGCATGGGGGATGGAGCACGATGGGGGGTGCGCAGCATGGGGGATGGAGCACGATGGGGGGTGGAGCACGATGGGGGGTGCACACCTCCCCCCCAAAACACACACACACACACACCGCCACACACGCACTGCACAACACACCACACACACTGGGAACCACAAACACCGCCCTACACAGACACCCACCCACACAACACCCAACACACAAACACCGCAGCACACAAAAATATACGCACATACCGCACAACACACACATTGCACAAAACATACCTCCCCCCAAAACACACACACCCCACACAAACCGCGCAACACACACACACAACGCTACAGACACACAGCGCTCCAGAAACAACGCAACACACAACGCAACACACAAACAACACCGCTCTCACCCCCCGCCACACCCAGACAACACCCAGAACATGTACAGCGCCCCACACAAACACTTGGTAACTACACACAACAACATATATATATATATATATATATATATATATATATATATATATATAACAAAAATCATACATTAACTACACAATATATTCAACACAAAACAAAGTTTATGGCCAAAATGTAACAATTTTATTATAGGAGTATACAAACTAGGATGGATAATTTTGGCAAGAAAAAGAGGGATGATCACCCTAAGGTAATTAACCTATCTGATCATTCTTTGTCCTCTTTACAGGAAAGCATTTTGCAGAAGGGACTAACTTTTTCCCCTACTTGTGACTTAGATAAATTCACAACAATAAAGGATGTACATCTATTTGCCCGAAAATTATTATTGAAACGGCATTTTGAAAAAGGGTCATCTGAATTGGATACTTCTCCATTTGAGAGTGAGAAGGAGATTGAAGCATTAAGAATTCTTGAGAGTTTGGCCAATGAGGAAGAGGATGATAACTGTAGTAAGTATCCTACACACCTTTATCGCAAATCCTCTACTTTTCCTAATTTAAATACCTGTCCTGCCATTGACATTTTTGTTAAATTGGTCTCTCAGGACATTGAAAAACTTGGAACCAACAAATCATCTAATTTGAATGATCAAGAGAAAGTAGCTCTAAATGAAATGAAGTCGTGGTCTGATGTTGTTTTTAAACCGGCGGATAAGGGGGGCAATCTGGTGATCTGGAGCAACAAGCTTTATGAGAAACAGGCCTTTAGGCAATTGTCTGATGGCAAGTGCTATAAAAGACTCAGTCAGAATCCATTATCTAAGTTCCAACAAGATTTAATGGTGATTCTAGAGAGGGCCTATGAGGAAAATATTATTTCAAAAAAACTTTTTGAAGCTATGTTGTGCAAGAAACCCAGATTGCCCACCCTCTATCTATTGCCTAAAATTCATAAGTGCGAGACCGACCCTCCTGGAAGACCCATTGTGTCGGGTAACGGTGGTCTCTGTGAGGTAGTTTGTCAGGTAATAGATTTCTATTTGAAACCGTTGGTCCAGACCTTACCATCATATATACAGGACACCACCTCGGCATTAAGCCACTTTGATAATTTACAGTTACAGGGTGAAATGATGATGGTTACTGCCGATGTGGAAAGCCTTTATACTTCTATCAGGCATGATGATGGTTTAAGGGCTGTGATGTGGTTTATGAGGAATAGTAACATTGAGCCACGATTAGTCGAACTACTCCTGATACTATTGGATTTCATTTTGAGACACAACTGCTTTTTGTTTAAAGATCAAGTTTACCTCCAGCTCCAAGGGACTGCAATGGGGGCGTCTTGTGCGCCCTCGTATGCAAATTTATTCCTTGGGGCTTGGGAGAGGGAGATCTTTATGAGTAACCCAGTTGACCAGATTGACCGTATCCATCATTTGATACGGTATATTGATGATATATGGTTTATCTGGGAGGGGTCCCAAAAACAATTGGATGACATGATGTTGAGGCTAAATGATAATCCACTTAATATTAAGCTCACGTTCCAATGTGGTTCCAGGTTGAGTTTTTTGGACATTGATGTTAGAATTACAGCTGATGGTTGCCTCGAAACTGATATTTTCAGGAAAGCTACGTCTACGAATGCATTTTTACATGCCCAATCTTCTCACCCTAAGGGAACAATCAGAGGAATTCCGATCGGGCAATTTTTGAGAGCGAAGAGAATCTGCTCTACAGAGGATAATTTCTGCAAACAATCAAAGGACCTATATAGTCGGTTTCGTGAGAGAGGCTATAGCCACCGAAATATCCGTAATGGCCTGAAAAGAGCAGCATCATTGTCTCGTAATGAATTACTGTATAAACCATCAAATAAACCTTTGGCCCAAAGTAATGAGGTAAGGCTGATTACCAAATTTAATAGCCAGTGGACACGACAGAGATATTATCCAAACTCATTGGGAAATATTGTTTACTGATCCAATACTAAAAAGGACTCTTCAATCTGAACCTAGGATCACAGCCCGTCGGAGTGCCAACCTCAGAGACTTACTGGTGAAAAGCCATTATCAACCTAAGAACACAGCCCAATCAGGTGAAATAAAAGGTTTCTTTCCTTGTGGTCTATGTAGAGCCTGTCTCAACTTAAGGAAAAGTAGGGAATTTACCAACGGTGATCAAACACGCACCTACAAAATATTACATCAATTAACGTGCTCATCTAAAGGTGTTGTATATCATGCTACGTGCCCCTGCAAGAAGGTATATGTGGGGATGACGACCAGAGAACTCAAATTCCGGGTTAGGGAACACGTACGGGATATTGAAAAAGCAAAAAATTCCAAATTTGACGAACAACTAAAAACTATTGCCAGGCACTTTAAATTATGGCACAATTGCGATGCTAGTAAACTCTCCATTATTGCCATCGATCAGGTCTCTCTTGGTCAAAGGGGTGGAAATTTATTTAAAGTACTGTCACAGGTAGAAAGTAGATGGATCTACAGGTTGAACACAGTTGCACCCAAGGGTCTTAATGAGAATTTTGGTTTTGCGTCATTTTTATAGTATACTGTTCATGATTTTATGTATTCGGACTTTTTAGGGGCTAGGGTTTTTTTTAGAGGTTAGGGTTGTTCATATTCTTGTATTTTTTACCTTTTTTGATTTTAACCACTTCTTTTTCTCTTATAGTTGGTGCCATGTACTTTGTTATTTTGGGTTGTTGGACGGTGATTTGAATTGGAGAAAATCCCTATTTATGTGCCATCTTTCTATCATGCATCATGGAGGCTCTGATTTCAATACAGCTGGTATTATTATTGCTATGCGTGTATGGGCTCTGTGCGCAAACCTACAATCAAGTATATGTGTTCTTAATTTATGTGAACACATTCACTGTTTAATTCATTTTTTGTATTTATTTACATATGCAAAACGTTTCATGCAATTTTGTTAGCTTACAATATTGTTTTGGTCTCACAGTTCCCACTTGTGTATGACCGAGGTCATGCTTGTTTCACTATCTGTATGTATAATTTCATATACATTTTATATACAATTATATATTTATATTTTGGTATTTTTGCCTTATTCACTTTTTACATACATCTGCATGATTTTTTGCGCATTTTTAAAATTAACTATATGCGTTCTCAACTTATGTGTACACACTCACCTTCTCTCATATAAAAAATAAAAAATATATTTTTTTCATTTATTTATTATATATACAATAATGCAATTTTTTGGTAGCTCATAAAATTGTTTTGTTTCACATTTTCACTTGTGTATGACTTGAGGTCATGCAAGCATCATTTGTGTATGCACATATTTTTATATATAATTATATTCTATATTTTTGGTTATTTTGATTTTTCACTTTTTCATATAATCTTAAGGATTTCTAATGCATTTTGAGAATTAATTCTATGCGTTTAATTTACGCGTACACATTCACTTTTTATTCTTAGATTTTTATTATTCACTCATCTATATATATAAAATGTTTATGAATTTTTGGTAGTTTATATAATTGTCAGTCGTCACTCCCCCACTTGTGTATGACTATGGTCATGCTAGCACTATCACTTGCATGTATATAATTTTAATTTTTAATTTAATTATATATTTATATTTTTGATAATGTTGCTTAGTCACTTTTGTACAAAACTTTAAGGATTTTTTTAATCTTTTTATTATATCACATTAATTTTATGGTTGTAGGGTTTTGCTATACATAGTTCTATAATCTGTGGGTTCGTATTATTCACATGTATAATTGTAATCTCATATGACAGTTTGAGCCTTGCTGATTGCATAGTTTTTTATACATTTTTATATTATATTTCTACACGAATTTTCCTGATTTTCATTCTATGATGGGATGAACCGCGTTAATGTGGTCTATTTCCTGTAATTCACTAAGTCCAACTTTTGGGTCAGTGCGCATGTTCTAAAATACGGCCGTGGGTTGACCTGTCGGCGGCTATAGGGGGTTTGAGCGCAGGCGCCGTCTCCATGACGATTACTGACGCTTTTCTCCCCGCTGTCCGCTACCACGTCTCCCCCTGATTACGGCATGTGTGGAGGATTCATGCGCCGTGATGTGACTCACCCGATCTATCAGCTGACTGACGTTCAGCTGCTTACTGGCCACCGATGTGTTTAAAAACCTCCCCCTACCTTCCCAACACACGCTCCCTGAAGAAGTTGTGACGAAACGTACGTCGGAAGCGTGGGCTCGGGACAGAGGTATATATTGCTACTTACAAGCCTTTATACTATTTATCACACCGGGAATTGGATTATCTCTGCTTGTTCTCTCTAACGGCTATTTGCCTTCATTGCAGCGTGTGCTTATGATAATGTCTACATAGATTACTTCAACCTATGCCACATTGCTATTCATTGTGCAGTTCACCTTGAACAAACTGTGGAATTTTCCTGCCCAAATCGAGCTGCAATTGGCTGCATGTGCACATTATTCCCTGGTTTTCAATTGGGAGGAAGCTGTCCTTTTCATTTATTCAGTATAAAGTTGAGCACTATGCACTTTAGTTTTGTACTTTACAATTATTGATATACTGTTGGACTTTTTCCTATCCCATATTGATTAACCTCATTTTCCTCTGCCCCTCCCCCCCCCTTTTTTTATGCCTGTGGTACTTTGTTGTATAATTATGTGTTTTGATTAATAAAATTGTTACATTTTGGCCATAAACTTTGTTTTGTGTTGAATATATGATCCCAGTTACTGGCCTTATATATGTATTTAAGAAGGTATTTTGTGGTTATTAACTACACAATACGTAAATTCTAGAATACCCGATGCGTAGAATTGGGCCACCTTCTAGTAAACACTATAACCACCCACGTCCCAGTACATACAACTACACATATATATCCCATTAGATGCACCAATTCTGGTGCTTCGCCTAGTCTCTTCACGAGTGCCCTGGTGCAGTGGCAATCGGGGTAATAGTTTATGGGGTTGATGTCAGCTGTGTAATGTTAGCTGGCATCAACCCCTGGCGTTAGTAATGGAGAGGTATCTATCAGATACCCCCATTACTAACCCAGTAAGGGGGGAAAAAAAAAAACCCCACAAACAAAACATAGTTTAGTTTTAAAAACACTACCCCACACCAGGAGCGGTAGCTACTCAATGTCTATGGAGCCTTGTTCTGAGGTTGAGGTTCTGATGCTCCATTGCCTTTGATCTATGTAATCGAGGAACACTGTGGGAATCACTGGACTACGTCAGAGCTGGGAAGTTTGCTTTCTAATAACTTGGTGAATGAGAGACAGTATTGTTTTTGTTTTTCTATTTTAATGTCTTTCAGTTTTCCATTTCTGGACTATGATGGATTCCCCAGACTACTTCGGAATCATCAGACTACGGTGGACCTGCATGGATTTTTTTTTTTTTAAGTAAATGGTGTTTTTCAAAATAAACTATTGTTGTTTGTGTGTTTTTTTTCTTTTCACTTACTGGGTTAGTAATGGGAGTGTCTTCTTTCCTCTCCATACCACCAGGGCTTGATGCAAGCTGACACTGCTAAGCTGACATCAACCCCCTCAACTACCATTACCCAAACTGCCACCACACCAGGGCAGTCGGAAAGAAGCGAGGCGAAGCGCCAGAACTGACACATAAATGTAATGTGCCACTTCTTGGGTAGCTGTGGGTTACTATTCTTAGACTGTGAAAGACCCAATAACCATTGCTTCCAAGCTTTATAATACCGCAGATGTCTACTTTACCTCTGCTGGTTATCAAAAATAGGAAGGACTCCACGTGCTTTTATTTATTTATTTATTTTTATTTATTAAATTAAACCAGGCTAAACACCCTTTAGTACCGCATAAAGGGCACTAAAGGGAAGAAGTGTATAATAAGTAGGGGGGTTGTGACATTATACACTGTGTTCCAAATTATTATGCAAAAAATATTTTTTCATATTTTCCTAAATTAACTTTTTGTATTGCAGTCATTGTTATTTTCCAGTGAATAGAGGTGGTCGACAGGATGGCTTACGCACAGCTGCAAACCTCTGAAGGACCCTGCATCTTGTTGTTCGGGGGACATTGGAGGCAAAAGCAGCTTCAAAAACTTGTCTGCTGCCATGACAAGGCATTTTAGCAGCCGCTCTTTTAACGTGACGCAATTGCCTGTTGGAAAGAGTCCTCAATTTCTCCTTATCAGCACACACACGTGTGTGCTGTGAATCAGCTACATACTTCTTGATTGTGCGATGATCACGATGAAGTGTCTTGGCAATGTTGATTGTAGTCATGCCTTGACCTAAATACTCCACAATTTGTTGCTTCTCAGCAGCCGACACATCCTTTTTCTTTCCCATTTTGGCAAAGAATGTAGGCTGCTTAATAATGTGGAACAGCCTTCTTAAGTAGTCTTGCCTTTATTTGGACACACCTTCCAAATTTGCACAGGTATCTGCAATTGCTTTCAGTGATATGAAGAGCCCTGACACACATCACCATGAATGAGTTTAACTGACAAACAAAAAATTTCTAACCTTATCACTCCTAAACTCTTTTTACATAATAATTTGGAACACAGTGTATAGCTGCAGGATATCTACTGTATCTCACTATCTCCTCTATTTAATATATTTATATCATCTATCTAGCGATATCCTTTTTTTTTGCCTTTCTGTATATATGTGTTTGTGTGTATTGGGATGTTTAACTCTACTTGGGGCAACCTCCTGTTTGTTCTGCTGCCTGTTTCAACCAACTTTATTGATACCTGATGTGTTACTTAAGGTCCAGTCACACTAAACAACTTACCAGCGATCCCAACAACGATAGGGATCGCTGGTAAGTTGCTAGGAGGTTGCTGGTGAGATGTCACACTGCGACGCTCCAGCGATCCCACCAGCAACCTGACCTGGCAGGGATCGCTGGAGCGTGGCTACACGAGTTGCTGGTGAGCTCACCAGCAACCAGTGACCAGCCCCCAGCGCCGCGTGGAAGATGCTGCGCTTGGTAACTAAGGTAAATATCGGGTAACCAACCCGATATTTACCTTGGTTACCAGCTCACGCAGCTACACGTGCAGAGAGCAGGGAGCAGCGCACACTGAGCGCTGGCTCCCTGCTCTCCTAGTACAGCACACATCGGGTTAATTACCCGATGTGTGCTGCAGCTAAATGTGCACAGAGCAGGGAGCAGCGCACACTGCTTAGCACTGGCTCCTTGCTCTCCTAGTTACAGCACACATCGGGTTAATTAACCCGATGTGTCCTGCAGCTACATGTGCACAGAGCAGGAGCCGGCACTGACAGTGAGAGCGGCGGAGGCTGGTAACAAAGGTAAATATCGGGTAACCAAGGACAGGGCTTCTTGGTTACCCGATGTTTACTGTGGTTACCAGCCTCCGCAGAAGCCGGCTCCTGCTGCCTGCACATTTAGTTGTTGCTGTCTCGCTGTCACACACAGCGATCTGTGCTTCACAGCGGGACAGCAACAACTAAAAAATGGCCCAGGACATTCAGCAACAACCAACGACCTCACAGCAGGGGCCAGGTTGTTGCTGGATGTCACACACAGCAACATCGCTAGCAACGTCACAAAAGTTGTTCGTTAGCAGCGATGTTGCTAGCGATGTTGCTTAGTGTGATGGGGCCTATAGATGCATTTCTTGGTGTGTTTACCCTGCATAAACGCACTAAAAACGCACAGGAATTTTCTTATCTGCAGATTTTCAACATCTAAAGCAAGTCTATGGGGAAATTCTGCACTGAATTCTCATCGTACTAGCAAGGTAAATTCACATGCTGCGGATTGGAAAAATGCTCCGCAAGTGAGTTTACGCAGCGTACAAAAGAAGCGCAATGGGCAGGAGATTTCTATTAATCCCATCCACTTTGCTTGTAAATTAAAACATGGCGTTTTTGAAGCAGAAACATGCAGAGTCAAAAACACGATCGTGGGCACGTACTGTAGTTGTGTGCTTAGGCAGACTGACCACATTTAATAAGCGCACAGAACAATCAGGTATAGATCACTCCGTGTGCACACACCGCCACTGTTCTTGGCATTAAAGGGAACCTGTCACCAGGTTTTTCCCTTCTAAGCTGCAGCCACCACCACCAGTAAGCTCGTATATACAGCATTTTGTATATATAATTGCCCAAACCTCTCTGTTGAACGTAAAAAAAAAAGAAGACCTTTATTATACTCACCTAAGGGGTGGTCGGGTTCAATGGGTGTCACTGCTCTCGGTCTGGCACTTCCTCTATCTTGTGCAGTCACGATCGTTCTAGGACACGAAGTTGATCCCCAGTAACCACATGGTCAGACAGATTGATTACCTTGAGAGTGTCCTTCCTGACGGGTGTCTCGGTCCCCTCTTCATTGGCACCTTGGGATGCGTCAATTGTCCTCATTATCTGCAATGGAATTGCGGTCTGATCCAACCCCAGTCTTCCAAAAAAAGTTTGCGCAGGGCAGATCTAAGTGCACATGCGCAGGAGCGCAAAGGCTGCCTCTGTGTGGATTACGTAGGATGCGTCATGCACACGGGGCTGGGAAGGAGGGCGGCAGCTGAACAAAATGGAGGTGGTGCCAGACCTCAGAGCAGCGACGACCATTGGATCCATCCACTACCTAGGTGAGTATAATAAAGGTCTTTTTTGTGTTATACTGAGTGTCCTTGGCTCTTGTATACAGTATTCTGGAATGCTGTATATAAGGGCTCACTGGTGGTGGCCGCAGCTTATAAGTGAAAAACCCGGTGACAGGTTCCCTTTAAAGTTCCTGTTTACAAAAGTTCTTTTCACACAACAAACAATTGTTTTTCTCATTCATAAATTGATTGCCTACCTACTGAAAATTCCCAAGAATGCTGTTATAATAATCTCACAGTTTAAATGCATGTTAAAGGGGAATTCCAGCTGTAGGATTCTATCACAATACGCAGTAAGTATAAGGCTATGTGCCCACGGGGACATTGTCCTGCGGATATATCCGCAAGACATTCCGCAGGTGCTCCCAGAAATCCGCAACAGAACTTTCTCTGTTTCAATGCTGCGGATATACAGCGGAATGTCTTGCGGATATGGTGCAGGCATTCTGCATTGAGGATACAGTACCATGGCTTCGGCACTGCATCCTCAATGCAGAACAAGTGCTGCAGTGATCGGGGTGCTCATACTTACCTCCATCATGCAGCACCTCGCTTTCCGGCGGCCGGGTCACTTTCAGGCAGCGTCTGGTTCACTGTGCTGGAGGTGGGCGGGCCTGAACTAGCTCCGGCTGTCACATGACCAGAGCTCGTGCAGGTCCCGCCCACCTCTTCCTTCCTGTACCTGGCTGGATCCACCGCGCTGCTGCCGCTGCTGCTACACCGGACGGAGAAAGTGACTCGGGTCTCTATCAAGGCAGGTAAGTATAAGGGACCCTGCGGAGAAATCCGCAACAATAATTGACATGCTGCAGATTTTTCCGCACGAAAATCCGCACGATTTCCGCTACGGAAAAATCTGCAGCGTGGGCACAGCATTTCCTAAATGCCATAGAAATGGCTGGGGAGTAGCTGTGCTGCAGATTTTCGGGAAATCCGTGGCTTTTCCGCGAGAAATACGCGGCAAAATCCGCGCATTTTCCGCAGTGTGGGCACATAGCCTAATAGTAATATTGGAAAATACCTCCAAAGAGAAATGTAAAATAGTTCTCCTAGACTTCCTTTTCCTGCGCTGATATGTGAGGAGGGAGAAGAAGCAGCTCCATACAGCCCCTGCAATATACAGCGACCTACAGAAGCAAACAGCACCCTAGACGGACATAGAGAGGCTGCACTGAATTACCAGCTGTCAGTGCATGGATCGTTATCTCCTCAGAAGTGGAGGAACACCATTCAAGCCCAGAGCAGAGCAGAGGGAGGAGGGGGTGAGTGCAGATAACATGGCACCGACAGTGAGGAGGAAGGAGGGGGAGGAGGGAGAGGAACCACAAGGGCAGCTGCAGCAATGTGAAGGAGGCCAAGATAACAGAAGAATTCAGAGTATGCAGAGTGGTACAGAGACATTGGGCTTGGGGGAAAGATATGAGATTGATTACAAAAGGTTGGCAAAAGAAGTGGCAGATTATCTGACAGCAGAAATCAGAGAGGCAATAGCAACCTCAGTGAAGAAGGCTTTGGCTGCGCTGCAGGAGGATGTGGAGCACCATGATATGAGACTGACAGAGGTAGAGCAAAGAGTTTCTGATGCTGAAGAGAATCTGACAAGATTGGAGGGCAGATTTAAGGAGCTAAACACTAATGCTCAGCTTATGAAGGATAAAATAGAAGATCTTGAAAACAGATCGAGGAGGAATAATTTAAAGGGGTGGTTCACCCATTTTTTTTATTTTCTGTAGAAGTTCTACTTACAATTCTAGGTATTTTCTCCATTGGCTTGTATTTCCATTTCTGGCACTGAGCGGCGCTATGCTGCACGCTCAGTGCCTGTCACATGACCCCCTGGAGCTGTGGCCGCCAGCATCCTCTGACGTCCCGGCATTTCCGGGCTCTCAAACAAGACGGATACGTCAGAGGAGGCTGGCACCACTCACACTGAGTGACAGGGCTGTGGGCGGTGACTACCGCACATCACAGCCCAGTATCGAGGGGAGGATCCGGAGGACGTCAGTGTGGAGCCGGCGTCCTGCAGATGGTGAGGCACGGGGCGCCAGTGTGCAGTACGGGGGGGGGGTGCTTCAGCTGAATCCCCCCCTGCACATAAGTATGTGATCACACTGTCCACCCGCCCGCTCTGCTGCGATGTCAGGAGAGCGGCCGGTGTCGGGCAGTGTGATCATCTGCTCCTCCCAGCAGCAAGACGCTGACAGGCATGTCACCGCTGTGCTCTGCCACCTGTCCTGCTGCATGGGACCAACTGTCTGCACTCTGTCACCTGCACCACAAGTCACAGAGTGGAGACAGTTGGTGACAGAGCACCTCTGCCCCCCCCCTCTTCTTTCCCCACTCTCTTCTCCCCCCTCTCTCTCTTCTCTCCCCCCCTCTCTCTCCCCCCCCTCTCTTCTCCCACCCCTCTTCCTTCTCTCCCCTCTCTTCCTTCTCCCCCCCTCTCTCTCTTCTCCCCCACTCTCTTCTCCCCCCCTCGCTTTCTTCTCCCCCCCGCTCGCTCTCTTCTCCCCCCCGCTCGCTCTCTTTTCCTCCCCCCCGCTCGCTCTTTTTCCTCGCTCTCTCCTGGCATGGTCAGTACAGAAATCTCTCCATCGTGGAGGGGTGAGAGGGAGTAATAAACATGGAGTCCCTACTGTGTCTGTGTATTTATTTCTAATAAAGTATTTTTCTCTGTGTGATGTCTTTTTTTTTTTTAAACCCTTTGTTGGAGATTCTTAATGGCCAGGTTAAACTTGGCCTGACATTAAGAATCTCGGGCTTTATACCAGCTGGTAAAACATAGCTGGTATTAACCCCTTATTACCCAGCGTGCCACCTGCCACCAGGGCCACTGGAAGAGTTGGATACAGCGCCTGAAGATGGCGCTTCTATGAAAGCGCCATTTTCTGGGGCAGCTGTGGACTGCAATTCACAGTGGGGGGCCCAGAAAGTTTGGGCACCCTGCACTGTGGATTCCAATCCCCAGCTGCCTAGTTGTACCTGGCTGTACTCAAAAATTTGGCGAAGCTCACATCAATTTTTTTTTTTTAATTATTTCATGAAATTCATGAAAAAAAAGGGCTTCTCTATATTTTTGGTTCCCAGCCGGGTACAACTAGGCAGCTGGGGGTTGGGGGCAGCCCGTAGCTGCCTGCTGTACCTGGCTAGCATACAAAAATATGGCGAAGCCCACGTCATTTTCTTAAAAACGTTTTCAGGGAAAAACCTTTATAAAAAAAAATGCTTCCCTGCATTTCTATTGCCAGTGAAAGTAACACCAAGCAGCGGGGGCTAGCAGCCAGTAGCTGCTTTGGTTACCCTTAGCAATAGAAAATGCAGCGGGAGCCCACAAACAATGTGATTTTTTTGTTTTTTTATTTTTAATGAACTTTTTTAAAAAAAAATCGGCATGGGCTTCGCCCATCGAGCACCAGAACATTTTACTTCTCATTCATCCCAAGTAATCAGATGACTCCAGTGTCGGCCGATTACTTGTTCTGTGTCCCCCTGCATCCATCGCAGCGTGTACGGGCTGTGAGGTCAGCGGAGTGGAGACAGTGACATGTTCTGCTCTGACACATAGTGTGCTGCATGTCACTATCTTTCTCCACTCTGGTACTTGTTGTGCAGGTGACCGGATGCTACATGTCACTAACTGTCTCCACTCTGGTACTTGTTGTGCAGGTGACCGGATGCTACATGTCACTAACTGTCTCCACTATGGGACGACTTGTGCAGGTGAGAGTGTATACAGTTGGTACTATGCAGCAGAAATCACAGAGTGGGGCAGTTAGTGACATGTATCATCCGGTCACCTGCACAACAAGTCCCAGAGTGGAGACAGTGACATGCTCTGCTCTGACACATAGTGTGCTGCATGTCACTATCTTTCACCACTCTGGGACTTGTTGTGCAGGTGACCGGATGATACATGTCACTAACTGCCCCACTCTGAGACTTGTTCAGGTTAGAGTGTATACAGTTGGAACAATGCAGCAGAAGTCAGAGTGGAGACAGTTAGTGACATGTATCATCCGGTCACCTGCACAACAAGTCCCAGAGTGGATACAGTGACATGCAGCACACTATGTGTCAGAGCAGAGCATGTCACCAACTTGCTCTGCTCTGTCACCTGCGGTGCTGCATGTCACGTTTTTGCCGCGATTCGGTGTGTTTTTTGCTGCGTTTTTGCTCACTGCGTTTTTAATCAGTGCACAATGCCATTAAAGATTGTTGATGGAAAAAAAAAAAGGTCTGATGTAATTTCCTTATTCAAAATGTTCATTGTATGCAGGAGAGCAGACAGCAGCTGCAGAACTACAAGGCTCAGCATCCTCCATTCACTAGTGTATGCAGGAGAGCAGACAGCAGCTGCAGAACTACAAGGCTCAGCATCCTCCATTCACTAGTGTATGCAGGAGAGCAGACAGCAGCTGCAGAACTACAAGGTTCAGCATCCTCCATTCACTAGTGTATGCAGGAGAGCAGACAGCAGCTGCAGAACTACAAGGCTCAGGATCCTCCATCCAGGACTGTATGCAGTTTTTTACCCAAAAAGAAAAAAAAAATATGACATGGGCTTCGCCATATTTTTGTATGCTAGCCGGGTACAGCAGGCAGGTACGGGCTGCCCCCAACCCCCAGCTGCCTATTTGTACCCAGCTGGGAACCAAAAATAAAGAGAAGCCCTTTTTTTTTTAATTATTTCATGAATTTCATGAAATAATTTTTAAAAAAAATGACGTAAGCTTCGCCTAATTTTGGTGTTTAGCCGGGTACAACTAGGCAGCTGGGGATTGGAATCCACAGTGAAGGGTGCCCAAGCTTTCTGGGCACCCCCACTGCGAATTGCAGTCCGCAGCCACCCCAG
Organism: Anomaloglossus baeobatrachus; assembly: GCF_048569485.1. Classification (NCBI taxonomy): domain Eukaryota; kingdom Metazoa; phylum Chordata; class Amphibia; order Anura; family Aromobatidae; genus Anomaloglossus; species Anomaloglossus baeobatrachus. The sequence continues at coordinate 113,259,844 of NC_134362.1, read as the reverse complement.
AAAATGGCGCTTTCATAGAAGCGCCATCTTCTGGCGCTGTATCCAACTCTTCCAGCTGCCCTGATGCCGGGTGGCTAGCTGGGTAATAATGGAGTTAGGGCTAGCTGTATATTATCAGCTAGCCCTAAGCCCGAAATTCATGGTGTCACGCCAATATTAGACATGGCCACCATGAATTTCTAGTAATGATAAAAAAAAACACAACACCCAGAAAAATATTTTTATTAGAAATAAAACACAACACAATTAGTGACTCCATCTTTATTGAAATAAACCCCCCCTCCGCAGTAATCCTGGGTTAGGGTCCCGCGCCGTCCAATCCGGATCCAATATCATCTGATTGGTTTGCTGGAAGGCAAAGCGATCAGATGATGTGTCAGGTTAAACTACGTGAATCACATCACACATCAGCTGATTGTATAAAAGCCGATTATACAATCAGCTGATGCATCAGTAGAAAAAAAAAATAAATAAATAAATACTCACGTCTGTGCCCATCACTGCAGGAGCTGCCGGTAATCAGCTGATGAAGTCCCCTGACGGCAGGATCAGCTGATAGCCGGCCGGGTGCGAAAAATCCGGCGACACCACGAGAATCGATCAGCTGATGCGTCAGGTGACTGCATCAGGTGATCCACCGCCAGGTCCTGCAAGCTTCGTACGTGCCCCGGGGAGACTGCACACAGCCAGAGCGGCGGTACCGAGACAGGGGCTGGAAGCAGGCATGGCACCGGGACCCTGCAGACAGGTGAGTATGACATACACACACACATACACACTCACACTGTATATACACACACACACTGTATATACGCGCACACATACACATACACTGTATATACACATACACACACACACACTGTATATACACACACACACTGTATATACACACACACACTGTATATACACACGCACTGTATATACACACGCACTGTATATACGCACACGCACTGTATATACACACACACACTGTATATACACACACACATACACTGTATATACACATACACACACACACTGTATATACACACACACACTGTATATACACACACACACTGTATATACACACGCACTGTATATACACACGCACTGTATATACGCACACGCACTGTATATACACACACACACTGTATATACACACACACACACTGTATATACACACACACACTGTATATACACACACACACTGTATATACACACACACACACACACTGTATATACACACACACACTGTATATACACACGCACTGTATATGCACACGCACTGTATATGCACACGCACTGTATATGCACACGCACTGTATATACGCACACACACTGTATATACGCGCACACATATACACACACTGTATATACGCGCACACATACACATACACTGTATATACGCGCACACACACTTTCTTCCCCTGGCTGTGTAGAGCTGCTGCTGTCTCTGTGTGATTGATGATCTCAGCGCATCCACTGGGAAGAGGCAGGGAGGAGGGTTTGGTCGGAGAGCAGAGTGGGTGTATTAGACACAATGGGTGTGTTAGATAAGCTAGACACCGCCCTAGAGCCACAAAGAATTCTGGGACTTGTAGGAACTGAACACAGGAAGTCAGAGGAGAGATTAACTCCATCAGAGCTGGAGCCAGCATGACCGTGTGCTGCTAGTGCATAATAAAAGGTAATTTTGCTGAAAAAACATAATAGATGTGTTGAGGGGCACATATTAGCAAGATTTATCAGAAAAGAAAAAAAATCAGTTTTGGTAACTGGACAACTTCTTTAAGGCTGGTGGGTCTGCCTGAGACAGTGACAACAAAATATTTGGACTCAATCTGTAAAAAAGAATTACCCCAGGCTTTAGGCTTACCACATAGCTGCCGTGTAGAAAGAGCGCACAGAGTGGGGCCCATAAGGGAGCAAAGAGATGGTCACAGTAACAATGATAATACCTCCAAGCAAGGTGAAATGTCCAGAGCAAGACAGGTCATTATAAAATACCTGGAATACAAAGATAAAGAAGAAATTCTACGGGCCTTCAGGAATAGGAAACAGGCACTATGCATTCAGGGACACAAGATTCTATTATTTGGCGACTATTCGGCAGAAGTCACACGAAAAAGAAAAGCATTTAGCCAGATCTGCACTGCCCTCTATCACAAAAACATTAAATTTCAGCTTTTTTATCCAGCAATACTAAGAGTAAGAGGAGCAGATGGGGTCACAAAGACTTTTCAGGATCCTTCAGAGGCGGAGCGAGAGATACTACAGGACGGGAGAACACGGCGACAGGAGAGGAAGAAAAGAAGGGACTTTCAATGATCCGAAACATGCAGATCCTGCAAACATAACATCTGCAGTTAGACCCGACAACGAGCCAGAGTGGAGTCAATCGAGATTCAGACCAGCCAGTCCGAAGGAAAAGCGACAGATGGCGACTTCAGCTGGGAAAAGAGGAAGAGGCAGCAGCTCATGAACAAGCAGGCAAGACAAGGACTTAATTTGGGACTGCTGAATGGAGCCGTATGGTGACAAATGTGCCTTAAAGGGAACCGGTCAGCAGAAATTTCCCCTAAAACCTAAAAGATTCCCCCTCTGCAGCTCCTGGGCTGCATTCTAGAAAGGTCCCTGTTATTATTGTACCCCCGTTTATAAAGTGGTACCTTTTTGGATTCGGATTCTGTAAATGTGACACGGGGGCGGGCTGCCTGGCGTCCGTTAGTCTGCCTCCTGCCGCTTTAGGCCGTCCCCCATCGCTCCTTTTCATAGCTGTGGACGCCGCCCAGTGCTCCACAGGTCCCCCCGCATGCCCAGTGCCCATCTCTCGTGGATGAGCACTGTGCCCAGTGTCACCGCTGGTGACGTGCACGCAGGCTTTAGATTATGGGCGGTGCTGTGATGTTTATTACCAAGCAACCGCCCATAATCGCGGGACCGCGCTTTCCCCCTCGGCCTCCTCCGTTCTGCGCAAGCGCGGTGCTGCTGACCTCACGTCACCTCCTTCCCATCTTGCCCTGAGGCAGGAAATAGATGGGATGAGCGCGGAGCAGCAACAACACCAATCAGGAGGAGACACGGAGAGAAGATTACCGGCGAACACAGTAAAAAAAAAGCCAAAACAAACAGTCACACATTGTGTTCTGTGTAGTGAACATCATTAAACGTTTTTTTTTTGTTTTTTTATCTTCCCCACAATGTCCTTACTATTTATGTGTTCCACTATCTATTTCATATTCATTCTACCAATCGCTTACTGTATCTATCCCTTTCAATCCAACTCTGACTCTCCCTCTGTGTCTACATCTCTACCTTCACACTCTCTCTATTTCTCTTTTTCTCTCTCTCACTGTTTCACTTTGTATTTCTCTATTTCTCTTTCATGTGTGTGTGTGTGTGTGTGTGTGTGTATATATATATATATTACTCAATCTTTCTCTCTCCCTATCCCTCTTTCTGTATCCCTCTATTTCTCTCTTTCTATCTTTTTGACTCTTTAAATTTCAGTTTATTTCTCTCTCTATCCCTCTCTATTTCTTCCTCTCTTTTTTTCTCTCTTTCTCACTCAATTTCTCACTCTTTGCATTTCTCTATCTTACTCCGCTATTTCTCTCTATTTCTCTCTATCCATCTTTATCTTTTTTCCTCTCTGTCTCTCTCTCTTTCTCTCTCTTTCCCTCTCTTTCTCTCTTTTTCTCTGTTTCACTCTTTAAATTTCAATGTTTATTTCTCTCCTCTATTTCTCTCTCTTTCTATCCCTCTCTCTCTCTATCCCTCTTTCTTTCTCTCTCTTTCTCACTCTTTGCATTTCTCTGTTTATCTCACTCCTCTGTCGCTCTATTTCTCTCTACCCCTCTCTCTTTCTGTCTCTTTCTCTCGTTCTTTCTCTCTCTCTCTCTCTTTCTTTCTCTCTCTGTGTATCTCAATGTTTCTGTGTGTGTCTCTCTTTCTCTCTATCCTTTTATCTGTCTATTGACGGCAAAGTAGTGGAAGGCAAGGTTGGAACACTGCAAGCAGAAGACAAGAACAGAAGAGAAGAAAAGAGAAAAGTAAAATAAAAATAAATACACAACTATAAGCACAAATACACCAAAAAAAAACAATAAACTATTAATTTTTATTGCACATCTCTCCTTTTTTTTATATCTATTCTTCTTGATATTTATCCCTCTATCTCTACACCTATATGTCTCGCTACCTCTGTCTATATCTCTCGCTCACAATATCTGTATCTGTTCTACATTTCTTTCTATCTTTCTCTCGCTCTCTATGTGTATATTCATTTCTCTTTCTCTCTATTTCTCTCTGTCGCTCTATTTCTGTCTCTCTCTGTCTCTTTGTCTCTCTTTCTCCCTCTATCTCTCTGTCTGTATTTTTCTCTCTTTCTCTCTCTAGTTCTTCCTCTCTTTTTATCTCTTTTTCTATCTCTTTGTCACTCAATTTCTCACTCTTTGCATTTCTCTATCTCACTCCTCTTTAGCTGGGTTCACACTAAGCGACAGCGACAACGACGTCGCTGTTACGTCACCATTTTCTGTGACGTAACAGTGACCTTGTAAGTCGCTGTTATGATCGCTGCTTAGCTGTCAAACACAGCGACGCAGCAGCGATCATAACGTCGCTGTGCTACATGTTCAGAGAGCAGGGAGCCGCGCTTAGCGCTGGCTCCTTGCTCTCCTAGGTACAGTACACATCGGGTTAATTAACCCGATATGTACTGCAGCTATATGTCACAGTGCAGAGAGCAGGGAGCCGCGCACACTGCTTAGCGCTGGCTCCTTGCTCTCCTAGCTACAGTATACATCGGGTTAATTACCCGATGTGTACTGCAGCCACATGTGCACAGAGCAGGAGCCGGCGCTGGCAGCAAGGGCGGAGGCTGGTAACGAAGGTAAATATCGGGTAACCAGGGAAAGGTCTTCCCTTGGTTACCCGATGTTTACGCTGGTTACAGCTTACCGCAGCTGCCAGACGCCGGCTCCTGCTCCCTGCTCGCTTCATTTCGTCGCTCTCTCGCTGTCACACACAGCGATGTGTGTGTCACAGCAGGAGAGTGACGACCAAAAAATGAAGCTGGACATTCAGCAACGACCGGCGACCTCACAGCAGGGGCCAGCTCGTTGCTGGATGTCACACACAGCGACAGCGACGGGACGTCGCTGCAACGTCACAGAAAATGGTGACGTAGCAGCGACGTCGTTGTCGTTGTGTGTGACACCAGCTTTTCTCTCTATCCATCTTTCTATTCCTCTCTATCCATCTTTCTCTCTTTTTTGCTCTCTCTCTCTATCCATCTTTCTATTTATCCATCTTTCTCTTTTTTGCTCTCTCTCTCTCTTTCTTTCTCTGTCTCTCTTTCTCTCTTTATCTCTCTCTCTCATTCTCTCTCTTTCTCTGTCTCTATTTCTCTCTCTCTCTCTTTCTGTCTCGCTCTTTCTCGGTCTCTCTCTCTGTCTCTCTTTCTCTGTCTCTAGCCATCTTTCTATTTCTCTCTATCCATCTTTCTCTCTTTTTTGCTCTCTCTTTCTCCCTCTGACTCTCTGTCTCTCTCTATCCCTCTCTTTCTTCCTCTCTTTTTATCTCTTTTTCTCTCTATTTGTCACTCAATTTCTCACTATTTGCATTACTCTATTTATCTCACTACTCTATATATCTCTATCCATCTTTCTCTTTTTTCCTCTTTCTCTTTCTTTCTCTGTCTCTCTTTCTCTGTCTCTCGTTCTCTCTCTCTTTCTCTCTCTGTTTCTCTCTCTTTGTCTCTCTTTCTCTGTCTATCCATGTTTCTATTTCTCTCTATCCATCTTTCTCTCTTTTTTGCTCGCTCTCTTTCTTTCTCTATCCCTCTCTTTCTTCCTCTCTTTTTATCTCTATTTGTCACTCAATTTCTTACTATTTGCATTACTTTATTTATCTCACTACTCTATATATCTCTATCCATCTTTCTCTTTTTTCCTCTTTCTCTTTCTTTCTCTGTCTCTCTTTCTCTGTCTCTCTTTCTCTGTCTCTCTTTCTCTCTCTCTCTTTCTCTCTCTCTCTTTCTGTCTCTCTCTTTCTGTCTCTCTCTGTCTCTCTCTTTCGGTCTCTCTCTGTCTCTCTCTTTCTGTCTCTCTCTTTCTGTCTCTCTCTTTCTGTCTCTCTCTGTCTCTCTCTTTCTGTCTCTCTCTTTCTGTCTCTCTCTTTCTGTCTCTCTCTTTCTGTCTCTCTCTTTCTGTCTCTCTCTTTCTGTCTCTATCCATCTTTCTATTTCTCTCTATCAATCTTTCTCTCTTTTTTGCTCTCTCTTTCTCTCTCTCTCTCTTTCTCTGTCTCTCTTTCTCTCTCGCTTTCTCTTCTCTTTTTCTCTCTCTCTTTTTGATCCAAACCAAAGTAAAGGAAGAAGGCTGGTATTCTCAGACTGGCGAGCCACACGTTATGGTGATCCACCCACCCCGATAATTTCAGCCATCAGGCGCACGGAATTGCTGCAGCCATTAGATGCGACAGTACCGGGACTCTACCAGGCTCATCCCGAATTGCCCTGTTGCGGTTGCAATTGCGGTAATAAGGAGTTAATGTCAGCCCATAGCTGCCACAAAGTCCTAGATTAATCATTGAAGGCGGCTATGAGACACCCCCAATGATTAACCTGTAAGTGAAAGTAAATAAACACATGCACCCGGAAAAATCTTTTATTTTAAATACAAAACAAACAAAAAACATCTTTAAAAAAATGTATTAAGCCCCAAACACCCGTCCACTATAGGCGTAATACATATGATGTCCCACAACGCATCCAGCTCTGCTACATGCAGCTGACTGAGAGCGGCAACAGACCATGATCGCTCTTTGTCAGCTTCACGCAGCAACTGAAGTGACTTGCGCTATCACCGCTGATGGCAGTGTGTGTGTGTGTGTGTGGTGATGGGGCCAGTTGAACATTGGGGACGGCACTACCGTCTCCATTATCACCACACACTACGCCACTACCGCCACCATCATCATTGAACCCTTATTTATGGCATCCTTGAATACTGGATATAACAGCCCAAAAAAATGATACACCACAACAAATGTATTTTTATACTCAGCTCTCAGTCAGACGCGTACTTTGTGCTTCGTTTGGCGTCCTTTTTCAAAGGACACTGCGGATGAGTAATCCTACGTCATCCAAACAGGCTTTCACTTTGCGATGGCGCTGTTTATCCTAATTTTAAACACATGCGCACAGCAGTAATGCGATCTACCCTCAGAAGGGCACTACAACGTGCACCTCCACAGGAACATAATGTCTGCTTGAGTGGATTACGTAGGACGCGTCATCCATACGTGGCTGAAAAGGCTGATGACAAACGCCATACAGTGTAGTTCTATGACAGGCCATTAGTGATGCACAGCCTACCGGGCTGACACATCGACTGACTATACTCAATCTGTTATTTTATTGCAATCAGATTGTCATGGGATCTTATATACATTATTATACAATGCTGTAGATATCGAGCACAGTATGCTGCAAGATTTCCTTAAAATAAAATTAATTATTCTTAAACAAATATTTAAAAATAACTTTTTTTTTTTTTCTTTCTTTCAAAAATAATAGTATGCCAAGTTGCTTAGTAAAGGACTGCTTGAGCAGCAAGGGCCATTCGGCTCATAGCTCTGATGTCATATTACACCGCTTTCCCAAAGATGTCAACAGAATTAAGGATTGGCTTCTAGCAATGGGTCAAGAATTTTCAAATATTTATGAATTAGTTCAGAAAATCAGTAATGATGCGGCTAAAAACAAAAAGTATCGCTTATGTTCATGTCACTTTGCTTCAGATTGTTATATTCAGAATGTAGGACGAAGAATTTTGCTACCAAATGCAAAGCCTTCAATATTTCATTGCGTACCGGATGGAGAATGTTTAATAAATGAAAATTTGAAAAAAAAAAAAAAAAAACACATTCAGCACCGGTAGCGACATCGCAACGTTAAAATACTAAGTTCCATGATGAACAAGCACAGAAGCTTAATAAAAACACTTATTTGTGTAACGTTGAAAATTTCAATAATGTTGCTACATCAGGAGATATAATGTTGTTTGTCGCTCCTGCGGTGTCACACATGGCTGTGTGTGACACCGCAGGAACGACAAAGATCTCCTTACCTGCGTCCAACAGCAATGCAGAAGGAAGGAGGTGGGCGTGAAGTAATGTCCCGGTCCTCTACACCCTTCCGCTTCTATTGGGCTGCAACTTATTGACGTCCCGGTAACGTCAATGTGACGCCGAACGCACCTACCCCTTTAAGTAGTTTTTGTTCGTAAGTCACAGCGATGCCGCCGACCATGGATGGGCGTGTGATGGTGCCGTAGCGATTAGGTTCGCTACGGCAGCAATCACAAGATATTTAATTTATGATGGGTGCGGGTGCTATCACGCTGGACATCAATATCATAATATAGAGAAATGCAAAGAGTGAGAAATTGAGTGACAAAGCAAGAGAAAAAGAGAAAGAGAGACAGAGAGAGAGAGAGAAAGAGAGAGAAAGAGAGACAGAGAGAGAAAGAGAGACAGAGAGAGAAAGAGAGAAAGAGAGAGAGTGACAGAGAAAGAGAGAGAGAAAGAGAGAAAGAGAGAGAGAGCAAAAAAGAGAGAAAGATGGATAGAGAGACAGAGAAAGAGAGACAGAGAAAGAAAGAGAGAGGAAAAAAGAGAAAGATGGATAGAGATAAATAGAGTAGTGAGATAAATAGAGTAATGCAAATAGTGAGAAATTGAGTGACAAATAGAGAGAAAAAGAGATAAAAAGAGGAAGAAAGAGAGGGATAGAGAAAAAGAGAGAGAGAGAGAGACAGAGAGAAAGAGAGAAAGAGAGAGAAAGAGAGAGCAAAAAAGAGAAGGAAGGATAGAGAGAAATAGAAACATGGATAGAGACCGAGAAAGAGAAAGAGAGAGAGACAGAGAAAGAGAGAGAGACAGAGAAAGAGAGAGAGAGAAAGAGAGAGAGAAAGAGAGAGAGAGCAAAAAAGAGGGAAGAAGGGAATTTTGTTTACTTACCGTAAATTCCTTTTCTTCTAGCTCCAATTGGGAGACCCAGACAATTGACAATTGGGTGTATAGCTATGCCTCCGGAGGCCACACAAAGTATTACACTAAAAGTGTAAAGCCCCTCCCCTTCTGCCTATACACCCCCCGTGCTCACGGGCTCCTCAGTTTTGGTGCAAAAGCAAGAAGGAGGAAAAAATTATAAATTGGTTTAAAGTAAATTCAATCCGAAGGAATATCGGAGAACTGAAACCATTCAACATGAACAACATGTGTACACAAAAAACAGGGGCGGGTGCTGGGTCTCCCAATTGGAGCTAGAAGAAAAGGAATTTACGGTAAGTAAACAAAATTCCCTTCTTCTTTGTCGCTCCATTGGGAGACCCAGACAATTGGGACGTCCAAAAGCAGTCCCTGGGTGGGTAAATAATACCTCATAATAGAGCCGCAACCGGCTCCGTCCTACAGGTGGGCAACCGCCGCCTGAAGGACTCGCCTGCCTAGGCTGGCATCTGCCGAAGCATAGGTATGCACCTGATAGTGTTTCGTGAAAGTGTGCAGGCTCGACCAGGTAGCCGCCTGACACACCTGCTGAGCCGTAGCCTGGTGCCGCAAAGCCCAGGACGCTCCCACGGCCCTGGTAGAATGGGCCTTCAGCCCTGAGGGAACCGGAAGCCCCGAGGAACGATAAGCCTCGAGAATTGGTTCCTTGATCCACCGAGCCACGGTTGATTTGGAAGCTTGTGTCCCTTTACGCTGGCCAGCGACAAGGACAAAGAGTGCATCCGAGCGGCGCAGGGGCGCCGTACGAGAAATGTAGAATCTGAGTGCTCTCAGCAGATATAACAAGTGCAAATCCTTTTCACATTGGTGAACTGGATGAGGACAAAAAGAGGGTAAGTAGATATCCTGATTGAGATGAAAGGGGGATACCACCTTAGGGAGAAAGTCCGGAACCGGACGCAGAACCACCTTGTCCTGGTGAAACACCAGGAAGGGGGCTTTGCATGACAGCGCTGCTAGCTCAGACACTCTCCGAAGTGAAGTGACTGCTACTAGGAAAACCACCTTCTGCGAAAGGCGTGAGAGAGAGATATCCCTCATTGGCTCGAACGGTGGTTTCTGAAGAACCATCAGCACCCTGTTCAGATCCCAGGGTTCTAACGGACGCTTGTAAGGAGGGACGATGTGACAAACCCCCTGCAGGAACGTGCGTACCTGTGGAAGTCTGGCTAGGCGCTTCTGAAAAAAGACAGAGAGCGCAGAGACTTGTCCCTTAAGGGAGCCGAGCGACAAACCCTTTTCCAATCCGGATTGAAGGAAGGACAGAAAAGTGGGCAAGGTAAACGGCCAGGGAGAAAAACCCTGAGCAGAACACCACGACAGGAATATTTTCCACGTCCTGTGGTAGATCTTGGCGGACGTTGGTTTCCTAGCCTGTCTCATAGTGGCAATGACCTTTTGAGATAATCCAGAAGACGCTAGGATCCAGGACTCAATGGCCACACAGTCAGGTTGAGGGCCGCAGAATTCAGATGGAAAAACGGCCCTTGAGACAGCAAGTCTGGTCGGTCTGGTAGTGCCCACGGTTGGCCGACCGTGAGATGCCACAGATCCGGGTACCACGACCTCCTCGGCCAGTCTGGAGCGACGAGGATGGCGCGGCGGCAGTCGGCCCTGATCTTGCGTAACACTCTGAGCAACAGTGCCAGAGGAGGAAACACATAAGGGAGTTGAAACTGCGACCAATCCTGAACTAAGGCGTCTGCCGCCAGAGCTCTGTGATCTTGAGACCGTGCCATGAATGTCGGGACCTTGTTGTTGTGCCGGGACGCCATTAGGTCGACGTCCGGCATGCCCCAGCGGCAACAGATCTCCTGAAACACGTCCGGGTGAAGGGACCATTCCCCTGCGTCCATGCCCTGGCGACTGAGAAAGTCTGCTTCCCAGTTTTCTACGCCCGGGATGTGAACTGCGGATATGGTGGAGGCTGTGGCTTCCACCCACAGCAGAATCCGCCGAACTTCCTGGAAGGCTTGCCGACTGCGTGTCCCGCCTTGGTGGTTGATGTATGCCACCGCTGTGGAGTTGTCCGACTGAATTCGGATCTGTTTGCCTTCCAGCCACGGCTGGAACGCCTTTAGGGCAAGATACACTGCCCTTATCTCCAGAACATTGATCTGAAGGGAGGACTCTGTCTGAGTCCAAGTCCCCTGAGCCCTGTGGTGGAGAAAGACCGCTCCCCACCCTGACAGGCTCGCGTCCGTCGTGACCACCGCCCAGGATGGGGGCAGGAAGGATTTCCCCTTCGACAGAGAAGTGGGGAGGAGCCACCACTGAAGGGAAGCTTTGGCTGCCCGAGAAAGGGAGACGTTCCTGTCGAGGGACGTCGACTTCCTGTCCCATTTGCGGAGAATGTCCCATTGAAGTGGGCGCAGATGAAACTGCGCAAAAGGAACTGCCTCCATTGCTGCCACCATCTTCCCTAGGAAGTGCATGAGGCGCCTCAGGGGGTGTGACTGACCATGAAGGAGAGATTGCACCCCTGTCTGTAGTGAACGATGTTTGTTCAGCGGAAGCTTCACTATCGCTGAGAGAGTATGAAACTCCATGCCAAGATATGTCAGTGACTGGGCCGGTATCAGATTTGACTTTGGAAAATTGATGATCCACCCGAAACTCTGGAGAGTTTCCAGAGCAATGTTCAGGCTGTGTTGGCATGCCCCTTGAGAGGGTGCCTTGACAAGGAGATCGTCCAAGTAAGGGATCACCGAGTGTCCCTGAGAGTGTAGGATTGCCACCACTGTTGCCATGACCTTGGTGAAGACCCGTGGGGCTGTCGCCAGGCCAAAAGGCAGTGCCACGAACTGAAGGTGTTCGTCCCCTATGGCGAAGCGCAGGAAGCGCTGATGCTCTGGTGCAATCGGTACGTGGAGATAAGCATCTTTGATGTCTATTGATGCCAGGAAATCTCCTTGGGACATTGAGGCGATGACGGAGCGGAGCGATTCCATCCGGAACCGCCTGGTTTTCACATGCTTGTTGAGCAGTTTTAGGTCCAGAACGGGACGGAAGGATCCGTCCTTTTTTGGCACCACGAACAAGTTGGAGTAAAAACCGTGACCCCGTTGCTGAAGAGGAACAGGGATCACCACTCCTTCCGCCTTCAGGGTGCCCACCGCCTGCATAAGAGCCTCGACTCTGTCGGGTGGCGGAGATGTTCTGAAGAAACGAGTCGGAGGACGAGAGCTGAACTCTATCCTGTAACCGTGAGATAGAATGTCTCTCACCCATCGGTCTTTTACTTGTGGCAGCCAGGCGTCGCAAAAGCGGGAGAGCCTGCCACTGACCGAGGATGCGGTTTGAGGAGGCCGAAAGTCATGAGGAGGCCGCTTTGGGAGCGGTTCCTCCGGCGGTCTTTTTAGGACGTGACTTAGACCGCCATGCGTCGGAGTTCCTCTGATCTTTCTGAGGCCTTTTGGACGAGGAAAATTGAGACCTGCCCGCGGTCTGAAAGGACCGAAACCTCGATTGTACCTTCCGTGGTTGAGGTCTGTTTGGTTTGGACTGGGGTAAGGATGAATCCTTTCCCTTGGATTGTTTAATGATTTCATCCAATCGCTCACCAAACAAGCGGTCGCCAGACAATGGCAAACCGGTTAAGAACTTTTTGGAAGCAGAGTCTGCCTTCCATTCACGTAGCCACATGGCCCTGCGGAGTACCACCAAATTGGCGGATGCCACCGCCGTACGGCTCGCCGAGTCCAGGATAGCATTAATGGCGTAGGACGCAAACGCCGACGCCTGATTGGTTAAGGACACCACTTGCGGGGCAGATGTACGTGTTACTGCATTAATCTGCGCCTGACAAGCTGAGATAGCTTGGAGCGCCCATACGGCTGCGAATGCAGGAGCAAAAGACGCGCCTATAGCTTCATAGATGGATTTCAACCATAGTTCCATCTGTCTGTCAGTGGCATCTTTGAGTGAAGCCCCATCTTCCACTGCAACTATGGATCTAGCCGCCAGTCTGGAGATTGGAGGATCCACCTTAGGACACTGAGTCCAGCCCTTGACAACCTCGGGGGGAAGGGATAACGTGTGTCCTTAAGGCGCTTGGAAAAACGCTTGTCTGGACAGTCTCGGTTTTTCTGGATTGCCTCTCTGAAGTCAGAGTGATCCAGAAACATATTTAATGTACGCTTTGGAAACCTGAAACGGAATTTCTCCTGAGAAGCAGACTCCTCAATTGGAGGAGCTGGGGGAGAAATATCCAACACCTGATTGATGGTCGCTATAAGGTCATTGACTACTGCGTCACCTTCAGGTGTATCTAGGTTGAGGGCGGCTTCAGGATCAGAATCCTGATCTGATACCTCCGCTTCATCCTCCAGAGAGTCCCCCTGCTGGGACCCTGAACAGTGTGATGAAGTGGAGGGAATTTCCCAGCGACCCCGCTTGGGCGGCCTGGGACTGCGGTCCGTGTCAGAGACCTCACCCTGGGACCTATGGGTTACCCCAGGGGCACTTTGCTGTTCCAATTGAGGGGGACCAGGGGTCAAGGATTGGATAGAGCCCGGGGCCTGAATCACCGGTCTGGACTGCAATGCTTCCAGTATTTTAGCAGACCATTTATCCATACTCTCAGACAGTTTGTCAGCAAAGGCTGCAAACTCCGTCCCTGTCACCTGGACAGTGGTAGCAGGTGGTTCCACCTGGGCCACCAGTCGCAGAGGCTCCGGCTGAGTAAGTGCCACAGGGGCCGAGCATTGCACACAATGAGGGTCAGTGGAACCTGCCGGTAGTACAGCTGTACATGAGGTACAGGTTGCAAAGTACGCCTGTGCTTTGGCACCCTTGCTTTTTGCGGATGACATGTTGTCTCCTCTGAGAACAACCAGGAGGGTATATAGCCAAAAATCAACAGAGCGACCGTACAGTGCAAATGTATAGCCTATAAGCCTATATATATATATATACACTTCGGTACGCAGTGGGGCCAGCACCACAGGTGCTGCTTACCGACCGCTCAGAGCGGTTGTGTGATCACCAGATTCCCTGCCTGGGTCTCCCTGTGTTGTCTCTCCTCTCCAGCGTCTGAATCGCTGACAGGAATGGCTGCCGGCGTTCTGTGGGGAGGAGGGGACCGTGGGCGTGCCCAAGAAAAGTGCGGGAATCCAGTGCCCCACTGTACTGAGTGAGGAGGGAGGAGGATAATAATGTATGCTCCAGCCCTCAGCGCTGACGATCCGTGCAGCGTCCCGCCCTTCCCCTGACTGGCAGGCCTGTGGGCGGGAATATACGACACTAGGCCGCAGAAGCCGGGGACTAAAGTTATAAGCGCGGCCGGCAATAAGCGCGGCCGCGCGGTAGTCCCCGGCGCACTAACACACCCAGCAGTGCTGCAGTGTGTATGGCACAAGCGCTCCATGCGCGGTAGTCCCCGGCGCACTAACACACCCAGCAGTGCTGCAATGTGTATGGCACAAGCGCTCCATGCGCGGTAGTCCCCGGCGCACTAACACACCCAGCAGTGCTGTAATGTGTATGGCACCAGCGCTCCATGCGCGGTCCCCACGGGGACACAGAGTACCTCATAGTAGCAGGGCCTTGTCCCTGATGATACCCAGCTCCTATCCAGCAGATTCCCAGGGGCTGCGGAGGGAGCACGGTCCCAGTGCCTGGAGACCGATCCGGTTCCCACTTCACCCAGAGCCCATTAAGGGATGGGGAAGGAAAACAGCATGTGGCTCCTGCCTTTGTACCCGCAATGGGTACCTCAACCTTAACAACACCGCCGACAAAGTGGGGTGAGAAGGGAGCATGCTGGGGGCCCTGTTATGGGCCCTCTTTTCTTCCATCCGACCTAGTCAGCAGCTGCTGCTGACTAAGTTGTGGAGCTAATGCGTGGATGTCTGCCTCCTTCGCACAAAGCATAAAAACTGAGGAGCCCGTGAGCACGGGGGGTGTATAGGCAGAAGGGGAGGGGCTTTACACTTTTAGTGTAATACTTTGTGTGGCCTCCGGAGGCATAGCTATACACCCAATTGTCAATTGTCTGGGTCTCCCAATGGAGCGACAAAGAAAGATGGATAGAAAGAAATAGAAAGATGGATAGACAGAGAAAGAGAGACAGAGAAAGAGAGACAGAGAAAGAGAGACAGAGAGAAAGAAAGAGAAAG
The DNA here is from genome assembly GCF_048569485.1 of Anomaloglossus baeobatrachus. Classification (NCBI taxonomy): domain Eukaryota; kingdom Metazoa; phylum Chordata; class Amphibia; order Anura; family Aromobatidae; genus Anomaloglossus; species Anomaloglossus baeobatrachus. The sequence continues at coordinate 113,244,668 of NC_134362.1, read as the reverse complement.
ATGAAAAAAAGAGAAAGATGGATAGAGATAAATAGAGTAATGCAAATAGTGAGAAATTGAGTGACAAATAGAGAGAAAAAGAGATAAAAAGAGAGGAAGAAAGAGAGGGATAGAGAAAGAGAGAGACAGAGGGAGAAAGAGAGAGAAAGAGAGAGCAAAAGAGAGAGAAAGATTGGTAGAGAGAAATAGAAAGATGGATAGAGACAGAGAAAGAGAGACAGAGAGAGAGACCGAGAAAGAGAGACAGAGAGAGAGAGAGAAAGAGAGAGAGAGAGACAGAGAAAGACAGAGAGAGACAGAGAAAGAGAGAAAGACAGAGAGACAAAGAAAGACAGAGAGAGAAAGACAGAGAGACAGAGAAAGACAGAGAAAGACAGAGAGAGAAAGAAAGAGACAGAGACAGAGAGAAAGAGAGAGAAAGAGAAAGAGAGAGAGAGAGAGAAAGAGAGAGAGACAGAGAAAGAGAGACAGAGAAAGAGGGACAGAGAAAGAAAGAGAGAGGAAAAAAGAGAAAGATGGATAGAGAGGAATAGAAAGATGGATAGAGAGAAAGAGGAGATAGAGAAATGCAAAAAGTGAGAAATTGAGTGACAAAGAGATAGAAAAAGAGATAAAAAGAGAGGAAGAACTAGAGAGCGAAAGAGACAGAGAAAGAGAGAGAAAGAGAAAAAGATAGAGAGAGAAAAATACAGACAGAGAGATAGAGGGAGAAAGAGACAAAGATAGACAGAGAGAAAGACAGAAATAGAGCGACAGAGAGAAATAGAGAGAAAGAGAAATGAATATACAAATAGAGAGGGAGAAAGGCACATAGAGAGCGAGAGAAAGATAGAGAGAAAGAAATGTAGAAGGTAACAGATACAGATATTGTGAGCGAGAGATATAGACAGAGGTAGCGAGACATATAGGTGTAGAGATAGAGGGATAAATATCAAGAAGAATAGATATAAAAAAAAGGAGAGATGTGCAATAAAAATTAATAGTTTATTGTTTTTTTTTGGTGTATTTGTGCTTATAGTTGTGTATTTATTTTTATTTTACTTTTCTCTTTTCTTCTCTTCTGTTCTTGTCTTCTGCTTGCAGTGTTCCAACCTTGCCTTCCACTACTTTGCCGTCAATAGACAGATAAAAGGATAGAGAGAAAGAGAGACACACACAGAAACATTGAGATACACAGAGAGAGAAAGAAAGAGAGAGAGAGAAAGAGCGAGAGAGAACGAGAGAAAGAGAAAGAGACAGAAAGAGAGAGGGATAGAGAGAGGAAAAAAGAGAGGGGTAGAGAGAAATAGAGCGACAGAGGAGTGAGATAAACAGAGAAATGCAAAGAGTGAGAAAGAGAGAGAAAAAGAGAAAGAAAGAGAGGGATAGAGAGAGAGGGATAGAAAGAGAGAAATAGAGGAGAGAAATAAACATTGAAATTTAAAGAGTGAAACAGAGAAAAAGAGGGAAAGAGAGAGAGAGAAAGAGAGGGAGACAGAGAGGAAAAAAGATAAAGATGGATAGAGAGAAATAGAGAGAAATAGCGGAGTAAGATAGAGAAATGCAAAGAGTGAGAAATTGAGTGAGAAAGAGAGAAAAAGAGAGGAAGAAATAGAGAGGGATAGAGAAAAAGAGGGATAGAGAGAAATAAACTGAAATTTAAAGAGTCAAAAAGATAGAAAGAGAGAAAGAGAGAAATAGAGGGATAGAGAAAGAGGGATAGGGAGAGAGAAAGATTGAGTAATATATATATATATATATATATATATATATATACACACACACACATGAAAGAGAAATAGAGAAATACAAAGTGAAACAGTGAGAGAGAGAAAAAGAGAAATAGAGAGAGTGTGAAGGTAGAGATGTAGACGCAGAGGGAGAGTCAGAGTTGGATTGAAAGGGATAGACACAGTAAGCGATTGGTAGAATGAATATGAAATAGATAGTGGAACACATAAATAGTAAGGACATTGTGGGGAAGTTAAAAAAAAAAAAAAAAAAAACGTTTAATGATGTTCACTACACAGAACACAATGTGTGACTGTTTGTTTTGGCTTTTCTTTTACTGTGTTCGCCAGTAATCCTCTCTCCGTGTCTCCTCCTGATCGGTGTTGTTGCTGCTCCGCGCTCATCCCATCTATTTCCTGCCTCACGGCAAGATGGGAAGGAGGTGACGTGAGGTCAGCAGCACCGTGCTTGCGCAGAACGGAGGAGGCCGAGGGGGAAAGCGCGGTCCCGCGATTATGGGCGGTTGCTTGGTAATAAACATCACAGCACCGCCCATAATCTATAGCCTGCGCGCACGTCACCAGCGGTGACACTGGGCACAGTGCTCATCCACGAGAGATGGGCACTGGGCATGCGGGGGGACCTGTGGAGCACTGGGCGGCGTCCACAGCTATGAAAAGGAGCGATGGGGGACGGCCTAAAGCGGCAGGAGGCAGACTAACGGACGCCAGGCAGCCCGCCCCCGTGTCACATTTACAGAATCCGAATCCAAAAAGGTACCACTTTATAAACTCTTTATTTTGGTCAGAAAGGGGGTACAATAATAACAGGGACCTTTCTAGAATGCAGCCCAGGAGCTGCAGAGGGGGAATCTTTTAGGTTTTAGGGGAAATTTCTGCTGACAGGTTCCCTTTAACTCTCTAAAGTCTCGCCTACCTCCTCTTCTCTTTCCTCTCTATCTCTTTTTCTTTCGCTCCCTTTTTCTCTCTCTCTTTTTATGCTTATCACTTTTTTCCTTTTATCATTTACTAATGCTTTTTTTTTTCTTCTTCTCTCTCTCTTTTTCTTCCCTTAATGACGGTTTTAGGAGCTTGATAAATTTATAAAGGCTGTTTAGGGGCAAGGAGTTAATAGCCAACAGAGGAGGAGAGGTGACTTAGTGGGGTGGCTTCATGGAGAGCATAACTTGAAGCAGGGGTTTGAAAAGAGTCTCAATCATCTCAGAAAAAATGGAAGACGTTAATTGTATTTGTAAAGTTGGGGATGGGAGGGGTTATATCCAGTTGGGGGAGGGGAGGGGAAGAGAGTTGGGGAATCCATGCGACACGGCCTGAAAAAGGAACTGTTGATTTTGGGGATTATGGTGAAGCTCATTACGTGGAATGTTAAGGGACTCAGATCGCCGCACAAACGAAATATGATACTACGTCATCTCAAGAAGCTTAAGGTTGATATTGCTTTATTACAGGAGACGCACTTGCAAAAGGATGAGTTCTTCCGTATGAACAAGATGTGGGTGGGAAGGGTATATGGGTCGGCCTCAAAAGGTAAGAAAGCAGGGGTTCTTATTTTGATCAAAAAAACTTTGCACACGAGGTGAAAATACAAGATTCAGATGAAGAAGGAAGATACATACATATAAAGATTTCAGGTACTCAAGGCACTTTTAGTATCCACAATATATATATGCACCCAATACGGAACAAAGGTTTTTTTTTCGAAAATATAGCTAATAAGATTTTGCTGGATGGGGATATATGTAAATTGGTGGGGGGGAGACTTCAATACAGTGGTTTCTCAGGAAGAAGACAGGAGGAGTCAGGGGAAGCAGGGGAGGAACACGGAGGGGTCGCTGAGAGCATTGTTAAATACGACTACACTACAGGATTGCTGGAGATTATATCACCCGCAAGAGAGAGAATTTACACACTATTCCCACCCACACGACTCTTGGTCAAGGATTGACCTTTGGCTGACAAGTGAGAATTTATTGCAGAGGGTAGAAGAGATAGTTATAGAGACTATGGTAATAACGGATCATAGCCCAGTGGTAGTCAGTATAGCTGACAAAGTTTAGAGAGGACAGATTTATATATGGCGCTTCCCCTCGTTCTTGACTTTGGACGAGAACTTCCATAGAATACTGAGAGAATGGTGGGTGGATTATACATTGACGAATCAGGAGCACAGTGGGGAAACACTATTGTATTGGGAGACGGCTAAGGCAGTTTTGAGAGGAAAAGTGATAGGATATACGACAAAGGCGAAACGACAGGCACAAGTAAAGTTTCAGGAGGCTAGCCGGGCAGTCAGGGAAGCATATACTGACTTCTTAGAAAAACCATCAAGGGTGACAAAAGCAAAGTGGGTGGAGGCGAAGGGCCATTTTGAGAACTGGGTAGAAAGGAAAGAAGGTATGTACAGAACACAACAAGAGGCAGAGTTGAATCGTTTCGGGAACAAGGCAGGGAAGTTATTAGCAAATCTGGCAAGGGGACGACGACCGATGACACATATTATGACACTGAGAAACGCTGTGGGGAGTAAAACGACAGATCCCAAAGAGATAAACGACATTCTTGGAGACTTCTATGCAGGTTTATATAAAGAGGAGGGGTTAGATCAGGGGTGGGGAACCTCCGGCCCGCGGGCCGTATACGGCCTGTGACGACTTTTTATGCGGCCCCCGGGCACATTCCCGGGGACCATTGTGCTTTGGTGGCAGCCGCGCTTTTCCCGGCTGCCGGCCCTTTAAATCCCACTTCCTGATGCCCTGTGGGTAGATGCTAGAATGTACGGGCTCTCTCCAGATCCTGACTTCCAGGAGCTGACTGCAGCCCATACATTCTAGGCTTATCCCCGGCCTGTGTGCTCTGGTGGGCGGGTAGCAGCACGCTGCGATAAAGTCACACAGAAGAGCTGCAGCAGGTTTACCAGCCTCCCGAAACTGTGCTGTGTGTGTGTGACTCTCCCTCCCCCTCCCCCTCACTGCGAGTACTCAACCCATCGCTGCCCCCCCCCGCTCAGTGCTGTGTACCCCCTCGTACTGTGTGTACCCCCCAATGCTGTATGTACCCCCCAACGCTGTGTGTACCCCCTCGTGCTGTGTACCCCCCAATGCTGTGTGTAACCCCTTGTGCTGTATGTACCCCCTAGTGCAGTGTGTACCCCCTAGTACAGGGAGTACCCCCTAGTACAGTGAGTAGCCCCTAATGCTGTGTGTACCCCTTAATGCTGTGTGTACCCCTTAATGCTGTGTGTACCCCCTCGTGCTGTGTACCCCCTCGTGCTGTGTACCCCCTCGTGCTGTGTGTACCCCCTCGTGCTGTGTACCTCCTAGTACAGTGTGTACCCCCCAGTGCTGTATGTACCCCCCAATGCTGTGTGTACCCCCTCGTGCTGTATGTACCCCCCAATGCTGTGTGTACCCCCTCGTGCTATGTACCCCCTAGTGCATGTGTACCCCCTAGTGCAGTGAGTACCCCCTAATGCTGTGTGTACCCCCTAATGCTGTGTGTACCCCTTAATGCTGTGTGTACCCCCTCGTGCTGTGTACCCCCTAGTGCTGTGTACCCCCTCGTGCTGTGTGTACCCCCTCGTGCTGTGTGTACCCCCTCGTGCTGTGTGTACCCCCTCATGCTGTGTACCTCCTAGTACAGTGTGTACCCCCCAGTGCTGTGTACCCCCAGGTGCTGTGTGTACCCCCTAGTGCTGTGTGTACCCCCTAATGCTGTGTACACCACAGTGCTGTGTACCCCCTCAGCGCAGTGTAACCCCTCACTGCGGTCCGTGCCCCCCCTAGTGCTGTCTGTACCCCCTGGGTGATGTCTATGCCCCCCCACCAGTGCTGTCCGCACCACCTAATGCTGTCCATGCTGCCACCAGTGCTGTCCATGCCACGGTGAGTGCTGCCTGTGCCCCCCTTATGCTGTCCATGCTCCCCAGTGCTGTGTGCCACCCCTCAGTGCTCTTAACTCGCTACTGCTGTCTGTACCCTCCCACTGCTTTCTATGCTCCCCAGTCCGTGCTCTCCTATTGATGTCTATGTTCCCCCAGACCTGTCTGTCTCCCTAATGCTGCCACCCAGTGCAGTGCGTGCTGCCACCCAGTGCTGTGCGTGTCCCCAGTCATGTCTGTGCCACCGCCAGGGCTGTCCATGCCCCCTACTGATGTATATGCCCCAGCCCCTCCTGTGATGTATATGCCCCAGCCCCTCCTGTGATGTATATGCCCCAGCCCCTCCTGTGATGTATATGCCCCAGCCCCTCCTGTGATGTATATGCCCCAGCCCCTCCTGTGATGTATATGCCCCAGCCCCTTCTGTGATGTATATGCCCCAGCCCCTCCTGTGATGTATATGCCCCAGCCCCTCCTGTGATGTATATGCCCCAGCCCCTCCTGTGATGTATATGCCCCAGCCCCTCCTGTGATGTATATGCCCCAGCCCCTCCTGTGATGTATATGCCCCAGCCCCTCCTGTGATGTATATGCCCCAGCCCCTCCTGTGATGTATATGCCCCAGCCCCTCCTGTGATGTATATGCCCCAGCCCCTCCTGTGATGTATATGCCCCAGCCCCTCCTGTGATGTATATGCTCCAGCCCCTTCTGTGATGTATATGCCCCAGCCCCTCCTGTGATGTATATGCCCCAGCCCCTCCTGTGATGTATATGCCCCAGCCCCTCCTGTGATGTATATGCCCCAGCCCCTCCTGTGATGTATATGCCCCAGCCCCTCCTGTGATGTATATGCCCCAGCCCCTCCTGTGATGTATATGCCCCAGCCCCTCCTGTGATGTGTACTCCCAGTGTCTCCTGTAATTTATGCGCCCTGGTCCCTCCTGTGATGTGTATGCCCCCAGCATCTCCAGACAGAGACAAACCTGGAAAAGCAGCTGTGAGAAACAAGATGATCAATATCACCGAACATCACAATCGCACCAAAGAGAAGCAGCTCCGGCCACCACAATAGGGGTGAGTTAATTAATCGTTTGACCAAATATAGCAGGGTTATTTTTCAGGTTGATAATGTTGTGCGGCCCCCAAAGGCTAGTAGGAAATTCCAAATGGCCCCCGGCAGTAAAAAGGTTCCCCACCCCTGGGTTAGATGATAGGAGAGATGGAAATGAGTGGTTAAAAGGAACAAAAATGCCTACGCTCACAGAGGAAAATTTACAGGCTCTGAATAAAGAAGTGACGGAGGAGGAGGTGCTACAGGTTATAGGAGAGTTAAAAACGACAAAGGCCCCAGGACCAGATGGCTTTAGCGGCAGTTTTTTCAAAATTATGAAGGATCAAATCTCACCTATACTGACAGAGTTATTCAATAAGATAATGGACGGGGAAAGAATATCGGGTACACTTAATACAGCCTATATAAAGCTCATTCCTAAAGGAGGAAAGAATTTAGAAGACCCATCTAGTTATAGGCCCATCTCGCTGATTAATCAAGACCTAAAAATTTTAGCGAAGTTGATGGCAAATAGGTTAGCGGCAGTATTGCCAGAGATTATAGATCTCCCCAAGGCTGGCTTTGTTAACCCCTTCACGACCGGCCGATTTTTCGCTTTCCGGTTTTTTTTTCACCATTCTTTTTCTGAGAGACGTAACTTTTTTATTTTTCAGTCAATATGGTCATGTGAGGGCTCATTTTTTGCGGAACGAGCTGTACTTTTAAATGAAACCATCAGTTTTACCATATAGTGTACTAGAAAACGGCAAAAAAATTCCAAATGCTGAAAAATTGCAAAAAAAGTGCGATAGCACTATGGTTTTTGAGATATTTTATTCACTGTGTTCACTATATGGTAAAACTGATGTGTGGGTGTGATGCCACAGGTCAGTGCGAGTTCGTGGACACCAAACATGTATAGGTTTACTTTTATATAAGGGGTTAAAAAAAACGAAAGTTTGTCCGAAAAAAGTGGCGCACGTTTTACGCCATATTCCATGACCCGTAGCGTTCTCATTTTTCGGGATCTATGGCTCAATGACAGCTTATTTTTTGCGTCTCGAGCTGACGTTTTTAACGGTACCATTTTTGCGCAGATGCTACGTTTTGATCGCCTCTTATTGCATTTTGCGCAAAAGTTGTGGCGACAAAAAAACATCGTTTTGGCGTTTGGAATTTTTTTGCCGCTATGCCGTATACTGATCAGATTAATTTATTTTATATTTTGATAGATCGGGCGTTTCTGAACGCAGCGATACCAAATGTGTGTATATTTTTTACTTTTTTAACCCTTTAATTTTCAATGGGGCGAATGGGGGGTGATTTGAACTTTTAGGTTTTTTTTAATTTTTTAAAACTTTTTTTTAACTTTTTTTTTTTATTTTACTAGTCCCCCTAGTGGGCTATTGCGATCAGCATTCCGATCGCTCTGCAGTATCTGCTGATCACAGCTACACGGCTGTAAACAGCAGATACGTTGTCTTTCTCTTTTGCTGTGCTGCTGGCACAGCGAAAGTGAAACCAAGTCAGGTGTAGTACAGGAGTCATCGCATGACCCTGTGCTACCATGACAACTATCGGGAGTCACGTGATCGCGTCACGTGACTTCCGGTATCGGGCGGTAAGGAAAACATTACCGCGATCGCGCTTATAATGGCGCTGTCACATATTGACAGCGCCATATAAGGGGTTAATCGGCACGAGCAGATAACGATTCTGCTCGTGCCTAGCAGGCACACATCTCAGCTGTGAAAATCAGCTGAGATGTGCGCCGATCGCGGCATGCTGCCGCCGGCAGACCGCGGGCAGTAAGGTTATGTCATTTAGGACGTAATTTTACTGCCCGCGGTCGTTAAGGGGTTAAAGGACGTTCAGTGGTGACAAACATTAGGAAAGTAATGCTAGCAATTGATGTAGTAAGGGTACTTTCACACTTGCGTTGAACGGTATCCGTTGCATTGCGTTGTGTAACGGATGCAACGGATGTGTTGCATATAGTGACACAACGGATGCAACGGATGCTGCAAAACAACGCAATTCGTTTTGATTTTTTTTTTTTTTTTTCCCGGTTTTACCAGCGGCAGACTATAGTGAACGATCAGCTGATCGTTCCCTGCAGCCGGCCGCTGGGTGATCAGCTGATTGCTCCCAGTAGCCGGCCGCCGGGTGATCAGCTGATCGCTCCCGCCCGCCGGGTGATCAGCTGATCGCTCCCGGCTGCCGGGTGATCAGCTGATCGCTCCCTGCAGCCGGCTGCCGGGTGATCAGCTGATCGCTCCCGGCCGCCGGGTGATCAGCTGATCGCTCCCTGCAGCCGGCTGCCGGGTGATCAGCTGATCGCTCCCGGCCGCCGGGTGATCAGCTGATCGCTCCCTGCAGCCGGCCGCCGGGTGATCAGCTGATCGCTGTCACTTGCCGGCGCCCGGGCATGCCGGCGGGCGGGCGCTCAGCTGAGCGCTGTGACTTGCCGGCGGCCGGGCATGCTGGTGGCCGGTCATTCAGCTGAGCGCTGTCGCTTGCCGACGGCCGGGCGCTCAGCTGAACGTTCGGCCACCGCGAGCCAAAATAAAGTTTGATTTAAAAAAAAAAAAAAAAAAAAAAAAAAAAAAAAGAGCATGCGCAGTGAAATCCAGAGGATTCCGCTGCTCAAAATAACGTTACATGCTGCGTTCCTCCCGCTGGGCGGAAGCAACGGAGCGTCGCCCAGCGGAAGCAACGCAGCTCCTTTTGGTACAATCCGTCAACCATACAAGCCTATGGGAAACAGCGGAATCCGTTAACGGATTCCGCTGTTTCCCAAAAGGGCGGATTGTAACGGAAGGAAAATAACGCAAGTGTGAAAGTACCCTAAAGCAGACGAGAGAAGGGGGGGAGGGGAATCCAGCCTTGATCACCTTGGACGCGGAGAAAGCCTTTGACAATGTGAGGTGGTCATGGCTGGAACAGGTGTTAGATCACCTGGGCTTACACGGAGCTTTTAGGAATTTTGTGAGGGTCCTTTATGCAAATCCTCAGGCAAGAATGAGTACCCCGGGATTTCTGTCAAAAACATTTTCTTTGGATGCCTGATGTCACCACTATTGTTTAACTTGGCTATTGAACCACTGGCTAGACGTTTGAATGAGGGGGGGTGGTTTGAGGGGATCAAAGTAGGGAGGAAGTCATTGCACTCAGCCTTATTTGCTGACGATATAATCCTGTTCATGAGCAAACCTAAAACGCAATTGAGTAGAGTCATAGAACAAATTGAGGAGTTTGGGAGGTTAGCAGGATTTAGACTTAACAAAAACAAATGTGAAATTCTCTTCTTGGACGGAAAGAGAGCGGAGGGGGAGAGGGGTGCATTATGTGACATTCCAATAGCTAGAAATACAATTAAATACTTGGGAGTACAGGTTGGGAGGGATACTAAGACCATATATTCATTAAATTATTCCCCTTTGATCGAGAAAATTGAACGTGAACTGCAAGGTTGGGCAAATTTGCCGTTGACTCTTCTGGGAAGAAATCATCTAATAAAAATGATGAGCTTTTCCAAGCTTCTCTATCCAATGCAGACAATCCCATTGCTTCTTAAATACTCAGATGTGAACAGATTGACAAAAGCATTCTCACGTTTTTTGTGGAAGGGATATAGGCCGAGGATTAGTGCCAAAAAGCTAATGTTATCAACAGAAAATGGAGGGATCAGACTACCTAACATCAGGGGGTACAATTTGGCCTGTATCTTAAGGCCCCGTCACACTAAGCAACATCGCTAGCAACATCGCTGCTAACGAACAACTTTTGTGACGTTACTAGCGATGTTGCTGTGTGTGACATCCAGCAACAACCTGGCCCCTGCTGTGAGGTCGTTGATTGTTGCTGAATGTCCTGGGCCATTTTTTAGTTGTTGCTGTCCTGCTGTGAAGCACACATCGCTGTGTGTGACAGCGAGACAGCAACAACTAAATGTGCAGGCAGCAGGAGCCGGTTTCTGCGGAGGCTGGGAACCACAGTAAACATCGGGTAACCAAGAAGCCCTGTCCTTGGTTACCCGATATTTACCTTTGTTACCAGCCTCCGCCGCTCTCACTGTCAGTGCCGGCTCCTGCTCTGTGCACATGTAGCTGCAGGACACATCGGGTTAATTAACCCGATGTGTGCTGTAGCTAGGAGAGCAGGGAGCCAGCGCTAAGCATTGTGCGCTGCTCCCTGCTCTGTGCACATTTAGCTGCAGTACACATCGGGTTAATTAACCCGATGTGTGCTGTAGCTAGGAGAGCAGGGAGCCAGCGCTAAGCATTGTGCGCTGCTCCCTGCTCTGTGCACATTTAGCTGCAGTACACATCGGGTAATTAACCCGATGTGTGCTGTAACTAGGAAAGCAGGGAGCCAGCGCTCAGTGTGCGCTGCTCCCTGTTCTCTGCACGTGTAGCTCCGTGCGCTGGTAACCAAGGTAAATATCGGGTTGGTTACCCGATATTTACCTTAGTTACCAAGCGCAGCATCTTCCACGCGGCGCTGGGGGCTGGTCACTGGTTGCTGGTGAGCTCACCAGCAACTCGTGTAGCGACGCTCCAGCGATCCCTGCCAGGTCAGGTTGCTAGTGGGATCGCTGGAGCGTCGCAGTGTGACATCTCACCAGCAACCTCCTAGCAACTTACCAGCGATCCCTATCGTTGTTGGGATCGCTGGTAAGTTGCTTAGTGTGACTGGACCTTTAAGACATGTAGTCGATTGGATTAGACGAACAAGTAGGCATTCTGACTGGGATATAGAGGCTGAATTTTGTAAACCTTGGGACCTGAGTTCAATCCTACATACCTCCATTCCAAATTTGCCGCCCAACATTAAACGCTCACTGATTTGTAGAGACACAGTGATGACTTGGAAGGCGGTTAGGAAAAAGTTCGGGTTAGCCTGGAACATCTCCAAATTCCTTAATATATGGGCTTGTCCTGACTTTCCAGAGGGAAGGGAAAATTATCTTTTTAAAGAATGGAGGGAAAAAGGGATTGGAACTCTAAAAATCCTGATGCATGATACAGAACGGAGATGGATGACGTGTGAGGAGTTGAGAGCAAAGTATGACTTGCGCCCATTCCAGACTCTACAGTTTGAACAGGTGAAACAAGGGATAATGAAGAAATTATACAACATAAATAACGAATATGAGGCAAATCAGATGGATGCGATCATATTAAGGGACATCCATGCCACAAATATATCAAGTCTTTATGGAAATATGAGAGACGTGTTAGTCCCTAACATATCAGGAAGAATGTTGGAAGGGTGGGCAAAGCAAATGGGAGATCAAGACGTGATTTTGAATGGTTGGATGGTGATGAGAAAGAAGCTTGTGAATGAGAACTTAAGAGATACCCAATTCAGGATCATACATAGAGCTATCTATGGATTTAATATACTGAATGCAAGACATCCAGATAAGATGATGAGTTGTCCAAATTGTGGTACGGAAAAAACAGATCTATATCATGGGATATGGCAGTGCGAAAGGATTGAAAGATTTTGGAAACAAGTCCAAGGGGTAGTGAGGAAAATCTGGAATAGAAATTAGAGTTAGATCCAATGGTCTGGTTATTTCACTATCAGCATCGGGAGGAGGGAGAGAAAGGGGGAGACAAGTTACCGAATCTTTTCCATGATATAGCAATGATAAGTAAAAGGGCTATTCTTCAGAAGTGGCTGGTGAAGGAAATACCAACAAAAGAAGAACTTGTTAGGAATTGGCTAAAAGATAGGAAACAAAGAGTAGTCATAAATGGTACATTCTCTAAATGGGCTATAGTCAGCAGTGGGGTGCCGCAGGGATCTGTGCTTGGACCGATTCTTTTTAATCTCTTTATTAATGACCTTGTGGATGGGATTGATAGTACAGTGTCAGTCTTTGCCGATGACACCAAACTATGTAGGATATTAAAAACTGACCTGGATAGTACAATATTACAAAAAGATCTGGATAAGATGTCAGAATGGGCAGATACTTGGCAAATAACATTTAATGTTGATAAATGTAAAGTAATGACCCTAGGACGGAGTAATCCTATAGCTGCGTATACATTAAATGGAAGTAAACTCGGGACTACAGAACAGGAGAAGGACTTGGGTATTCTCATTACAAATAAGCTGAGCAGCAGCACTCAATGTCAAGCAGCAGCTGCTAAAGCAAACAAGATTTTAGGGTGTATAAAAAGAGAGATTAGATCCCGTGATCCCAACGTATTGTTACCCCTCTATAAATCACTTGTAAGGCCACATCTGGAATACGGGATCCAGTTTTGGGCTCCACATTTTAAAAAGGACATTCAGAAGTTAGAGTCAGTTCAAAGGCCTCCCATATGATGACAGGTTGAAAAAGTTAGATATGTTTAGCTTAGAAAAAAGATGTCTCAGAGGAGATCTCATTTATATGTATAAATACATGTGTGGTCAATATAAAGGACTGGCACATGACTTATTTCTTCCAAAGACAGTACTAAGGACCAGGGGGCACTCACTGCGAGTGGAAGAAAAGCTATTCCAACAGCTAAATAGGAAAGGGTTCTTTACAGTTAGAGCAAGTCAGACTGTGGAATGCCCTACCACAAGAGTAATGGCAGATACTATAACATCTTTTAAAAAAAGGGCTGGATGATTTCCTCAGTACACAAAACATTGTTGGTTATAAATGACTTAGTGACTAAATGTAGAACTGGTGGAGGAAGGTTGAACTAGATGGACCTAGGTCTTTTTTCAACCTAAGTAACTATGTAACTATGTAATTGAAAAAAACGCTCATGTTGGAGAAGGTGATGGTGGAGAGGTGCAAAGAAAGGATGACAGCAACATTTTTCAGTAAATGGAGAAAGTTCATAAGCGTTATATGTTCTAAAGAAGAAACAATACAAATAATGTCCACATTTGTGTCTACGGAATGGTACATGAAGGAAGACCTGTCAGGGTCCCTGTACGAGCTGAAAGTATAGTTGGCCAAATTCTGGGTTGTGTCGCATGGAGAGGGGAGGGGGGATTGGGAGGGATAGTGTTTACAAGTAATGTTTGTAACAAGTTATCAAGGAATGCTGAAGGGGGGTAGCGGAGACTGAACAATGGAAATATACTTGACGAAGAAGGGGAAGGAGCAAATTTGATGACCGTGACAAATACTTGATCGATAAATTGTAGAGACTATGTTATTTGATATTTTGATTTGTTGACCCTTATTTTCTTCATTCTGTACCCTATTTTACCATTACAAGAAAAGAAATAAAAATTTGGTTTAAAAAAAAAAAAAAATAAAAAAAAATAGTTCTCCTGGTTAGCTATGTCACTTACCTCATGTGCAGGACATTGCAGTAGTTAGGCATCCATAGTTACAACCACGCATATAGTGACAGTTGGTGGCTAGTGGTCGTAATACTGTTTACTAATTTTATACATGTTATAACGGGAACACCAGCAATCACTGCTCATGAACATATTTAGCATGTAATAATTGCCAGCTCTGCGGAAGAGCACAGCCTTCTCTTGAGAATCCTATTTACAGGTTGTTTATTACATAGCCATGCAAAGTAGTACACAAACAGGGCTGCCGAGGCCGTGCCTCTAGAAGTACACAAATAAAGCACTGTGCCTAATGATTCCTGGATTATTGCATAAGCAATCACCTGACGTGCTGGACTGAAGATGGGAGGCAGCTGCTCCTTTTTACAGTAAATATGTCGAAATTAAAAGGCAAAGCAAAAATAAAGTAGAAATTTGTGAATGTTTCTGCAGCCAGTTACTGTAAGTTTGACAGATACAGGCAAGAAATAACTAGCAGATGCTTCCCTTACCTGGTCATACTCCAATGCTCCGGGGTACAACGGCCATCCTAGGAAAAGTTCAGCAATCACGCAGCCCAGCGACCACATGTCTATGGCTTCACAAAACGATAACCCCAAAATAATCTCAGGAGCTCTGAAGAAGAAAGAACAAAGACAAATTGCAAAATACATAAGTACAAGGAAGGGGAATCAATAACAGCAACAATACATGTACATCAGACAGCCTGCAAAAATATTACACTGCACATCCTAGGAAAAAGGGAAATATGCAATCATTTTTTCCCCCTAGGAGTAATATCCGACTGCTTGTATACAATGTGTAATGACCAATTGTTTTTTACATGCAAAATATATATTTAATGCCTTCCATTTATTGATATCCATGTTCCCAATAACCTGCACTGGACTAATAATTGTGCTGCACTCTGTGAAGAAACTAACTGCCTTGTACTGTAATTGTGCTATGCTTAGTACAGGGGTGAAGGGCCAGTGCATTACTTCTACCCTGGTGTTCATGAATTTCTGCGTCATGCACAGGCCCTGCACCAGGCATAACATCAGTATCAACTTTTCTTGTAGCCTACAGGTCTGGAAACTCAAGCAATCAGGCATCTGAAGAGATCTCAAGACAGATTAGTAGGCAATCATGACTGATCAACACCAAAGGGGGGGGGCTAAATACCTGATAACAGCAAAAAAAAATACACAGACGACCTGCACAAAGTACGGCCCACCAAAAGCTTTCCTGTGCCTCTCAAACCTTTCCGGCAGTTGCCACTCTTTGCTTCAAATATGCAAATGTATTCACATCTCTCATACTCAAATACAATTGAAAACCTGAGCGCTGGGACAGACGCAAAACAGAAGAGCGCAAAGTGCCTGCTCCGACATGCAGCAGTGGGACCAGGTGATCATGCTGATGACGTCATTATGCTGCTCATCATGGCATCTGTACTACTTGGAGACAACATGGACGGAAACAACTACAAATCAGAGAAGATGTCATCTATAAGGGAGAAGATGTCATCTATAAGGTACCTGGATGTAAAATGAGGATATTTATGGTTTGATGATGGCTGACAACAACTTCCACCATTCTCCTTACAATTGTTTAGGATATACAAGAAATTGTAGATTCAAGTGATACAATTGTATTTGGGGCTGCTCTATGCACACTAATCACTGCACTATGCTTGGTTCATTATACATGTACCAACGGTGGTTCTGGCGTTACAGTCTCGTACTAATAGTGGTCCTGGTACAGCTGTCAAGTACTGATGGTGGTCCTGATGCTGCATTCATGTGGTGATAGTGATTCTGGTGCTGCACTCATGCACTGACAGTTGTTCTCATCTTCTACACATGGAAAAAATTATAATGTGCTTCATGGCTATGCTTAAACCAATTTTGAGTATTTTTATGAGGAGGATTTGGTGAGTTTCTGTTTCGAAAACTCAGTTTAAAATAACGTGTGTTTACTGATTTTTCTGGAGCAGAAATGGAGCACAAACTCTCCAAATCCTCATCAAATACTTAAAACATGCTTCTGGTGATGTATTAATGTACCAATGGTGGTTCTGGTGATGTATTAATGAATATACCAGGGCTGTGGAGTCGGTAAGCCAAACCTTCGACTCCTCAATTTCCCTTGCACCGACTCTGACTCCGACTCCTACATATATTGCTTATAGTTAAGTGAAAAATTTATTGTAGTACATGAACATGTGTATGTGAACATCAGACATTTCATAATTTTTATGATAGAATAATCAAGATATTTGGATAGAACATAAAATATATTTATTGGAATACAACTTTAGAACACAAACTGTAATAAATTGAAAATATGTAATACAATATGTAATATACAATAGATTACATATATATCTTGTGTGTGTGTATATATATATATATATATATATATATATATATATATATGTTCTAAAGTTGTATTCCAATAAATATATTTTATGCTCTATCTAAATATTTTATTGTATCATAAAAATTATTAAATGTCTGATGTTCACATTGTACTACAATACATTTTTCACTTAAATATGAGCATTATACTAAATGTTATTATTTAGTATGTTTTTTTGAAAACTGTTTTTTGCCACTTACATAGTTTATTATAGAGTGTTATATATAACACTATGTAATACACTATGTAAGTGGCAAAAAAACAGTTTTCAACAAAACCATACTAAATAACATTTGTGCAGTCTATGAATTTGTTGCAAGAAACAGAATTGCTTCCATCAGATCCTCCTTCATAGATGACCTCAAATCTGACCTAATAATTTTAAGGCTAGAGAACAACCTCTCTACACTAACTTGGGTTGGAGGCAAATCCGTAACCACATGGGCGACATCTCTAACAATTTGCGGATATAAAGGAATTGCCTCATGCACAGTCATTTTTGATGAACGATGGAATTTTCCTATTTCTTTGAGAGCAAATGAAAAATGCTGCTATAGGAGACGGAGTGAAATCCTTTTCCTTGCGGCAACGCTTTGCTGCTCCATGTCATTCAAATACTTGTCAAAGTTAAACTCCTCATCTGATGAGGATGAAGATATGGCAGCAGTAGCACTGTCAAGCCTCTGTCAGTCCTCTTGCGCCTGGCAGTCCTGTAGCCGCTCATCCTAACTGCTACCTCAGTCACAGCTTCTTTTCCTTTAGTAAGCTGTTGATCATCAAGCAGAATACGATGACTTTTATTTTCCAATAGCTGTGTCTCTCTCCGTTTCATTGAAGCAGAAATGCCATCTGCGATTAAACCTCCTCTTTGGGAAAGGCAAAATAGCAAGTTCTTCCACTCCCTTATGAAAATGCCAGGAGTTAAATCCTCAGCTTGTAATTTTTTAGTCACGGTAAATGGGTGATTAAGCAATTCCTTCAATTCAGCGACCTGTGTCCATTGACCTTCATTTAATGTTACTTGAGGGTTCACCATATCTATAAGAAACAATTTTAGTTCAAGCAATCGCTCAGTCATTAAATAACTGCTGCCTCACCGAGTTGCTTGATCAACAATTGCCCCTTTCCCAGCACGTCTCTTAAAGATGGAATCAATTTTAGGAGTTCTGGCGGCAATAACCAACTTCCTCACTTTTCCAATTAGATTTGCAGCATGTCCGCCCAATTTCACACATCCGGCTTTTCGCTGGTTTGGTGGATACGGCGCACGCCAGTACAGTACGATACAGTACAGTGGCAGCGCCTCAACTTCCGGGTCACATGCTCCGGTCACATGAAAGCATATGACCGTCATTTGTCGCGCTGCTACTGTACTGTATACACTGTACTGGAGTGCGCTGCATTTGCCAAACCGGCGAAAAGCCGGATGTGTGAAACCGGGGTCCCTCTTGCAGACTATCTCTTATTGCCAGCTGCAGCGTGTGCACAACACAGCGCATGTGATGAATATGAAAAAGTGTTTTGAAGCAGCTTCAGCAAGATCATCTAATCCTAAAGTATCATTTTGCTGTTCTTCTGTTGTAATATCTTTTTGTTCCTCAGTTACATGAACAGCACTGTGGCCTTCCATCTCACACATACTAAATCCTAAATGTTCTTCTAGCTGTTGTTCATTACTCTCATTCATCAGTTTAATTGTACTTATGTTTGAAGCAATGTCCGATACAATAGCAAGAACCTGTTCTTTTTTGAGTTCGTAATCTTGCAGAACTTTTTCCACTAAGGCCTGGAGAAACTGGCTGATGTGATGAGCTTTAGTATCTTTTACTGCCAGTGTCTTGGTAACAATTTCTTTCTTGTTACAAACATATCGAACATTGATGGCAAAATAATTCAGTGAAATGCAGTGTCTCTGGGCATCCCAGCAAAGGCCATGGGTTTCAAGATACAGTCAGGGCCAGAAATATTTGGACAGTGACACAAGTTTTGTTATTTTAGCTGTTTACAAAAACATGTTCAGAAATACAATTATATATATAATATGGGCTGAAAGTGCACACTCCCAGCTGCAATATGAGAGTTTTCACATCCAAACTGGAGAAAGGGTTTAGGAATCATAGCTCTGTAATGCAATGCCTCCTCTTTTTAAAGGGACCAAAAGTAATTGGACAAGGGACTCTAAGGGCTGCAATTAACTCTGAAGGCGTCTCCCTCGTTAACCTGTAATCAATGAAGTAGTTAAAAGGTCTGGGGTTGATTACAGGTGTGTGGTTTTGCATTTGGAAGCTGTTGCTGTGACCAGACAACATGCGGTCTAAGGAACTCTCAATTGAGGTGAAGCAGAACATCCTGAGGCTGAAAAAAAAGAAAACATCCATTAGAGAGATAGCAGACATGCTTGGAGTAGCAAAATCAACAGTCTGGTACATTCTGAGAAAAAAGGAATTGACTGGGGAGCTTGGGAACTCAAAAAGGCCTGGGCGTCCACGGATGACAACAGTGGTGGATGATCGCCGCATACTTTCTTTGGTGAAGAAGAACCCGTTCACAACATCAACTGAAGTCCAGAACACTCTCAGTGAAGTAGGTGTATCTGTCTCTAAGTCAACAGTAAAGAGAAGACTCCATGAAAGTAAATACAAAGGGTTCACATCTAGATCTAGATTCATCAATTCCAAAAATAGACAGGCCAGAGTTAAATTTGCTGAAAAACACCTCATGAAGCCAGCTCAGTTCTGGAAAAGTATTCTATGGACAGATGAGACAAAGATCAACCTGTACCAGAATGATGGGAAGAAAAAAGTTTGGAGAAGAAAGGGAACGGCACATGATCCAAGGCACACCACATCCTCTGTAAAACATGGTGGAGGCAACGTGATGGCATGGGCATGCATGGCTTTCAATGGCACTGGGTCACTTGTGTTTATTGATGACATAACAGCAGACAAGAGTAGCCGGATGAATTCTGAAGTGTACTGGGATATACTTTCAGCCCAGATTCAGCCAAATGCCGCAAAGTTGATCGGACGGCGCTTCATAGTACAGATGGACAATGACCCCAAGCATACACCCAAAGCTACCCAGGAGTTCATGAGTGCAAAAAAGTGGAACATTCTGCAATGGCCAAGTCAATCACCAGATCTTAACCCAATTGAGCATGCATTTCACTTGCTCAAATCCAGACTTAAGACGGAAAGACCCACAAACAAGCAAGACCTGAAGGCTGCGGCTGTAAAGGCCTGGCAAAGCATTAAGAAGGAGGAAACCCAGCGTTTGGTGATGTCCATGGGTTCCAGACTTAAGGCAGTGATTGCCTCCAAAGGATTTGCAACAAAATATTGAAAATAAAAATATTTTGTTTGGGTTTGGTTTATTTGTCCAATTACTTTTGACCTCCTAAAATGTGGAGTGTTTGTAAAGAAATGTGTACAATTCCTACAATTTCTATCAGATATTTTTGTTCAAACCTTCAAATTAAACGTTACAATCTGCACTTGAAGTCTGTTGTAGAGGTTTCATTTCAAATCCAATGTGGTGGCATGCAGAGCCCAACTCGAGAAAATTGTGTCACTGTCCAAATATTTCTGGACCTAACTGTAGGACATTCAGACACATCGTTTTGTAAGGATCCTCACAAAGAATGGGAATAGTTTGTGGGGTGTTTTTCTAATCTGCTTGTGCTATTGAAAACATTATTTATGAGCTCAAAAACCTTTCAGGTGATGCGGTTTTTTAAAAAGCTGATCTGCTTTTGCAGCTGACAAATGTATCCTCAAAATATGCAGCAAAAACGCTGTGTGTGAATGCAGCCTTAGATCAGGAATAGAACAGACATTTATAGGACATTTCATAAGTTTCCCAAATTCCTATGAAAAAATATTCAGCACATTCTGCATTGCACTACTGGCCCCAATTTATTACCGTATTTTTCGCTTTATAAGACGCACTTTTGTTCCCCCAAATTTTGGGGGAAAGTAGGGGGTGCGTCTTATAAGCCGAATATACGGGGGGGTGGTATATATATATGTACACTGCAGGGTCCAGGGAAGGTGGGGGCGCTGTGCTGGGGGCAGGTGAATGCTGCTGCGGCAGCGTTTGATCTCCTGCTCCCGCTCATATAATATGCACAGCCGCTGTCCATCTCCGGTGGTGCTGAAATCGCACGCAGTGAGGGGCTGGGTCAGCGGTGCATATTATATGAGCCTGCGCCCCCCTGTGATGGCACATGTCCCCCCTGTGTTAGATATGGCCCTCGTGCTGCTGCTCATTCTAAAATAAAAAAGCTTTACTTACCCCCTCCAGCGTTTCTCCCAGTGTCCCTGCTTCCACTGTGATCAGGCACGCAGAGATCTCAGTCTGCTGTGCCGATCACATGACCGCACTGAGAACCAGGAAGTAACGAAGAGAAGCACGGAGGGAGACAGGAGGGAGCTCAGCGCTGGAGGAGGTAAGGAAAGAGTGTTTTATTTTACTATGGGCAGCAGCCTGGGGGCGATATATAACACAGGGGGACTTGTGCGATCTATAGGGGCCATGGGCAGCACTATGCGGGCGATATCTAACACAGGGGGACTTGTGCGATCTATAGGGGCCATGGGCAGCAGCCTGGGGGCGATATCTAACACAGGGGGACGTGTGCGATTTTTAGGGGCCATGGGCAGCACTATGGGGGCGATATCTAACACAGGGGGACTTGTGCGATCTATATAGGGGCCATGGGCAGCACTATGGGGGCGATATCTAACACAGGGGAACGTGTGCAATCCATAGGGGACCATAGGCAGCACAGGGGAATGTATGTAATCCATAGGGGGCCATAGGCAGTACAGGGGAACGTGTGCCATCACAAGGGGGCTATATTCAAGATAAGGGGGCCATATCCAGATTAAGGGGGCTAATTTTAGGATGGGGGGCTATGAGGGACATATACCCTATATGATTTGTTAGAGGGACACTGGCATTATAAGATGGACCCCATTTAACATTAAAAAAAAAAATCTCTTTTCCTTCACCAAATTTGGGGGTGCGTCTTATAATCAGGTGCGTCTTATAAAGCGAAAAATACGGTATATATTTTAGGAGTCTGAGTTGGTGCATTTTATACCAACTCCACCAAAATGAGCTCCGACTCCGACTACACAGCCCTGGTATATACCCATTCAAATTTTTTTGCATCCCTCGGGGCTGGTTCAGTATGGCAATGTGGCCTTTGGACCAAAAAATGTTGTGCACCCCTGACTGATGCTGAATTCACATGTCCAGTAATCATGTGTTAGACCAGATCCAGCAGCAATCTGTTGGCAAAAAAGTTGTGCAAACACAACTTATTTGAAAAAATTGATTTTTGCGGGATTTGTTTTGTTTTTTTTTTTTAAATGGGAGTCTATGCAAAATGGATCCGTTAACCAATTGCAATTTAGCCATCCGTTTTTCTTGCAACTGTAAAGAATCTGTTTTTTGCTTACTGTGATCAGTTTCTAAAGGAAGATAAATAGCAATCCGTGAAAAGATTCGCTTTCTATAAACTCCTACGTTAAAAAAGTGGATCCTGCAAAAATCTATTTTTTCAAAACTGACAAAAAAAGTTGTGTTTGCACATCCTTTTTGCCTACGGATTGCTGCAGGATCCGTTCTAACAGATGATTACTGGACATGTGAACGTAGCCTTAATAAATCAGATACTTTATCAGCTGGATGGGTACCGTATTTTTCGTTTTATAAGATGCACCGGATTATAAGACGCACCCCAAATTTAGAGATAAAAAAAAGTTAAAAAAAATAAAAAAAAAAATGGGGTCAGTCTTATACTCTGGTGTTGTCTTACCAGAGGGGGGCAGCAGTGGTGGTGAAACGGGGTCACAGGAGGCAGAGGTTGTGCTGGCTGCGGCGGGTCAGTAGTGCCAGCAGCGGTGACGGGTCAGTGGTGCCAGCGGCGGTAACGGCTCAGTTGTGGAACAGGCAGGTGCGGTGAGTGTGCCTGTCTGTCTGCGGTCCCGGTTCAAGTGATGGCGCCCGCAGTGGCGCATGCGTAGATGGAGCTCTCATCCAAGAGCTCCATCTGCGCACGCGCTGACTCCCGGCACCAACATTTGAAACCGGGACCGTGGACACACTGGGACACCCGGGCACAGCCACCGCAGTCCGCACGCACAGGGTGGCAAGCAGGCCGCCCACCTGCACAGAGAAGCATCTGGCAGCCGGGACAGAGAGGCAGCCGGCACCGACAGGCAGCTAGCACGCAGCCACAGGCACCCGGCCGCCCGCACGCACGCAGCCACATGCACCTGGCCGCCCGCACGCACCCGGCCAGCCGCACACAGAGCCGCACCGGTAAGCTATATTTGGATTTTAAGACGCCCCCCTCATTTTCCTCCCAAATTTTTGGGAGGAAGAGTGAGTCTTATAATCCGAAAAATACGGTAACAGTGAAGATCAAGAGTAAGGAACAAATTCCCCTCATCTGCTCTCCCTGTGGTTAAGTATAAGCTACTTAATGCTTTGCATGGAGAGAAGAGGATGGAGAAGACGTTGCAATTTTAACCCATTACCCCCAGATTCCAGTTACACAGAATTAGCACATAACATCCACGTTCTTGAGCAGCAAGTGGAAGTGATTATTTACACTGTAGAGTAAGAATTCTTGGAAGCCTATTCACACAGAACATAAGTACCAGGAATTTGCAGGCAGCCAACCATAGCATGGTGTGCAAGCAGCGACATGGCAACATATAGTGTATGAAGACGAGGAAGCAGCGGACGCAGTGACTACAGGTAGACCAGGGTGTGGAGTGACTAATTCTGTAACCATAGCACACAGCGCTGTTTGTGTAATGTAACCAGACCATTAATAAATCAGAAGGCTGTTTCTTCCCTCGTCACAATATCAGACGTGGTAATGTGCAAGTCATCTGCTCAGGGTCTCGGCTTACATCCAAGGGCCAAAAGTTGACCACATTCATAATCCCCCTTTGTTAAACTGATGTGCTCTATTTGATTAGAAAGGTTTTCCAGTTTTCTCCAAGTAAAGTCTAATTATTGTGGAACGAACAGAAGGCATACGTAATATGCAGCCACACAGAAGAGCGGGTACTAAAGAGTAACTAAACTTTCTGATTCTGCATATTTAACCCCATCACAACCAGCAGATTTTGCGCTTTCCGTTTTTTTTCCTCCATTCTTCTTCCGAGAGACGTAACATTTTTTTTTCTTTTTCCAGTCAATATCGCTATGTGAGCGTTTTTTGCGGGACGAGTTGTACTTTTAAATGAAACCATGAGTTTTACCATATAGTGTACTGGAAAACCACAAAAAAATTCCAAATGTGGAAAAATTAAAAAAAAAAAGTGCGAATGCACTATTGTTTTTGATATTTTATTCACTATGTTCACTATAAAGTAATACTGATGTGTTGGATTGCCCGAGGTTGGTGCGAGCTCGTAGACACCAACCATGTATAGGTTTACTTTTATCTAAAAAAAAGAAAAATAGGTCCAGCTTCATGTACTCAGTAAAAAATCGTAGGCTTTATTACAAAAATTACATCGAAAATCCAATAGGCAGGTTACAAAGGTATTAAAATATCCAAAAGCGGGTAAATGATCATAGAAACCAGCAAGTGTTTTAGACAAATCTTGTCCTTTATCGAAGCTCGATCGAGTTGTGACCTCCAGCTCGCTCCATGAAACACTGGAGGTGCTGTCAGGTTACAAGTCACAGGAGACCGAACAGAGCGATAAAGGGTGAAGCTTCCGTAAGGGGAGTATAACACAGGGGACTTCGATTTAGAGCACCACTCCAGCGGTGAAATAATAAAATAAAAAAAAAGCTGCGCAGGGCCCGGACCCCCACGATCTGCATCCAAATTCAAGTGCCTGCTCAATCTAAAAATGTGAAAAAAAGTTTAAATACACTTTAAGGAAAAATCCCACTTCATTACCATTTTAAGCTGTGCTCAAGTTGGTCAAAATGGAGTGGGGCTCTATTTCAACTTCTGCTATGGGCTATATAGCGTCTCGATACAACCCTGGTAAAAACCACGATCTCCATCATTTATGTTGTGGCACAATGCATGCATGAAGCTGCAGGGGCCAACTAAATAGAAGAGGTGTTGGAGATGCTGCACATAGCAGGAGGTTCTGGTCTGCGGCCGCAGGATCAGGCTACTAAAAATCTTTTTGCTGCACTCTACTCTTCAGCACTCAAAGTACAACATTCAGCCTGTCCTGACCACTGACTGTAAAACTGGTCATGCACTTTAGTTAGATGCTGTTTCCCCGCCAAACCTTCATACATAGGGATGCTTGGCCAAGCGTGCACCTGTGGAGAAACATAAAGCCACTGCAAGACAATCCTGTTGATGGCTTATCTCCCATCTAACAGCCCAAACCTGTTCTCTGCGACATCTTCTGTTGTAGAAAAGTCAGGACACCCCCCTACACAATAGATGTTTGGCCAATCCCCACAAAATACATGGGTTTGGCAAAAAATGTAATGTGTGTGGCCACCTTAATGTTTTAATAGGAATGCACACACATTCCCTGGCTCAATGATCAACCCAGTTCTGGGAACGTCCACATTTACTTAGATACACGTGTGAAGGATATTAGGTTTTTCACTAGCTAGTGTTCCTTAAAGCGGTTATCAGGCTTATTTTGCCAATTCTTCTTTAGTTAACCATTGGGCTATATAGGGCATGTAGATAGATACCAATTACCTACCTGCCCCTCCTGTCAGCCCCTCTCTCCCAGCTCAGAGCAGCCATGTGACCGCTCCAGCCGGGATTTTGTTGCTTCCTGTGCTGTTACGTCGACAAGTGCAGGAGCTTGTTGACAGGCATCACAGTCAACGTCATATTGCCACCTTGGTGCCGACCAGGTACAGTGCGATGCAGCCCCTGCCCCCTCTCATCCTCCTCCCCACAGTCCGTACTTTCCCCCACCACCTGTGAGCTGCTTTCTGTGCACTGTCTTCTCCAGTGCACTGTATGTGTAGGGGCTGTGGACCAGCAGATGGACTCACACTGTGTCAGGGACACCGTCAGTGCTGTTTGACCGACGGTGTCCCCAGCCCATTATGATGTATGGGGCCTGGGTAACTATCTCCCCCCTCCCAGTCTGCTGTCTCTGCACTATGACGGGCACAGCATCCTGAGCTCCTGGCTTTTGAATACTGCCAGGAACAGAGACCAGGGATGTCACCTGACACCAGAGGCTAGCACTGATCTCATGCATCCCTGGGACATCGCTGTAAGGACGCTGCGCTCATCACAGCGGAGAGAAGAGAGACCGCAGGGGAGAGAAAGAGTGCACGTGGGGGGGCTGTATTATGTAATATTACATAACTTCATAACATTGTGTGGGTGTGTGGGTGTGTGTATGTGTGTGTATATATATGTATATATATATATATATATATATATATATATATATATATATATATATATATATATACACAGTTAGGTCCAGAAATATTTGGACAGTGACACAAGTTTTGTTATTTTAGCTTTACTTTCTTTGGTGAAGAAGAACCCGTTCACAACATCAACTGAAGTCCAGAACACTCTCAGTGAAGTAGGTGTATCTGTCTCTATGTCAACAGTAAAGAGAAGACTCCATGAAAGTAAATACAAAGGGTTCACATCTAGATGCAAACCATTCATCAATTCCAAAAATAGACAGGCCAGAGTTAAATTTGCTGAAAAACACCTCATGAAGCCAGCTCAGTTCTGGAAAAGTATTCTATGGACAGATGAGACAAAGATCAACCTGTACCAGAATGATGGGAAGAAAAAAGTTTGGAGAAGAAAGGGAATGGCACATGATCCAAGGCACACCACATCCTCTGTAAAACATGGTGGAGGCAACGTGATGGCATGGGCATGCATGGCTTTCAATGGCACTGGGTCACTTGTGTTTATTGATGACATAACAGCAGACAAGAGTAGCCGGATGAATTCTGAATTTTACCAGGATATACTTTCAGCCCAGATTCAGCCAAATGCCGCAAAGTTGATCGGACGGCGCTTCATAGTACAAATGGACAATGACCCCAAAAATACAGCCAAAGCTACCCAGGAGTTCATGAGCGCAAAAAAGTGGAACATTCTGCAATGGCCAAGTCAATCACCAGATCTTAACCCAATTGAGCATGCATTTCACTTGCTCAAATCCAGACTTAAGACGGAAAGACCCACAAACAAGCAAGACCTGAAGGCTGCGGCTGTAAAGGCCTGGCAAAGCATTAAGAAGGAGGAAACCCAGCGTTTGGTGATGTCCATGGGTTCCAGACTTAAGGCAGTGATTGCCTCCAAAGGATTCACAACAAAATATTGAAAATAAAAATATTTTGTTTGGGTTTGGTTTATTTGTCCAAATACTTTTGACCTCCTAAAATGTGGAGTGTTTGTAAAGAAATGTGTACAATTCCTACAATTTCTATCAGATATTTTTGTTCAAACCTTCAAATTAAACGTTACAATCTGCACTTGAATTCTGTTGTAGAGGTTTCATTTCAAATCCAATGTGGTGGCATGCAGAGCCCAACTCGCGAAAATTGTGTCACTGTTCAAATATTTCTGGACCTAACTGTATATATATTTATATATATATATATATATATATATATATATATATATATATATGTGTGTGTGTGCGTGTGTGTGCGAGTGTGTGCGTGTGTGTCTATATATTAGACACACACATTATATATATATTAGACACACACATTATATATATTACACACACACACTGTGTGCAGAATTATTAGGCATATGAGTATTTTGATCACATGATACTTTTTACACATGTTGTCCTACTCCAAGCTGTATAGGCTTGAGAGCCAACTACCAATTAAGTAAATTAGGTGATGTTCATCTCTGTAATGAGGAGGGGTGTGGTGTAATGACATCAACACCCTATATAATGTGTGCTTAACCCCTTCACGACCGGGCGATTTTTCGCTTTCCGTTTTTTTTCACCATTCTTTTTCTGAGAGACGTAACTTTTTTATTTTTCCGTCAATATGGTCATGTGAGGGCTCATTTTTTGCGGAACGAGCTGTACTTTTAAATGAAACAAATCAGTTTTACCATATAGTGTACTTGAAAACGGCAAAAAAATTCCAAATGCAGAAAAATTGCAAAAAAAGTGCGATAGCACTATTGTTTTTGAGATATTTTATTCACTGTGTTCACTATATGGTAAAACTGATATGTGGGTGTGATGCCTCAGGTCAGTGCGAGTTCGTAGACACCACACATGTATAGGTTTACTTTTATATAAGGAGTTAAAAAAAAAAAATCGGAAGTTTGTCCGAAAAAAGTGGCGCACGTTTTACGCCATATTCCGTGACCCGTAGCGTTCTCATTTTTCGGGATCTATGGCTCAGTGATGGCTTATTTTTTGCTTCTCGAGCTGACGTTTTTAACGGTACCATTTTTGCGCAGATGCTACATTGTGATCGCCTCTTATTGCATTTTGCGCAAAAATTGTGGCGACAAAAAAACGTCATTTTGGCGTTTGGAATTTTTTTGCAGCTACGCCGTATACTGATCAGATTAATTGATTTTATATTTTGATAGATCGGGCGTTTCTGAACGCGGCGATACCAAATGTGTGTGTATTTTTTATTTTTTTAACCCTTTAATTTTCAATGTGGCGAATGGGCGGTGATTTGAACTTTTAGGTTTTTTTGTTTTTTATTAATTTTTTAAAACTTTTTTTTTATTTTTATTTTACTAGTCCCCCTAGGGGGCTATTGCGATCAGCAGTCCGATCGCTCTGCACTATCTGCTGATCACAGCTACATAGCTGTAAACAGCAGATACGCTCACTTTCTTTTTCACTGTGCTGCGGGCACAGTGAAAGTGAAAGCAATTCATGTGTAGTACAGGAGTCATGACATGACTCTGTGCTACCATGACAACTACCCAAAGTCACGTGATCGCGTCACGTGACTTCCGGTATCAAGCGGTAAGTAAAAGTTTACCGCGATCGCGCTTATAATGGCGCTGTCACATATTGACAGCGCCATATAAGGGGTTAAACGGCACGAACAGATAACGATTCTGCTCGTGCCTAGCAGGCACACATCTCAGCTGTGAAAATCAGCTGAGATGTGCGCCGATCGCAGCATGCTGCCCCCGGCAGACCGCGGGCCGTAACGTTATGACCGCTAGGACGTAATTTTACGGCCCGCGGTCGTTAAGGGGTTAATTATTAGGCAACTTCTTTTCCTTTGGCAAAATGGGTCAGAAGAGAGATTTGACAGGCTCTGAAAAGTCAAAAATTGTGAGATGTCTTTCAGAGGGATGCAGCAGTCTTGAAATTGCCAAACTTTTGAAGCGTGATCAACTAACAATCAAGTGTTTTATGGCAAATAGCCAACAGGGTCGCAAGAAGTGTGTTGGGCAAAAAAGGCGCAAAATAACTGCCCATGAATTGAGGAAAATCAAGCGTGAAGCTGCCAAGATGCCTTTTGCCACCAGTTTGCCCATATTTAAGAGCTGCAACATTACTGGAGTATCAAAAAGCACAAGGTGTGCCATACTCAGGGACACGGCCAAGGTAAGGAAGGCTGAAAAACGACCACCTTTGAACAAGAAACATAAGATAAAACGTCAAGACTGAGCCAAGAAATATCTTAAGACTGATTTTTCAAAGGTTTTATGGACTGATGAAATGAGTGTGACTCTGGATGGGCCAGATGGATGGGCCAGAAGCTGATCAGTAAAGGGCAGAGAGCTCCACTACGACTCAGACGCCAGCAAAGTGGAGATGGGGTACTGGTATGGGATGGTATCATCAAAGATGAACTTGTGGGACCTTTTCGGGTTGAGGATGGAGTGAAGCTCAACTCGCAGACCTACTGCCAGTTTCTGGAAGACAACTTCTTCAAGCAGTGGTACATGAAGAAGTCGGTATCGTTCAAGAAAAACATGATTTTCATGAAGGACAATGCTCCATCACATGCATCCAACTACTCCACGGCATGGCTGGCCAGTAAAGGTCTAAAAGATGAAAAAATAATATCATGGCCCCCTTGTTCACCTTTTTTGAACTCCATAGAGAACCTGTGGTCCCTCATAAAATGTAAGATCTACAGGGAGGGAAAACAGTACACCTCTTCGAACAGTGTCTGAGAATCTGTGGTGGCTGCTGCACGCAATGTTGATCGTAAACAGCAACTGACAGAATCTATGGATGGTAGGCTGTTGAGTGTCATCATAAAGAAAGGTGGTTATATTGGTCACTAATTTTTTGGGGTTTTGTTTTTGCATGCCAGAAATGTTTATTTCTAAATTTTGTGCAGTTATATTGATTTACCTGGTGAAAATAATTAAGTGAGATGGAAATTATTTGGTTTTTATTAAGTTGCCTAATAATTCTGCACAGTAATAGTTACCTGCATAAACAGATATCCTCCTAAGATAGCCAAATCTAAAAAAAAAAACAAAAAAAAACCCCACTCGAACTTCAAAAAATATTACAGTAAGCTTTGATATTTATGAGTCTTTTGGGTTGATTGAGAACATAGTTGTTGATCAATAATAAAAAAAATCCTCTAAAATACAACTTGCCTAATAATTCTGTACACAGTATGTATATAGCAGGGTGGTGGTCCCCCAGGGCGACAAAGAGGCAGTGACCCAAAAAGTCCGATCAACACAGGTTTATTGCCATCGCTGAATAGGTAAACGTCCTTCGGGATACAGCCAGGCTATACACAGTCCATAGGATACCACGTCACACAGGTACCGGTTGCCGAAGAAGACGGTCTTACTATACCTCGCCCCGCTATTTCAGGTGGGTCCACAGACCTGTGTCATTGCTCCACACAGGTCTGAACTCCTCTCAGCTTCCTGCTCTGCAGCTTACAAAAACTGACTCTGCCCCGCCTAGGCCTTTACAGAGACCTTTTAATTGAACTGTGGTCATGAGCCACCTGCATAACCCGGCCTGGAGATAGTGGACTGACCGCTAAGCAGGGCTCTAATATGTTTCTGTACGCATTCTGGGAAATACATATCGTCCGTCACATATGAATGGCCCCACTATCTCACATACCCCCCCCTCCGTTCAAACCCGAGGGGTTTAACAGACGCCCACAAACAGGCCGCCCGAGACAGGGCATCCGCATTGCCCTGGGTTGATCCGGCCCGATGTTCCACCGTAAAACTGAAATTTTGAAGGGACAGGAACCAGCGGGTGACCCGGGCATTCCATTCTTTCGCATTTCTCATCCAGACGAGGGGCGCGTGGTCCGTCACCAACCGAAACTGTCGCCCGAGCAAATAATAACGCAGGGACTCCAAGGCCCATTTAATAGCCAAGCATTCCTTCTCCACTACGCTATAATTCTCCGCCGGGGCAAGTTTCCGGCACAAATAGGTAACCGGATGCTCAGTTCCGTTCACCACTTGCGAGAGTACGGCACCCAGACCCACCTCGGAGGCATCCGTTTGCACAAGGAAGGTGTTACCGAAATCGGGGCTAATGAGGATCGGTTGTCCACACAAGGCAGTCTTCATGGACTGAAACGCCTCCTCAGCCTGAGGGGTCCAGCGTACCATAGCTGCCTCCTTACCCTTCAACAGATCGGTCAAAGCCGCCGTTCTCCCGGCAAAGTCCGGTATAAACCGCCGGTAATACCCGACAATGCCGAGGAACGCTCTCACCTGTTTAGTGGACACTGGTCTGGGCCACTTTTGGATGGCCTCGATTTTATTTACTTGGGGTTTGATCACCCCGCGGCCAATCACGTACCCCAAATATCGGGCTTCCTAGTGACCGATTGCACATTATTTGGGTTTGCTGTCAATCCCGCCGCCCGTAGGGAGTTAAAGACGGCATGGACCTGGGACAAGTGGGTCTGCCACTCGGCACTGAAGATGATGATGTCATCTAGATAGTGGGATGCATACGTCTGATGGGGTTCCAACACTATGTCCATCAGTCTTTGGAAAGTAGCCGGGGCTCCATGTAAACCGAAAGGCAAGACAACATAGTGGTAGAGCCCATCTGGTGTTATAAAGGCCGTTTTTTCCTTGGCTGACTGTCAGCAGCACCTGCCAATAGCCTTTGGTAAGGTCAAGCGTCGTGAAATATTGAGCCTTTCCCAACCGTTCAATAAGTTCGTCCACCCGGGGCATAGGGTAAAGGTCGAACTTGGAAACCTCATTCAATCGCCTGAAATCATTGCAGAAACGTAGCGACCCGTCGGGTTTTGGAATCAGCACAATGGGACTAGCCCAGTCACTCTTTGATTCCTCGATCACCCCTAGGGTAAGCATCTGTTTCATCTCTGCTGCAATGGCTTGTCTCCAGGCCTCGGGTACCCGGTACGGTTTCATACGCAGCTTTACCCGAGGCTCGGTGACAATGTCATGTTGGATAACAGAAGTACGGCCGGGTAACTCGGAAAACACATCCGAATTCTGCTGTACTAACTTCCGAACTTCACGACGCTGCGGTTTAGTAAGCGTGTCGCCTAGGTGTACGCCCCCTTCGGTCCCCAGGATGGGCGGCACTACAGGATCCCCACAGGGCCCCACCGGTGTCACTCCTGTAACCATACAGTCACGGTCTTTCCAGGCTTTAAGCAAGTTAACATGATACAATTGTTCCGGCTTCCTCCTCCCCGGCTGGTGTATTCGGTAGTTCACCCCCCCACCTTTTCCCGAACCTCATACGGCCCCTGCCATTTGGCCAACAGTTTACTCTCGGCCGTGGGCACCAAGACCAAGACCCGATCCCCTACATTAAAAGATCTGATGGTGGCTCGTGTGTTAAAAGTGCGCCTTTGTGCCCCTTGTGCCCTTGTTAAATGTTCTTTAACAATAGGCAAAGCCGCTGTGATACGGTTCTGCATTAGAGCCACATGTTCAGTCACACTTTTATATGGGGTGGGCTCCTGTTCCCATGTTTCCTTGGCTACGTCCAGCAAACCCCTCCCTAGGGTGTCTGCCTTAAAGCAACTCGAATGGTGAAAACCCGTGGATGCCTGCGGCACCTCTCGGAGCGCAAACATAAGATAGGGCAACAGCATGTCCCAGTCCCTCCTGTCCTTGGCAACCACTTTTTTAAGCATGGACTTAAGGGTTTTGTTACACCGTTCGACCAGCCCATCGGTTTGCAGATGATACACCGATGTGCGCAGGTGCTTTATTTTCAACAGTTTACATAATTCTTTTGTCACCTTGGACATAAACGGAGTCCCCTGGTCAGTAAGGATCTCCTTTGGTAGCCCAAGACGACAAAACATGGCAAATAATTCCCGGGCAATAAGCTTAGCGGAGGTATGGCGCAGCGGAATGGCCTCGGGATAGCGTGTGGTATAATCTACAACCACCAAAATGTGTTGGTGACCGCGTGCGGATTTTACCAAGGGTCCTACCAGATCCATTGCAATCCGTTCAAAAGGTTCCTCTATAATTGGGAGAGGCTCCAATGGACTCCGGAAACTTGCAATGGGCGAGGTCAGCTGGCAGTCCGGGCAGGATTCACAGAATTTCCGTACCTCTGCGTACACTGCCGGCCAAAAGAACTTCTGTAAAATGCGCTCTTGTGTCTTGGTAACCCCTAAGTGCCCCCCCAGGGGGTGTGTGTGAGCCATGTTAAGCACTGCCCGACGCTGGGATTGGGGCACTACCAGTTGTTCTACTATCTCTTCCCTGATTTTGTCTACTCGGTAGAGTAAATCATTATAAACCGCCATGCGGGGAAAGACAACTTCTGCCCCTGATTGTTGAGCCACCCCATTCACCTCTTTTACATTCCCCCACGCCTGGGAGAGGGTAGGATCCCTCAGCTGCGCCGTCCCGAAGAACTCCCAGGACGTGTCCAGCTCCGGGATCGCTACGGTCTCTTCACTTTCTCCCGCCAATACCTCTAGGGGACCCCTGTCAGGTCCACCCCTGCCCCTAGGTCGGCGACCCCTACAGCAGGTATCCCTGACTCGGGATCCTCGGGTTCTGCACCCGGACCCATTTTTGCCTGGGAAAAAGTGCTATTACGCTCCCACAGGTACCAAAACAACGGAAAATCCCTTCCCATTACTACCCCGTATGGTAGGGCTTTTACTACTCCTACCACATGCGTCACGTCCCCGCACGGAGTGGAGAGGCATACCTCTGCTGTTGGATATTTGCGGAGTTCACCATGTATACGCACAATCCCAACCTCCCTCTCCGTGGACTCCGACCCCGAGATCAGCGACCCATGAACGAGGGTCACTATGCTGCCAGAGTCAAAAAGGGCCTCTGCCCGATGCCCATTTACAAATACATGACAAAGAGGAGGTTCCAGAATAGCGCATGCAGTATACACCGTATTAGCATACATAGACATTCGGCGTGTGTACCCGCAATCCATGGATTCTGTAATCAAAGGGCAATAAGCAGCAATATGGCCTGGCCCTTGACATCTCCAGCACCTCATAGCGGTGGCCCCACCAGTTTTTGTAATCATTCTTGGGGGAACTGGTCGTTTGCCACTCTCAGTGCGGGTTGCTCCCTCGGCAGGGACTTGGGTTTTGTTGTTTACCAGCACCGTACGTGTATCTCGGCCAGGGTCCAAGAGCCGCCGGTCCTGACGCACTGGGGCAGAGTCTCGTATAAAGTCCTGTGTGGCGGTATATCACTCCACTAGATTCACCACCTGATCCAGGTTACCCGGGTCTCCTTGCCCCACCCAACGTTGTATAGCGATTGGCAGAGTCCGCACCAGCCGGTCGACCACCACCCTTTCCACCATCTGGGCTGGAGACGAAACCTCCGGCTGTAACCACTTTT